>NC_071506.1:30905427-31557427 GCF_027887155.1 Malaclemys terrapin pileata
ACAAGATTGGGGACTTCAATGGCAGAGTCCAGGGAAGGGTCTTGCGGCCTGCAGCATGCAGGGGGTCAGACCAGATGATCATAATGGTCCCTTCTGACCTTAAAGTCTATGAGTCTATGAGTCTATGTTAGAACCAATATTGTTTCTACAATTGTAATTAAATTGCAACAATGGAACTGCATCAGTCCCTAAAAGCCAGCCAATCCCTAACGAAAGAGTCTTATAGAATGTGTCAAGTATCAGAGGGGTAGCTGTGTTAGTCTGAATCTGTAAAAAGCAACAGAGGGTCCTGTGGCACCTTTAAGACTAACAGAAGTATTGGGAACATAAGCTTTCGTGGGTAAGAACCTCACTTCTATCTGAAGAAGTGAGGTTCTTACCCATGAAAGCTTATGTTCCCAATACTTCTGTTAGTCTTAAAGGTGCCACAGGACCCTCTGTTGTTTTTTATAGAATGTGATAGACATAACAGTAGGGATCTATAAAACAACTTATTGAATTCAATAGAAATTACCCTAAGCAATAAAGTTCAGAGAAATATATACATATTTTATTTGTATGATCCTATAACATTATATGGGATGGCGGGAAAAAAATCTACAGAAAGGTTATTTATTACATTCTGTAGTTCTTTTACATAAGCAATTGCCACTATTAAATAAATAAGAAATAATCCATTTTAACTACAACTTTCCTGGGGGAGAAAAATCTACCTGAAAATGTCTGAAGTTATAAAGTTATAAACTGCTTTGCATAACAAGCAAGTTGGGCACAATTCTCAATGCAATTTGTGTGCGTAGAGGGCTTGCATAACAGAGACTTTTTCCTCCCAGTTAACAATAAAGGAGTACTTCTTCCTAATTTTACAACTCTTGAAAATCATATGGAGCAAGAAATACAAACTGGTGCAGTAGATGATTTGGAGTTTATGGTACTGTTGACAGCACAATCTGCTAGACTGTGAAGGAGGCTACAACAAATGTTTGAAGACTGAAAATTCATGCAGTGCTCTGGTTAAAGATAAGTAGCATGATATAGCCCAGTGTCCAAAAGTATGAATTTTGGGCACCCTTGTAGATAAAGGTAAAATGGACACTAATTGCTTCATGGACTAGCTAGTGCTCAAAATAATGAAATTAACATGATAAAAGGTTCTATATTGTGCATAATGAAAGGGCATCCAGGATGCACCCATGAGAAAACTAGCAGCAGTACTAGAGAAACAATCAATATATCCTGCTCTGAACCACGTGTCAGGGATCAAATTTTAGATGCAGCCAGGAATCTTAAGGATACTAAATGTGGTGTGATATTTTCAGTGTTCAGTGCTTGTAAGTGAGGCCAGATTTTCAAAGATCTGAACTCCCAGACACCTATGTAAAGAATCATCATAGAATCATAGAATATTAGGGTTGGAAGGGACCTCAGGAGGTCATCTAGTCCAACCCCCTGCTCAAAGCAGGACCAATCCCCAGACAGATTTTTACCCCAGCTCCCTAAATGTGTAGTTAAAATTGATTATTTCTTATTTATTTAATAGTGGCAATAGCTAAACACTCGGCATATTTGTGCCCTAATTTGGGAGGGAGGGTGGATGCTGCCCAGCCTGTGCTGAGTAAAGAAGGGAGGGGCCAGGCCCAACTGACCTTTTTAAACCCCACATTCCTATGTGGTGAGTCATTTACCACGCTGACTGCTCTTTCCAGCAGCTTTACATCTTCCCTCCTCCCCCAAGCCAGAAAGCATTGCTGCCTTCTCTTAGCCAGCCAGCCAAACTCCTCCTTGCTTAAGTGCAGGATGGTGATTCCTGTCACTGAATGATTTTAAGGGACAGGTTAGATGAACACCCACAAGTCTAGTCCACGGGTTCTCAAACTTCATTGCACCGCAACCCCCTTCTGACAACAAAAATTACTACATGAGCCCAGGAAGGGGAACCAAAGCTTGAGCCTGCCTGAGCCCTGACATCCTAGGAAGCACGGGGGTGGGGGAACATGGGGCCAAAGCCCAGGGGGTTCAGCCCCAGGTGGAAGGCCTATAACCCGAGTCCTGCCACCCACGGCTGAACCCAGGGCATTGGGGCTTGGGCTTTGGCCCCAGACAGTGGGGCACGGGCTGTGGCTTTGGTCCCGGGCCCCAGCAAGTCTAATGCCAGCCCTGGTGACCCCATTAAAATGGGATCATGACCCACTTTGTGGTCCCAACCCCACATTTTGAGAACTGCTGGTCTAGGCTGACTTTGTTCTTCCTGCAGATAGATTAGATGACCTTTTGAGGTCCCAACATTACTATTAATACTATACTCTCTACCCTTTGAGTCCTTGATCTCTGTTTGACTTTTACCCTCAAATTCTAATCCTTCCACATACTATCAATCCATCCAACTCAAATATTTCCCCCAATTGTTCTTGTCCCACTAGGAATGGCACTGAGCAGTTCTCAAACACTGACCCAATAAGTGGTTTATTTCTTTTTGATGACAAAGTGTGGAAATCGGGCAGAGCCATGGCCACACATAAACCTCTCCCAGACAGTCACCTCTTGGGCTGGTGCTATCAGTCAAGGTCTATTGGCTGCCAAATGATGTATGTTATCTATACATGCAAGGAAGTTTCGCGCCCTAGGCGAAACTTCCACCTTGCTCTCCCCCCCCCCGAGCCCTGCGGCAGCTCCCCCCCTTCTGCCCTGAGGCGCCCCCCCACCGGCAGCTCTCCCCCACAGGGAGCCATGTGGCAGCTCACCACCCCAGCTCACCTTTGCTCCGCCTCCTCCCCAAGCACGCCGCCCCCGTTCTAATTCTCCTCCCCTTCCAGGCTTGTGGCGCCAAACAGCTGATTGGCGCTGCAAGCCTGGGAGGCAGGAGAAGTGGAGCAGCGACGGCGTGCTCGGCAAGGGGGCATAGCAGACGGGAGCTGGGGAAGGGAGCCCTGCGACAGCTCCCCCACCCCGCCCTGAGGCACCCCCATGGCAGCTCCCCACCCTCCTGGCCTGGGAAGCCATGCGGCAGCTCCCCACCCCAGCTCACCTCTGCTCCACCTCCTCCCGGAGCACACCACCCGCGCTCTAATTCTCCTCCCAGGCTTGCGGCACCAAACAGATGATTGGCGCTGCAAGCCTGGGAGGCGGGAGAAGTGGAGCAGCGACTGCGTGCTCGGGAACGAAGGCTGTAAAAAAAAATTGGGGGCACTGCTTTTTGGCGCCCCCAAATCTTGACATCCTAGGCAACCGCCTAGTTCGCCTTAATGGTAGCACCAGCCCTGTATACGTTGAGTTTCAAGTGAAAGGTTAACTGTGATAGTGGACCCCAGGTATGTGAACTCATTCACCACTTCAAGTTCATAGTGGTTGATCTTGATGGAAGGTGCTTCCTCAACTCCTTGGCACATTAGGTTAATCCTTTTTAGGCTTATGATAAGCCCAAAGTCTTTGCGGGCTTTGGAAAACCAGTGCATGAGGTTTTGGAGATGAGCTTCTGTATGGATTGTCACTGCTGCATCATCGTCAAAGAGGAGGTGTTGGATAAGGGCCTCACGATTCTTGGTTTTAGATCTGAGTCTTGCAAGATTGAACTGCTTTCCATCAGATCTTGTGTGCAATTAGATTCCCTCAGTTGAGGAACCAAAAGCTTGTTTCAGTAGCAAGGATAAGAAGATCCCAAACAGAATTGGGGCAAGTACATAGACTTGCTTAACACCTCTCTGAATCCGAAAAACCTCAGAGACTGAGCTGCTGAATTGAACTGTGCCATACATGTTTTCATGGAAGGATAGAATCATGCTTAAGGGCTTGGGGGGACATCCAATCTTTTCTAGCAGTGCAAATACTCCACTTCTACTGACAAGGTCAAAAGCCTTTGTGAGATCAATGAAGGCTATGTAAAGGAGCTTTTTTTGTTCTCTGCATTTCTCTTTTAGTTGCCTCAGTGAGATCATATCAATGATAGACTTTTCAGCTCTGAAGCCGCACTGTGATTCAGGATAGATTCTGTCTGAAAGGGACTGAAGTCTGTTCAGGGCAACTCAGACAAAGGCATTTCCCATAATACTAAGAAGGTAAATGCCACAATAGTTGTTACAGTTGCTTCTGTCACCCTTGCTTTTATAGAGAGTGAGGATGTTGGTGTCTCTCATTTTTTGTGGTACTTTGCCTTCTTTTCAGGACAGGTAAAGCAACTCGTGAAGATATTGCAGTAGAATAGGTTTTTAGCATTTTATGACCTCTGATGATATGCAGACCTTTCCAGGGTCCTTTCCATTGGAGAGGCCATCTATGGCAAGGCTAAGTGCCTCAATAGTTGGTTCATCATCTAGTTGGTTCATAATAGGCAGGCTTTTGATGGCATTGATGATTGCATCTGTAACAATATTTTCATGAAAGTAAAACTCAGAAGAGTGTTCTACTCAGAGATCCATCTACTTTAATGTGGTCTTTGATTGTTTACCCTGTTATTGATTTCAATAGGGCTGTTTTCTTTGAAGATGGACCTAAGGTTTTCTTGATCTCGTCATACCTGTTTCTGATGTTGCCTGCATCCGTTGCTACTTGGATGCTTTCGCATAAGTGCAGCCAATAGTCAATGGCATAATGTTGAACAGTTTGTTGTGCCTTTGTTCTTGCTGCTCTTAATGCTTGTAAGGTTTTTTTCATTTCGGTCTCTCTCATAGTTGGTTTAACTGTATTTTGGGCCTCTATGACTGGTGTCAACACACTGGAATAGCATCAAACCAGTCATTGCTCTTGTTTTCCTGCTTCCCAAAGACTGACAGAGCTGCATCATAAATTGTGTTCTTCAGTTGTTCCCACTTCAGCTGGACACTTATGGCACAATCACTGGAGTCAAGGGCTTGTTCTAGTATGTTCTTGTACTGCTGTGTCAGGTCAGGCTATGCCTGCTACTCTAATAAGTACTACTTGCGGCTCATCAAACCCACTGCCTTGTGGGTAGTTTTGGAGGGCATAAGGCTAATGGAGCAGCCCCTGACAGAAAACCTCACTGCCCTGTGGGTGAATTTGGGAGAAAGTAAGTCTATGAGAGTAAACTCAGACAGAAAATTTGGAGTGGAGCCCCAAAGGTGGTCAGGTACTAACATCTTAGTATCTTTCCAGCAACTCCTGCAGCTGATTGGGTACCAGATGTATTAGTTCTTCCTCTCCTCTGAAATTTTACTGGTGATGCTGAGAGGGGGGTCCTGATGCATGGGCAACTCAGGCCCTTCATATCATCTGCCCATGCTTGTGCCCTGGAGAGGTACTCCAGCTTTCATCTTGAGCATTGACAACATAAGAGGCAGCAGTCTAAGCTCTTACTCAATTGGCATACAGTTGAGCACCAGGAGCTGCCTCCGACAGCAGGAGACATTATCGTATCCCATTGAACAACCATTGCCCACCATAAAACTGGGCAGCCACTAGACAATAGGGTGTTGTCCTGCCACAGTCTGCCTACTTCAATGGGTGCCTGGAGTTTAGAGTTTTATAACTTGACAGGTGGACTGAAACCAATGCACCAGGCAAATCAAGTTAAAGAAAGAAAACATCCTTAAAGATAAGGCTGGAACCGTCTCACCATGACAACCGGATTATCTGAGGACCTTCAGCAAATCAACAATATACGTAAAACTGCTGTGATCAATGATGAGCTGAAATGATTCAATGTGGATATCGCATCCCTCCAAGAAACTCGGCTAGTGTCAAGCAGATCACTCAGTGAAAAAGAGTACACATTTCTTCTGGATGAAGAAATGTGAGAGCATGGAATGGGATTTGCCATCGAGAACTCACTTCTGGGAATGATTGAGCCACCTACAAATGGATCAGAGAGAATTTTGGCATTAAGCTTATTCACACTTAATGCCCAGTGAACCTTGTGAGTGCTCCAACACTTTCCTCATCTTCTGACATCAAGGACCAGTTCTACAACAAATTGAACACCACCATCAGCAGGATTCTGAAAAACCAATATGTTTTCCTGCTAGGGGACTTGAATGCAAAGGAGGGTGCTGATCATGAAGCATGGACGGACTGTCTCGGTCAAGATGAATGGAAATGGTAAGAGATTGCTAGAGTTTTGTTCCTACTACGATCTCTGTGTAACAAACTCATTCTTCCAGATAAAGCCGTCTTGGAAATAGCCCAGATCTGGCCACTGGCACCAAGTGGATCTTATCATCACAAAGCACAACCGTAACAGTATCCTCATTACCCACAATTATCAAAGTGCTGATTGTGACACAGAACACTCTCTGGTATGCAGCAACCAAAGAAAAACACACAGATCTAAAGTAAAGGGATGTCCTCGTATTAACATCAGTACCATAGTAGATCAAGAAAAGTCACAGCAGTACAGGAACATACTTCAACAAGCCCTCGATTCAAACAGGCTAAGAGCAGAGGAAAATGACTCAATGTACAAGCAAAGTGATCGGAGTGATGGTAGGCAAATATTTTAGTATTTCCATTGTTTTTAGACCTTTGTCGGTGGCTTAACAATAACAACAACAAAAATCCCACTTGCCTTCTTCTGCTTACTTAAGGTTTTTCCTGTCAACTGTCCCACCACTGATTGGGAGAGACATGCAGCCTTCAAATACTCAAAAGGCTACCATAAAAAAGTTAGAGAAAAGTTGTTCTCTCTTCCCACCCAGAGCAGGACAAGAAGCAATGGGCTCAAACTGCAGCATAGCAGATTTAGAGTAAATCTGAGGACAAACTTCCTAACTGTAAAAACAGTAGGACAATGGAAAAGACTTCCTAGGGAGTTTGTGGAAGCTCCTTCACTGGAGGTTTTCAAAAGGAGGCTACATAGCCATCTGTCTTGGTTGGTTTAAACACAAAAAATCCTTCATCTTGGCGGGAGGTTAGATTATATGATCCTTGCAGTCCCTTCTAACCATATGATTCTATGATTTTATGATATTTATTGTCAACCCTTGAGGAAGAGGAAAGTGACTGTTCCTTGTAAAGAAATTTCTTCCCCTGAGGTTTCAATACCTGCTACAAACATGGCTATAATGGCTTTAACAACTGAGGTATTTCCTTCTATAGCATTTATCTTTCATTAATAAGTTATTTAACAATTTTTCAGTTTTTAAAGATAAGTGATTTTAATTATAACAGTCGCTGGTAGGATACCTGACACTACATGTTATGCTTTTTTAAAAAAGAAAGACAATAAAAGCTTGCATGATTTCATGCCATTTTAGTATTTATGAATAAATTCTGTAACTCCTATATAGCAGATTAAGTTTAGTATTGACCACACACAGTGTTAATGTCTATTCCATTAATAAGCAACAGAGAGTCCTGTGGCACCTTTAAGACTAACAGATGTAGTGGAACATAAGCTTTCGTGGGTGAATATCCACTTCGTCAGACGCATACATTAATGTTCACTTTAATTATAACCATCATGAATTCAGACAAGATTTGATCAGTTTTGCTGAGAGACTGTAAGCGGGATATAAAGATTTGCTTCTATCAAGGTAAAGAAAAAAGTGAGAAGATAAAAGTGACCAAGTATATACAATTTATGTGGGGTTTTTTAAAGCTTTTTTATAAGGTTCTTCAGAAGATATTAAGAGAAGTAACTAACTGTGGGTAAAACATGAAGTGCTTTCCTGGATTAAATACAGACCTATGAATCAAAGAGTTGCAATAAAGAATTGCTTTTTCACAGTGATGTACATTCACAATGATGAAGTCAGTGGGATAGAACATCTTACACCCTTAGTCAAACCCACAGGAAGAGGCTCTGGAGATCCTGTGACATCATCCCATTGGAGTTTGCCAGAAGAAATGGGTGTCAGTCCTCCCCCCACATTGGGTAAATCTCCCAGAGGATGTGGAAAAACTGAGAAGTGAATAGAAAGAGGCAGAGAGACAATATAGGGTTAAAGAAGGGGTAGAGTGACAAGACAGAGGGAGAGTGAGGGGAGTGGGTGGAAAAGGAAAAGTAGAGAGAAAAATTCTAATGAAAAGGCCACATTACATACACTGTATGGGACAGTATGTATGGCCCCTTGTGCCATTCTAACTTTTAGTGGATGGGTGTGGGAAATCCCAAGGAAAACTCTTGTCAACCCCCCCAAAATACCACGAGGTGTTTCCAAAATCTAAGACTCAAACTAACCCATTCCTAATTATTATTGATCATCTGTATAGTGCCTCCATGTGAATGAAACTTTGTAACTGTTAGGCTCTTGAATATGCTACAGAAGAATTCAAGAGGAAAAAGCAGTGGACAAGTAAAAGAAAAAAGAAAAGAAGCACAAGTTACCCTTGCAGACAAGAATACAAAATAGGGCTGGAGAAATGGTTTGAGGAAAAAACAATAAGCAGCACAAACTGAACTGAAAGAATAATTCAGGTTTAGCAAACATAGCATTGTGACATGTGACATTGACATCAGCAACTGAAATTGTGTGGTACCAGTGTTTCAGAAGAGCTCTAAGACCAGAGCTATATGTAACTTTTGAGGTGACGTAAAAATCAACCTGGACTCAAATTTCTTTATAACACCAGAGCCCATGATCATGAGCCTTCTGAGTGAATCTGGTCTGATCTGTGTCCAGCTTCAACACCTTATTGCCATGAAGCCAGGTGAAATGCAGAAGTGTCAGATGAGTTTTGGGATTCATTAGAACACTAGTTTCAGAGCAATCCCACATGAAACAAATCCAAAACATTGTTTTGCTTGAACCCCAGATGACAAAGCCTGACAACTTTTGCACAATGCTATCTGGAACATGGGAAAAGTTTAGATTTGCCACCTTTAGTGGATGAAATTCAAACCCAGATATCATCAGGTTCAACCTTACTCCAAGTGATATGCAGAATTAAAAGAAGGTCTACTTAAATAGTCTTGAACTTGTGTTTCTTCATTCTTTATACTTCAGCACAATGATAACCATTAAATAATTGCAGGAACTAAGAAACACCAAGTGTAATTAAACACTATGAAAAGTCATTTACCACCAAATAATTTAGTATGTGTCTCTCTAGTTCTAAAAAATTGGGAACATTCAGTGTTCACACTCTCTCACTATTATACTATATTTCAGTGTACTAGAAAGATCATTGAAGTGTACACAAACAAGAGTAGTGTATTAATCTAGACCTACTTTGAGTAAAAAAATCTGTACTTTGTTATAAAGATATGGTTGATTCTCTTCAATTTATAAATATTTCAGTAAGCAGGCATCCTATGCATGATAGTAAACATGTAACATAATGGTCCCTGTGTTCCCCCGAGCTAGATGCCAAACAGGTATGGCACAAGCAGAGGAAGAGCAGATTTCTTTACACTAACCCTGTACCTCAGTTCTGACTTGAAGGAAATATATCTAGTAGTAGAACAGATCAGTCTCTACCAATGGAGTTTTTGGAAATGCCGCTGAGAGTGAAAATAAAAGATTCTAATAGGATGAACTTGAGCTCTAGTTTGGAGTTCTTACGAGGAACTTAAGTCTTGCACAAGGTGACTCTACTCTGGAGTGACTTTCACATCTTGGTTTTGTGAAATGAACATCTGCCCACACAAACCAGTGCTCTGTTTATAAATTATAGAAGTGTTAATATATATTATAGCCTGAAGAATCTTACGTCCTCCTTAGGCTCTCTCACTGCCGAAAAAGCTCAGGATGGAGGAGGCAGGGAGGATAGCAATAGTAACAATGTCGGGTTAAATTCATGCCTGTTTAAACAGTAGTTTCACCAAAGATGACTTTAACCCATTATCCACAACAACACAAACTTACAGTAATTATTCATCACGTGGCTCTCTGATACCCTAAGGTATATCCCTGCTAGCCCTAGCCAATTAGAGACAGGCATTAGTGCCAGTAGTGTAGGTATGTAATCACATATGCAATGTACCACCTATATCAACTCAATTTGAGTCCTTTCAGCAATCCATTTCAAACAACAAACAACAGCCTGGTAGTGGTAATAATAATGACTTTGGTCAATAATTAAACTAAGTCAAATTGGAGCAAGTTTCCTAGTGATATAGCGTTCCTCAATCCATTACCAATAATATAAGCCATCCCACACCATGATATCATTTATATTTACAAGAGTGCAACTATTATATATCTAGCTTCAACATAATGTAAATCAGTGGACCCCTACCTCCTGCACTTGTGCGAACATGAGCAGGATCCCCTATGTGAAAAGTAGGTATCAAATACAGCAGGGCCTAGAGGCCCCAATCAGAATCAGGGCCCCATTGTGTTTTTCACTGTACAAAGACTATAGTAAAACAGTCACTCCCCCAAAGACCTGACAGGTAGAATTTTTCAAAAATGCTCAGCGTTAGCATAACTGCTCCCACCGACCTCAATGGAGTTTGCCCATTGACATTAATGGGAGCAGAGTTACACTGACATTGAACACTTTTGAAAATCCCACCCTACACATTTAAAACAAGATGCACCGAGAGATGGTAACAAAAGAAGAATCAAATGGAATCGAGCGGGGGTGGGGAGGAGAACAAGAGCAACAGGGATGGCAATATGCAGTTAGGTAGTCTAGCCATGTGCACAATCGGAAGATTTGAGTCATTGATTCACCTACATGATAAACAAGAAATATTAATGTTCTCAATAATCTCTAATAGTGATCTGCATAGTCCTATATAGCTATTCTTTCCTCTAACTTTGTTATTTGTTCGGGGGGAGAAGGGGGTGAAACACTTGCTTTTGGCCTAGGAGCCTGTATACCAACCTTCAATTTGGGGTAAAGTTTTATGGCCAAACAGGCAAATGTTTGCAGGATTGATTTACTCTGCAGTAGTGTGACTGTGCCACTCTAATCAACTTTTTGTCTTTCTTGGCATTATCTTCAATGAATAGGAGCAGGAATGCTTTGTGTTTTTGTAAATTGAAGTTACATTAAGTATTTTATAATTTTCCTTTTGACAAATGAAAATGGTTGTGACCTGTAAAGTATTTTTAAATGAACTCATATCTATCATGCTGGGATTCACTTGAAAACTGATTGCAATAATCCAGGAAATTAATACGAGAATCTGAATCTTAAGCTACTTCACCATTCCGCCTTTCATCAATGCATTTCTATAATCCACCATACCACGTATCATTAAAGGTAAGGAAAATGCAACTACAATTCAAATGGCTTAAAGTACCCTCAGAATCACCATTTTCATTTGAGTTATCACATTTTAATGATCTCTAGAATAACTGAAATGTCCTGTTGATATTCAGTATGGTATGTGATTGGACACTTGTCTAAAAATAAATTTGTTGAACCAAACGAATTGATAAAGCAATCAAAAAAGCACATGTTAACTTGTAATTACAGTATAATAGGCATTTGCTTAACTGAATTGAATAGCTGAATAAACAGAGTTTTTTTATGGCCAGTTTTCTTTAAATGGTCGGTTTTCATGCATACAGAGTAAAAGAACAAAATTAAGAAAGTTATGCTCTGCTGCTGAAACTCTGTAACCTCCTGGTAAATGATAAAGTACAGACAATCTGGATATAGACTTGATTTTAATGACGATGTAAACTTTCAAAGTATGAAACCACGTGAGAGGGGACTCTATGTAGTGACCCCAATATCTACAATAAGAAATGTGCTATGTAGGTTGTTTGGTCATGATTTAAAGCTGCAAACGGCAGAAGTTTCTGGAGATACAAATGTTTCAGAACATCTAACAGTGATTCAATACAGCACAAATCTCAATCTTACTCATGGTGCTTAAAATAAAGGGGAAAAAATGCTGTAGCAAATATAACCTAACTGTAAATTCAAGAAATGTCACAGTTCTGCAAGAAAGTGCATGAGAAATCTGCCCTTTAACTAAAAAAGGATGATATTTTCAGGTTGGGGGAAATAATTTTTGAGGTGCTTTTTGACACATTGCTAAAACATGTAGTTTCAACGTTGCTTATGGTGCCATTTAATTCTCTAGCCATTACTAAACTATGTACTATTCAGTGTAAAGCAATGTCTTTTTGGGAACAGTGATTCAGTGATGACACAAACAATGCAGTCACATTTACATTTAGATCACAAGAAGATTGGTGCTAGTCTGAAAGGATCCATCTGTATTCCAAAATCTTCAGAGCAGATCTCTTATCCTGACGTGACATCAGATAAATCTTTAGGAAAGATTCTTTTGGCTTGAACTAAGTTTTCATGAGGAAATTGTTTAAGTTTCCCAGAGTTATGCCTTTAGTGTGATGACCATGGACAGATCATAACTCCTTTATAGTGCTAACTAGAGTTAAACCGTAAGCAGCGATGTACTTATGGTGAGGTCTCATATCTATGGTCAATTGCTCCCCAGTAGTTCCATCATTAGGTTTCACAGTGAGCCAAAACCATTTTAATCACATTTATAGGAACTAATCCTATTCAGTATAGGAAATAATCACAAGAATCTAAATTGAGTCTATGAACAGTTGTTTTCATGACAAAAGAAGTATTTCAGCTACTATGGTAGGTCCCAATTTATAATAGTTTTACACCAGTATTCCCAAAATACAGTAATTCAGTATCACATGGTAGACCACATTATATGTTGCTTAATGGAACAGATGCTGCTGAAGTTGGTCAGGCAAAAAGCCAGCACAACAGGCATTTCTTAAACAAACTGAAAAAAGAAAAAAAGAAAAAAAAAAGAGCAGTATTCATTGTTTTCTTGTTATCTTGAAAAGTCAGAATGATGTAATCTGTGTCCTTTACTCTAAAGACTGAATGAGAGAACTTTTCTAAGGAAAATCCTATCCTGTAATTAGGCCAATTAACTTTTTAAAAAGAAGCCCATTTTGAGCCCCATAGGGCACTGCACAGTGTCGTTGTCACACTGCATTGGCCCCCTCCCTCAGGTAGTCCCCAGGGAAGGCAGATCAGCATTGTATGTGACTAACGCAGGGCCGGCGCTTCCACTAGGCGATCCTAGGTGGTCGCCTAGGGCAGCAGGATTTCGGGGGTGGCATTTTGCCGCCCTTGGCGGAAATTAGGTGGCGGGGGGGTCCTTCCCCTCCGGGTCTTCGGCGGAAATTCGGTGGCGGGTCCTTCACTCGCTCTGGGACCTGCCGCCGAAGTGCCCCGAAGACGTGGAGCCGAAGGACCACCGCCGCCGAAGACCCCAGACCCCCTGAATGCTCAGAGGAGCGCTGCCGCTTAGGGCGGCAAAAACCCTGGCGCTGCTCCTTGACTAACACTGTTGCAAACATCGCAAAGCATTTTGGGGAGGGTCAAAGGTGTGTGAGTGGGGAATGGAAGATTCCTTTACAGGAGTATGAGAGGCCAAGAGAGTGGGGAGCAGAGAAGAAGAGCAGAGAATGGGTTAACTCCACACTCCTGCTAGGCCCAAAGATAAAATGCTCGAGGCCACAGCACACATCTGAGTCTCAGCTGCTGGCCAAGAATGTTGGGGGCCCAGAATGGAACAGACACAGACCTGCAGAGCCAGCCCATAACAAGCGAGGCAAGCGAAGGCCAGCACAGAGGAAAACAAAGAGAACAAAAGAGTCTAGCCAGTGTGTTTTGGTGAAAGCCGAGGAGACCACAGAAAGCTGGTTTGAACTGGTACAAAAAGCACCAGGAACAGAGGTCACAGAATGGAACACCCCCAAAGGAACCCAGAACTTAAAACCCTCCTGAAAGCTGAAGCAATTCGGAGAGCACCACAGATTCTCGGACGCCCTGGGCCCAGGACAGCACTCCTGTCCATCCTTCCCCCTCTTCTTCTTAAGTTACACCCAAGCCTGGCCAGTTTTGGGTAATGTATGTGTGAATATGAAAGTGGGTTAGGGTCTTGGAGCTCTAATGGTTTCTTTCTTCCCCTGAGTGACATGGGAGTATTCCCAGCACTCTCTGCTGTATTTTATTATTCTATTAATAAAGCTTTAAAATTTAGACATCTCGTCATCTCCTCCCCAAACGAACCTGTGGCATCAGCCTGATCAACTGATGCTCCAGGCAGATTGGTAACGAAAATCTGTCACATCATCGTATTTTCAAAGTGAGGCACAGCAAGGACAAGCAAAGTTTTGCAGTATCTTGTAGAAACTACACAATCCCTTGGACTCAGTGCATCACCTCAGTAGGAAGTGAAAGAGAAAATACAAGACAATAATGATCCTGCACCATACACCTTAGGGGGTGCTTGGTAAATCTTACCAAATTAGAAGGATAGTTTTTACTCATTTTTCACAAGAGTAAGTGATGACATCACAAGTGCAAAACAGCCATTCAGATCTGGAAGCATTTAACAATATCATCCATTGTTCACAGAGTGAGTGACTGAACAAGGTACAAGACAGGGGAGAAGCAGGCCCAGAATTTTCAATATGAGTGACCAAGAAAGGGGAAGAGGAATAGAAATATTTCCTGGGTTTGGGTTGTGACACTCTGACCTAAAGTGTTTGGTGAGTCATTCTCGCTCCCAACCACCCTATTTAATTTTGTTTGTATTACTTAATGCTTGTCTGAACACAAAAGTGTGTAGTTCTACACCAGTATAGTTAAAATGTAACAACATGCCTAGAATGGATGCTATATAAAAGGGGTTTATACTAGCAAGGCTTATTCCTCTAAGACACGGGTGGGAATCCTTTTTTCTATCACGGACTACTGATCCACAGAAAAAAAATCAATCGCAGGCCACACACAAGTAAAAAGCAACTTAATTTAGGGATTTTTTGAGAGAGAAATATAAAACGTTCAACTCATCCACCCAGGGGGGCGCCAAGGCCTAGGGCTTCCCGCCCATGGGAGGGCGAGCCAGTGCTTGCGGCTCTAGCCCCACGGGGGTGCACCAAGACTTGCCGCAGGCCAGATGAAATTAAGCAATGAACAGGATCCGGCCCAGAGGCTGTAGTCTTCACCACCTCTGCTGTTAGAGAAGGTAAATCATCCGTACTGGTATAGGAACCTTTATACCAGTAAAACTACAACACATTAGGGGTTGTACAAGTATAATTATATTAGCTTGGAAAACAAACACACACTTGTACAATACAAAACTGTCTGTAGATAAGGCTTTAGTATTCAACTCTTCAAGGTACAAGTGAGTTCCTGCAAGTTTAGGACACTTGTCAGCTCGCAGGATCAATCCCTTGAAGAACTGCAGGAAGCACCAGGTGTGTGCTTTACAGAGAACCCAGGGGCATTGTTTACTTGCACACAGTCCCTAGGGTGGGTAAAACAAATTCAGCAGTGTTCAGAGTTAACAATCTTTGAAGCTATGCCCATATTTATGTTTGATATGGGCTGGTTTAGATAGGGACATCTCACTACAGGGTGGGGTGGCTCTGCACTGCTCCAGGAGGAGTTCCAAGAGGGGTTGTCCCTTAGGAAGCATAACCTGTCCCACCGCTTCAGGTGTACCCGGAGAGTACACATGCTGCATCCCTCTCTACACCTAATCAGCTCCACAGCTGGATACAAAAGTGGAGACACCATGGCACCACATGCCCCCACTTCAGCCTTGTAAAGGGAAATTAACATCCCCAGGAGCACACAGACAGAGCAATCCTGGGCTCCCCTGAGTGTAGTCATCATAATGAGTCACACCATATCCAGGGCCGATGAGGGGGTCAGGGGGAGCCAGTAAAAATTACCAGGGCCCGGCAGTCCGGAAGGGAGCCCGGGGCCCAGCTTCCCCGGCTCCCCCTCTCTTGTCAGCCCTGTTTAGCCGGTCCGCCCTTGCTGGGGGAGCCCTACACATTTTTTTCACCGCAGCCCGAACCGGCTCTCGGTGGCCCTGACCATATCTAGCAATCATTGCAGCCACCACTGAGAAGTGGAGAAGAAAATGAAAGGAGAGGGGTAAATTTCATCCCCCAGAGATTGTTAATAGGTTCAATAAGTGTAACTAAACAAATACCAAAGAGAGACTTCTGCGAGAATCTAGGGATTCAGAATATACATTAATAACCCATCTCAGACTTGAACCTCGCCACCTACGGTGACCAGATGTCCCGATTTTATAGGGACAGTACCGATTTTTGGATCTTTTTCTTATATAGGCTCCTATTACCCCCCATACCCTGTCCCGATTTTTCACACTTGCTGTCTGGTCACCCTATCACCACCAGTGCTAGGATTCTACTCTCATGAAAAGGACCACGGTATCTTTGATGAGCACAGTGGTTCAGGAACTCATATTTTAGGTCTCATTCCAAACCCCAGCCTCATGCTGAGGCAATGGTTTGGTACAGATTCATCAGTGCTACCTATTTAATCAAAAACATTTTCTGAATCTGCCTTTGCTTCACTGGAGCTCAGCCACACAAGTGCTAAGCAGGCTTTTCTTAAGATTTGACTTCAAAGAGCTTAGTATCCTTCAGTGTTCTACACAAGACATCTACACTTGATTGAAAACGATGAACAGAATATCCTATTGATAATATTTCTAAGACATCACCTGAATTATTTATGCACCCTGGTATCACTATATATATAGCTACTGTAGAGCTAAATTATATTAAATACCAAACCTGACATGTCTATTGACTGAGATATACTGAATATGCCATGTGACCCTCCCCCCATTTTCCACTCAGAAAAGATAACTCTACCCTGATAAATTATTTTAATTTTAATGTAATGAGATCTAAAATGGTTGAGACAGGATCACCAGGGTGCAGTCTGTGACTGTGGGACTGCTGTGACCCCTTAACTCTCCAATCTCGGTTGTCTCTCACAATGCTTTGCTAGTGACAAGCAGCAAACCCCTACAGGTGCTGTGATCACTCAGCCCAACTGCATATGGCACCCCCACCCAGCTAGATTGCATGAATGCTCCCAGAACCACTCATTAATCACACTGAGAAAGGCACCAGCCAAATCCCCCCAGCTCCCAGCCTTGTACCTTAGGAATATACCGTCTTGCACTGTTCAAGACGAGCAGTGCAATTTTATTAATTGGTTCACCACTTCATCAATGGAAAGTGGATGTACACTAGCCTTTGTAAACCTGAGCAGATTCTCCAAACACTTCAGGCAAACTCACTGGTAAAGATAAACAGTTTAAACAAATCTATTGACTACAAAAGATAGATTTTAAGTGATTATAAGTGATAGGCAAAAAGTCAGAGTGCTTCCAAATTAAAATAAAATATAAGCATGCAGTCTAAACTCTCAACCCTCTTAGACTGGGTAACATATAGAGTAAGCAGTTTTTCTCACCCCACTGGATATTTCAGTTCATAGTAAAGAGGTTTCACCCTTGAAACCTGGGACAGTCCCCTCTGTTGGAGTCTTCAGTCTTCTGAGTGTCCTTGTTCCTTGCAGTGCAGGTGTGGGAAGGAGAAAAGCCAAGCAATGGGCCCTGGTGTCCTATTTTATACCTGGAGTCCATGTGCTTGGAGAACACAAGTCCAGCCATGTCTGGTGGGCATTGCTGAGTCACAAGGTGAATCAATACCCCTGTGTGTCTCCTGTGAGTGAGTCATTGAATTGTAACTCCTCTGCTGGACAGTGGCCGGTGATGTCTGTTCAGCATCCACCCGGGCACTGGTTACCTCTTCCCTTTTCATTGTCTATGGAAAGCTAGTATCTGGGTGCTTTCCAAACCCACAACATATTTTAGTGAAATCCATAAAACACAATTATTTAATTTCATATGCAATGATGATATACATATTTAGATAGAACAATGACTTTCAGCACATCATACCCTTTCCCCTGATACCTTACATGGCATGCTTTATATGCACCATGACAATTATATATAAATTAGAAATATGAGAGTTATAGGGTTCTCCCCCAAGGTATAGAGTGTCACAATGATAATCTAAAAACATTCATGGGTAGTGTAGACAAGTGGTGTAGACTACCTCACAGTGCCCCCTGGTGGCCTCAGGGCAGCCCTGCACACAACCCTTCACTCCAGTTTCCCTTCTTGGATCTCCAAATCAACATCACATAGGATTTTTCCAGTCCAGTCACAACAGCCATCCTTAGGGTTTGATCTGTTAACTTAAAGTTCAGAAATGAAAACAAAAATCTTCCCAGCCGGCTACGGCTCAAACTCCCCTGGTCTGGTTATAGTCCTTCCTGCCCTAGCAGATTACTCCCAGCCCTTCCTATCGGGAGCAATTCCCCTTGTCTGGGGGGGCCTTGCCTGCAGGCACTAATCTCATCACAACCACTTCCCACCTTGTTACAGTTATCTTCTCCTCTTCACAGGAAATTGTCTGATTCCCCTCAGGGAGGGCTCATTCTCTAATCAGGGTTGGCTTGGTCCCAGGCTCTTCAGCTCACCCTGTTACAGGTAGATCTGATCCTATGGATGCAATTCTGAATCCTGACCATTACTCTTTATTTAGCAGTGTCATAGCTTCAATGAATCTCTTGAGGTTTTTTAAAAAGTTTTTATATCTAAGCAACAGATATCTAACTGAAAGAAAAAAGTCTACAAATATAAAAACACAGAAGAATTTTAATTATTAGATATGCATGGGCAACACCAAATATGCTTTGATAATCAGAAGTTGAGGTAATTGGGTGCAGCAGACAGGGAGTAAACAGAATAAGGAGACAAGGCATTTCATTTGAAAGGGAAGTTTGGTTGCTGGGATTAAAAAGAGGAGTTAGATAACTGGGTCTTTCCTTAACTTTAAGAGTATTTTTCTGTTCAAATACTGTAATATCAATTAAAACCCTTACAAACCCAAGAAAAAAATGGATGAAATACCAATTAAAATGTACAGTGCACTTCTATTCACACCATAGGAAATACTTATTCCCAGATTAAAAATTTGAATAGGTAGGGAGAGAAAAGCAAAATAAGATAAGAATATCTCATCTATTCTAATCAAAATAGTAAACATCAGTTCTCAGAATTTAGCATGTAAAAATATATATTTCCTTGTTTGCTTTAATACTAGTAAGTGTGCTAAGGGGATTACTTCAAATAAGTATCATCCCTCTATGCTAAAATGATTTCTAGAAGCTAAAGCAAGTACCTGTAGGAATAAACTCAACAACATGCAAAATTCTCAGAATAGGTTAATATATTCCAAATTCCCTAACATGCTAAAATAAGTTTCTTTCTCCTTTTCTAGTTAAGTCTCAAAGGTACTTGAGCTGTAGGTGTCACTGAACCACTCATGTTTTAAAGAAGTAAGTACTGTGCCAAGAGAATTTGATGCCAGATCCAGGATACTTTTAAGAATATCTCATCTATTCTAAAATAAGTTGTGATGCTGTATGAAAAGGAAGATGGCCATTTATATCATTGTTGCTACCACTCTTGCACAAGTCCACTAAATCCAAAGTATGTTGTGTAAGGTATCAATGGAAAAGTTGTAATCTGCTATGTATGATAATCATGTTTATTTGCATGTATCATCTTTGTATCTGAAGTTATGAATATTTGATATGTAATCTCAAATGTGTTTTGTTCTTAGTGCGGCTATTGCACCATCCCTGCTCTTTCTGCTGCACCTCCATGCTCCTTACTCCCATTCCCCTTCTCCTCCCCACCAAAGGAGGACTTAGAGCTAAAGGGCTCCCTCCTTCCCCCTCCCAGCCTATGAAAAAATGTATCAGCCCAGCTGCTCATTCCCTTGTGCCCTCTGCGCCTGAAAACTACTGTCAGCTCCCCTTGGAAGCTTCACTCCTTCCCTCATAGGCCTCTGCTCCTGGGAAGTTTCCAGAGGCTTGACTTTTGCTGAACTCAACATTGTGGGAGGGCACAAGATATCATTGGGCAGCTTTAATGCTAAAAAACAATTCCTTTTTTTGTCAGTACATTTATAAATGAAAAGTATAGTACATCTGCTCTTTTAAAATGAAAGCTGAGATTTTCTTTCCTGTGACCCAAAGGCCCTCTTCTGAACACTCTGAACAACACTCCAATTTGTCAGTGGACTGTATGAAAATGGATCAGGCAGAGTTAAAGATGTGTGCAAATGACCTTAAGTCTGTCAGAAATGTTGATGGCACACACTGTTCCTGAAGCTGTTGCTATGGTAACTTTTTAATTCTCTTCTTGAAACAGTTGAAATAGTAAGTACTGCTGACTTCTGCATGACTTTCTCTCTTTGAGAAAGAGTCTGATATGTCAGCATGGAGTCCTCCCACCTGAAACCACAGGGCCTCCAAAGGCATTTCAGCAGTGTACTTTTACAGCATTAATGACTGATGTTTGCTGCCATCTCAGTGCCTCTGAGTGAGTGATATTAGAAAAAAAAGAATATGGGACTAGCTTTTTTCCCCTTCCATGCTGCTCTCGTATTTATTCTTTTCTCTCAGAATGAATACTGAGCCCTACAAAGAATGAGTCTAATAACTAGAGAACTTATGTTAATTTCTATCAAGACAAATATCACAAAGTTATTTAATGTTTTGCAGCCTAACCTACATATGATTCCTGCAGGTTTGGCTGCAGAGTGTCCACAGAACCTCACTGAACTATCTCTTGGAACTTCTCCCAGGAAATTACGCTGCTAACCAGAGCAAAGAAAGATGTCAGGACTGTCCACCTGCTCAGATATGGAATTTGTCAAATGAGCAAGCTTAGACTACAGTGACATCCAAACATGGAGCAAAGGGCACTCAGGCCTGAACAGATAATGGGCCCCACAGGTCATAGAGTTTTAGTTAGCACTGGTCAGGAATTTTTCAATAAAATGCATTTTTTATCAGAAAATGCAGATACATCAAAACCAGAACTTGTTGTGGCAGTGTATTTGTATTGACACAAAATTCATCAGTAAGGACAAGGATGAAATTTCTGCTCAAAACCAGAGATTCATATCCCAAAGGTACTTTAGATTTTCCCTATTCAATCCCAATTTCCCAGAGAGCAACATTGACTTGTACTCATTTTTTTCCATATATGGTTAACTAATAGAGTAGTTCTGTTCTTTGGTGATTTGGCCTCACCACAGTCAAAATGCCTCTGTTTGCTCCAGAACCTACATCCTACTTCTTCAAGACAAATCATTCACATCCAATACAGCGTCTTGGGACACCCCAAACTGTAATGGATATAGACTTGATAATCACGCTACCCTTCATCTCTGAATTTGGCCCATTCACACAACACAAAGTCCTAGAAAGATGACTGGAAAACCAATCCACCCCCTTCTGGGTTTATTGACAAGGTTCACAAGAAAACATAAAAATGCCTGCCTAGCCTTCATAGCTGGCTCACAAACCTTGGGGCAGGGTTCTTAGTCATGTCGTCACTGAGGCTTTTCTCTAGCAGACTTGCTATCCACACCACAGCCTTCCTAGCTTGCACTGCCAAGCCCTCTGCCTGGGACCTAGGAGACTCTCTGTATAGAACAGATCATGCAGCCCTCCTGTTTCTTTATGTCTTTCTCTGCTCTCCACCAAATAGCAACCCCTAGGTGTTCATGCCTAGAGTCTCTCTCTCTCTCTCTCTCTCTCTCAATTTCTCCCCACCCCCAGACTTCTGTTTTCTCCTTCCCCTCCTCCAGCCTGATTTAGCCATATAGTCCATCTGTCACATCACTTTGCTCATTTTCTCCACCTGTGAGAAAGGAGGTGAGCTGTGCATGTAACTGGTGGGGCTGGATCCATCTTCCCTTAAAGGGGCCAGTCACGCTGTTGCACCTGAAATATTAAAAAAAGCCATGTATCCAAATCTCTATCATAGACAACATTCTTAAGATTGGTAATTTTCTCCTTAGGTAAGACTTCCCAATTTTTTTAATGTCCTTTGTCCACTGTAGGAACACTAGATTTTTACAGCCAGCAGGACTAGAAATCTGATAAGCAAAGAGACAAATCATCAACAGCTGATAAAGTTAATTTAGATAATAATATGAACTTGAAATTTTTGCCATTTTATTTTAATAATTGCCCAATATTACTTAGAAAACTGGGATGTATCTTTTAGTTTTAAATGGAGAATTCATATTGTGTAATTTCATAAGGATATTGGAGATAGCCAGAGTAGCTTGATGATAAAGTTACATAAATAATATATTTCCTTAGTCATATAAAATTGGAAATGCAGTTGATAACAGAAACATGAAACTGTAAAACTGTATTTTAATTTCAAATTTTGTATGCATTGTGTCCTAGTATAATGTCTCACATTGTATCAAATTCTAAATTACGTGAAACCATCTAAAATACAATTTATCATGTCTAGTACAATGGAAGTTATTAACTGCAGCTAGAAAATATGTATGCAAATAGTGAGGATTAGACTGCATATAATACGTGAAGAAGAGAATATTAAAGCTTTGCCACACCTCTGATATAACAGCCTTGTGCAAAATAATTCTTAAGCCTAACTGCATACAAATGTATATCTTTATTAATTTAATATATACCAGTCTACTGAATTAGGCCCATGATAAAACCTAACGTTATTGTATCAAGATTGTGCCTAGCTTTTTGTTGGACATTTCTATTAATGTTTAGTTCTATCTTGAAAACTAACTACTGCACTAGGAAATTGAATGAAAAAGAACAAAACTAGGACACATTGCAAACACCATTTTGGGAATGATATCAGGACTAGGTATTTCATGTCTATATCAAGCTGTTGAGAGACTTGGGTATGATTGCATTGTCATTTTGGTAGGTTAGTACCAGCATCATATCAGCTGATGCTATTATTTTAATAATCTAATATGTCACTTGAAAAGATACCATTTTATTTTTATTATTGCTAAGTAGCAGCGTATGTCTGTGAATGCTCTTCCTCCTGAGCATGTCTTAGAACTGAGATCCGACGCACATTACAAAAATTCTACCTTGTGAAGCCATTTTTAAAGTAGAAATGTGAAGACAACTACAAAGAATTGCCACTATCAACATGCTTGCAGAAAACAATGTTTTACCATACAAAGATTTAAAAAAAACAGCTATTGAGAAGCAGGCTAATGATTTGAACATGGTGCTTACTATGTGCCCCAAAAGCATTGAGACAGGATGTTATATAATATAAATGCTGTTTGCAGATAGTCCTAAAACTTACATGTGAACATGGCTGTTCCTCCTTTTTAATGTTTCTTCCTCTTTCAGGATAACGTTTTTATGCCACTATATGGATCACATTCTACACATTTTTCATGCTGAGTAGTTACCATTCGAGGCTCAGTAATGAATTTAATGTGCAGTCATTGGCAAATGACTTCACACTACTATTCCTTGGTTTATCCAATTATTAACTAAGAGTAATAATAAATAATAAGTAGAGCTGGTCAAAAAAAATTGCTGAAAAATGCAGATTCGGTTTGCCAAAAATATTTTCTGAATTTGTGTCCATTTTGATTAACTATTTCAGTTGAAACAAAAAAGAGCATGTTGAAATGATTCCCTTCTACATTATCAAGATGAAACATTTTGGTTTTTGGGGCTATATTCACAAGAGGATTTAGGTTTCATCCACAAAGCCAAAGGGAGAGGTGCTGGTGTGGTCCCCCCCGCCACTACCAGCCCCATCCCTACCCTATTTGTCAGTGGTTAGAACATCTAGTTGGCTGTGGGAGACTCAGATTTGAATCTCTGCTCTGAAAAGGGACTTGAAAGCAGGTGTCCCCCTTCCTAGAGCCCTGACCACTAGGCTATTGGGGGCGGGGAGTGTCTCTCTCAACTGACCTGCAAAGAAATATTTCTGACTTTTTCTGTTAGCGGGGAAAAAAATCAGTTTCAGTTTGGCCCAGAAAAGATTCCCCACCCCACCCCCGAACTGCTAGTGAACCTAAAAATCAGTTATTTGCACAGCTCTAATAAAATGTAACAGATGTGCTGTCACTGCAGTGAAGCTGAAATGATATTTGTAAAGGACACTGAGATCCTTAGATGAATGTTGATAAAGAAGGGCACAACATTTATTACTTCCAACGTAGTATTACATTTTCTTTTCCTCAGTATCATCCCCTCACTTATAAAACAGATGTAACATCTAAATCCTTCTTCTTCTTATAGTCTCAGAGCATAATGTAGTAAAATCTCATTTTATGGACAAGATAGTGATAAAAAGGTAAGGGAGGTGTCATTTGATTAATAAGCATCTACCGAATCATAATTATCATAATTTCAATGATATCACTGTCTGCAGTTCAGCAGGGTGGACTTGCTGCCCATTCCCAGCTCCAGGTGCTCTGGTTGGTGGAAATTTTGATAATACAATGTCATCAGAAATGGTTCGAGTTGGATAACATTCCCAAGCACACTCTCTCAGAAACACAGTGGTACCAGGCATGACAAACCTTGAACAATTATGTAGATATATATTCAAGAAAATGTTTTAAAAAATCAACTTTTAAAAAAATGTATACTTTAACCCAAGGAGGCATTTCTTACATTAAAAAGACTTTGATCTTGGCTAATCCTAGTGAAGTAGACTTGACATGTAGAATAGAAAACATTTATTCATCAAAGTCATCATCAGTGTCATTTCCATCTAGTGCCCTACTACTTGACGCATTGTCACACTGATCCTCGTCTGCATGCACTCACACATCTCCATACAAGGCAGGGTGCTGGCCAAATGTTTGCAGGGTGGTGAGTGTCTGGTCTTTCCACAAGCATTTGATTAGCTGAAGAATTGATTTGGGAGTGCATACACAATACACATGGTATTTCATACACAACTGGTGTGATCATTCCATCCTCTAAGACCCATCCATGTCTGATACGGAAGGGTAGTTTTTATAGGTGCTGGAACTAGGAGTGCTGCGGGTGCTGCTGCAACCCCTGACTTGAAGTGGTTTCCATCATATACAGGGTTTATAGTTTGGTTCAATGTCTCTCAGCATCCCCACTATAGAAATTGTTCCAGCACCCCTGGTAGGTTTGGATATAAATGATCATCCTGGAACCATTTCATTGTTTGGTAATTTGCCATCTTGATAGCAGGTATAATTTTTTCTCCATTTATCTGCTTCTTGAAAAGATCCACCAGTGGAGCTCTGCAAGTGCTGTAATGTTGGTCTTCAAATAGTAAACTTAGTATATAAATTCCTCCAGTGCACTTATGACCTCATTAATGACTGTCTCAAGCCATTCCAAGCACATCAGAGTGAGGAGTCTTCAGAGATTGAATCAAATGCTTTCCAGTAGGATCATTGGTCTTTCCAGACAACGTTACAGTAGCTTCAGAGCTTGAAAGGGCATGGAAGCCTTATCCAAGTGTTAGGAACAGGTCCTGAAATGGAGGATTGTAGTCAGGTGAAGGCAGGGTACCTCGCCGCCTGGGTCCAGGGAGGGCCAGTCCACCTCATTCAGTCTCTGGACTTTGCTTCCTGGGGCGGGGAGGGGAATCAGCAAGGTCTGTCAAAGTATGGCTCAAGCCTGCCCTCAAGTGGAGCTGCAAACAGTCAATCAACTTAGGCTCAGGTTCAGAGTGTGGCAGCCAGCACAGGCACTTAGCTCGGGTCTGCCATCAGAAGGAGCAGCAAATAAACACATAACCCAGGCTCTGGTTCAGGGCAGGGCGGTAAACAGTCACTCAGCTCCAACCGGCACTCAAGTGGGGCTGCAGACAAAGTCAGTTAACTCAGGCTTTCCTTCAGCTAGCCTGAGGGAGGGGGAGACTGCCACCCCCAGCTTGGGTGGCAGGAGGGATGCAAACCCTCCCATTCCACTGCGTCCTGGCTCAGGGCCCTAAGGGTGGCGGAGGGGTCTGCCACTGCAACAACGGGGATCCAAGCCGCAAAACACTGACTCACCCTCTGCCTGCGTTGCAACCAAACAGGGGTCTACTACCCCTGGGCCACTTCCACACTCCCCCTCCAAGAGTACCTGCTGATCTGGTGAGGTAAGATGACCGGCAGGGGCTTTAGTTGCCAGCAGAAGCTCGGTCAAGGTTGGGCCAGCCGGTGGTCCGGGCCAGCTGTCTGTCTCCTGCGGGTTCGGATCGTCCAGGTGTCTGGGTAGTCCGGGCCAGTCATCTGTTTCCTGCAGGGCCAGGTCGTCCAGGGGCCCGGGTGGTCCGGGCCAGTCATCTGCTTCCCCCCGGGATCAGGTCAGTCCGGGGTCCAGGTGGTTCGGGCCAGTCGTCTGCATTTTGCAAGCCTGTGGCCACCTCCCAGAGTGAGAGCTCAGGGGAAGCGTCTGTTCCCTCCAGTGGTTGGGCCCTGACTGAGCTTCCAGGTCCTGCCTTTATACTTCCGGCTCTGCCCCTTGGCTTCCGGGGGGGCAGAGCTAAAGGTAGGGCTCTGCCCATGAGGCAGTGGAGCTATCCTCTTCCTCTGTGTCTGGGGAGGGCCAGTCCACCTCACTACAGGGATATACAGCAATTCTGCTCCCCTGTACCAGGCACAAAAACAGAATCTTGCCAAGTTCTTGAGTAGCTAAGAGAAAGCTCTAGAACATCTGTGTTTTGGGCAAAAATCCAGAGTTTAGTAGCACCTCTGTCTGTGGCACTGATAGCACAGGTAATTTTAGTGTCAGCCTCTTCATCAGTATTACGAAGAAACTCCACTGAACAATGTAAGACAGCAGCTTCATTAAACCTTATGACAATGAAATTCTTTGGGCAACTCTTTGCATGCTGCAAATTTTTTCCTGAAAGGCATGAGGTTAACTCGTCCTACTTGTGAGAATGAGACAGTAGAGTCTTCACTATGACATTGTTGATGTTCATGAAGTCAATGAGTTAGAATATGACAGGTGAAATACAATGGAGTCTTTTCTTCCTGGTAATATTTTTAATTGATTCCTCTGCACACATGTCAAACATGAGGTACACTTTGTCATAGGTCCAGTATTTTCTCTGTAGTCTCATAATGAAGTATTCAGCCAAATCACAGCAGGTGTTAACAGTTTCTGGTTTGTTGAGAGTTTGTACCTCAGCCATACCTTCTATGATTGCTACACTGAAAGGCCTCTGCTGGAATAAGGTACCGGTCAGATTGTCAATAGGTGCTGGCTTAGGAAGACCATGCTTTAGTTTGCTTTTCACTTGGCACATATGCATTGTTTCACTGAATTTGAAAAATGCTGAAATGCTGAGACATGGACATAAGCAGGAGATAAGCAAACAATGACTAGTCTGTAGTCAGCTCTGTAATAGTCCTTGCCAACTTCACTCTGACTTTCTATTTTTGCATTTGAGCATGGCCTTAGGCTTTTTTTCTTGCTTGAAGCCCATAGTTTGACAGAGCTTGGACAATTCTTTGGGTTTTGAAGGCTTCATACAAGCCATGACCCAAAGTCTCCATTTGACTGACCTATTTAGTTATCTCATCACTGAAGACTGCTTTTGTAATCATATTAATGAGCTCCAGTCCATCATACACAAATGGATTGCCAGTGTGCGTAAGTTCTTTACCCCTTCTTGAAATTTAACAGCAC
This sequence comes from Malaclemys terrapin pileata, assembly GCF_027887155.1. Taxonomy (NCBI): domain Eukaryota; kingdom Metazoa; phylum Chordata; order Testudines; family Emydidae; genus Malaclemys; species Malaclemys terrapin. Next base: position 30,932,698 of record NC_071506.1, read on the forward strand.
CTAATAAGTCTAGATGGTGCTTGGTTTCTTATGAGGAAGTCATCATACCTATGCTTAAAGTTTCATTCAAAATTTGATGGAGTTCTGGGGTTGTCAGGAAAAACTTGGAAAGAACATCTCAATGCTGTGTTATGGCCTCCCCAACAACTTTCATTGCTGTTTTTGTGTACTAGGCTTCGTCTGAACCAAGTGTACAGAAAGGAACTGGCATCACCAGTAACCACATCCTCCATCGTGGTCTTCTCCAAAGCTTCAGCTACTAGTTGGTACTCTTCATCTCCCTAAACATACCTAAACATGATCATGACCAAAGTAAAAAACAAGGATTTTCTAATAAATTACTTTGGGATTGTAATTAATTTTTTTATATCACTATAGAGCAGTGGTTCCCAAACTTTAACTACCTGTGAACCTCTTTCACGAAAATGTCAAGTCTCGCGAACCCCATCCTAAAAATGAATATTTCCAGGGATTTTCTCCTTTACCTGAGTATAAATTATAAAAGCAGTGATCTTGGAAATACACAATTTGTTTTTATGACATGATTATTACACACTATTTATTATTAATTGTTATTTATCATTACAGTATTTTATTACATTATGAAAACGGCAACATTCTTCCAAGATCTCACTTTCATAGCTTGTATCACTTTGAATAAGCCTGTTATAAGACAAGGTTCCTATGTTTCATCAAGGAGTATCAGATGTGAAACAGCAGGAAAGTATTTAAGAAGTCAACTCAAACAGTTCCTCCGACACAAGCATTCAGGTCTTGAGCAGTCCAGGCAAACAACGCAGTTACAACAAAGCTTAAACTTGTTCTTCATAATAATTTTAAAAACAACACTAGCTGCCTATTTCATTTTAAAAACAGCAAAAAATATCCACCTCCCTTTCCATTTCTTATAAGGAGTCTTGAAGTTTAAATCTCCTCAGTGTGATAGATAGGCTTGCTTTGATCTGCTTAGCTCTTGGAAATCCAGGGGCTCTGGGCTGCTGGCCCGGTGCTGCCCAGGATTTTTAGGGACAGCTCTGTCCACCATTAGGGTTTTCTTTCCCGAGAACCCCCTGTAACATTTTGTGATCCCCCAGGGGTTCACGAACCCCAGTTTGGGAATCACTGCTATAGAGTCAAACCATATGCAGATGGATTCCATTAATTTCTGGCTGGATGCTGATGCCTTAATCAGTACCTCATTACAACTCTTTTGGCATAATAAACAAAGCTGAAAACCAATACCCCTGAACTGCTTCTTTTTTTTAATGATGATGGCAAATCAACTTGAAGCACTCCTTCCATTTACAGTAATTTGTAACATTAAAAAAAATCTGGTATCATATTCTGAGCATTAACTAATAACACAGTACTGTCAGTCAATGGCCACAATTTAACTTTATGATGGCTGCATGTTTGACATGCCTGTATTAAAGTGTAGTTCAATTGTTGATTTTTAAATATTTTCTTGAATATATATCTACATCATTGTTCTAGGCTTGTTATGTTTGGTACCATTGTGTTCAAGGGAGAAATAGCTTTTGAATGATACCCAGTTCAGCCCATTTCTGGCGACACTGTATTATCAAAATTTCCACCAACTGGAGGACCTGGAACTGGGAGGTGGGGGCGGAGAGTTCCGCCTGCCATGCCGCAAAGGGTGACACGACTGAAATTCTGATTCTGTAGATTTTTATAAATCAAATGACACCTCCCTAACCTGTCTATCATTAACTTGGCCACAGAATTACACAGGTTTGCAGACTATTAGTTGACCTTTAAACCTTTCAAGTACATGACACCTAATCATCGCTCCTTAGTTGTTTGGGTAAAACTGCTATACACAAATATGATTCTTTTAGGTCTAAATTTTCTAAAGTAGCTTGTGATTTTGGGTTCTTTTGTGTTGGGGTAATATATATATGGAGATATACCTATCTCATAGAACTGGAAGGGACCCTGAAAGGTCATCGAGTCCAGCTCCCGCCTTCACTAGCAGGATCAAGTACTGATTTTGCCCCAGATCCCTAAGTGGCCCCCTCACGGATTGAATTCACAATCCTAGGTTTAGCAGGCCAATGCTCAACTGAGTTATCCCACAGATTATAGATTATTAATTTACTAAGTGTTATATTTGTAAGTGTATTTATCGTGATAGCTTCATAAAGTTTTTATTATAATTCCTAAATTCTTTTAATAAAATAATGCTATTGGGTGAAATATGTAAATCTTAATTATTTACATTTGCATCACTTCGCCTTTTACATTAATATTGGTGGTTAATAGGCCTACCCAGTAGTTAAAAAAGATAGGGTTACCATACGTCCTCTTTTTCCCGGACATGTCCGGCTTTTCGGCAGTCAAACCCCCGTCCGGGGGGAATTGCCAAAAAGCTGAACATGTCCAGGAAAATGGAGGCTCTGCTCCTCCCTTGACTCTTCGGCTCTGTTTAAGAGCCGGGCTGCCCGAGCGCTACCGGCTTCAGGCAGCCCCCGTGCCTCCGGACCCTGCGCCACCGGAGCCCAGGAGGGGAAGTGCCCGGCTGGGGACATAGGGTCCAGAGGCATAGGGGCTGCCCAAAGCCCGAGCACTACCGGCTTCATGGTTTGCCAGGCAGCCTCCAGACCCTGCGCCCCCGGCTGGGCGCTTCCCCTCCCGGGCTCCAGCTGCGCTGGGGAAGCACCAGCCGGGGGCGCAGGGTCTGGGGGCTGCCCGGCAAACCGTGAAGCCAGTAGCCTCGGGCAGCCCTTTCCGCGTGGCTGGGAGTGGGAGGGAGGAGAGGGTGGAGTTAGGACGGGGAAGGGGCGGAGTTGGGCGGGGATAGGGGTGGGGAAATGGGTGGGTCCAGGGCCCGTGGAGGGTCCTCTTTTTTTATTTATTAGATATGGTAACCCTAAAAAAGATATACCCTATGTTTTTGCAAATATACCCTAAAAGAGTCAAAATTGTTATTTTTTTCCTTACAGGAGATAGCTAGGGGAACAGAATGTGAAGAACTGTGGGCATTTTGTTTCCTTCTAATTTTTCTGTCTGATAGCTTTTCAAAAAGAAAAAAATGGTTTCCTGGAGTTCTGAACTTTTATTACTGTCTAATTTACCGAAAGAAAAAATTGTTTTTCAAGATTTCGGGCAGTTTGTTTCTACAATATATACACGTAATGATTATCTTCCTCTTAGAACAGCATACTTTAGTCACTTTATATTATTTTAAGTTTCAGTATTAATCAAGGAATTCTGTCCCCGATGGTTAATCTGTTCACTCTGTCTGCAACCAAGATTGTCCCATTCCTTTTGACCTTGAAAAGTTTGTACTGACTTAGAAGATAGTTACTGTACTCTAACTGTAAAATCTGCTTAACATGTCATGGAACTGCTGCAGTCAGTTTTTTCTTCTGAAGACAAGGTTGTGAGTGAAATATTTTTATATAGTATTTAAAATATTCTTATTAAGTAACAAATATTATGATGTCTTTTCAGCTCACATAATTAGCAGACGGGGCATTCAGAGTCCAAGACCAAGGAACATTTTTGTTTTGTTTTTAAATACACTGTGTGGTCATTAAATGGCAAATGGAAAATAATAAATAAATGAAAGTTCATTTATGTTGTTTCAAACATTTACATTGTTTTGCAAGCCACTGTTTAAAAGGAAAGCATCACTGCTCTCTTGTGCCTGCTCTCTGCTTGGAGTCTTTCTATCCTAACCATTAATTTAGGGACTTCTTTTTAACTCATTAAAAGACTTATCTGCAATAATGTGCTTTTTAAGTCTTTATTGTGACCTTTCGAACTTTTTGCATGTTATGGATTTCCAACTATTTCAGCTGGTTTGTGCTACGGTTACCATCCGTCCATATTTCCCCAGACATGTCCAGCTTTTGCGTCTTTAAACAGCCGTCCAGGAGGAATTGTTAACAAGGTTAAAAGATCTGGGATTTTTCCCCCTTCCCTCCCTCCCTCCCTTCCATGCAGAGTGCGGCCTCACTGATTGGGCGGCTGGGCGTGATTGAGCCGCTGCCATTGGCCTCCAGCAGCCAGAGCCCCTCCCCTGCTCCCCCCGTGCTGCCTGCAACCCCAGTGTAATGACGCAAACAGCCCCACCGGCAGCGTGTTTTGCCTACACGTGGAGCCAGCATCTGACCAGCGTGGGCATGGTATGGGGAGTCCTGGGGGTCTGTCAGGGAGCAGGGGGAGGGATGGATGGGCCTGTCTGGGAGTGGGGGTGTGAATATGGGGTGGGGGGGTGGCAGGTTATATTCTTTTGTGGTGCCCGAGCTCCAGCATTATCCAGGGCTGGGGCCCTGCTCCAGCAATATTTGGAGCTGGGTCTCTCCCCTGACCCTGCCTGGAGCGGGCCCCGGCCTCCACCTGCCACACCCCCCCCACGCGTTCCCCCCCCCACAGTTCTCCCCCATCCCTGCCCGAAAGAAAGCAGCGCGCGCTTCTCCCATGTCTGCCCCAGGGTCCTAGTGCCCCCCATCCACTAATGGCAAGGCAGGCTGCCCTTACCCTGCTCTTCCACCCTAGCCCTGAGCATCTCCAACACTCCAAACCACTCATCCGCAGCCCTCATCCCCCCGCACCCTAATCCTCTGCCCCAGCCCTGAGCCCCCTCCTGCATCATGAACCCCTCATCCTCAGCCCCAACCCTCATCCCCCTGCACCCTAATCCTCTGCTCCATCCCTGAGCCCCCTCCTGCATCATGAACCCCACATCCTCAGACACACAGCCCTCACCCCTGCACCCCCTCCCAAACCCCCTCCCCCTTCCCACACACCCCCCTCCTGCCCTCAAACTTCCTCCCAAAGCCTGCACCCCCTCCCTTTGCACCACCTACCACCCCCAAACTCCATTCCAGAGCCTGCACTCCTCACCCCCTCCTGCACACCCACACCCACCCCCTGCCCCAGCCCGAAGCTTGCACCCAGCACCCAAACTCTATCTCAGAGCCTGCACCCTGCACCCGTCCTGCACCCTAATACCCAGCCCTTGACCTGAACCCCAGACCTCCTCCCCACACCCAACCACCCTCCCAGAGCCTTAGGCAGGTCGGGGGGCGGGTTCTGTGCACAACCAAAATTTCTACAAACCTGCCAGTCAGGGGACAGGTAGGGTCCTAGGGGGTCAGCTAGGGTGGGGGGAATCTCAGGAGGGGCAGTCAGGAGACAAGAAGCAGGGGGGGTTGGGAGTTCTGAGGGGGGCAGTCAGGGGGTGGAAAGTGGGAGGGAGTGGATGGGGGCGGGGCGGGGTGGGGCTAGGGCAGGGCTCCCCGCCCCCCAGTGTCCTCTTTTTTTATTGTGGAAATATGGTAACCCTAGTTTGTGCTCTGAGTGGAATTTTGCCCTGCAGAAATACTAAACTATGATAATAAAAGAGGGATTATGATGGTTACACAAAAGCCAGTGATCCAAATATGGTTATGAAGATTCCAACTTTTGTGATCACATAAGGCTCTCATGCTGAACTCAGTCGGAGTACTCACATAAATACTGCTCAATGCAAGTTGAGCCCAAAATACTGCCAGGAAGTGTGTATTCTGTATATTATTTTCTGTAACAATATATGGCAAACAGAGAAAGTCATTACAGAGAGTGGCATTTCAAGTAAATCTCTTGAAGTATTCATTACCCATATTCAGTACACAGCATAACAAGGACAGCAAGTGATATGATCAAAACCACAAGATAGAGGCTTCATAGCCCCAAATCCTAACTATTCTCACTTCTAAGGCTCACCATGCTTTTCATCATGTTTCTCTTTGACAGAATAAAAGAAGAGGACATTTATCTCTCCAAGACACTAGAGATCTAAATACAAATATATACAGACTTATGGCTAATGTTTAGGATTCTCAGGTTAGTGAGAATAGATAAAGTTGAAGGTTCCCATTATGTGGAGAAAAGTGTTTACATTGAAATGGTTTCAGTCATTTTATATCAAACCCAAGTGCCTGACAGAGTAGAATACAGAAGGAGCTTGAATTTTGTGGGTTTGAAATAGAGCTGTCAAGTGATTAAAAAAATTAATTGTGATTAATCGTGCTGTGAAACAATAATAGAATACTATTTATATAAGTATTTTTGGATGTTTTCCACATTTTCAAATATATTTATTTCAATTAAAACAGAATACAAAGTGTACAGTGCTCACTTTATATTTATTTTTTATTATAAATATTTTCCCTGTAAAAATAAAAGAAATAGTATTTTTCAATACACTTAGTACAAGTCCTCTAGTGCAATCATGAAAGTTTATCATGAAAGTTGAACTTACAAATGTAGAATTATGTTTAAAAAATAATTGCATTCAAAAATAAAACAATGTAAAACTTTTTAGACCTACAAGTCCACTCAGTCCTACTTCTTGATCAGCCAATTGCTCTGACAAACAAGTTTGTTTACATTTGCAGGAGATACTGCTGCCTGCTTCTTGTTTACGTCACCTGAAAGTGAGAATAGGCATTCTCAGGGCACTGTTGTAGCCAGTGTGGCAAGAGATTTACGTGTCTGATGCGCTAAAGGTTCATATATCCCTTCATACTTCAACCACCATTCCAGAGGACATGCATCCATGCTGATGATGGGTTCTGCCTGATAATAATTCAAAGCAGTGCAGACCAACACATGTTCATTTTCATCATCTGAGTCAGATGCCACCTCTGCCTTTACCTCCTCCTCCAGTTGTAGCATTTCCTACAGGTGTGGTAGGGTGGGGCTGGCTGGGCCCAGAGTAGTTCCTCAATACCATGTTGCTCACAAGGGGGTTTGTCCACTCTATCACACATAAGTATAATAGCTGAGAGGCTTGTGTAATATTTTTGTTTTATATTATATCTTATCAATAGAGGTCACAAAAGCAGCTAGCAAATAGCAAGTTCTAAGAATGGATCACCATTAGCTCATGCACCATTAAGAATATCAGCGAACTGATGTTAAATCTGTATATTCTAAGTCAGGGGTCGGCAACGTTTGGCTCGCGGCTCGCCAGGGTAAGCACCTTGGCGGGCCGGTCCAGTTTATTTACCTGCTGACACGGCAGGTTAGGCTGATCCCGGCCCCCACTGGCCGCGGTTTGTCGTCCCGGGCCAATGGGGGAGGTGGGAAGCTGCAGCCAGCACATCCCTCGCCCGTGCCGCTTCCCGCCACCCCCATTGGCCCGGGACGGCGAACCGCAGCCAGTGGGGGCTGTGATCAGCCGAACCTGCCGTGTCAGCAGGTAAATAAACTGGTCCGGCCCACCAGAGTGCTTACCCTGGTGAGCCGCATGCCAGAGGTTGCCGACCCCTGTTCTAAGGCATAGTACTTACCTAAACTTTAAGCTGTTTGGGGAAAAAATATTATTTTAATTGTGTCTATGTGTATGTGTGCACAGGACCTAGAGAAATGGAGTCCTGAATCCAGATTGAGTAATACCTAGATCAGTGGTCCCCAATGGTCCCTTGTCAGTAGGCAGGCGCACATAAATGCCCCGGCGGGCACCATCGTGCCCGCAGGTGCGATGGTGCCTGCAGTGGCATTTATGTGCGCCTGCCTACTGACAAGGGAACGCTTCCGCCGGACAACCCGCCGCCGAGGAGCACAGCCGCCGGACAACCAGCTGCCGAAATGCCGCCGAGAAGCAGCAAGGCCAAGAAGCGTCGCTGCCGAAATGTTGCTGCTTTTCGGTGGCATTTTGGCAGCGACGCTTCTTCATGACACTGGTTCTCGGCAGCATTTCGGCGGCGATGCTTCTCAATGACCCCGCTTTTCGGCAGCATTTCGGTGGCTGGTTGTCCGGCACCTACCACACTCTTCTGGGAACATGAATATGCTATTGCAACAGAAAGGTTGGGGACCAACTCGATACTTCAAAGCCCATAAATAATAAATGAAGCTTACTGCTTCTAATCAGGATGGAAAAGCTGCAAAACTAGTCATTACTACTGTACGATATTTCAGTAGCACATGTTTCCACCTGGCTAGGCCCAGAAGCAAAGATTTGGAAAATAAGGGAAAGAAAAAGTCAACTGATTACTTCTGAGCTTTCTAAAATATTTGGTTTACTTTAGCAGATTAGTAGAAATCTGTGTGGAAAGGGCAGTCTTAAATTTTTTGCGCTAGTTCACCAACTGGCAATTCCGAGTATCCCTAGAGCAGATCTCAGCATTATCATAATTCAGCCGCGCAGGTGGTTTACTGAGATGGTATCTGATGATGTGAGTACTTTCTCAGAAGTTCTGTGTCCCTTGAATGACGACTCCCACCCCGAAAATTTAAGAATCTTTAATATCTCCCAGAGTCTCGTACTTTAAAAATAAGGTCATCGATGCATGAGGTTTAGACCATTAATGCACAATGCATCTTTCAGAGTTGGCCTTTTATTTTTATGAGGTTAAGAATTCCCAGGATGAGATGCTAAGGTATATAATTCCTATATTAATAATCATTTTGGACATTAACTATCTTTTTGGCAGAAAGCTCCTTTAGCTCTGTATGCTAAGAACAATCACTACGTGTCGATACTATGAATTTTGCCTAAGAAGTCAGATCTTCTTCACCCTGGAAAAGAATCTACAAAACGGATACGTTAGAAGCTGTGACCTGAAGGCATTAAGCTTCCTTGAGTGCAGAGTGATGTGGAGGCAGAAATAAGAGCTCTGCCCTGGAGGCAGTGCTTGTTTTTGCAGGCAAAGCAAAGTTTAGAATTTAATCCTAGAGGCTAAATTACATTATGGTGATGAAGAGGATTCTACCAAGAAGGTAGTTCCTGCATCACAGGCGAAGTTGATATCTGGAATTCCACCATAAAACAAAGCTACAACACATCAATATAAAGATATTTTTTTCCACAAGTATACTTTTTAGGAACCTGTTTATTTTAAAGCATTATCAGAACACCCTTATCCCGTAAAAATGTTATATTGGATACTTAGTATCTAAAACAATTCAGGTACCAGAGTTAAACCACTAGCAAAATATATTATCATTCCATTTTAGTTCAGATGTGTATTGTACTCTTGGCACATCTGTAATTACCATGCTGGAAATCCTTCCCTGACAAACAGTGCTCTATTATTGTGATGCTAGGTATTCTACCTAGAAAAAATGCTTTACCTTGAAAAAAAGCTAGGTTATTAATGCCTATGAACGCTATCCAAGAAACAAAAAACTGTGTATTTCTACAACAATGAAGATTAGGTCAAGAAAGCATCTCCTCCTTGGGAGGTAAAGCTATTTAATGTTAGGTTAAGAATTCTACCCAGGAAACAATTATATCAGCAACATGATGAAAGACAGAATTAAATCTCCCCACTGAAGGAAACTGTATTTCGAAAGCCAAACTGTGTCCATGCATTTCTGTGAAGGTTGCCCTGGAATGGATCCTATATCATTATAATAATGGAATTTCAGCCCTGGAGGTAAAAATATATCATTGTGATGGTTTCAGTTTTGCTTTGGAGGCAGTTCGAGCTAGCATTCTTGACCTCTACCTGATATACAAGTCACAATTTCCCTTATCTAGCTCCAATAAGAGCAGTTTAAGTTCACATTGAAAGCTGAAATAAAAAAGGACACATCGTTATAACACCGAGTAATCACTGATATTGTAAACAATATTTATCTGAAGTACATAATTAAAAGGTATGTTGAAATATGTTCAGCTTCAGTTAAGCATTAATTACTAAAATAGCTCTTCAGACCTCAGTAGGTCCTTTAAAACAAAGTTATTAAATCTTTCATACTATCTCTTTGGAGATATCAAAAGAATGAAATTAATTATTCACTACATTTATTAAAGGAAATTGTGTAGAAGTACAGATGAGTATTAAAACTGCTGTTGCACTTGAGCTAGCTATACTGCTGAGGAGCTTAGTTGAAAACATGCTACAGAAAATATGATTGTGCCTACTATGCATTTTTTCTAGAAATCAAGTATTTCAGCACCCAAGCCAGACTATGACAGAATTGCAAGGGTGGGTGTGAGGATCAGTCTTCTTTATTATATCTAAAAATATCTTCCTTAGGAAGAAGTAAATGAGGCATCCCTATCTATCTTAGTTACCAGTCAAGGGCCAGATTCCAATAGGCTTATTCACTTTGAAGGACAGGTTGACTTCAGTGGAAATGCTCCTGGAGTAATGAGACTATTCCTGGAGCAAGGTGCTATTCAGTGTGTGTAAGAGAATAAGAATCTGCCCTGAAAAAAAGAACTGAACATCAGAAACCTTCCATTAAACAATTACTTTTCTTCACTACCCTTGTTTTCTGCTGGGCTTAGTTTAGAACAATATTAACTTGTCCAACTAGAGCTGGCTCTCTCTCCAGCTGCATCCTTAGTCATTTTTGTCAGTGCTAAAAGAGGTTTTAAATAGCAATGCACTGGAGGCTAGATGTGTATGAATCATTAGTTCTCTGAAATAATACTCAACCTTCATGCCAGGTGTATCTTCAAGAAGCTGCACAGTAGAGCTAACTCTTTAGATCAAAAGACTAAAACGTTATCACATTTTAATGCTCTTATTCTGAGATCTTTCTTCCCAGTTTCATAATCTGATACTATGCTGCCTATGTTTACGACTGTGTCTGTGAAAAAAAATTTTGGGATGTCAGAGAAAAAGTACACACATTTAAGCACAGAGCGCTAAATTCATCCCTGGTGGAATTTCAAAGACGGCACTGGAGTTCTGCCAAGGATTAATTTAGTCCAGTTTTATTCCTTCTCACTTTGTAGGATGTGATGACTGGGTTGTGTGTGTTGCCTTCCTGCTTATTGCATCCTGTTCTCTTATGCTGTTTGTTTCCCGGTTCCTGCTCCCTGAACTTAGTGTTTGAGTGTGTGTGTATATAGCATTGGGTGTGTACAGTTACTCAGGGCTTGTTGCTACTTTTGGACTGTTAAGTTTTGTTCAGCCTGTGGCTAACTTAACTAGTTCATGTGTTGTTATATGTTTTGATTGACCATCTACCAGCCTGTCTTGCTTCAATTTCCTTGTGTTTTGGGATTGCTGTTCTGGGGTGCATTTAGGGTGACCAGACATCCTGATTTAAGGGCCTTTGTCTTATATATGCAACTATATCCTCCTCCCCAGAAAAAAACAAGTGTCCTGATTTTTTACATTTGCTATCTGGTCACCCGAGGTGCATCAGAACTAACAAAGGACTTTCCATTACAAGGCTAGATATACACTTGGAAGGCTTTGCCTGTGTAGCTGTATTGATCTACTCTACTGGCCGAGTGCCCCTAGAGTGGATGTAATTTATTCCCACAGAACTGTGCTTTTGCCATTATTGTTTATTCCAGCCCCTCCAAGCAAAATAAGCTATACCAGCAAAAGCACAGTTTTGCCAGTATAACTGCATCTACACTAGGGGCTTTTGCTGGCATGGCTATGTCGGTCACAAATCACACCTTATGACACCTTTTGCCAACATAGCAGATATGCTGACAAAAGTTTGTAGTGTAGACCTGCCTTAAGTGCTCTGCAGCAATGTGTTTGCACAGTGGGAAAATGTACTGAAGCCAGAATGCATATTCATGCATAAACAGGGAGTGAGGGAAAACGAAGAGGCATTGTTTTCAAGCTCCATTGCAGACACTGTGTAGTCCCTGTAGCTGGCAATTACAATCATTCATCCTAAGGGCTAGATTTTCTTTAGCCTTTGTGCAGCAGTGCTGGATGGGAGGGAGGGATCAAAGATGTTGTATTAGGGTCACAAATAATTACAGTTCTTGCCTGGAGATAGCACAGAGACTGCTTCCTTTGTATCCCTAGGGAACAAACCATCCCAAAGAAGGCTTGAAGGAAGTGGGGTCTTTGCACAGTGGGAGTAGCTTTGTGCTACTCTCTACATTGGGCCACAGAGTACACTCAGGCATGAAGTGGACAAATGGAAGCAGCACACTGGGGAACTTGTAGAAGGACTGTACCTTTCTCAAGCTCCTCCTGGGACAATGCAGCTCCATAACACCCTAAATATAGAGTTGTGTTTAAATGGCACGGTTTAGCTCCAGATGTGACAAAGACATGGATAACCATAGTGAGGTCATTTTATGAATGAAACAGGCAGGCTCATTGGATAACTTACTCTCAGCTACTGTTGCAATATAGGCCTCCTATCACACTAGTAGTGGCCATGGAGAATGGTAATTCACAAATCACTAACAAGGCCCTCAGAATGCTTCTTTATATCCACAAGCATCACACCATCTCAGTTTTCTGTGGATTAAGTTTTACCAACTGTGGCTAACCAAATACATAATCAAAGAAGACTGTTAGAGTTGCATATTGACAGCAATCTGATGACACTGCAGCCCATCTTATCTCCTCTACTGATCTCAGAAATACTGTGCAGTGAACATAATGGAATCCTGCAGAATCTCATATGGGACACCCTTAGAAAAAAAAAAAGGCCAAGTGTTACTCTCCAAGTCTCCTCATTCACAAATGAGCTCATCAGGTAAGATCAGACCCACCCTCGCTCACCAGGAACTGCAGCCTCATCACTAACAGATTTATTTGGGCATAAGCTTTCGTGGGTAAAAAGTGAGGTTTTTACCCACGAAAGCTTATGCCCAAATAAATCTGTTAGTCTTTAAGATGCCACCAGACTCCTTGTTGTTTTTGTAGGTACAGACTAACACAGCTACCCCCTGATACTTGACAGCCTCATCACTGACATATAATGATAAATGGTATCCAAGTCTGCTGAAAGATTTCACATGAGTAGCAAAGAGAGCTCTGTGTCTCACATTGCCAGCAAGGATTCTCAGTTACATTAACTGTGGATATTTCAGTGCCATGAGTCTAAGGCTTTACTGAAAGACTTTAAGACAGAATACTGAGCTATATTTCATAAATATGAAATAGTGCTCATGGAGGACTGATATATCAGTTTTTCATTGATTTGAGATAAAGTGCCAGATGAGTGGGAGTTATGTCTCAGATACCCTTTTGGGGCCTAAGTTAGATGGCTTCATTTGATATTTTGCTTCCTACAACTGTTCTTCAGGTACCTAAATAGGCATGTGAGTTTGAAAATTGGGTACTTCACTTTTGGATGAGATTTCCTAAAGCACTGTGTGTTGGTCTGATTCTGCCCCCATTGACTTCAGCGTGAGATTTACCACTGACTTTAATGGGAACAGAGTTAGCTCATCACTGAGCAATCTTAAAAAGAAGAACAGGAGTACTTGTGGCACCTTAGAGACTAACAAATTTATTAGAGCATAAGCTTTCGTGGACTACAGCCCACTTCTTCGCATCCGAAGAAGTGGGCTGTAGTCCACGAAAGCTTATGCTCTAATAAATTTGTTAGTCTCTAAGGTGCCACAAGTACTCCTGTTCTTCTTTTTGCGGATACAGACTAACACGGCTGCTACTCTGAAACCTGAGCAATCTTAAAAATCCAACCCTTTAAACATAATGAAAACTAAGAAGTATTTAAAACTACAGAAACCAGAAGTACCCAGCATCCTGTAGGGATTTCTGCAATGACCAAATCACTTCTGCCTACTAATTGTCAGCAATCCCTCAAGGTTGAGGATGATCTTTCACAGGTTTTATTTTTCATTGGTTTTTCGGTGCCTGAGGAGTCTGATTCTTGAGCCACAGGCTCGTTGGCAGACATTGGTGCTGGAAGACGGGGTTGGGCCACAATTGCTGAGTGACAGTTGTCTTTCCTGGCGTTTCTCTGTGACCAGGGCAAGGCAATTTACTAATCGCTTACTAATACCAGAACTAAAGAATATATGGTTGATTTCAGTATAAGCGATAGCATATGACATTCCACACATTTATAGAAATTCAAAATCAGATTCGTACCACTGTGGTAATAAAGATAAAAGCTCGGGGCCTTCTTCTCCTCTCACTAGTGTAAATGAGGACTAGCTCCACTGGAGTCAATTAAGTTACTTCAAAGTAAAAGGTCCTGATCTTGCACTCCTGATGTCAACTAGAGCTCTGTAACTGATCACAATAGACATAGAAATGGGCCTTCATAGAGAGAGGAATCAGGTATTCCATTTCTGCTGCCCCGTATTTTGAAGAGTCCAGTGCTACTTGCAAAATAATTATCGTCTCCTTTTTTGACCTTCTCTATAATTTTATCTTGAAATTATATAATCTACCAGAAGTCCACAGCTTCCTATGTTTCTTCCATACCAAGATCTGCTTGGTAAATCAATCCAAACTTTCTTTAGCAATGGTACAAGTGAATGGGAAAAAAGCAGATGCAGAATTACAGCAAACACACCAAATGAATTGTAAAAAATGGCTGTGCTGTGATTAAGAATCCTCTAAATCATCTATGTATTTTTTTTCTCCAACACCAGACAAAAAGCACAACTGCCAGATTAGTGATATCTGAAGATTTTTTATTTAAAATGATATTCCCTAACTGACAGAAAAACTGAAACTTTCTTACTATTTTACAGATGATTTCAAGTGGATTTAATATTGCTATGGACAGTTCTGGAGATGGCATTGCCCCAAGCAATGGAGAAAACAAGTACCCCTATACTGCCCTGTCAGGAATTGGTTTACAATACTATTTTGCTTCTCCTGTAAGAACTGTAGTGGATCCACATTACTGGGCATCACCTAGAAATTATTTTTCTGGAAGGGCTGATGATCAGTTACAGTTTCTGATAATATTCATAAAGCTCACCTTTCACAACTGGAAAGTAACAGGTTTCTATTTAAGACCAAATTCTGCCACATTTAAATGTTTGAAGTTAATGGAACAACATCTGGGAGAAAGTACTGCTCAATATGCATTAGGATAACAGAATTTGAGTCTAGTATCACAAATTTAAGTACTCAGAAGTCAGGAAATGCAAAATTTAAACTGCATACACAACCTTAACTCTGCCCAGTATGCATAAGCATTATGATAGTCTTTCATTATATGCTCACATACTTTTTCCTTTCTCCAATGATATAAAATAATATTTTTTCCACAAACTTAAATATATGTGCAGTATCTTGTATTTTGTGTCATATTCATCCAAAATATCTTTATTGGCTGAGCCCTTTCTACCATTTAGAACTTATCTCTCTCTCTCTCCTTTTAATAACCCTGGACAAGAATATATTTTGCCCTAATGCCCATGAAAACCTCGACCATTATCGGCAATTATGGTCTATAGATTTAGGACTAAAATGTCACTTTGCAGTCTGCCCGAGTAAGGGGCAGTGGGTAGCTGCTCTGCTATACGAACAGAGCCAGGGGAAAATATGATTCTGAGACACAATTCTCTTCCTGTCCCCCATGAACCACTCCCCCCCGCACACACACACACTACTAGAGAATTGATTTGCTTATCAACGTGATTGAGATCAATGTGTGAGGAGTCCTAAGTGTAATTAGTTATTATTAAAGAAGAATATTATCTGAATTATTATAGAATTCAGATAATTATGAAGGCCAGTGTTGTAGTACCATTGTGAGTCACGCACTGCATCCTTCTTAACAGTGCATTTAATGAGGTAAGGAAAGAGAAAAATGTACATGTTTTTGTACTTGATTTTCAAATGTCCTTAACTCTATCGAGTTAAAAAAGCATTCCTCCAGGACAAGACCATACATTGATACTTCTAATTCTTAGCTGTTGGTCTGTAGGACTTTCAAAGTTTGCAAGCTTTTGGGGCGGGGGGGAGGGGTTGCCTCCCAAAGAGAGAAGTGTATTTTTATTTTCCCTTCTCACTGAAAAACAACGGAAGCATTTCTTCATATCCTTTCCAAAAATATTATCTTCAGAGAGAGGCTAAGCTTGGAAACTTTTAGACAGAAAGGTGAATATTTCAGAAAGGTATGAGTGATTAAATATGGGATTTTAACAAACACTGTTTTGAATCCTTAATGATATTCATAACTGGTATAGTCATACATGACAACTGCAAGGCTGAAAAGATGTATGGTTAATATAATAAGCCCATGGGCAGGTTATCCATTCTGTGATGGGCAAGAAAATAATAAGTTTCTTGCAGCCAAGAATATCTTGCCAATACAGTAATAGAAATGAGAGTTTTGAACAATTTAATCATGTATTGTCATGAAAGCTTTCTGGAAAAGCAGCATGCTAGGCAAGAATATATGGGTAATTACAAAATGAGGAAAGCACATGGACTGTACTCTTGACCTCCATTTGCAAAATTATGGTATCCCTAGGATAGTCTGTTAGGAAACCATTTGTGATGGTGCTTCTTAAAAAACAAAATAATAGCAGTTTAGCTCTTGGTAGAACAAATCAGTTTCCATTTTAAAGGCGAAGCAAAAACACGTTTGCAGCATTAACAAAAGACACTTGGCTCTCCAGTGGCCTGATATTCAAGCTGCTGCATCATAAATAAGGAGTTTGACAATGAAGATTACATACTGATAAAGCTGCTTAACATAAAGCACAGTGCTGTTAAACTGAATATTCTATTCTGATCTCCATAAACTTCAAACTTTTGTGTACTTGTTAATAAGAAACTCAAAATTTGCTTTACCTTGTGTAACCCACACACCTTCTGGGTGTGGTGTTCTGTCCCATCGATTGGCACGGAGACCACTTAGAGAGAGAGATAAAATGAGTCTGCTCTACAGCCTTAGCTAACAGCCAGTTGGCTTTTATCTCATGCAGTAGAGGCTCATGCACTAAACTCCAGAGGTCCCAGGTTCGATCCTGCCCACCAATGACTGCAGTCTGTCAGTGTTACAAGTGGGGGCTCTTCCAGGATTTCAACTGTGAAGACTCTGAAGCTTGGTATATGCTTCCTCAGCTAGGGGAAGTATGTAACCCACACACCTTCTGGGTGTGGTGTTCTTTCCAGTGGCACCGAGACCACTTAGAGAGAGATTAATGAATTTGCTCTACAGCAGGAATCAGCAACCTTTGGCACGCAGCTTGCCAGGATAAGCCCCAGGATGGGACAGTTTGTTTACCTGCCACGTCTGCAGGTTCAGCTGATCGCAGATCCCACTGGCCACAGTTTGCCGCTCCAGGCCAATGGGGGCGGCGGGAAGCAGCGGCCAGCACATCCCTTGTCCCGCGCCACTTCCCACTGCCCCCATTGGCCTGGGACGGTAAACCGGGGACAGTGGGAGCCGCGATTGGCCAAACCTGCGGACATGGCAGGTAAACAAACCGGCCCGGCCTGCCAGTGGGCTTACCCTGGCAAGCCACATGCCAAAGGTTACCGATCCCTTCTCTACAGCCTTAGCTAACAGCCAGTTGGCTTTTAGCTCATGCAGTTGAGGCTCATGCACTATGCTCCAAAGGTCCCGGGTTTGAGCCCGCCCGCCAACAACCAGGGTCTGTCGGTGTTACACTTGCACGGGCTAATCTCAAATAAACCTTGGATCAGGAGTCTAACTTTCTTTCTGAATGTGTTCTTGAAAAATGTGAGAGTGGAAATGTCAGCACAAAGGGAAGTAGGAAAGACAAATAAAAGACTAGTGAGCCAGTCTGATCAAAAACATCACATTTCTCCTATTTTCCAAGAATCTGAACACTAGCCATTTTCTTTTTAGAGGTCACCATAAGAATTCATCCATTTCCCTTCCTCCTAGCTACTTGCACGTACTGGGAAACAACCACCCAGCTGTTGATCAGTGATTGTACAGCATTCCATGTCTCTCATTGTTTACATCAAGTCTAGTCAGAATTACTTCTTCCTTCAGCATTAATTATGTCTTAGTCCAATAAACACCTGCGCTTGGCTTGGAGCTTGTTTAACTCAGTGATAAATCATTTATTACACGACCCCCTCAAAGACCTCCAGAGGTGTGATTATGTAAACCCCACTTGCAGTTTGCCAACTCCTGGAACTCTGAACTGAACCTACCAACCTCTGAACGCTGACAGTGGCTCCTGTGGACCCCTGGGAGTCCGCAGACTATGCCTAAGGGGTCCACAAAAGATTGTCATTACCATAGAACCGTGGTTTGCAACATCTGGTCCATGGGCCCTGGGGGTCGACAGATATGTCTAAGATTTCCAAAGAGGACTGCACCTCTATTTGAAAATTTTTAGGGGTCTACAAATGAAAAAAGATTGAGAATAACTGCTATAGGAGATCGTAATCCTCCCATATGAATTATAGCAATAATGGCTAGCAGAGCCCTTTGACACCATTTCCTAGCATGCCTGGAGCCAGGGATGGGGACCGAATGGATTCAGAACTCCTCCTGTGACCAAAGGAGAGGCTTCTTTCAGGGTTTATAGTCAGGCAGTTTTATGGGACAATGATGAGTCAGGGCTGCTCAGCCCCCTCAGTGGGAGGGGATAGCCTGACTTGGAGACAAAGAGACTAGGATTAGTTCCATTTTTGAACTTTGAGTTTGGGATCTGAGGGAGAAACTGCTCCAGGGGTCCCTGATTAACTCCCACTCCCCAGCAAGGGAGTCTTTGAACTGTTGTGGGATCTAGTGCTCAATAATGATCCAAAGCAGTGTGAACTGACACATGCTCATCTGAGTCAGATGCCACCAATAGAAGGTTGATTTTCTTTTGTGGTGGCTGGAGTTCTGTAGTTTCCGCATCGGAGCGTTGTTCTTTTAAGACTTCTGAAAGCATGCTCCACACCTTGTCCCTCTCAGATTTTGGAAGGCACTTCAGATTCTTAATCTTGGGTTGAGTGCTGTAACTATCTTTAGAAATCTCACATTGGTACTTTCTTTGCATTTTGTAAATTTTGATAATTATAGTGAAAGTGTTCTTAAAACAAACAACATGTGCTGGGTCTACTATAACATGAAATATATGGGAGAATTCAGGTAAAAACAGAGCAGGAGATATACAGTTCTCCCCCAAGGAGTTCAGTCATAAATTTAATTAATGCATTATTTTTTTAACGATCATCATCAGCATGGAAGCATGTCCTCTGGAATGGTGGACGAAGCCATAGGCACCGATTCCATGGGTGCTCCGGGGCTGGAGCACCCCCGGAGAAAAATTAGCAGGTGCTCGGCACCCACTGGCAGCCAAGCTCCCCCTGCCTCGCCTCCTCCCACCCTCCCAAGTGCGCCATGTCCCCGCTCCTCCCCCTCTCTCCCAGCACTTCCTCCTCTCCCCCGCCCCCTCCCCCCGTCGCCTAACCGCTTAGGACTTTCCCGGAGGGAGGGAGAGGAGCGGGGACATGGCACACTCAGGGGAGGAGGCAGGGACTTTGGGTAAGCTGTGGAATGTGGGCGGTGTGGGTCAAGCACCCACCAGGTAGAGGGGATGTCGGCACCTATGGCCAAAGCATGAAGGGGCATACTAATGTTTAGCACATCTGGCACATATACCTTGCAATGCTAGCTACCAAAATGCTATGCAAACGCCTATTCTCACTTTCAGGTGACATTGTAAATAAGAGCTGGGCAGCATTATCTCCCGTAATTGTAAACAAACTCATTTGTCTTAGTGATTGGCTGAACAAGAAGTAGAACTGAGTGGACTTGAAGGCTCTAAAGTTTTACATTGTTTTATGAATGCAAATATGGTACAAATCTGCATTTGTAAGCTGCACCTTCACAATAAAGAGATTGCACGTATTCTTGTATGAGGTGAATTGAAAAATATTATTTCTTTTTATCATTTTTACAGTGCAAATATTTGTAATAAAAATAATATTAAGCGAGCACTGTACACTTTGTATTCTGTGTTGTAATTGAAATCAATGTATTTGAAAATGTAGAAAAACATCCAAAAATATTTGATACATTTCTATTGGTATTCTATTGTTTAATAGTGTGATTAAAAATGATTAATCACAATTAATTTTTTTAATTGCTCGACAGCCCTTGTTTATACTCCTTGTCAGAAGTGGAAACATTGTTCATTTTCCCAAGGGATAGCACCCCTTGTGTCTCGGGCACTGTGAGGAGTCATCTTGGACAGAGGCCCCAGATGTAACAAAAAAGAAGCCAGGATCCAACCTATGTGAGGAGAGGGGAGAAGCCACTCCAAGTAGCAAGCACCAGGGAGCAGGCATGAGTCACACTTCAGAGAGCCTACAATTATATTTTGGGTATGCCTGTGAGAGGGACGACAATTTGTGGGAACCAGTTGATGCTTACACCTAGTTTCATCTAGGTTTAAGGTTTGATGTGAAGCTTTCACACAGTTTTCTGTTGCTATGTAAATAGGAATCTTCCCTCCAGTTGCCATAAAAATGTTTATTTTAAATATGTTCCACATATGTATTCCAGGCCAAAAACTAGTATTACTGCAACATTAAGGTGTTTAAGCCCTCACAAGTCAGGAAATGCAAAGTTGAACTGCAGTACGAGATTGTGAAAATGGGAGTGCTCAACAGGTCAGCTTCCTATGTGTATTCACAGTCATCTCTGCTTCATGTAACCATTAAAAGAAAACATCAGCTCTGCAGACACAATGCAACTCTGGGAGAATAGATTGATCTCTTTTGGCTTGTGCATAATCAACATATTTTTTTAAGTAAATTCAAATTCCAGGGCCATCTTTAAACCCTGTTTTCTGAAATTATGCCCTTGATTATACCTGTTCCCCACCCCCGATAGGCAATAGAGTTACACAGGTGAGGGCAGTTGACACCTATGCAGAATTTGGCTTGCAGACAGTTTTTATTTGTGAAGATGCTTGAGTCAGAAAGGGCTTAGCTTTACTTTAAGACCTCAAGCTGAATCTGCAAGGTAGACAGATAGAAATAAACACATTTTCTTTACAAAATTAGTGAGTCAGCTATGTAAATTATTTAAATATCATAAGTGTAGAGCCTCATCCATCATTTGTGCAAACTCCCTTTTTTAAAATAGAAGCTGTCCATTTAGGTTGAACAGAAAAAGATACTACGTGATTTGTTGTACAAATTATTTAAAACAAAAACAAACAAACAAAAACTTGAAAGAGCAGGAGGAAAGTAACATTTAAATGACCTTTACCAAATGATCGCACAGGCTAAAATAGTTCAGGTTTAGAGTAAATGGGATGATCTCTGAAAAAGTTCAAGTCTTACAACTACAACAGGGTCATAGCTCAGTTCTGAATTTAAAACAGTACAACCACATTGGAAGTATATCACTTCTTACTGAGGCCTTCCCACCAGTATGCAGCTTATGAATCATGAAGTGTAGCTGAAATGTTCCAATATTTTCCAACTTTGCAGATTGTAAAGCAAAAATACCATTGAGGTAAGTTATTGTTTGGTTATTCTCTTTAAGCCTTGGAAGATCTTTTATCTGCCCACAAAATCTTATATCTTTTGTATTTTTAATGCAACACATTTAGCTCAAGTAACATTTATGATGAGGGGGAAAAAACAGTGAGGCTGACTTAGTGTTCACATTCAGTTAATGAACAGTAGCAAAGAATTGCTACTGCTGAAAATGTCTGATGTTCTGCAAGCCAAAACAATATGTTATTGCCCAGGACTGAAAGATCTCAGTAAGGAGACAGCTTTATTCAATGGTGGACTTCATGAACAAAGATCATGTGTGTGTTGCATTAGCACTTTCTGCCACACCAGTGGAGTCCATATGTACACCCAGTGGACACATTCAGACCCTTAGGATTGTGTTAGCTGCTCTGCTTAACTATATCAAACCAGTAGTTGGCACCTCCCCTTTTTAAAAAAGGGAGGCATCAACTCAACAACCTGGGACTCAGCATGGAACAGAACACAGTGGCGTCACCTCATACACCAAGCCATAGCTCACCTTGAGGAGAACAGATGTGCTCATGAGACAGAGAAGTGACAAAGGAGGAAAGAAAGGGCACAACAGTCGAGCCAACAACTATGTCTCTTTCAAGATTACACCTGACACTTCTGTGGAAAAATCTGCAGGGCACGAATTGAGCTCCTCAGACATTGGGCACCCACCAACGAAACCCCTTGGCAGACATCATCCTCACATTGAAGGATAGCTGAAGAATTCGCACCACTGTCATAGTATGTCACCATCCTACATTAAGGTTTAATGTTCAGAAATCTGGAGATTTTATGCAAATGATTAGTGTTTAGGGCTTTTTTATTAATGTGCATTCCATTATTTACACCAATGACATCAACACTAAAAATCATGGACTTAACAGAGACAATGGTTTTGTGGCCCATGAAAACTACTTGTAACACCTTCTGTTGCCTCCATTGTCCTATGCCTATTGTCCCCATCACAAGTCATTTGGTTGAGTAAACAATTTGTTTCTTATTTTTAACCCTTGACTTGAAGGATGGCTGTAACTAAACTTAAGTAATTTTCCTAAACTAAACAAACTTCCAATTTAGATTAAAAATGGGGAATGGGAACTGTAGTATGATAATGGAGATCTCAAAATGGCCGTGTTGTCCCATTCTTGTACAGCTCCCCAGATCAGCCCTTCGATTTAGAAATGAGTTCTTTGCGTCTATCTTTATCTTTCTGGTTTGGTCAGTCCAAAACCATTGTGAGTCAACCTCAGTATCTTCAGGACATGTCTAATAATTTTTGCCTCCAGTCACTTTGACTGCTTTACCTCTTCGGTAGCCCTTCTTAATTCTGCCAATTATTCAAGAATAATGATATCATCTGTCCTAGTTTTTGCTGGGACAGTCACAGTTTTTCATATCATGTCTGAAGACAATGACCGCCCCTTATATGGGTGGTCGGAGGGCAGTGATGCACAAGGAAACCTCACCCATGAAAGCCCTGTCATAATTGTATTCTTTGTTCAGAAGGGAGTGTGCATGCCCTATGCATGATATTCCCTAAGTGGGAAGGATAGAGAGCAGGCACGGCCAGCTACATCAGCCTACAGATTGGGACAGGCTCACAAAAGATGAACTATCCTACAAAAGGCAGAAGTGCTTTATTACTAGAACATATCAATCATTGTCTGTGTTTCAGTCTACTGTTGTATTTATTGATGGCAGATGATACTGAGGACTTAGTGGGGCTAAGCCCCACCCCTTAAACCACTTTTCCTATATTTTATTTAAACAAACAAAACTCCTTTTTGGCAGATACTTTTCTTTACCAGAGCAGAACAGTGGAAAGTGCACTAGGAGTGGGGTGTGAGGAAGAAGAAAAGGACGGACTGGAGTGCTGGCAGCATCTCACATCTTCGAAACAATGCTATAGCTTGAAGTCAGGGGCAGCAGATGTTTGTAGTGCTGACCAAGATGTACCTGAAACCCATATACTCTTTTGCAACAATAGAACAAAAATCTGCTGGTGGTTAAACAGGTGTAAACTTGAAGTGACTCCATTGATTTCAATGTCTCTTCACAATCAAGATTAAACACTTGAACCTGTTCAAAACTTCCCCCCAAAGTAATGAGAGACATCTGTCCCCTACTAATCTGAAAAATGTATTTTATTTAAATAGAATTTATAGTTCAGTTTGGCAAGAAAGCATATTTTGAAATGGATTAAAATAGATTGTTGTTCTATTTTAAAAGTACCTAAACTAATGGGCAGTTTTTTAAAGAGAAAAGTTCATCAGCTGAAAACTTGTCCGAGTTTCAGTCCAATGAGTTATAGATCTTCCAAAGAACTGTATTACAACCCTTTGAAATATATCATTAAATGTGTAATGGAAGCTCGACAGATCCTTGTCTCCAGTGCTGGCTGTTAGATGCTACTGAAATAATCCTAGTTTAACAGCTGCCCTTAACAATATGGTTTTACTGCTATTGGTCATATATCTTCTAAGTAATACTTACTTGAGATGAAAAATCTTTTCGTATCCTTCATAGCATGATGATGGCAAGGCCAGAAGGACTATATCTCATCAAAAAGGAAAGCTCCAAAGAGAGTGGCTTTTTTCCTGAAAGCAGATGTTGGTACATAGAGCCACACTGGCTCCCACTACAGAATGGAAGCAGTATTTTCATATGGCCATATGTAGCTTCTTCATAAACAGAACTTCTATTGATGTTAATGTTGTTCAAGAGCAATGAATGGCCCTGAAAACTCACCATCTGATAAACAATAATCCATGATAATGTCCAGATATTTTCCAGTGTGCTATGTGCAGGATAAGATACAAATAAAAACTTGGTCCCTTGTCCAAAGGAACTTGTAAATTCAAAAGACAAAGCTCAGAGAAGAATGCACTCCTAGACATAGGCCCAGATTTTCTGGGCTAGCTCAACTATAGGATGTTAGGAAAGGGCAAAAGGTCGGAGAAAGGTATATTTGTCACCTTTCATCTTAGGGCTGGTTTGGCTCTTGGTGAAGTATAGGATTCAGAGATGGTGCAGATTGTACTCTTCCACTGCAGGCTGAGGAGCTGGAGAAGGGATTGTGCCTTTTGATATACAATCCCTCCCTGCATTCACCCTGAGCTTATGTGTCTCCATTCCTCCCAATGCATGCTTGTGCGTTAAAGACAGAGACCAGCCATGTATATATTTCAAAACGGATTTTAAAAATATCTGGAATTACCTCCCACCTCTCATAGCTGTTTAGTCTGTGATATCTTTGGGGAAGGATCTTGTACCCTCTGATTGTAAAAAGCCAACCAGAATGGGGCCCTGATCTGTTCTGGTGCCTCTAGTCACTACCATAGTACAAATAACTTTTTTTTCCTGAAATATTGCAATAACTTGTGATTAGCGCTAGTGTCTCTAAGTGGCAGCTTACATTTGGCCGCTACTTCATAGCTATGAACATCATGCTGAAATGTAGGTTAACACATCAAAAATGCATTTTACCAATTGAATATCAGAAAATTTCAAACTTTTTGTAATTAATTTTTAAGGTGATTAATTGAATGGATCAGAATTTATCCTCCTTCCCTCTGGAAAATTTGAAATTTTGTTGAAAAAATGAAGTTTTGGCAAAAAAAATCCAATTTTTTTATTCAGGATTTTGGAATTGAAACACTTTGACTTTCCTTAATGGGAATTTTTTGTTTTGTTTTGTGGAATCAATTTGAATTATTTCAGTTTGGGTCAGTTCAGTATTAAACTGTGTCGTCCTGAACAACTGTGTTGCCCCAGAGGCAGTGCAGTTCAGGTTCCTCCTGCCCCCAATCTTCTTTATGGGCCAGGCTTCCTGGCTAGACTACAAATCCTATGCGGAATCATATTCTCCCCTCTTCTTGATCCACTGTGATGTATCATGGGAGTTTTGTGGCCATGTTACATCATGGGAGATATAGTTTGGCTAGAAGCCAGTTTCATAGAAGAAAATGGGGACATAAGGCACCACGTATTCCCACATACATTTTCTGTTTTTGGTGAAAAATATTTTGTTTTCAAATGTTCATTTTTTCCCAACAAAACAAGAAGTTTTCTATGAAAAGCAGACAATTTTCATTAAGAAGGTCATTCAATTTTCTGTCAAAAACAGTTTCAATGAAAAAAAATGTTGACTAATCCTAGAAATTCATATATATATAAAGATGTTTTAGTGGGGTGGGGGTCATATCTTATACTTTGGGGAGATGCTGTTCTTACATCTACAAAGTCAATATATGTCTGAATATAAAGATGGTAGCTCCTGATTTTATTAATTTTATTATAGTGAACACATTTACGGTTTTTAAGCAATTATTTATAATTAGATGTTATTGATTTTTTTAATAATATGTCACGAGTTGAGTGTCACTTCACCCATGTCAGGTGTAGCCTACCTTCTTGAGTGAAGGGAACGAGTCCAGGGAGCATGTGACTCTTTTCCTAAAAAGGAACACAGCTATGCTATTTGGGTGCATGTTTCCCCCTGCTACAGCTCCTGAACATTTGCGTAGCAGCATACAGGCACCATAACGACTCCTGAGCCAGCTGAGGGATAGTTCCCCCAGAATAAGGCATTATGCAAGATGGCTGTAGGCTGCACTGTGCCAGTCCCCAGAAAGCCTTTGCAAAGGGGAGGTGCTGGGGTTGGGACAGTGGAGGCCCATTCTGGGCAGTCCTGGGTATGTTACCATAATTTAGAGCAACCCTTGGGCTCCATCAGATACACTGGGAGATATTTTGGCTCACACATCAATCCATAATTAGGAGGACACAAAGGAGCTTAAAGCCTCCAGGAGGTGCAGCTCAGATTCTAGCCCAGCATGTTTAAGAGAGGGGCATTGTCTGACATTGATATATGCTACTAGTAGGGATAATAGCATTCATTATTAATTATGTTGGGCTAATGGCATGAGCTTCATTGGATGCCTTATACTTTTTCTGAATTCTCTGTGCACTACTCTCCCGTCTACTCCATTATTTTGTGACTAGTGAATGATATAATACCTAGACATTGCTTGTGCAAAGTACTATTTCTTGCTATATGGCTTGCATATTGATGATTGATCTTAACTGAGGTCTGAAACACAGTGTCGGTATCAAATATTTGACGTTGGTGAGGATAATTATTTTTCTTTGAAATTTTGAGTAAGTACAACATAGTAATAGGACATACCAGTGAACTTTCCCTCCATGTGATTTCTATTGTCAAGACTCCCTCTAGAAAGAGATGTCAAACATTCACATGAGACAAGTTAGATGTCTTCAAGTCAGCAAGGCCTGATGAAATACATCCTAGAATACTCAAGGAGCTGACTGAGGAGATATCTGAGCTATTAGCTATTATCTTTGAGAATTCATGGACAATAGGAGAGATTCCAGATGCCTGGAAGAGAGGAAATATAGTGCCAATATATTAAAAGGGGAGTAAGGATAACTCTGGGAATTACAGACCAGTCATCTTAACTTCAGTACCCAGAGAGATAATGGAACATAATCAAGCAATCGATCTGGAAACACCTAAAAGATAATAAGGTGATAAGTAACTGTCAACATGGATTTGTCAAGAACAAATCATATCAAACTAAGCTAATAGTTTTCTATGACAAGCCTTGTGGATGGGGGGGAAGTGGTAGATGTGGTATATCTGGACTTTAGTAAGGCTTTTGTTACTGTCTTGCATAGAATCATAGAATATCAGGGTTGGAAGGGAGGTCATCTAGTCCAACGCCCTGCTCAACGCAGGACCAATCCCCAACTAAATCATCCCAGCCAGGGCTTTGTCAAGCCTGACCTTAAAAACCTCTAAAAGGAGATTCCACTACCTCCCTAGGTAACCCATTCCAGTGCTTCATCACCCTCCTAGTGAAAAAGTTTTTCCTAATATCCAACCTTAACCTCCCCCACTGCAACTTGAGACCATTACTGCTTGTTCTGTCATCTGCTACCACTGAGAACAGTCTAGATCCATCCTCTTTGGAACCCCCTTTCAGGTAGTTGAAACCAGCTATCAAATCCCCCCTCATTCTTCTCTTCTGCAGACTAAACAATCCCAGTTCCCACAGCCTCTCCTCATAAGTCATGTGCTCCAGACCCCTAATCATTTTTGTTGCCCTCTGCTGGACTCTTTCCAATTTTTCCACATCCTTCTTGTAGTGTGGGGCCCAAAACTGGACATAGTACTCCAGATGAGGCCTCACCAATGTTGAATAGAGGGGAATGATCACGTCCCTCGATCTGCTGGCAATGCCCCTACTTATACAGCCCAAAATGCCGTTAGCCTTCTTGGCAACGAGGGCACACTGTCAACTCATATCCAGTTTCTTGTCCACTGTAACCCCTAGATCCTTTTCTGCAGAACTGCTGCCTAGCCATTCGGTCTCTAGTCTGTAGCAGTGCATGGGATTCTTCCATCCTAAGTGCAGGACTCTGCACTTGTCCTTGTTGAACCTCATCAGATTTCTTTGGCCCAATCCTCTAATTTGTCTAGGTCCCTCTATATTCTATCCCTACCCTCCACCGTATCTACCACTCCTCCCTGTTTAGTGTAATCTGCAAACTTGCTGAAGGTACAGTCCACGCCATCCTCCAGATCATTAATGAAGATATTGAACAAAACCGGCGCCAGGACTGACCCTTGGGGTACTCCTCTTGATACTGGCTGCCAACTAGACATGGAGCCATTGATCACTACCCATTGAGCCTGACGATCTAGCCAGCTTTCTATCCATCTTATAGTCCATTCATCCAGCTCATACTTCTTTAACTTGCCAGCAAGAATACTGTAGGAGACAGTACCAAAAGCTTTGATAAGTCAAGGAATAACACGTCTACTGCTTTCCCCACATCCACAGAGCCAATTATCTCATCATAGAAGGCAATTAGGTTAGTGAAGCATGACTTGCCCTTGATGAATCCATGCTGACTGTTCCTGATCACTTTCCTCTCCTCTAAGTGCTTCAGAATTGATTCCTTGAGGACCTGCTCCATAATTTTTCCAGGGACTGAGGTGAGGCTGACTGCCCTGTAGTTCCCCAGATCCTCCTCCTTCCCTTTTTTAAAGATGGGCACTACATTAGCCTTTTTCCAGTCATCCGGGACCTCCCCCAATCGCCATGAGTTTTCAGAGATAATGGTCAATGGATCTGCAATCACATCCTCCAACTCCTTTAGCACCCTTGGATGCAGCGCATCTGGCCCCATGGGCTTATGCTCATCCAGCTTTTCTAAATATTCCTGAACCACTTCTTTCTCCACAGAGGGCTGGTCACATGCTCCCCATGCTGTGCTGTCCAGTGCAGCAGTCTGGGAGCTGACCTTGTTCGTGAAGACAGAGGCAAAAAAAAGCATTGAGTACATTAACTTTTTCCACTGTCACTAGGTTGCCTGCCTCATTCAGTAAGGGGCCCACACTTTCCTGGACCTTCTTCTTGATGCTAAGATACCTGAAGAAACCCTTCTTGCTACTCCTAACATCTCTTGCTAGCTGCAACTGCAAGTGTGATTTGGCCTTCCTGATTTTACTCCTGCATGCCTGAGCAATATTTTGATACTCCTCCTTGGTCATTTGTCCAATCTTCCACTTCTTCTAAGCTTCTTTTTGTGTTTAAGATCAGCAAGGATTTCACTGTTAAGCCAAGCTGGTCGTCTGCCATATTTACTATTCTTTCTACACATCGGGATGTTTTTTTCCTGCAACCTCAATAAGGATTCTTTAAAATACAGCCAGCTCTCATGGACTTCTTTCCCCCTCATGTTATTCTCCCAGGGGATCCTGCCCATCAGTTCCCTGAGGGAGTCAGTCTGCTTTTCTGAAGTCCAGGGTATGTACTCTAAGCTCTTTCTTCCTTGTGTCAGGATCCTATACTCTACCATCTCATGGTCACTGCCTCCCAGGTTTCCATCCACTTTTGCTTACCCTACTAATTCTTCCCTCTTTGTGAGCAGCAGGTCAAGAAGAGCTTTGCCCCTATTTGGTTCCCCCAGCACTTGCACCAGGAAATTGTCCCCTACACTTTCCAAAAACTTCCTGGATTGTCTGGGCACTGCTGTATTGCTCTTTCAGCAGATATCAAGGTGCTTGAAGTCTCCCATGAGAACCAGGGCCTGGGATTTAGTAACTTCTGTTAGTTGCCGGAAGAAAGCCTCGTCCACCTCATCCCTCTGGTGTGGTGGTCTATAGCAGACTCCCACCATGACATCACCCTTGTTGCTCACACTTCTAAACTTAATCCAGAGACTCTCAGGTTTTTCTGCAGTTTCATACCAGAGCTCTGAGCAGTCATACTGCTTTTTTACATACAATGCAACTCCCCGACCTTTTCTGCCCTGCCTGTCCTTCCTGAACAGTTTATATCCATCCATGACAGTACTCCAGTCATGTGAGTTATCACACCAAGTCTCTGTTATTCCAATCACATCATAATTCCTTGACAGTGCCAGGACTTCCAGGTCCTCCTGCTTGTTTCCCAGGCTTCTTGGATTTCTGTATAGGCACTTAAGATAACTTGCTGATCGTCCTGCTTTTTCAGTACAAGGCAGAAGTCCTCCCCTCTTGCGCTCTCCTGCTCATGCTTTCTCCCAGTATCCCACTTCCCTACTTACCTCAGGGCTTTGGTCTCCTTCCCCTGGTGAATCTAGTTTAAAGCCCTCCTCACTAGGTTAGCCAGCCTCCTTGTGAAGATGCTCTTCCCTCTCTTCGTTAGGTGGAGCCCATCTCTGCCTAGCACTCCTCCTTCTTGGAACACCATCCCATGGTCAAAGAATCCAAAGCTTTCTCTCCGACACCACCTACGTAGCAATTCGTTGACTTCCACGATTTGGCAGTCTCTACCTGGGCCTTTTCCTTCCACGGGGAGGATGGATGAGAACACCACTTGCACCTCAAACTCCTTTATCCTTCTTCCCAGAGCCACATAGTCTGCAGTGATCCGCTCAAGGTCATTCTTGGCAGTATCATTGGTGCCCATGTGGAGAAGCAGGAAGGGGTAGTGATCCGAGGGCTTGATGAGTCTTGGCAGTCTCTCCGTCACATCGTGTATCCTAGCTCCTGGCAAGCAGCATACTTCTCAGTTTTCCGGTCGGGACGGGCAGATAGATAGTCCCTCTGAGGAGGGAGTTCCCGACCACCACCACCCACCTCCTTCTCTTGGAAGCGGTAGTCATGGAACCCCCATCCCTAGGACAGTGCATCTCATGCCTTCTAAAAAACAAACTAGGGAAATATAGTCTAGCCAGAGTTACTATAAGATGCATAAGTCATTGGAAAACCATTCCCAGAGAGTAGCTATCAGTAGTTCACAGTCAAGCTGGAAAGGCATATCAAGTAGGGTCTGCAGGGATAGTTCCTGGTTCTGGGTCTGTTCAATATCTTCATAAATGAATTAAATAATGACAGAGAGTACACTTATCAAGTTTGCAGATAATATCAAACTGGGAGGGGTTGTAAGTGCTATGAAGGATTGGATTAACATTCAAAATGATCTGGGTAAATTGGAGAAGTAGGCTGAAATAAATGGAATGAAATCAATTAAGGACATATGCAAAGTACTCCACTTAGGAAGGAACAATCAGCTGCACAGATACAAAATGGCTGCCTAGGAAGGAGTACTGAGAAAAGGGAACTGGGGGTTATAGTGGATCACAAGCTAAATGTGAGGCAAAAGTAAAAGTGTTTCAAAAAAAAAAAAAAAAAAAAGCAACCATCATTCTGGGATTTATCAGCTAGAGTGTTGTAAGCAAGACATGAGAAGTAATTCTTCCACTCTTCTCGACGCTGATAAGGCCTCAACTGGAGTATTGTGTACATTTCAGGAAAGATGTGGACAAATTGGAGAAAGTCCAGAAAAGAGCAACACAAATGATTAAAGGTCTAGAAAACATGACCTATGAGGGAAGATTGAAAAAAATGGGTCTGCTTACTCTGGAGAAGAGAAGACAGAAGGGGGGACATGCTAACAGTTTTCCAGTATATAAAAGATTGCAACAAGGAGGAGGGAGAAAAACTGTTCTTGTTAATCTCTGAGGATAGGATAAGAAGCAGTTGACTTAAATTGCAGCAAGGGCAGTTTAGATTGGACATTAGGAAAAACTTCCTAACTATCAGGGTAATTAAACACTGGAATAAATTGCCTACGGAGGTTGTGGAATCGCCAACATTGGAGGTTTATAAGAACAGGTTAGACAAACACCTAGTTATTACATAGCCCTGTCTTGAGTCCAGGGGACTGGACTAGATGACCGATTGAGGTCCCTCCCAGTCTGACACTTCTATGATTCAATGCACTTTGTATACCTTAATATACGATAGTGTATTAATCAGCCCTTTATTATTAATGGTTACACTGATTCCAGTCCATTTTACTGATTGATATTGTTGTTGGCACATAGCAAATCCCAGCTGTTCCTAATGAATTCAGTCTAAGAGCTCATCCCTCTGTATTTTTAGTATGACAGTGAGCATGGCACATGTCAGCAGCTCCCTCCCCACCTATGTTCAGCTAGATACAAAACAGATAGAAAAAAGTATGTAGCAACATGCTTTATATTGCTAATGCATTTTGGCCAGTCCTGTGTTGTACACTATTTAAAGCATTTTAATTGTCATTAATAAGTTTGTCCTTTCCTAATGTCTGATACATTACTGGCCAGTCATTCAGAGTTGTATTTGCATATGCTTGTATTTCATAGTATCTTTGCTTTGGTTGTCTGCTAGTGGCTGCCTCGCTAGCATCTGAAACGTCTTTATAGCATGGATCATATCTTAATAGAGTGATTGTGTCACTTCCCTTCCCATTTACAGCTTTGCAGACCACTTCCTCTCTCACTGATGACTAAACCCAATCTCTGTGGCAATTACAGTAATTGCTTATATAGAAAAGTAACATTTGAACAGTATCAATGAATGTTTAACTTCTTTTAATTTGATTTAGCAGCTGAAATGAGAGGCCTGGCTGTGATTTAAACTTATGTTCCTTTACACTTCAGACAAAGTGATACACTTTACACTACATTTTAATGTAAATGAAATGCCCATCCCACTCTTCATGTATCACCAGCAAGGGTTTCACAGGCCACTTGTGGTGCACAAGCCACCATGGAACTCACTGGTTTATACTTTCTGCAGCAAGTTCTAAATGGGGAAATTCTTGTCATCAGATCATATTTCACTATCATCATGGTCCAAATCATAAAAGTAAAGGACTGGGAATCACGAGAGTTGTATTCTCTTCTTGATGTATTATTAATTTGCTGTGTACATGGGCAGTTATTTGTCCACCGTGTGCCTTAGTTCCCCATTTGTAAGACTGGGAATAATATTTAGTTACCTCACAAGAACTGTGAGGACTTATTTCATTAATGTTTGTAAAGTGTTTGGAGAGTCTCACATGGAGGGCACTATAGAAGTCCAAATATCAAAGAAAATGCTGTACAGGAACATCAAACAGGGTTCTTGTCTTTTATTAAGGTAGTCGTTGTTTATGATCAAAATCAGACAATAAATCTAATTTACAGAGTGAAAACATGAGATTTTTGCCTCCTACTCCCCAAATCAGACTCATTCTCATCCTGTTCCTATCTGCACCCAACATTAGATGAAAAAGCCACTACAATAGAAAGTGATGTTGGTCATACCTCAGTGATCATGTAAGCACATACATATACTGATGAATCTGGAAATCTCAAAGAAGTCTGACAACTCAGTTTTACGTTTAATAGCTTCTTAGGTGTCTCAATGACAACCCACTGGTTTCAGGGTATTTCACTATAACCATGATCTCAGGTCTGTCACTCAGCTCATTGTCTTTAGGGGCATTACATTTAATTCAGAACATGTCCATCTTCTTCATATAGCTGCATCAATCAATTTTAAATGAATGATTGAATGTTATACATGCCTGTATTATGTTATAAATAATACAATAGTGATCTTAGGTCTACTACTAATGATTTAATGTAAGTTTTGTATCTAGTCAATCTTTGGCGTCTCTAATCTTAATTTTCCTCAATTCTAAAAATAAAACCATGCATTGCTGATATGGTATAAGAACCTATTTAGAATAGAATGGTACAGTAGTTCATAAGAACATAAGAAAGGCCGTATCGGGTCAGACCAAAGGTCCATCTAGCCCAGTATCCTGTCTACCGACAATGGCCAATGCCAGGTGCCCCAGAGGGAGTGAACCTAACAGGCAATGATCAAGTAATCTCTCTCCTGCCATCCATCTCCATCCTCTGTCAGACAGAGGCTAGGGACACCATTCCTTACCCGTCCTGGCTAATAGCCATTAATGGACTTAACCACCATGAATTTATCCAGTTCTCTTTTAAACTCTGTTATAGTCCTAGGCTTCACAACCTTCTCAGGTAAGGAGTTCCACAAGTTGACAGTGCGCTGCGTGAAGAAGAACTTCCTTGTATTTGTTTTAAACCTGCTGCCTATTAATTTCATTTGATGACCCCTAGTTCTTGTATTATGGGAATAAGTAAATAACTTTTCCTTATCTACTTTCTCCACATCACTCATGATTTTATATACCTCTAGCATATCCCCCCTTAGTCTCCTCTTTTCCAAGCTGAAGAGTCCTAGCCTCTTTTATATCTCCTCATATGGGACCTGTTCCAAACCCTTAATCATTTTAGTTGCCCTTTTCTGAACCGTTTCTAGTGCCAGTATATCTTTTTTGAGATGAGGAGACCACATCTGTACGCAGTATTCGAGAAGAGGGCGTACCATCGATTTATATAAGGGCAATAATATATTCTCAGTCTTATTCTCTATCCCCTTTTTAATGATTCCTAACATCCTGTTTGCTTTTTTGACCGCCTCTGCACACTGCGTGGACATTTTCAGAGAACTATCCGCGATGACTCCAAGATGTTTTCCTGACTTGTTGTAGCTAAATTAGCCCCCATCATATTGTATGTATAGTTGGAGTTATTTTTTCCAATGTGCATTACCTTACATTTATCCACATTAAATTTCATTTGCCATTTTGTTGCCCAATCACTTAGTTTTGTGAGATCTTTTTGAAGTTCTTCACAGTCTGCTTTGGACTTAACTATCTTTAGCAGTTTAGTATCATCTGCAAACTTTGCCACCTCACTGTTTACCCCTTTCTCCAGATCATTTATGAATAAGTTGAATAGGATCGGTCCGAGGACTGACCCTTGGGGAACACCACTAGTTACCCCTCTCCATTCTGAGAATTTACCATTTATTCCTACCCTTTGTTCCCTGTCTTTTAACCAGTTCTCAATCCATGAAAGGACCTTCCCTTTTATCCCATGGCAGCTTAATTTACATAAGAGCCTTTGGTGAGGGACCTTGTCAAAGGCTTTCTGGAAATCTAAGTACACTATGTCCACTGGATCCCCCTTGTCCACATGTTTATTGACCCCTTCAAAGAATTCTAATAGATTAGTAAGACACGATTTCCCTTTACAGAAACCATGTTCACTATTGCTCAAAAGTTTATGTTTTTCTATGTGTCAGACAATTTTATTCTTAACTATTGTTTCGACTAATTTGCCCGGTACAGACGTTAGACTTACCGGTCTGTAATTGCCGGGATCACCTCTAGAGCCCTTTTTTAATATTGGCATTACATTAGCTAACTTCCAGTCATTGGGTACAGAAGCCGATTTAAAGGACAGGTTACAAACCTTAGTTAACAGTTTCTCAACTTCACATTTGAGTTCTTTCAGAACTCTTGGGTGAATGCCATCTGGTCCCGGTGACTTGTTAATGTTAAGTTTATCAATTAATTCCAAAACCTCCTCTCGTGACACTTCAATCTGTGACAGTTCCTCAGATTTGTCACCTACAAAAGCCAGCTCAGGTTTGGGAATCTCCCTAACATCCTCAACCGTGAAGACTGAAGCAAAGAATCCATTTAGTTTCTCCACAATGACTTTATCGTCTTTAAGCGCTCCTTTTGTATCTTAATCATCAAGGGGCCCCACTGGTTGTTATTACCTTTGGAGTTTTTGGCTAGCCGTTCTTCAGACTCCTCTTTGGCTTTTCTTATTACATTCTTGCACTTAATTTGGCAGCGTTTATGCTCCTTTCTATTTGCCTCACTAGGATTTGACTTCCACTTTTTAAAGGAAGTATTTTTAGCTCTCACTGCTTCTTTTACATGGTAGTTAAGCATTAGTTAACCATTGTTGAGTTCTTAATTTTGATAGCCTCTCTAATTTCCCTTAGTATTTCATCATCACTATCACCATCCTGGTCAGGTGGTCAATAATAGCTCCCTAATGTTATATTCTTATTAGAGCATGAAATTTATATCCATAGAGATTCTATGGAACATGCGGATTTGCTAAAGATTTTTACTTCATTTGATTGTACATTTTCTTTCACATATAGTGCCACCCCCCCCCCGCATGACCTGTTCTGTCCTTCCGATATATTTTGTACCCCAGAATGATTGTGTCCCATTGATTGCTCTCAGTCCACCAGGTTTCTGTGATGCCTATTATATCAATATCCTCCTTTATCACAAGGCACTCTAGTTCACCCATCTTATTATTTAGACTTCTAGCATTTGCGTACAAGCACTTTAAAAACTTGTCACTGTTTATTTGTCTGCCCTTTTCTGATGTATCAGATTCTTTTTTATGTGAATGTTTATCATCTGATCTGGCCCTTACATTATCCTCTTCCATCCTCTGCTCCTGACTATAACCTGGAGATTCTCTATCATTAGACTCTCCCCTAAGAGAAGTCTCTGTCCGAGCCACATGCTCCTCTGCAGCAGTCGGCTTTCCCCCATCTCCTAGTTTAAAAACAGCTCTACAACCTTTTTAATGTTTAGTGCCAGCAGTCTGGTTCCACTTTGGTTTAGGTGGAGCCCATCCTTCCTGTATAGGCTCCCCCCATTCCAGAAGTTTCCCCAGTTCCTAATGAATGTAAACCCCTCCTCTCTATACCATCGTCTCATCCACGCATTGAGACTCTGAAGCTCTGCCTGCCTACCTGGCCCTGCGCGTGGAACTGGGAGCATTTCTGAGAATGCCACCATAGAGGTCCTGGATTTCAGTCTCTTCCCTAGCAGCCTAAATTTGGCCTCCAGGACATCTCTCCTACCCTTCCCTATGTCAGTTCAACAAAAGCTGGAACCCTACAGTAGCAGTGTGATCTCTGCACTTCCTTTTATGTCCCCCAGCTTTCTCACTTCCCTTCTTCCAGTCTATCCTGGTGCTCTCCATTCCTTTTCCCACTCTACCACAGCTCTACTTTGTTATTGCTGCCCTCCAGCTAAGCCTGACCTGACCCCCTAAATTCAGTCTCCTGGGTCAAACAGAAGATCTTTGTCCAAACATCTAGATGAAAAAGGGGAGCTTGTGCTCCAGTTGAGAGGTAACTGACAGGTGCAAGAGGCCACCAAGCAACCCAGAGAGGCCCTACCATGGTCTGAGCATAGCAGCATCTCAACCTCCTTCAGTTTTGCCACAGCTCCTAGAAGTTACTTGGCACTGGCTGCCAAAAACAGGAATAATCCCAGCCAAACAGGGATTGTTGGAAGTTATATTAATCCCAAATATCAATTACATTTGAATTTTAAAGACACTTTTTCTAATTATTCTAAGATCTTCAACCTTGAAACATATTTTGCCCAGGATATTTATTAGCTAACAGAAGGCACATTAAAATTGCTCTCTAAGTAAGCTCTTTTATGAGATTGGATTTATTATAAAGGAACATGCTAAATAGGCCTAAATATTACCCAAGAAACATTGC
This sequence comes from Malaclemys terrapin pileata, assembly GCF_027887155.1. Classification (NCBI taxonomy): domain Eukaryota; kingdom Metazoa; phylum Chordata; order Testudines; family Emydidae; genus Malaclemys; species Malaclemys terrapin. The sequence continues at coordinate 30,969,592 of NC_071506.1, forward strand.
CTAAAAAAAACCCTAATGTAAAATTGACCTTGTCTCTACTTGGGTTTGTCTCTAAAGGACTAAAGCGAAACACAAAATCCTAACACCCTTGGGGAAGTTTGGATTAGATCTAATTCCACATCCAAACTTCATGTCTTGCTCCTCCAGAAGATCCTCTTCATCCCCATCTTATCCCACTCCAGCTTTCTGTGGGGATTCCACATGTCTCTGCCTTGGGCTTCTCCCTCTACACTTGATATCTGGGTAATCTCATCTGCAAACACAAATTCAACTGCCATCTCTATGTGGATAGCTCTAGCTCTTCTGTCCAAACTGAAATGCCAGCCCTGTCTCTCACATGTCTCTCCGATATCTCCTCATTCATCAATTCAAGCTTGATATGGCTAAAACAGAGTTCTTAATCTCCCCCAGCCCTCCATGCCACCTATATTCTTGACTACTATTGTAGCCTGATTGATTATTGAAATTATAAATTTACTGGGGTGCAAACAGGTTCTTTCATAGACTGCAATTTATAGTTAATAAAGATGAAATTGGAGAAACAAACTTTGAACTTTAGTTAATACAGATAAATAACAAATTATAAAAAAAATATATAAAGTATAAAGGAGACAAGTACAGTGATTCAGGCTGTTGCAGAAAGCCCACATTCTGCACAATACACTGAAATGGGGGGCGGGGGAGGTTGGTTTGTGAAGTGGGAATGTGTAGTTTATCCTAAATTAATATTTTAGCAGTATTCTTTTTTTTTTTTTTTTTTTAGGTATGCAATGGCCTTATAAGTTTTTTGCAGTGTTGTTGTAGCTGTCTGGTCTCAGGATAGAGAGACAAAGTAGATGAAGTAATATCTTTGATTGGACCAACTTCTATTGGTGAAAACGACAAGTTTTTGAGCTACACAGAGCTCTTTTTCACCAACAGAAGCTGGTCCAATCAAAGTTATTACTTCACCCATACTTGATTCTCTTATAAATTTGTCATTCTGGTATTTTTTTAGGGTTCACCTGTGCAAATGGTTCACCCCTCAAGTATGCCATTTTTATTTTAAACTAGTGTTTTAGCCTTTTGCTGTACCAAACCCCTTTACATTTGCAAAGTAAAAGTCATTGTAAACAGACCCTTTGTATGTCCTAAACAATAAACCTAATTTATTATCCAAAAAGCAAGTTGGGGGGGGGTGATGTAAATGGGCTCTCACACATTTCTTAGCCAGACTATTATTCCTGTCCAATTTCTTCAATTAAGGGACAATAAAAAAGACCTAGTACTTACTTTAAAGCTTCATACAACCAGGAAAAATTGTAAAGACAATTCGGACATCAAATTCTTAGTGTAACAGGTTCCATTTGAAAAACTTCAGGGAACCTATTAATCCCTCCAATATTAATTTTTAGGACCACTCAACCTTTTTTTCAAAATGGTGAAAAGGTTTTCCTTTAAAGGTTATCACAGCTTTTACTACTGCCAAGGCTCTGGTGGAACAGATGTTTTCTCACAGGTGTTCTTTCATCAAAAATAAAATCAGAAAAGGAGACCCATTTCACTTGGTCAATTATTTCAACATTGTTTGTAAATACTGTTAAAAATTCAACAAAAGTTTCACTTCCCTTATTACACACAGGTTCTGGGGATAATGAAAAGGACTAATAAACTTAAAAGCTGGCAAATGTCAATGGTAAATTGGGATGTTTTAATTCCCATAATTTTAATGGCTTTAACATTAACTTCTGCTTCCTCAGCAGGCCAATCACCTTTGATGACTGAAAGAACAAAACAATTATCTAAACTCCTAATATGACAGACCAGTAACTCTCAAATAAGGAATTTAACATGAATACTCACCTGCAGTCCTTGCACAATCATTTACATAAGGTGCACTGATATACAGCTGTTAGAATTGGAAAAATCTAGACAAAAGGCCTAATTTAACAAAGGGAAAATAAGCGGGGGGAAGCTAACTATAAGATTTGTAATCAGGTAATGCTCTCGTAATATAATGTATCAGAGCATGATTGGTCCCACAGGTGATTAAACCATATGGCAGAAATGTATCTGTATATAAAATTGAAGTCACTGGTAACAAACAAGATATAAATACATTTTATCATGTTAATTATAGTTGTATCAGGAAAAGATCTGTCCTCAAAGGTGTCAACCAATCTTGTAAAGGCCAAAAATGAATCCCAAACCATGGTTAGGGTGCTGCTCCTCAGTATCAGTCTCAATAGTGTTATCACCTGGCTGAAACTTTTCCTTCGGGCCTTGAGCTAAGCAAGAATTTACATTCTCCATATATAAAACAAGAAGCCCTTGTTGGAAGCAGCAAGCAAGATGTAACTATTGGGACTAATATGTAATTTCACAGCAGTTAAACACCATTTATCCAACCTGATGCAGTGGTGACATCAGCAGCTGGAAATATACCCGATCTAAAAGAACTTTTCTAACTAAAGTATGGAACAAAGGGACTCTCTCTGCTTGAATTAATGAGACTGTACTTGTAACACACAGTATGTCTGTGTATGTTGCTTTTTACTGAATGGGCATTCATATGGCGAAAGGGAACAGGCTGTTATGTAATATGTGGTGGTACAAGGTGTCACTGTTCAGGGTAAAGGTAAAAAGCCCATAGAAAATTCTGAAAGCATAATCAAACTAAAGGATAAAAAATGGCCCCACCTTGTTACCAAGTCTGGGAAGTGGTCTCAGAGCTATATTAATACGAGGTATTCTAATTAATAATGTGCCATTTATTTATGCCTCAGTTGTTTCATATTTTTCACATCAAAATATAGTAAAATGTATTGTGTTTTCAAGGTAACAGTCTTCTACTCCATCAGTCTTGTGGATAAAAGTTTACCCTATCTGATACCAGACACCTCTGTGTTCTTGGGGAACCAGGGTGCAGTATCCAGCCTGACTCATGAAAGACACCACCCCCACCCCCCAGCCTCTGCTTAAACCAAAACCCACCAGAGGAAGAAAACTTGCAGAGAGCAGTGAAGGGCGTTGGGAGACACACCTAGACCCCTCCTGACAAGGGTGACAAGATTAAGACATCTCCATTAGCATACAGAATGGAAAGCAGAGACAACTCCCCTAGCCTCATCTGCATGAAAGATGGGACGGGAAGACATCTCAATTTACATAAAGAATGGAGAACAGAGAACCACTCTGAATTCTGGGACCAGAAAAAGCAGGGAAGCACTGCACCATGGGAATCTCTGCTCCAGATGCTAATGAACCTATGTCTGCACACACCCAGCTCAGCAATTATCAGACCAATTCTAGTAATGAATCCTTAATTGATATCCAAATACTGAAGCAGCCTAGTTGCATTGTGAGCTCCCTGGAAGAAAACATCACCCATAGCCAAGAGTGATCAGCTCCTATTGTCTAGTCTAAAGAAAACCCTTGAGTCATCAGTTTACCTATAAACAAATCTAGTGTTCTCCCTTGAACCATTGTATTTTCTCTACAAAAATCCCTACTCACCCCCTAGTCAGGGTTCCGATGCTTAGATCCACACTATGCATCAGTTCCACTGGAACTCCATCTCCTGACTGATCGCGCTGGGGGCTCTGCCTGTCTCCAGCATTCAGAACCCTCAACTAGCACCACCATCTGGGAACCCTGACCAGTTCAAGCCTCATGGAGTGGGTGAGACCCCCCCCACCCCTTTTTCTCTCTCTCTCTCTCTGTTTTCCTTTCTACCTTAGGTATTAACGTTTAATCATGTATGTTATGTTGGTTTAGTCCTCCTTGTGTAGTTATTACTATTATTCAATAAATAACTTCTATGGTTAAGTTGGTTGCTTCTCTCTCTCTTGCTGAACTTTACTCGTTTGTGTTTTTAGCTTCCCCCATTCACTCTACAGCAGTGCTTCTTTTACCTAAGCTAAAGATCCCTGCAGCGCCCAAAATACTGTGGGGTTTGCTCATCGAGTAGGTTACTGCCAGTGCAATTGTGTTGGGGGAGTGGGGATAGGGATGTGCTGAATCTCGGACGCATAAGGGTAACAGTTTGAAAGTGCTGCTTGACCCAGTCCATGGAGCCCCGGGGCATATAAGGAGAGACAGCTTGAAAGTGCTGCTTCCTCCAGCCCAGTGAGTCCAGAGACATATAAGGGGTCAGCTTGACAGTGCTGATTGACCCAGTCCGCTCAGACTTGCTCTGTTAATGTACATGTGGGTATGTGGGTGTTCATCCGGTTCTGGGGTGGGAGCAACTCAGCCCGAGGGACCCTAAGTCCTGCAAGATAGCTCCATTGGGAGGGGACTTGCAGAAGGGAGAAGTAGAGCTCCATATGTAAACACAAGTGACACAAGCAGTACATTGACCCTTCCCCAGAGGAGTAACCCGAATAAATGAGAATACCCCAAAGTAATGGGCAAATCTGGTAACAAGTCAGTCACAAGTTGGAAAAATGGCTAGCATAAAGGTAGGAATTATTTGTTCAGTTTGTGGTGAGTGTGTTAGACACAGTCACTGCAACTCTAAAGGATTTAAACTTTTTAATATTATTAGAGAGCAATAGTTAGTAAATTGGTGATTTGCAAAATGTTTTCAGAAAGTTGGAGAGGAAAACCTAGATGCCTTGCCTTTATATATATATATATATATATGTACACACACATATATATACACACACCCACACACCATGTGGGATAAGAGTTTGGGATCTATGACTGCTCACCTAATAACCCTAATTCATGGTATTTAAAGGAACATTGTGCTGCATTCAGTTCTTTGTATGTGTCATTCACTGCTTCATTGTCAATGTTTAACTCTGACAGACTCATTTAACAAATATGCTTCTGTCCAAACAGTAGGTTAACTCAAAAACGACATCTTCATAGAATCATAGATGTTAAGGTCAGAAGGGACCATTATGATCATCTAGTCTGACCTCCTGCACAATGCAAGCCACAGAATCTCACCCACGCACTTGAAGGAGCAACTGAACTTGCCTCCCCTGGCAGGATATCAACCTGACACCCAAATGTGGAGAACACTGAAGACCACCTGTTGCTCTGTGAGGGACTATGAGTATGTATGCAGATGTGATGTGTTGGAGGTGATCATGCCTGTGTGCAGACAAGTGAACAGGAATGACCAGTAAAATTAGTTTGAAGGGCCAGCTGCCCTTTCTATTATGGCCAGTGCAGTTAAAGTAAAAGGTACCAGCAAAAGAGGAACCTATAACATGGATGGACAGTACTGCATAGTAACTAATTGAACAAGCTATAATTGTTGGGGAAACTAGATGTGCTGTCACCATTCCAAGCTTTTATTTGAAACCTTTACTAAAAACTAAGATTGGGCAGACAGTTGTCACTCCAATTTCCGCTTTTGAGAACATTGCCATAATGAATAGTCATTCAGATTATCAAAGCATGACTATAAATTTAATTCCTCAGTTGTTTGTGCCAGATGGCCCATTAGTGCTTTTATTCTTAAGCGATCAACAAAACAAAATTATAGCTGTGTGTGTGGGTGGAATAGGAAAAGGTATATAAAAGATGTTATCAACCTCAGAATCGCAACAGGCTGGATCACCACATATTTTACACATCTTTTCCTATTCCACCCAGACATGTCCAGGACCATATGTGATAACAGTTTAGCCTTTAATTACACGTGGTATTCCAGCTAACCACAGTTAAACTTCTGACCTCTGGCACAACCCACTTGTGTCAATAAATCATGTATGTCAACATGGTCTAACTGTCTAGCTACACAATTGGAAAAAGGTCCTCAAGAACTCCTTATGTCAAAAGTAACTGGCAAGATTGCATGTACCTGTTAGTTTGTGATCACTTTGAGAACACAGGATGTGTGACCTGGAATTAGATCCTGTGGTCTATTTCACCCACCTCTGCTCACTCCTACCACGATCTATTATTTTTAGTCCTTAATTGCTCTTAACAACGCCTCCTTTAATATAGCAAACCCTAACAACCCTATTATTGATTTTTTCCTATTTGCTGTTACATCTTAAATAACTTCCATTATTATTTCTAATAATGCTTAGCAAATAAATGATGTTTTACCCAAAACTATACACCCGCCAAGATCAGGTCAGAGTTTAATGGTCAACACTGGACAGCAATACCAATCTGCCATTGCTCAGGCCTGTTACCTGGGCAGCATCTTTTACTCTGACTTCTCTCTAGGTCCTCACGTCTAGGCCATATCTAAGTCTTGCCAATTCTCTGCATAACATATCGAAGAAGTGGCCTTTCATAGCTATCCACAGCTAAAACTTTAATCGAGGTTCTTATCTCACATTTCGAGCTACAGCAACAATCTTTATTCCAGCACCACTCTTATACATTCAGAATGCTGCTGTACAGATTATTTCCCTAGCCTGTTGCTTTGACCTTGTTGCCCTTCTCTTTGCATCCCTTCACTGACTCCTATGTTGTATCAAACATAAGCTACTTGTGTTCAGTTGCAAGACTCTCAACAGTCAATCATCACCGTACCTATTGTCTCTCATTCAGCTTTGAAATTCGGTGGGGTGGATTCCCACATCTGATTGGCCCGTGATGCCTGCCACCAATGCCCACTTCTTAAGTTTTAAAACAATCGCCCATGCTCTCTCCCATGTGGTCCTGCACACATCTGCAGAACTAACTCAAATTCTCCTTAAAACTCTGCCGAGATGCTTTCAAAAAACTGAACAACAGTTGGGATCCTGGTGTGCTGAGAGCACTACTTATCATGTTGTCTCATTGTTTCCTTGTACTCCCCCCATCTATCTCCATCCATCTGTTGTCTTTTATCTTGACATATTTAAATTGTGAGTTGTTTGGGCAGGGACCCACTTTTTGTTCTGTTTATACAACACCTAGCACAATGGGGTCCTGGTCCATGACTGGGGCTCTTAGACACTACGATAACACAAACAGCAGCCTGCACCCTCGTGGCCATCTTCAAAAAACTTTTCCAGGAACTAATAATAAATTCAAATGTAATTTCTCCAGCCATGGAGTTGCAATTCAGCCTGGCTTTGTTTCTTTTAGTACCTTTAAAAATGTAAATCATTATTCCCTGCCCCCCCGCCCAGAACTATTTCTCTCTTCCTAAACACACTTACAAAGAACCTTTTAACTAGGGTTACCATACGTCCTCTTTTTCCCGGACATGTCCGGCTTTTCGGCAGTCAAACCCCTGTCCGGGGGGAATTGCCAAAAAGCGGAACATGTCCGGGAAAATGGCGGCTCTGTTTAAGAGCCCGGCTGCCTGAACGCTACCGGCTTCGGGCAGCCCCGTGCCTGGAGACCCTGCGCCGCCGGAGCCAGGGAGGGGAAGTGCCCGGCTGGGGGCGCAGGGTCTCCAGGCACGGGGCTGCCCGAAGCCGGTAGCGCTCGGGCAGCCCGGCTCTTAAACAGAGCCTCCAGCGGCTGGGGCTCTGTGTAACTGACACTGTGTCAGTTACACACAGCCCCGGCGGCTGGAGGCTCCAGTCCCCGCGGCTCTATTTAAGAGCCAGGCTGCCCGAGCGCTACCGGCTTCGGGCAGCCCCGTGCCTCCGGACCCTGCGCCGCCGGAGCCCGGGAGGGGAAGTGCCCGGCTGGGGGCGCAGGGTCTGGAGGCACGGGGCTGCCCGAAGCCGGTAGCGCTTGGGCAGCCCAGCTCTTAAACAGAGCGGGGGCGGCTGGAGCCTCCAGCCCCCGGGGCTCTGTGTAACTGACCCAGTGTCAGTTACACAGAGCCAAAGAGGAGAAAAGCCTCCAGCCCCCGGGGCTCTGTGTAACTGACACAGAGTCAGTTACACAGAGCCCCAGCCACTGGAGGCTCTGTTTAAGAACCGGGCTGCCCGAGAGCTACCGGCTTCGGGCAGCCCCCTTGCCTCCGGACCCTGCGCCCCCAGCCGGGCACTTCCCCTCCCGGGCTCCGGCGGTGCAGGGTCCGGAGGCACGGGGGCTGCCCAAAGCCGGTAGCGCTGGGGCAGCCCGGCTCTTAAACAGAGCCTAAGAGGAGCAGAGCCTCCAGCTGCGGGGGCTCTGCTCCTCTTCGGCTCTGTGTAACTTATACAGTGTAAGTTACGCAGAGCCGCCGGAGCCCCGGAGGGGAAGTGCCCGGCTGGGGGCACAGGGTCTGGAGGCATGGGGGCTGCCCAAAGCCCGAGCGCTACCGGCTTCACGGTTTGCTGGGCAGCCTCCAGACCCTGCACCCCCGGCTGGGCGCTTCCCCTCCCGGGCACCAGCTGCGCTGGGGAAGCGCCGGCTGGGGGCGCAGGGTCTGGGGGCTGCCCGGGAAACCGTGATGCTGGTAGCACTGGGGCAGCCCTTTCCCCCTGGCTGGGAGTGGGAGGGAGGAGGGGGCGGAGTTAGGGTGGGGGAAGGGGTGGAGTTGGGGCGGGGCTAGGGGAGGGGAAATGGGCGGGGCCATGGCCCGTGGAGGGTCCTTTTTTTTTATTTATGAGATATGGTAACCCTATTTTAACTCTTGATAGAGAGTTTGTTATTGTGTGTGTGTGTAGATAGATAGATAGATTGAATTATTTCTATTAAGAAGTTTTAAATTACAAATATCAAATCTTAAAGAGGGCAAATAATTCTCAGCAAGTCATTTATTCAGCATATTTTGCCTTTTTATGAACCATCAGCGCAAGATTTAGGATTTATTTGTTATTTAAAATTCTTTGCTAGATAATTTCTGAGACAGATTCTTTTATGTTCAATGTTCATAATGACAGTTTACTGCAAAAGTCTTTGCAGGACTGAGGCCCAAGGATTACTCAAAGGGATAGATTCTACCCTCACTCATGTTACATATCTTACGTCTTAGTCATATGGATTTAAGTAGAGTCACTCACAGTGACTAAGGGTTCAGTTGGACAACTTGCATGCATAAAGTTGAGCACATTCGTAAGTCTTTGAGAATCAGGGCCTTTAGTCTGTCACTCATTCATCAGCCATTCAAAAATCAAGCTGTGCCAATTAGATTTGACTGGACATAGTCATCACATGGTATGATTCTGTTCCATGATTGTTGAATGTTACTCTTAGAATCAGGCTTGTGGTGAGTATACTTGTGTTTATGAATTCAAGTTTTGTTTTTCATGACAATTACCATTATTAAATACAAGAGTACTTGTGGCACCTTAGAGACTAACAAATTTATACTCTAAAGTGTCACAAGTACTCCTGTTCTTTTTGAGGATACAGACTAACACGGCTACTACTCTGAAACCTGTCATTATTAAATACATTTACTTTCCCAACTCCTTTACTTTCCATTATGTTTTTGTTATAATAGTCTCAGAAAGCATTCAAGAGAGTGATGCAAACACAATTTAAACAAATTTAAAAATTATAAAGGATTTTTGCAGAAGTTTGTTGACTCTTTGTCCAGCTTATTAGAATTCTCTAGATACATCATAATTTTCTATTACATAGCTACTTATCTATTTTTCTTACTAAACATATCGTAAAGTAGAATTAATAAACACCAACAATTCTAATTCAGTGTTATCAAGAATGACATTTCACTTTTTTTGGAAAAGTATATTCTACTGCAAAGACATATTGCATCTTGCATGTGAAAAAAAATGTCATTCCTGGACAAGACTGTTGTGGAATTACCATAGTTATCTTTATAATTGGAATTGAGAGAGCATAAAATATATTCTCTCTTTTAACACACACACACACATCCACAGGCTGGTTTCTATTTCCCAGATTCTTCCCTTAGATGTACCACAGAATGAAAATTGGAGATATCCTTACATCCATTCAGCTGTTGTTTCAACAGGATCAAATTAGGAGCTTGTACTAATAACCTGAGGATGATAGAATCATATTAGAAACACAGCTTGCAGCCCATTTAAGACACTGTAATCAAAAGCAACTTGATTTTAACAAGCTGTGATCTAAAGTGCAGACTCAAAATTCCAATTTATTTAATTCATCTGACAGACTTATCAAGGTACTGACATGATAAAATGCTTATAAAACGTTCGAAGAGACTGACAGCTGGGTTAGTACAGAACTGAGTCCACTTGATACCTCATATAAACATATATAGACAGACAGGATAGAATCTGCTCAGGCTTCTCTTCATCTCCTTGCTAAGATTTCCATACATCCTATGGAGGAGGGGGCGGGGGCAATGAAGGAGATGTTCTTTCCTAAGTAGGAAGTTGCTCTTATGCTATAGCTTAAAGCAAAGTTCTTTGGGTTACCACCATAGACGGCAGACCAGCATCTCCCTTCTTTTCCTCCATGTCTTACACTCTAAGTGTTAAGATGTACAGGGTTGCTACGCGCAGTCCGTTGTACAGATTTAAAAGAAAAGTATTTAAATGGGTTAGAAATAGATATTTCTACATTACAAGGTAACCACAACTAGGGTGTAAACTAACAACCTTTTTCATCAGCCTGGGAATTATCAGCCACTCTCAAATCAGTTTTTAGCCCTGCCTCCCCAAACAATCACCAAACTCACCAGAGAAAGGACAACTGGGGCTTTCTACCCAACCACAACTCTCAAGGCTTCCCACCTTCCCACCTTCTCCAAGTACTACTATGTGAAACTGTACTACACCATACTTCACTTCTTCTATCTTCTCCTTCCTTTTTATAGGAAACATCTATCCCTTCCTCTGTACCCGATTATGAACGGGGCTGGCTGGTCCCTGGCCTCTGGCCCTTAAAGGAGCAATTCAACCTGTCATACAGGGTTTGAAGGCATTGAAGACACAGCTTAATGCTTTGTGGGTTGTATGTGCACTCTGCATATATGCAGGATAACCACAGTATTTCCTCCTCCCCCTCCAAAAAAGAGTTGGCAAACCAAAGACTAAAGGGGGGGGGGGGTCAACACAGAAGAACTGGAGGATAGGACACAATGAGGAGGCAAATGAGGGTCTAGAAAGACAATAGGAACAATAAAATAAAATCTCACTATCAGTGCTGTGGTGATTTTGGTTATGAGTTTCAGTATATTGCAAAATTTAAAAAGTAAATCTAAAAGAAAATATTAGTCTGTCTCTCTTAATGTTATACTATCTAGGAAGAAGAGAAGAGAAGGGAATACTAGCCTGCAAACCATACAATCTACTTTAAAAAGCCAATTGCATCTCTAGTGCAACTCTGTAGCCTTTAGTGGAGTTACATCAGAGATGAATTTGCCCTATAATTTTTGAGTTGACAAATGGAGAGATATTACTTATAATGGGTTTCAGAAACAAGCAACAACCTTTAAAATAAACAAAAACAACAAACAACAACAAAAACACAACTATCTTCTATTGAAATGGCATTTGTTACAGCAGGAGAAAAAGAAGTTGTTCTCCCAAATGCTCAAATTAATGAAGCAGGATGGATGGGAAATGAGAAGTGGCCTGTAGAATGTTATAAGTCCCTAATATTTGTAAGGTACAATTTTGACTAGCTATATTATGACTCTACAGAAGGTAAACATTAGTAAATGCAAACTGATAGTTATAAAAAAAAGTTTTGGTGGTTGTAGTCTCTTTCCCACACACACATGCAGACACAGAGAGAGAGAGAGCTGTATGCATAGGAACATCAGAGTGTCCTTTTCAAATGAAATATTTTGTCATAATTACTTACTACTTCCTAATCATTACTAGTTTTATTAGCCCACTTATGTAGCACTGTAAATATACTGGTTGCTGTACTGATTGCTTCTCTGAAGCGCTTACAGTCCAACACAAACAATATAGAATATGTGACATATAAGACCAAGATGAGGTACAGGTAAGGAGAAATATAGGCAAGGTCGTTAGTGGTATGGGTACAATATTGCCCAGCATAGATAAACTGTATGAGATCACTGATCAGGAGAAGAATTTATGATAGAAGCAGATTTTAAGGAGGGATTTTAAGGACGACAGGGGATGCTTGGCAGCCAAGGAAAGAGAGACTGTTGTACTTAGGCAGCAGCATAAAAGACACAAAGCTGAGTGGGAGAAGTAAGGAGAGGGGAATAGGAAAAACACAGGGAGCAAGAGGCAGGCAAGGAAGCACAATCTCACCCCAAGCTCCCATGGGAGTGGGGAGGACAGCTCTGCTGTGCCTCCAATGCAGCGCTGTGCTTTTAAAGCACAGCCTAGCCCATAGAAATGACATAAAGGTTCAGAATCGGAGTACAAAATTATAAATCAGATCTAACTATCTGTCACATCACTATAATAGCAAAGAAAGAAAACAAACAGCAATGATTTTATACATCATGTCTGCTTAGGTATTCTTTCAGAGGGAATTTGCTTAGCAGATATGGGAGGAGAGGAAGGTATTTATAGATAAACTAAGTGTTTGATTAGAAATGGCAAACTGTAGGAGTTCGTTATTTCATGAACTGGATATTTTAAGATCATCCTGCTTTTCAGGACTATTCTTTAGAAAGAATGATTTTAATGTCAATCTACAGACTTCTTTTAAAAAAGAAAACTAGAATAGCGCCTTATGGGGTTCACTGTAGCGGAGAATAATCCCACAGATAAAATGAGTGTCCTGGTAGTAAGGTTCACTGTAATTCTGAATTATCAGTGCAATTTACAACACTTCAACATATGTAGACACCCACTAAGGAGCTGACCTAAACAATCTAAGTTTATACACCCAAGTGGATGCTGCCTGCTTTTTTATCATCACCAGCAAGAGCCAGACAACAGAGAACATGTTCTGATCCTGGGTTGCTATTGATTTCAAATGATGAAGTATACTATGAAGCAGACAGAATGATGCTTTTGCCATAAGCTAAATTGAAACAAATGCTGTAAAAGCAACAAAGCGCTTTAACTTGCAAATTGAGCGAAGGTAATATGAAACTATGCAAGGTCTGTGAATACATCTAGCATTGCCATTTAGAAATGTTATTAAAAATGATTTTTTCACAATGGGGGGATTTATATCTACCACTTTTATGTTTTAACCACTAAAACACTTATTTCTTCTTCTAGTGCTGGTCCCTATGTATATTCCCCATGTGGGTTTGCATGTGTACCATGCACTTGAGACTGGAAAAACGTGCAAGTAGTGTCCATTGGTCTGTGCCTGTGCCCCAGAGATCCTTGTGCTCAGCAATGAGAGTATAAAGGGAGGTGCAGACCAACCACCTCTTCTGTTCCATCTCACCGTTGCATGGCCTGAGTCAGAATCCTCTGGGTCTGAAGCATCTTCACACAGTTTCTTATCTATAAATATTATTGTATATAGTTTTAGTAGACTTATAGTTAATGTAGATTAGTTTCCCCCACCTCAGGGACTCTCTCCATTCTATCACTCTTCTCTGTCAGCAGTGACCACTAGCTCGGCATTTACTGCTTTGGGAAGGCACTTTTCTTTATCAAGTGCTGCATCTGCCACTCCTTCCCTCCTGGAACCTGAGAAGGATGAGAGCTTCAACTGAGAAGTACCTTCTAGAAAATACCATGAGACCCTATTCAGACCCATGCGAGAGAGACACATTCTGCTCCCTCCTTCTCCCCCCACATGTACATTGGCCTCAGTCCTCAAGCAGCTCCCCTCCAAGCACAAGCTCTGGAGCAGAGACTAAATCTAATATATCCAAAGTTCCATTTTGTTGGGCTTCTCATGAGAATAAGGGATACTCCCAGACACAAGAACAGATCCCCTTCTGGATCTTCTCCCAAGAGAAAGGATCCCTCTTTGACTCCTTTCAAATCAGGCAAATTAGGGGAACAAAATCTGGGGAATTATACACCAGTCAAGCTAACTTAAATACCTGGAAAGGTACAAGAGCAATTTATTAAACAATCAATTTGTAAGCACCTTACAGAATAATAGGATTATAAGAAATACTGAAGCATGGATTTTTTCAAGAACAAATCATGCCAAACCTAATTTCCTTCTTTGATAGGATTACTGGAATAGTGGATAGGGCAGCCATAGATGTGATATTTCTCGATTTTAGTATGGATCTTTGACAATGCCACTTGAAAGTCTAATAAGAAAATGAGGGAAATATGGTCTAAATAAAATTACTATAAAGTGTATGGACAATTGGATGAAAGGCCATACTCAAAGAGCTTTTATCAATGGTTTGTTGTCAAACTGGGAAGGTATATTTAGTGGGACCCCACAGATGTCAGTCTTGGGTCTGGTACTATTCAATATTTTCACTAATGAGCTGGATATTAGAGTGGAGAGTATATTTATACAATTTTCAAGCTCAGAGGGGCTGCAAGCATTTTGGAAGAAAGGATTAGAATTTAAAACAACCTTCACAAATTGGAGAATTGGTCTGAAATCAACAAGATGAAATGCAATAAAGATAAGGGCAAAGTACTTCACTTAGGGAGGAAATAATCAAATGCACAACTACAAAATGTAGCATAACTGGCTCGGTGGTAGTACTGCTGAAAAGGATCTGGGGGTTATAGTGAATCAAAAATGGTTAATGAGTCAACAGTGTGATGCAGTTGCTAAAAAGGCTAGTATTATTCTGGGGTATATTAAGAGGCATGGCATATACAAGATTTGGGAGGTAATTGTTCTGTTCTACTTGGCAGTGGTGAGACTTCAGCTGGAGAACTGTGCGCAATTCTGGGTGCCACACTTTAAGAAAGATGTGGACAAACTGGAGCGAGTCCAGAGGAGAGCAAAATAAAAAAAAGCAATAGAAGTTAGAAAACATGATCTATGCGGAAAGGTTAAAAAAACCTGGGCATGTTTAATCTTGAGAAAAGAAGACGGGGGGGTGGAGAGGGGGGAGAAATAACAGTCTTAAAATATGTTAAAGGTGCTATAAAAAGGATGATGATCAATTGTTTTCCATGTCCACGGAAGTAGGACAAGAAGTAATGGGATTAACCTGCAGCAAATGAGATTTAGATTAGGTATTAGGAAAAGCTTTCTAACTATAAGGGTAGTTAAACTCTGGAATAGGTTTCCAAAGGAGGTGGTGGAATCCCCGTCACTGGAGTTTAAGAAGAGATTGAACAAACATCTGCCAGGGATGGTCTAGGTTTACTCAGTCCTGTCTCAGTGCAGGGGGCTGGACTTCATGACTTCAAAAGGTCCCTTTTGTCAGGATCAGGATGTGGGAAGTCTGACCTAGTGATCAGAGCAGGAGTTGCCAGGCCTAGTGGTCAGAGCCAGAGTAAAAGCCGGCAGTCAGAGTCCAGGAACCACGCCAGGGATCATAGTCAGAATCAGAGTTCAGGGATCAAACAAGAGTCAGGTCCAGTGCAGCAGCCTGTTAGGAAGTCTCTCAATTACTCAGACAACTTCCTGTGCCACCTTCTGGTTTAAATCCTACAACAGTCCAGCCAATCAGTGGGGCTGGTCATCATCCCCAGTCAGGATCCTCATGGGATCCTCATGCCCCTCTGGAAGGGGTCAGAGTTCTGCTAGCACTTCACTTCCAGTAGCTCTGAGTGAGCTGCCCAGTGGTGCCCAGGTTGTAAGGAGTGCCCGGCAATGCGTGGGCCCTATACCTTCCAGCCCTTTGATTCCATTGTAGGCTCCAGTCTCTCTAACTGAATTTGTTCCTCTATGGATAAATAATGCATGAGTCCATGGGTGACAGAGAGAAAGAGCAAGCAGGAGAATGACTCTAGCTTGGTGGTTTCAGCACTCACTGGGAGGTGGGTGACCCAAAAACAAGTCCCCCTCATTCAATGACTTTTAAAATTATTTACCACTGTGGAACAGTTTCAGCAGGAGAGATTGAGGGAGCCCCACATTATACAGACTATCCCATAGTCCAGAGATTGGGGCATTCAGCTCAAAGGTGGCAGACCACTGATCAAATTCCTTCTGTCCCTCAGGTAAATGGGGTACTTGAACTGGGAGTCTCCCATGTCCCAGGGTCAGTGCCCTAACAACTGGGCTAAAAGTTATAAAGGACATGCTCCTCCCATTGGCTTCTTGCAAAAACAGTGTAGGTACTTAATGACAAGAGAGGGCTTGCAACTGAGAATCCAAGCAGAAACAGATGCCTCCTTGCAACCTGGACTTAGGCTCCTCCTTTTGCTTGGATTTCTCGGTTGCAAACTCCCTCTTGGTGTTAAGTGCCAACATTGTTTTTGCAATAAGCTGGTGGCTTAGAAGGTGAGGGGAGTAGGAGGACCTGCACCATAACCCCCTGAGAGTAATGGAGCTTAAGCAGGGGTGAAAGTAACTTACAGGACTTACTAGTACTGCCGGAGTCCTGAGGGGGCGTGGCCTCATCCGGAAGAGGCGGGGCCTCAACCAGAAGAGGCAGGGCCTCTCAAGATTTAAAGGCCCTGGGGCACCGGCTGTGGCTGGGAGCTCCAGGGCCTTTAAATCAACCCGGGACTCCCAGCTGCAGAGGTGGCTGGGAGCCCTGGGCTCAGGGGCAAATTAAAGGGCCTGGGGTTCCAGCCACTGCAGCGCTCTGGGCCCTTTAAATCCCCACTGCAGCTCTGGCTGCTGGAGCTGCGGGTGGCATTTAAAGGGCTCTGGGCTGCCCACTGCTGCGGGAGCTCTGAGCCCTTTAAATCCCGACCCCAGCCCAGCCGCTGCAGGTGCGGGCGGGATTTAAAAGGCTCTGGGCTCTCCGCGGCGGGGAGCCCAGAGCTCTTTAAATCCCTGCCGTGGAAGCTGGTGCAGTCCAGCACGGTGTACTGGCTCTTGCCGATACGCCATACTGGACCGTACCAGCTAACTTTCACCTCTGAGCTTAAGAAACACCTCTCTCCTTGGCATCTCCCATGGGCAAGCTTAGACAACTCTCCACCTAGCATGCTGTCTTTTGTGAATCCTATTCTCAGGCGCCTATCTCTCCCCATTTATTGTATGGGGACCTTAAGTGCCTAATTCAGGCTTTGTAAATCCCAGTGATTTTCCAGCCAATTAAAAGTTAGGTGTAGTGATCCTGAGCATTGCCATGCCTAAGTTCTTTTGTGAATCTAGCCTAAGGTGTGTGTGTGCGTGTGTGTCCAAGTATATATATAGAGAGAGAGCAAGTTCCAGTCTGAGTCATATTTACTCAAACTTTACAGTGTGGCAGCCAGACAGAATACTTACTGTGCTTCTGGTCCTTAAAAAGAAGGAAGAACAATGGAAAGACTTTGAACTTTAGAAAGAACAGTCAACTTTCAGGCCTTTGTCTTATAAAATTTTAAAATTACTTCCAGTTATTTCTGTCTTTAGGACTTCTAAGCTGCAATTCCAAAATTAATCTATCTTATTTTTTTTTAGCATGGCATCTTCAGTGCATACGCTACTAATAATTAATGTGAAAGAAAATTTTGTCCACAGATGAGAAACTGAGAAGTTAGCTGACAAAGCCAGATTCAATAAAAATTCTGCCTTGCATAGTGCCATGGATTACTGCCAAAGTTATCAAAAAGAAATTGCAATACAAATCAAAGTTCATGTACAGGATGTGCAATTTACTGTGATGGCAAAGACTAAAAAGACTATAAAAAGGGAATGAATGGCAACCAAACTAAATAGAATATTTCACTATAAATGTCAAGTAATGTTATTTTGAAAAAAAGTCATTGAACAATTAGATGGAAATGATTCCAACTATTATACACTATATGAAGTTCACTTTTAATGCAGAGAACAAGGGGATCAGTTCTACAATCACACCATGAAAGGGTCTTTAAATAGCTCTTTTATAACCTCAGTTTTAAGGAGGATTTATTTGGCTATAAAACTTGTCCAAAGATATTTACATTTTGATTTACAAAGTTTCAGTATGGAAGCAATTATATTTCAAATTTGGTTTCAGACAAAAAATTGGCTTGGACTTATTAAAGATAATGGAACAGAAATAAACCAATGAAGGTTTTAAGATACCTCTTATATTCCTTTACTGTAGGCATTATAAATGTCTTTATTCACAAATTCAATTGTTATTAAATTATTCAATATTTACTACAATTTTGCAGATCATGGATATTATGGATACTTATGTGCTTTTTATTTAAGGCCAAATCCTGCTTCAATTTAAGGCCCTGCAATAAGTTCAAGATGGGTAGATCCCTACACCCACAGACATACTGATGTCAGTACAGCTTTGTGTAGGGACAATGGTCAGTCTGCATGGAATTCATTGCAGAATATGGGCCTATGGCCTCAATTCAGGAAGCACTCTTACAAATGCAAATGCACTCTTACAAATGCATGGATTTCAATAGGATGATGCAATGTGCTTAGAGTTAAGGATGTCCATAAGCATTTGGAGGATTAGAGCCTGTCAGTTGGAGTTTTAAAAGAAGAAATATTGGGCCTATTAAAAGCAGTTTACTGTGAACTGCTATTAAATGAGTCTTTTGCAGAATATTTCATAGGGGTTGTGTGTGTAAATTCATGCCCCAGTTCAGCAAGGTGTATTTCAGCACGTGTATAACTTTAGTATGCATTTACCTTAATGGGAATACTCACGTGTTTTAAATCATGCACATGCTTAAGTACACTTTAATAAGTGTCTTGCTGAATTAGGGCCTTGGTCTAGAGTGTAACATGCAAAATTGTAAATGCCAAAATTCTTGTCTAGTCACTGAAGCAATATACTCTAATAGCTGTGAGTCAATGGAGTAAAATTATATTGCATTAAAAAGAGTCCCTAAACATTTTTTAAAGGGACAAGTTCCTCAACAGGGATTAGCACAAGGAAAAGCTTTTTTTTAAAGTTGCCTGCTCTATCATGCATTTCCATGACAGAATAGTGTAAACAGAGTCAGGATGAGCTCTGCCCTGACATCTGGTGGTAAATTATGGCAAGTGTGGAAAAGAACTTCAGGGGCTGATCTCGCTAGGCAAGGGACATGGATTCCAAAACCCAGTGAATTGAGAGAGGTTGGGGACAGGTATTTGTACCTGATGGGAAGGGCCCCTTTTGAGGGCCTGAAAAACCAGTTGCACCTTCTCCTCTCTGCACTGTTGAATAGCAGAGCTAATGTTGATTCCATTAAGAGTCTAGTTACAGGCTGCTATGCTAGGGGCCACCAAATGACATTAAGAGGCTGCAGGTTTAAAACAAACAAAAGGAAGTATTTTTTTCACACAACACACAGTCAACCTGTGGAACTCCTTGTTAGAGGATGTTGTGAAGGCCAAAACTATAACAGATTTAAAAAAGGAACTATATAAATTCATGGAGGATAGGTCCATCAATGGATATTGGCCAGGATGGGCAGAGATAGTGTCCCTAGCCTCTGTTTGTCAGAAGCTGGAATGAGCGACAAGGAATGGATCACTTGATTACCTGTTCTGTTCATTCCCTCTGGGGCAACCTGGTATTGGCCACTTTCGGAAGACAGGACACTGGGCTAGATGGACCTTTGGTCTAACCCAGGATGGCTGTTATTATGTTCTTACATTCTTATGTAAAAACCCACCAACACACACAAAATAAAAATATAATAATAATAATGCAGATAATTTTAACAGTTCTGTGTTAAGGAATTGATTTAATTCCATAAAAACCAAACTATTCTCAAAGCAAAGATGCTTGGACTTACCTGTGTGATACCCAATGACATGAAATCCTAGTGCTCCATGCTGGAAACAGAGCAAAGCAGAGAATAAAACTGATGCCTTTACTCACTCAGCATTTCTATGTATTACTATGAGGGTGTGGGGAGTACAGTTGTTTTGTGTCTCTGGAGGGAAGGGACTCCATAGTTATGCTGAATCCTGGCCTAGTGGTGACAGTAGGACTTGACAATGGCTGGAGTTTAAGGGCTTAATTCCAAACAAGGGTTAAGAGACAGGCCAGGAAGAGGCTTCAAGATAGTACTGATTAGAGCCATATGAAGCTACTCAAACTCAGTAATTTACAGAAGAGGGGTTACCCCAACAAATATGTGGGTTTGCCCAGGTGAAGAGCCAGAGAATGCTTGGAAATATAGGTACAACCTTGTTTGCTTAGTTTAAGGTTCCTGTTAATAAAACATTGTGTAAAAAAATATAGTTAGAAATTTCTGTTAAGCTAGCATTAATTTGTGCTAAGCGAGAATCTTTGCAGTAAAACTTTCCCAGCAATTACCAGTAAAATCACTCCAGGAGGGTAAGATGCAATTGATATTGCCAAACAAAGAGAAACTGATAACCATGCAATTTAAAATAGAGTAACTAGCAGAGAAATACCTGTACTACCTAACTGTTCTCATCTGATATATTAAAAATTGATATTAAAATACTTGAAATATAAATGTTTAGTAAAAAATGTCTTATAAATAGTAAAATGTTCTTGATATAAAATACATGAAATGTAACCTTCTATAGGCTTTGTCAGTTTTTCCAACAAAATATTTAGCTATATTTCTTAAAAGACCCCTTTCCCTTAAGGTTTCAGAGTAGCAGCTGTGTCAGTCTGTATCCGTAAAAAGAACAGGAGTACTTGTGGCACCTTAGAGACTAACAAATTTATTAGAGCATAAGCTTTCGTGGACTACAGCCCACTTCTTCAGATGCATACCGAAGAAGTGGGCTGTAGTCCACGAAAGCTTATGCTCTAATAAATTTGTTAGTCTCTAAGGTGCCACAAGTACTCCTGTTCTTTTTCCCTTAAGGGACTTTTTTGCCATCGGAGGTCACAGGGGAGGGAGTTAAGGAGCTGGCAAACAGAGCTGTAAACAGGGAAGTTTGAGTGTGAGGAGGAGAAGATATTTGTATTTGTATGTGTGGAGGCTTGTAGGGGCAGTGTGCTGGGAGAGAAGCTGAGCCCTGTTTAGGGGGCGGGGCTTCTCTGATTAGGGGTCTTATAAAGGTAGCCAGCCAGTCAGGCAGCGGCACAGGAGCCAGCAAACAGAGCTGTAAACAGGGGAGTTTGAGTGGGAGTTTGCAAGGGGAGTTTGTGGGAAAGACTAAGAGAGGCAGGCAGAGGAACAGACAGGCTAGTGAAGGGAATGTGGTGTTATGGCACTGTTTTGGTGCCCGTTGGGGGTTTGTTTTGCTGGGGGTGGTGGTGTTTTGGTTTGGCTTGTGTTTCCCAGACTTACAGGATTTAGGTGGGAAGCCAATGACAGATACAGAGGCAGCAGTGGTAGTGACCCAAGCAGAGGAAGACACAATGAAGATGACTGGATGTGGAAGCTGCGGCATGTACATGATCCTGGAGGGGGGTACCTAAAAAGAGTTTTGTCTGCATGAAGTGCTGCCTGATAGAGCTAATGGAAGAAAAGATCCGAGGATTGGAGATGCAGGTGGAAACTCTGGTTGAGTTTAGAAGGGGGTTCGAGTGGATGATGGAGCAAAGACATGAAGAGGCTGAAGGGAAAATCTCAGACTTGCAGATGGAAGCAGGACCAAAGAACTCTAAGGGGAGACTGCTGGGTGAGGAAAGTGGACAGTGGAAGCATGTGACTAAGAGAACCAGGCAGAGGAAAAGACGAGCTAGTGAAGGAGAAATAGAGCTCAGGAACAGGTTTGCGGAGTTGGAAAATTAAGAAGGGGCACAGCAGGTGGTCACTGAAGGTGAGAGGGCAAGGAAGAAGAGAAGAGCAGCTAGTCCTGTAGGAAGAGGGGAAGAGTCAATGTAGATAACAACACCAAATATAAGCCCGAGGAGGATACAGGATGGGTTGCAGAGGATTGCAAGGGAGAATAGGAATCGAGAGGACTTGCAGCCAGAGGGAACAGGGGATAGACTGGAGAATCGCACCATCACCAGGAAAAGGCAGGTCTACATGATTGGGAAGAATAGACAACCCTGTAACCAGGGCTGATCCAGAGAACAGAAGGGTGTGCTGTCTGCCGGGTGCTAAAATACGGGATGTAGACTTGAGGCTGAAGAGGATCCTAACGGGAGTGGGAAAGAATCCACTGATTGTCCTTCATGTGGGAACAAATGATACAGCTAGATTCTCACTGGAACGTATCAAGGGAGACTATGTCAGGCTGGGGAAGACTCTTAAGGAAATCGAGGCTCAGTGATCTTCAGTGGGATTCTGCCTGTTCCTAGATAAGGTCAACAAAGGTGTGACAAGATTATAATGATCAACAGATGGCTCAGGCAGTGGTGCTACAAGGAGGGCTTTGGGATGTATGGCCAGTGGGAGGCATTCATGGACAGAGGACTGTTCTCTCAGGATGGACTTCATGTGAGTAGGAAGGGAAATAGACTTCTAGGATGGAGGCTGGCACAACTGATTAAGAGATCTTTAAACTAGGAGTTTGTGGGGAGATGGTTGGGAGATGTCCAGGTAATCTCCATGCCAGATTTTAACATTGAGAGGGAAGAAAATGAAGTAAGAAAGGATACAGCTGTGGGTAGGAGAATGGACATAAGGAGGAAGGGTAGTGTAGATACCAGTCTAATAGGTGATACTGGCGGTAGAATGTCTGGGCCTAATCGGGTAAAGAATGTGAGCAAAGTCAAACAGCAAAAATTAAGACATTTGTACACCAATGCGAGGAGCCTAGGTAACAAAATGGAGGAACTAGAGTTACTGGTGCAGGAAGTGAAACCAGATATTATAGGGATAACAGAAACATGATGGAATAGTAGTCATGACTGGAACACAGGTATTGAAGGGTATGTGCTGTTTAGGAAAGACATAAATAAAGGCAAAGGTGGTGGAGTAGCATTGTATATCAACGATGAGGTAGACTGTAAAGAAATAAGAAGTGATGGAATGGATAAGACAGAGTCTGTCTGGGCAAAAATCACATTGGGGAAGAAAGCTACTAGAGCCCCCCTGGGATAGTGCTTGGGGTGTGCTACAGATCATATTGGATATGGATAGAGACCTCTTTATTGTTTTTAATGAAGTAAATACTAATGACAGGTTTCAGAGTAGCAGCCGTGTTAGTCTGTATCCGCAAAAAGAACAAGAGTACTTGTGGCACCTTAGAGACTAACAAATAGTTATTGTAAATACTAATGGGAATTGTGTGATTATGGGAGACTTTAACTTCCCAGATATAGACTGGAGGACAAGTGCTAGTAATAATAATAGGGCTCAGATTTTCCTAGATGCAATAGCTGATGGATTCCTTCACCACGTAGTTGCTAAACCAACAAGAGGGGATGCCATTTTAGATTTGGTTTTGGTGAGGACTTCATAGAAGAAATGGTTGTAGGAGACAACCTTGGTTTGAGAGATCATGAGCTAATTCAGTTCAAACTAAATGGAAGGATAAACAAAAATAGATCTGTGACTAGGGTTTTTGATTTCAAAAGGGCTAACTTTAAAAAATTAAGGAAATTAGTTAGGGAAGTGGATTGGACTGAAGAACTTGTGGATCTAAAGGTGGAGGAGGCCTGGAATTACTTCAAGTCAAAGTTGCAGAAACTATCAGAAGCCTGCATCCCAAGAAAGGGGAAAAAATTCATAGGCAGGAATTGTAGACCAAGCTGGATGAGCACGCATCTCAGAGAGGTGATTAAGAAAAAGCAGAAAGCCTACAAGGAGTGGAAGATGGGTGTGATCAGCAAGGAAAGCGACCTTATTGAGGTCAGAACATGTAGGGATAAAGTAAGAAAGCCCAAAAGCCATGTAGAGTTGGACCTTGCAAAGGGAATTAAAACCAATAGTAAAAGGTTCTGTAGCCATCAGGGCTAGATCCAGCGTTTTTGCCCACCCCAAGCGGCGGAAAAAAAGAAAAGCCGCGATTGATGGCACTTTGGTGGGAGCTCTACTGCCGCCGCTTCATTCTTTGGCGGCAATTCGGCAGCAGATCCTTCTCCCCGAGAGGGACTGAGGGACCTGCCGCTTAATTGCTGCCAAAGAACCATATGTGCCACCCCTTTCCGTTGGCTGCCCCAAGCACCTGCTTGCTGCGCTGGTGCCTGGAGCCGGCCCTGGTAGCCATACAAATAAGAAGAAAACAAAGAAAGAAGTAGGACCACTAAACACTGAGGATGGAGTGGAGGTTAAGGATAATCTAGGCATGGCCCAATATATAAACAAATACTTTGCCTCAGTCTTTAACGAGGCTAATGAGAAGCTTAGGGATGATGGTAGGATGACAATGGGAATGAGGATATGGAAGTAGATATTACCACATCTGAGATAGAAGTCAAACTCAAACAGTTTAATGGGACTAAATCGGGGGACCCAGATAATCTTCATCCAATAATATTAAAGGAACTGGCACATGAAATTGCAAGCCCATTAGCAAGAATTTTTAATGAATCTGTAAACTCAGGGGTTGTACCGTATGACTGGAGAATTGCTACTATAGTTCCTATTTTTAAGAAAGGGGGGAAAAAAAGTGATCCCGGTAACTCCGGGCCTGTTAGTTTGACATCTGTAGTATGCAAGGTCTTGGAAAAAATTTTGAAGGAGAAAGTAGCTAAGGACATTGAGATCAATGGTAATTGGGACAAAATACAACATGGTTTTACAAAAGGTAGATCGTGCCAAACCAACCTGATCTCCTTCTTTGAGAAGGTAACCGATTTCTTAGACAAAGGAAATGCAGTGGATCTAATTTATCTCGATTTCAGTAAGGCATTTGATACTGTTCCAGATGGGGAATTATTAGCTAAATTGGAAAAGATGAGGATCAATATGAAAATGGAAAGATGGATAAGAAACTGGTTAAAGGGGAGACTACAATGGGTCATACTGAAAGGTGAACAGTCAAGCTGGAGGGAGGTTACTAGTGGAGCTCCCCAGGAATCGGTTTTGGGACCAGTCCTATTTAATCTTTTTATTACTGACCTTGGCACAGAAAGTGAGAATGTGCTAATAAAGTTTGCGGATGACACAAAGCTGTGAGGTATTTCCAATACAGAGAAGGACCAGGATATCATACAGGAAGATCTGGATGACCTTGTAAACTGGAATAATAGTAATAGGATGAAATTTAATAGTGAAAAGTGCAAGGTCATGCATTTAGGGATTAATAACAAGAATTATTGTTATAAGCTGGGGATGCATCAGTTGGAAGTTACAGAGGAGGAGGCAGACCTCGGAGTATTGGTTGATCACAGGATGACTCTGAGCTGCCAATGTGATATGGCCGTGAAAAATGCTAATGTGGTCTTGGGATGCATCAGGCGAGGTATTTCCAGTAGAGATAAGGAGGTGTTAGTACCGTTATACAAGGCACTGGTGAGACCTCATCTGGAATACTGTGTGCAGTTCTGGTCTCCCATGTTTAAGAAGGATGAATTCAAACTGGAACAGGTACAGAGAAGGGCTACTAGGATGATCCAAGGAATGGAAAACCTGTCTTATGAAAGGAGACTCGAAGAGCTTGGCTTGTTTAGCCTAACCAAAAGAAGGCTGAGGGGAGATATGATTGCTCTCTATAAATATATCAGAGGGATAAATACCAGGGAGGGAGAGGAATTATTTAAGCTCAGCACCAATGCGGACACAAGAACAAATGGATATAAACTGGCCATCAGGAAGTTTAGACTTGAAATTAGACAAAGGTTTCTAACCATCAGAGGACTGAAGTTCTGGAACAGCCTTCCAAGGGGAGCAGTGGGGGCAAAAGACATATCTGGCTTCAAGACTAAGCTTGATAAGTTTATGGAGGGGATGGTATGATGGGATAGCCTAATTTGGGCAATTAATTGATCTTTGACTATTAGTGGTAAATATGCCCAATGGTCTGTGATGGGATGTTAGATTGGGTGGGATCTGAATTACTACAGAGAATTCTTTCCTGGATGTCTGGCTGGTGAGTCTTGCCCACATGCTCAGGGTTTAGCCGATCGCCATATTTGGGGTTGGGAAGGAATTTTCCTCCAGGGCAGATTGGCAGAGGCCCTGTGGGGCGGGGGGAGGGTTTGCCTTAATCTGCAGCGTGGGGCACGGGTCACTTGCCGGAGAATTCTCTGCACCTTGAAGTATTTAAACCATGATTTGAGGACTTCAATAGCTCAGACATAGGTTAGGGGTTTGAAACAGGAGTGGGTGGGTGAGATCCTGTGGCCTGCGTTGTGCAGGTGTTCAAACTAGACGATCATAATGGTCCCTTCTGACCTTAAAGTCTATGATTCTATGATTCTAGGTTGAACATTCAGCTCATGTATATGTTTTAAGGGTTAATCATGAGGATTTTATTGTTTAACTCCCATTAAAAACAACAGAAGTCTCACAGCCAAATTCCTGAGCATCATAATTAAAACTTACCCTGCAGTGCTGCTGTGAAGATTCACCAATTGGTTTTGGAAATTGTTACTCTCACTAGCAGAACATTGTAGCTTTTTGTTTCCTGGCTGTGATTGCAAAGTTGTCCATTTGTAAGCATTTTGGTTTTAGTTAAACATTTTTACTGTTATATTTCACTATAGAGGGCTGAGTTATTTTGATGTCATTTTCCTAGAATTTTGTTCTTCTGTAGGGCAGAGTTGTATTTAATGGTTTCTCCTGACTCCCAGATTTAAATTGCCTATATTTCTCTAAGGCAGCTAGTCATTCTGATGATGGTGCATAATTTGTTTTGTATAGTGGTTTGCTTGTCATTTTGTATGAAAAGCTTCTCTTACTTTTTGTTCATATTTGTTTGTTTGTTTTCCACTGGTGATTCAGTTTTATGTTTCTCTCTACTATATTATCAGAAGCATGGTCATGTTTTCCTGGAATCTGACAGCTATGGCTACAGAATTAATTCTCTAATTTAATATAAAATTCCTTTCATTTTTGTGTTTGCATTTTGATTATATATGAAACTCTTTCCCACACTGATCAATACCTATTTCACCCATTTTAACATTGCAATCTAAATTCATTGTGTTTCAGGGCCCTTAGCAGAGACCTATTTTCCATAGGGAAAGTGGATGTTATGGATTATTGACAGTGAAAGGGAAGATTCTTGAGTTAAGAGATTTTATTTGGTTCTATAATTACTCCCTTCCCTCCCACCCCCATTTTGTGTATTTGCAGGTACAATAATGCCATGTACAAGAACCTGGAACATTTTTTGTTTGAATGTAATTCTTATGAACTTAGTGAGCCTTCATTACTAGTACCCATTCGTGAATTGTTTTAGTACACGTAGACCAGTGGTTCTCAACCTATTTATCACTGTGGGTGCATATGCAGCTCTCTATGTATTATGTGGGCCGCATCCACACAATATATATATAAACCTATTTGGCCCTGAGAATGTCACATGCTGCAGCTGTGTGCTGATTGGGCCACAGACAGCCCATGGGCTGCAGTTTGAGTAGCACTGATGTAGACAGTTAGGCCCTGATCCTGCAATTAACTGTGTGTGCCACACCTATGCACCTGCAGTTAATTGCAGGACCAGGACGCTGGTATGTACTTGCTATTACATGAAACAAAGCATTGGTCTCATCCTTTTTCACCCAGGTTATTCTACGAGCCTCCAAATGTAAATACTAATTTGAGTTTGTGTTGTGCATAGACCAGGATTAAAACAATGCAGTGTAATAACACACCTGTAAATAGTTCTCAAATGTCCTAAATTCAGCACTTATTGGATACATACATACTTTGTGAGCTACCATGTCTTATTACACTGGATATAGGGGCATAACGTTGAGGTGGGAACTCCCTACCCACAGTCAGAGGATCTTCTATATACAGATTTTAATTTCAACCCATCCCCACTTTGTTTCTGTTGCCACCCATCCAAAACATCCATCTGCAATCACATTAATTGCCTCTGTTCCTCCCTAATTCTTGATAGTGCTGCCTCTTGCCTAGTGGTGCAAGTAGAAATCATTTCTCGCTGGTATGCTGCACTCATGGGAGGGA
Organism: Malaclemys terrapin pileata; assembly: GCF_027887155.1. Classification (NCBI taxonomy): domain Eukaryota; kingdom Metazoa; phylum Chordata; order Testudines; family Emydidae; genus Malaclemys; species Malaclemys terrapin. The sequence continues at coordinate 30,997,206 of NC_071506.1, forward strand.
CACAAAGCAGGGGGCACATGACCCCTCCCCATGTGACCCCCCATGAGACTCCTCCCTGCCCCACCCCTAGCCTGGAGCCCTGCACTCTCCCCATCCTCTCCCCATGATCCACATCCATCCTATGTTACCTTGTGGATCTCTGACCTCCTCCCGCTGTGCCAGAGACTTCTGCTGTATAGACCCCAGGCAGGAGGACTCAGGAGACACAGCTGGGGGCCCGGCTGCGGTTCCCAGGAGAGCCCTGAACCGCAGGGGGAAAGGAGCAGAAAGCCGGCAGCTCCTCTGGCTTGACTGTACCGACCCCAGCCACACCCCCTGCCCTTCCACGGAGCTGTGTCTCCTCTGCCTGTCCAGCAGCACCGCCAGAGGGCAGGGCTGGGGGCGGTACAGCCATGCCGGAGGAGCTGCTAGCGTTCTGCTCCTTTCCCCACTGCAGTACCCAGCAGGGAAAGGAACAGAATGCCAGCAGGTCCTCTGGCGGCTGTACCGCCCCCACCACTCTCCCCGCCCCCAACCCTGTCCTCTGGCAGGGCTGTTGTACAGACCGAGGAGACACAGGGCTGGTCTACACTTAGTCCAGACTTCGGACTAAGGTACGCAAATTCAGCTACGTTAATAACGTAGCTGAATTCGAAGTACCTTACTCCGGACTTACCGCGGTCCAGACGCAGCCGGAAGTCTCCCCCCGTCGACGCCGCGTACTCCTCTCGGCGAGCTGGAGTACCGGCGTCGATTGTGAGCACTTCCGGGATCGATCCGGGATCGATTTATCGCGTCTTAACCAGACGCGATAAATCGATCCCAGAACATCGATGGCCTGCTGCCGGACCATCCGGTAAGTGAAGACTAGGCCACAGCTCCCTGGAAGGGCAGGGGGCGGGGCTGGGGGTTCTGCTCCTTTCCCTGCTGTGATCCCTGGGAGAGCCCTGAACTGCAGAGCTCTCCCGGGAAACACAGCGGGGAAAGGAGCAGAACACAGGGCCGCCGGGCAGCCCCACACCAGCAGTTCCTCCAGTGCAGCTGTTGTACCGCACCCCAGCCCCACCCCCCAGCCCTGTCCTCTGGCTGGGCTGCTGTACAGATCCCAGGCAGGAGAACTCAGGAGACGCACCTGTGAGGAAGGGTGGGGAACGGGTTCCTCCTTTGTCTTTTTGGTACACCGTATCAGTTATAAATATCTTACTGGTACAGTGTACCGGACCGTACCACCATACTTGCACCACTGCTCTTGCCTCTCATTCCTCCAAGTCCCTGCTGAATGTGCACCACTCCTTACCTCCCTATTCCTAGGACATTAATGCCACTTTGGTGGTTAATGAAGGGGTGTTGATGCTGTCTTTTCCCTGGCACAGATACTGCCCCCTCCCTTATATGGCTGCCCCAGCGGCTATGCTGGGAATTGTAGAGGAAGTAAGCAGAGTTGATTAGGTAAACAATTGCTTTCCTTGCTCCCAACAGCTGCATATGCCTCCTGCAGTGAGGGTAGAGATCTGACAGCTTCTGATCTCTTCTAGTCCTCTGCTCTTCTCTCATGCCCCCTGTTGCTTCACACATTCCTCCTCCCCAATTGCAAACTAATCAAAGGCGGATGCTGCAACTGTAACTTTAATAGACCCCATGGACTTGTTCACCCCAATCCTCCTACGACAGGACTTACATTTATGCCTGAATGCATTAGTGTCACAATGAGAAAAATTCCAGTACTGATATCAGAGCATTGGCTCATCATTATCTGATGCTGCCATGGCATTACTAGAACTCCAGCATTTCAGGTACCCCCAATATTCATATAGGTCAAGTAGAGAAAATATTAATTCTAGCAAAGGACCTCCAAATTCTCCTATGTTTGCCACTGAGAAATACATAACATTGTTTTGCTTCATTTCTATTTTATTTTTCTCCATTTTCTATAGATTTTGCATGGGATTTTTTTTTCTTTTTTTTTTTTTGGTGGACAATGGATGAGGGTCTAAAAATGTAATGTTTTATTCTTTTGTGGGTCTGTATCCCATATGGGCGACCTACTGGCTTCTCTGTAGAGCTTCAGAAAGATGATGAGTAGTAGAATTTGTAACACAGATTCTCCTGCTGCTGGAAAGGCAAAATGATTGTTCTGAAAGATGCAGTGACTTCTGTTGCGGTTCATTGAAGATTACTGCTACAGAAAGCTACAAAGCAGCATTTAAACAAAGGGTGCAGAGGTATGTACCACAAGTAGGGCCATACCAAATTCGCAGCCACAAAAAATGTGTCAGGGACCATGAAATCAGGTCTCCCCCCTGAAATCTGCTGGGCAGGGGCAGGGCTGGGGGCACCTCAGCTGGGGCTTCTACCATGCACCAGTCTCCAGCTGCCAATCCTACTGGGGCTGGGAAGGGACAGAACTCCCCCTTTTCCTGTAGGGCCAGCTCCTGTGGCCAGTCAAACCCACCTCTGGGAACCTCCCCCAGCTTGCAGGAAGCTCTGTAACCCTGCCCTGCTTTCTGCCCAATGCTCCCCAGACACAGGAGCAGCCATGCTTCTTGAAGCTGGGGGAGATTCCCCAGAGGTGGGTCTGACCCAGCCCTGGAAGCATCCCCTGCAGGAGAAGAGGAAGTCCTGTCCCTTCTCAGCCTGGCCAGCATTAGCAGCTGGAGCCCAGTGCATGCTAGGAGCCCCTGGCTGGGGCACCTCCAGCCAATGGCACCAGAACCGGGGGCAGGGGCCACACCCCCACTTTTTAATATGGGCATAGTTTGAGGGGGCAACATTATCAGCTCCTCCACAGTGAAGTGCAGACCCTGCTGGTGCTGTTCCACACTTGCCGGAGGCTTACAGATTGGGAGGGGGCTACACTGTCCCCTGCTCCCTCAAACCATGCCCATGTTAAAAAGTGGGGGGCATGGCCCCCAGCCTCACTGGTTCCAGTGCTGGTGCCCCCCCCAATTCTAAAAAGGTTCCAGCGTCCTTGCCCCCAGCCCTGCCCTTGCTGGCTCTGGGCCCAGCATTCAGGAGTTAAAAGGGCCTTCTGCTGGCTATATGCATGGGGGAGAGGATAGCGCCCCCCACCCAACCACAGGGCTCTGGGTTGGCACCCACTCATAAGACTAGCCCTGCCCCCCTTAAAAAAGTGCTGACCCGCCCCCACATACCATGTGACCCTCACCCATGCAATCACTGCCCACTGCACTCCGGCTGCCAAGCTCTGAAGCAGTGCCTCTGTCAGCAGCAGAGCAGACATGAGTAGCAATACTGCAACCCCCCACTACAATAGCTTTACAACCTTCCTCCCACAACCCTGTTTTGGGTTGCAACCTCCATGGTTATAACACCATGAAATTTGTGATGTAAATATCTGAAACTTGAAATTGATGATTTTTAAAAGCCTATGAAGTTAAAATTGACCAAAATGGACCGTGAATTTGTTAGATCCCTAACCATAAGGTACTACACACGTCTTTAGTATATGTAATATTCTTGCAGTTCCTGTTTCAATGCATGTGAAATAACAGGAAATAGTGAGTAAAAGTTATTGTGAATCCAGAACTCTATGAAAAACATACAGGAAAAAATCAGTGGAGAAAGCTATTGACTCTTGCCAACTCTTATTCTTCTGTTTGAGTTGTAAATTGAATTTTTGGAGCATACGATTCAGTTGCCTGAAGAGTTTTGATAGCTCTATTCCTCTTATTTAAAAATATGTGTCTACAAATCTTCTCTGGAGTTTTGATGATGATTCAGATGTGCTTGTACACACGCTATTTTTTTCTTTCTGAAATTGACTGCTCCTGCCTGATGTTGATTCTCCTGGGGAATCTATTGAAGCTCTTAAGTCCTTCGTAAGTGAAGCATGTTTGGTAAGACAGATGTTAGCTGATAGTAGCTTTGGGAGAGGATGGCTATTCTCAGTAAAGTTTTCGTTAAGATCTATTGGGATCTTTTTGACTGACAAGAAATACTTGATGAGTATATTGTGTAAAGTGAAGCCACGTTTCAACAGAGCTGCTAAGTTAATGCCAACCAATCTGAGCAGAGAAGCCCAGGCATGAGTGGGGAAAGATATGTAATACACATTCACTATTCAGGGGCTGTATTCCCAGCTACAATGTCAACAAACCAGCATAAGGACTATTGCATTGCTGCTGTGTACTCTCAGAGGGTATAGATGGTTGAATAGTGTAGGAACAGTGCTTGAGAACATTTGTTCACCTAGCAGTTTAGAGAATGGCTGTTTATACAAATATTTATATTGGCAGATATTTTTGTGTGAAAAAGAATTATTCTTATTTGCTTTTCATCAATTTTTGCTCATTATTCTCCCTTTTCAAAGGGGGATAGCCATCTACTCAGGGACCAAAACTCTAAGGGATTTAGGCACACCTGCCAACATATTTGGTCAAAAAAGGGTGGGGGATGTTGGATTTACATAAATTGAATTAGGACTTGTCTAGACTAGGGATTTGTACCAGTTTAAACCAGCTATATATCTGCACCAACGCAGCCCCTTGCATGGAGCTTACTCTGGGGGTGAAACAGGGATAAACATCATGGATACAAATAGTATCTTTGCCTGTTTACACTAAGGGTAGCACTGGTTCAGCTATACCAGTCTATCCCTAGCCTTGACAAGATTAGGAAAGGACTCACCATGCATTTCCCATTCTATTGGAACCCCCACACCAAGGATGGCATCAGGAAACTGGGTACATTGATTGCTAATTCTATCTCCCAATTAAGGGTTTTGTCCAGAGAAAGACCCCATGTATTTATCTCTTGCCTCTTCTACACACACATTTCCTCTGAAATAATTTCCTGCCTCCCCATAAAATGATCTACTGTCCCTGACACAGACCCTCCGTGACTTACTCTGCCTCCCCAACCCACAGACCCTGACCCCATCATCAATGGCACTTGAGGGCTGGCATAACACTTCTTCAGATGCCACTGCCACTCCCCACCGTACTACTCTGCTTTGTGCCTCTTTCTCAGCTACTGTGTTCCCTTGCTTATTTACCAATGCTGGGTGAGGCTGGGAGGCAGGGGTAGCTATGAGCCTCTCACTTCTAGCAGGTGTGGGGAGAAAGGAGTTTCTTCACCATCCCAGCTCAAGGGTGGTGATTGTGCCATTGGGAGCCTGAGTGGAGTAGCTGGGGGAGTGGGAATAGGATGGTTGAATGCTCCCTGGCCTTTAAGGGGGTGGGGGGAAGAGGCTCTGCCCATTCCATGCCTTGAGGGAGGAAGAAGCCCCTCAATCTGTGGAGCAACTCTGATTGGATGCCTTCCCTCAGGAGTGGAGGAGTGGGGAAGGCAGCCAATCAAAAGTATTTTCCCCACTGATCCCTAGGCAGGTCAGAAAACCCATAAGACCTGTAATGTTGGCAGCCCTGGATTTAAGTGGCCAAAGGCAAACCACGTAAAATGAATAGTGGAGGAATGCACCATGGGTGGAAATATGTCAATTAGTCAATACTCCCATATATCAAAAAGCTTTGTGGGAAACAGGATCAGTTTGAAAATAGAAAAAAATGACCAAATTCAACAGATTAGTTAGCTACCCTGAATACTTAGACTAACTCTAGTTGAAAACTTAAGTCTCCAAAGTTGTTAATTTGGCATCTCTCACCAGTATGGACAAAAAGATATCCCATAATATATATTCAATATTTTATTTATTTAAAGTAAATGGCACCGCATCCAATCATATTAGAATTTCATCTTTTAATGATCACGCTTTTGCTGCAGATCTGATTGAGGATAGCTCTCTCATAGAAGGCTCAAACCAGTAAAATAATCATTGTACTGGGTTTAGTTTTTGGTCCGAGAACAGACACAAACCAAGAAAACAAGAAGAAGTATGAAAAACTCAAATACTTGAGATGAAAAAGGATATATTAACTCACTTTCTCCATAGCTCTATACCTGTGAGTTTTTTCCCTGCAATTTTGTCTATTCCAGTTGTGGATGACTCAAGTAATGGTATGTCTACCAGTTCCCCATGGAGATTACTGCACAAATTAAGAGATCTCATTGTTACAAAATATAGCATAGTATTCAGTCTAAACTTTACCTTTGCTGACTTTACTCTTATTTGTATCTCCCTATGTCACACATGCCACTCTCTCATCTTATGCCGTTCAAGTAATGGTAGATAGTGGTCATACCCCCATAGTCATCATTTAGGAAAGCACCATATATCACTCTGTAATATATCACTCTCTTTACACAACAGGGGTATAGGGATTCATTTATTATTTTCTCCTGTTCTTTGAATTCCTTCCTCATTTATTGATATCTTCTTTGATATTAAGATATCAAAACTCTGCACTTATTTAAGTTTAATTCACCAGTACAGTATAAAGGATTATTGCATCTCTATATCTTTATGCACCACCCCAAATCAAATTGTTTTTGTTTTTGTTTGTTTCACATTATCTGATCACAAGCTCCTATCTAGCCTGTGATTCACAGAGAAGATGAATTCTTACTGAAAGTGTGGAGCCAATAAAACACCAGTTACAGGACTTCTCTGTATTAAAGAATGGATTGGCAGATCACAGTGACACAAGGGTATCTGATTTCAGGAAAGTAATTTGGAAGAAGCCAGTATGGATTGGGAAAGCTGGCCCTTAGCTGCAGAAAGTCCCTCTTGATTGTTTGTGCATGGTACAATCAGGCACTGAGAGAATGGACAACCTGGCAGTGCAACCCCAAAAGTGGCCAGCGATATATGGCAAGGGTGTAGCCATAGCAACAACTGCTTCCTATGGAGAACCAATGGAGTTTAAACCTGCCCTCCCACACTATGAAGGGAATGAGGGAAACATCTGCTGTCTCCTAGGGTTGAATCTTACCTGGATGTATTAGCTCTCTGCACAACAGCAGTGATGAACCAGTCTCTCATCTAATACCAAGCAGCTTTCCAGGAAAAGGTCTTCAGCTTCCCGAGTGAAAGTCAGCCAGATGTGCTGAACTAGGAGTTGCAGCACTGAGGCTGCATCTCAAGGGAGCAGCTGCTGCTTCTGTCGCCTGTGTTGTGCATATAAGAATAAAAAGGAATGTGGATGATAAACTCTAGTGAGAAAGCAGCAATCTTGAGCTTTCTGATAGTGTGCTCCCCTGATATCATTCTAAAGAGTAAGATAAATACAGAGCCAAGAAAATGAGTTGCATTTTGGCTCAGATCCACAAAAGTATTTAGCCCCCACTGAAATCAGTGGAAGTTAGGAGTCTAAATGTCTTTTGTGGATCTGAGTCCTATTACTTTCCAATAAAAAGCGGTCAGTCAAATACTGAGTAGCAAACAACCTATTAAAAATCATGATCTGTTTGTGAACAATTTAAAAATACAAGAACATAAAATAGTTCTACCAGTTCCAGTTGTTACTGCTGAATCTTTTCCACCTATTCCATAATGTTCTTTCATAGAAACTATTATGCGATTCAATTGAAAAAGTGACAGTGAAGAAATATAGAAATGATTATTACACTTACTGTGTTGCATTAACATACTGACAGGAGCTATTAGATGATCTTTGGCAAAATACAATAGGGAACATATGAACTGCTAGCTAAAAAAATCTGAAATACCATGATAGACCAATTTGCTAGTCATAATTTATCACCTCCCAAGGTTTATTCTAGCAAATCACAGGCCCAAATTTTCCCTTACTTCCACCAGTACAGCCTGGTTGAAGTTGAAAGCAGAATTCAATCTCTATGCTCACTAAGTCCATATTTGGAAAAGCAGAAGGTGACATACATGAGCAGAAAAGAGAACCTACTCCATACATTAGCAAAGAATATTCATCTACAGTACAGATTAATGCTAAAGCAAAGTAACAGGAGATGAGGTGATTGCTTAAATAGATTACCATAGCTTGTCAAGGCGACACCATCAGATCTACACTTTGTCTTTTTCTTAAAGGTTAGTTGGTGAAGGATTATCACTGTTCCTTGAAAATGTCATGTGAAATGGTTTTTTTTAAAATGTTACAGCAATATTAATGTAAAAATGAGAGATACAAAGAATATTTAAAAATAAATAGAATAAGTGTTACTAACTAGAAAATACAATCTAATATTCCTTGAGTGGAAGCATATAGTCTTCCTATATAAAAAAGTAGATTAAAAACCATAAGTACATTATTCTTGTAGACATTAACTGTACCACAAGAACGTTTAAGGAAAGGGAGTAATGAAACAGCCTGAAGCATTATATAAAGAACATCAAAGCTATATTTTAAAACCACTGTGGTAGAACTAAGACACAGTCTTAGTGTACCATATTCTTCTGGAAATATTTGTACATGTTATGTTTTTCTTGTATATGGTCTCTGCTAGAGACCACACACATCAGGTTTATGCCATCTGATCCCAGTTTATATCTGAGTAATCCACATGTATGAGGATTATCCCAGAAGGTGCATTGACACAAGTGGGGGTGAGTGGAAAAGATATGGGGATATGTGTACTATGTCTTACAATCGGTAGCAAAAGAAATCCAAGAAGGAGGGGGGCTGTAGATGGCTCTAAGCAGTAGCTCTACATTGAGGCAAAGATGCCATTGGACGCATCCACACTGAAACAAACAGAAAACACAATAAAAAAAATCACACACCAACCTGCAATCAGTCTCAGAGCCTCAGTCAACTGACTTGGGCTTATGCTATGGAGGTAAAAATAGATTTGTTTTTTCTTTTGCTCAAGTGTAAGTGTATTTTTAAGACTGTTCATTGCCTCTTATTTTCATATAAACACTTTTGAAAATATTCTAGACTTCTAGCTGTCTCTTCTCTTTGCTACAAAAGAGCTATCTCAATCCTTCAGTTTCTCTCTCAAAACCTTATTTTACTTTCCTGGTGGTCTGCATAAAGACTAGCTGATACAGAGAGAGCTCTTAGCACTTTTAATCAGAAGCTAATTTGAATGCCATTGACTGCAAAGGTAATAGCTAAATAGAGAATGACAAAAACCGACTAGGAAAGGTAGACAACTGGCCTTGATTACAAACTAGAGTTGTCACTAAACATTAACCAAATCCTTACAAGTAGGTATTTTTTTAAATTATTTGTGACATCTATAACAAATATTGAATTAGATTTCCTCTGTTGTATTTTAATCAGACAAAAACATTTTCTAAAATAATAGGATATTTCTTACTTATTATGGCACCCATCCTACCTCAGGATCTATTAATGTGGCCCTATGCATCCATGCAGAATCCTCCTGTGCCCATGTAGATTACCTAATCACTTCAATGGAACAATTAATGTTAATAGCTGTCTGCGTTAGTGCACCATTTTGCAATCTTTGGGTCTGTATGATTAAACTTGTCATTGACTCTGACTGTTAAATATCACCAGACGTATACAGTTTCAGTCACACCATCTGTTATAATGGATGAGTTTATTTTCCTAACAGACATTAGGAAATCAATCTAAATCTGTAATGTTATTTTCATATTGCATTAGAAAGGATTACAGAATGAACAACATATGAAATGGACAGCTGTGTTAGGTATGTTTTGGACTTTAGGTTGCACTATTTATCCCCCAGTGATTGTGAATAACAGTTGCCCTCTAAGAACAGATTAAAAATGTATTCTGTCCCTACGGCATTGTCATTGCTTCACAGAACAGTGGAAGTCACTCTACAGGACTTTTGCAATAGGCTTAACTGTAGAGCTGCCTTTAGCAACACTTGCCCATCTCCTGTAGAGCTCACCACATACAAGTCACACAGATGTCATGTGAAGAAGGCAATGTAAAAGGAAAAACAAAATCCAGCTTACACAATTGTCAGTAGCATTGAAATGAGAGGGGTTGTTTTTCTTTTTTGACTAACGCTCTTTGGAAAGCAATCAGGCAGCAAACACAGCAGGTGCATTGTGGGCCACCAGCAAATCTGGAACTACAGCTGCATCTGAAAAGCAAATCAGAAGTACTGAACAGATATTTTCCATGTAATCAAACAGGCAGAAATATGCAGGTATTGAATAATTCACTGCTGGCTTCAATTATGTTGGGATAGTTGGAATGATTTATTTTTCAGCTGCTGTCTGGTCTCAAATATATGTTTAAAATTGTTTGACAGGAAGGATTGTTTGATAGGATGGACTGTATTATTTTGAATTGTAACTTTGGTTAGCTGACAGGAAATAGCTGGCACTTGCTTCTAGCAATAGTCTAAGTAAAAGTCTTCACTACCTGGCCACAAAGGACCAGAACCTGTTCAGAAATGTGAGTTGAATTTTTCCACAGACAAGTGAAATAAGTAGGGTTCTGTACATCTTGAGGGATGCAATTTGGGGGCAGAGCGGACTGCAGCGCCGACCCCCCGAGTTTCATACAGGAGATGTGCTCCCAGGCAGCACTCCTAATTACAGCATGGGCCTGAGTGTGGAATGTGAGTTCTGCAGAGGGGAGGTGCCCCTGGGGCAGAGAATCAGTATTTTATTTACAAACAGAGGCAGAATGATTAAGATAAGAAAGGTTTAAGAGTAGCAGCCATGTTAGTCTGTATCCGCAAAAAGAACAGGAGTACTTGTGGCACTTTAGAGACTAACAAATGTATTAGAGCATAAGCTTTTGTGGGCTACAGTGGGCTGTAGCCCACAAAAGCTTATGCTCTAATACATTTGTTAGTCTCTAAAGTGCCATAAGATAAGAAAGGGCTGGTGATTGCCTGTAGAACAGGAATCCCTCTGCAGGGTGTTGAAGAGAGAATGCAGGGGACTCAGAAGAAATTCAGCCAAGCCTCTGAGCCAAGGTTACATTCAGAAAAGAGGGAGATTTGAGGTGCATAGGTGAAAAGAAGGGACCAAAACCCAGAGAAGGGAGAGCAGTGGTATAGAGAAGTTCCCACTATATCTGGGTTACTTAAGTGGTCCCATCACCATAGTGTCTGAGTACCTCACAATGTCTAACCTATTTCTTCTGGATAAGATGGCTCAGATATTTAAGTATGAATTTTATAATTATTGAGCACATGTTAATGTTTATAAGTGGTGGTGCTGATGTCAATAGAAGTTTTACATGATTAAGGTTGATAGACAATTTGACTCTTCAATTTTCTTTCAAGACAAAGAGTTGCCCAGAGCTCCTGTGCCTGTTTATTTTCCTTTCATGCCTGCAGTGGCCCTGAGATAGCTAAGAAGTCTCAATGTTTTTTCAACTTTAAAATCTGGAATTGTCTTGGTGTTTGCTTTTAAATATTCTCCTGTGAGAACTGCAGCTCAATCACTGCAGTGTTGTGTTTAAGAGCCTTCTGGAAAGTAACTAGCCTTTAAACAGAAGTGTAAACAGTGTTGTTATGCTTATAAGAAGCACACAGGATCTTTTTCAGGGGAAAAGGCAATACGCCGTATTTATTGAAGATACAACAATTAGCATATGCATTCAATCACACCACACACACACACTGTCCCACCAGTCGATGTTATAGTTACCAGTCCAGAGTTCGGATCAATCTAGTGGCCAACTAGGTTGATCACGGGTAGGGAGAAGCCAGGTTCCATCAGTCATGACATGATGCTCCAGGAAGTCTTGGCAGGACGAACCCAAAGTTTCATGGCAAGACACCCTGTTTATATAGTGATTTTCCTTCATTGGGACCAATGAGTTTTGCACCATCATGCTGTAATCAATTTGACAAGTACTTGTTTTCTTAAATTGTCCTTCTCGTCCTTTATCTTGTTCTTTCATCAAGTTCCTCAGGGAGTTATTCCATGCTGGTTTTGATCACAGATATCTTATCCCCATTGATAGGTGCCTGTCTCATCTTTAGAATCGTCAATCTGCCCTCCTCTGACATTTCAATAGGGGCGTGTTGCAGCCTCCTGGCGCCCTTCCGTCTGGCTCCAGTTCCTCCCTAGACCATCTGGTTCAGCAATGGCCTTCATGCTTATCTCTTAACACACACATTCCTCATTCACACACAAAACAAAATTAATTTACATAGAACATATTGAACAGGAACATCAAATTATAATGCAAAAGAAAAACAATCATTGCATTCTTTTACTTATTTTAAAATGCTAACCTACAACAAATTGGTGACCCTGAAAGGTCTGTGTCTGCCTTGAAATCAGCACAGACACAGATTCTGGCTGATGTATCTCTACCAATAACCCATTAGGCCATTGCTTTCTGCTATTCAAAAAGGGTGGCTGGCAGGATATGATCAAATCATACACCAATACATTTAATACATGCTACATTATTATTCTTTATCCTTCATTCTAAATTATATAAAATACAAACATAAAATCCTACTACTACAGCAGGGATCGGCAACCTTTGGCACACGGCCTGCCAGGATAAGCACCCTGGCGGGCCGGGACGGTTTGTTTACCTGCCACATCCGCAGGTTTGGCCGATCGTGGCTCCCACTGGCCGCAGTTCGCTGCTCCAGGCCAATGGGGGCGGCGGGAAGCGGCGGCCAGCACATTCTCTGCCCCGCGCCACTTCCCACAGCCCCCATTGGCCTAGAACTGCAAACAGTGGCCAGTGGGAGCCGTGATCAGCTGAACATGCCAACACGGCAGGTAAACAAACGTGCCAAAGGTTGCCGATCCCTGTACTACAGTGTTGCAAACTCTCATGATTTTGTCATGAGTCTTATGATAATTTTTGTTTTCCTTAAAGTGGATATGTGATGATTTCAGCCTTCATTCTTAAAGAAAAATTAGGTTTCTAGCTCTTGTGGCTGTGCAGAAAGCTTCAAAGTGAGATCCCAGTGCACCCTAAAGGCTTAAAAAGCAGAAGGCAAATAAAAAGAACAGCAAATCTATTATTTTTCCATAATCTCATGATTTCAAAGCCAATTTCATGATTTTTTGGTGAGTCTGATTCGTAATTTTTTAACATTTGGGGTTGGAAATACTGTAAAAGTGCCTTGAAACTGCCAATTTCACTCCTATTTAAGGTCAGTTTCTAGTCTATTATTTGCAATGGGGTAACACTCCTAAAGCCCCTGGCAGGTGCAGTATAAACTCACAGAGCCTTACCCTAGTAGAATGTTTCCAAAAGTTAAATGATCTGTTCCACGCTTGGTGAACTGCAAAAAAAAGTATTAGAAAGTAATCTAGATTTTTCTACAGTTGTTTCAATTGTTCAAATTTAATTGTATTCAAGAGTTAGTAACAAAGTCAGAATATAGATTAAAATTTTAAACCTAACCCTTAAGTGGCCTGACACAAGATGTGAGAACATGTTGCTATTAGAGTTGAGTGCGTCTAATATTTATTTAAATCTTTTTTTAAAAATGTAGGAATTAGATACAGTGCTTCTGTCAGCTAATTTCTAAGTTATTATCTGAAAAAAAAAAACTAGCGTTTTCAGGTCCCGATGTAGCGCCTGGAATCATGGTTAAAGTTGCCTCCCCCCCACACACCAAAATCTGAAATGGTGCCCCCACCATATACATCAACTATATTCAAGGATTAGTCCTAACATCTCCTCTTCCTTAAATACTTCCACTTAAAAACAACCTGTACTCTTCATCAAAGGAAGAAAAGTGTGCTTGTGCATTTCAAATATCTGTATTAGAAATATCCCTGTAGCAGAGATGTAGTGTTTACTAGCAGAGTCTGAGAGAGAGCGAGGATGCTCTTATAGTTATTCATTCTTCTCCCCACTTGCAGTTGAGAGGAGAAAAAACTAGAGCTGTATCCACTTGGAATTTATTCTGGCTATGTTTTGGTCCTTCTAAAGGAAGTATAAGGGTATTTTTATTTGTAATGCTTCAATCTGGCATTATAAGAAGATGCATGTTCGCCATATTACTGAAATATCAAAGTTCAAAAGAACTGAAGATTAACACTTGTAAGATTTTTAGTATATCTTATTATTCCCCATACCATCTCCTTGGGCTGTCAACCAGGGACAGGAGATGTATTCAGTACTGCCACCACCATAGAGGTGCAGTAGACTTTGGGTTAGGGATTATCATCAGTGAGGTGAAAGCAAGTTGGAGGATATGCCTTCCTCCTTCTCAGAGGAGAATTTTAAAGGGGTATGCCAGACGTGCTTTTTTTATTCTACATTTCCTCTACCAATTTTTATGCTCCTGAAGGTTAAAACTCTTTAGAAATGCGGATTCAACCTCAATTTTTGGCACTTACATAGAACTCTTATTTTCATTTAGAAGGTTCCTGTTTGGGGAGTGATGCCTTTTTCCTCTTAGAAGCTCTTCTTTGAATACAATGAAGATTTTATTACTAAAAAGTGTTCAAAGAGGTTGACTGTGACCTTTCACATACAACAAGGCAGCTTCAATCAGGTCATTAGCTTCAGTTCTTATTCACCCCGGGACTAAGGATTTTACATTTAATGTTCTTTTTTAAAAAAACCTAAAGTGGTTACTCAGCATGATATAACTTTGAAGATCTGGTATTTGATTAGCTTGTTCATATGCCTGCTGTGACATCCCTTGACTACATGTGTCTGTTTATGTGAATTAATGCTTCTGAAGCCATGAATGACTGCAGGTTACACTCCGAAACCAAAAAAAGTTTTGTCAAACTTTTTATAACATCTATAGCTTTCCCACTTATGCTATTGTCACTGAGCCTCACTTTGTCTATTTTCCCTATCACAGGGTAGTTATTTGTGCTTACTGACAGGCCAGATGCTAGATATTTAATAGATTGGTAGATACTCTGATTTTACATTTTTCATTAAAAGTATACACAAAATATAGACTCAATTACTTTAACATTCAAATCTATACTTTTGAAGAAAATAGAGTCACTATGGACTCATTAGCCCCAATCTTATAGTTCTTACTCCATTTTTATTTAAGAATTGGCCAGTCACATTTAAAGGGTTAGCTGCTCCTTTGACCCCTCATTGGTCTCTCTAGAGTGCCCTCCTCTCCAAGGACTTAGGCTGAAGCTTTTACCTCCCGGATATAGAATCTTGTGATTGTCACACTCAGAGCAAGTCCCCAGGCAATCCCCTGTCTATCACCTGAGATTCCTTTTCACGTCCAACTGGGTTTTGCATCTACAGAAGCTTCCCTTCAGGAGCTGTCACCCCTAAGTATATGCAGGTACTTAGATCAGCCTTTTCAAAAGAAGGTAGTATTATTCATTTATCCCAAAAGAACAATATTTGTAAGAAATGTTTGTTACAGTAACAAAATGTCTGTCTTACCTACAGCTTAGCATTTCCCTCAAAGTTCAGACAAGACCAATTTATCAAAACCAGTTTATCATCTATGTTTCTGAGGACCAGGGTGTAGATCTGGCATGGCATGAGTACATGGATAAGGTCTCAAAAGCTATCCCAACACTGTCTGCTCCTTTGCAGGCACTCTCTCATGTCTCCCCTCTCCTTCAGGGAGTGTCCTTTTAAAATTAACAAACTTTGTTCTCTGTGTCCACTAGCTGGGAGTCTCACACCCCTTACCAAACTCATCTGGTGAACAGCCCGGGGGTGAAGTTAGACCATCAAAGAGTCCGGTCATTTTTTGTGAGGGGGGGTAGATGGCTGATTATCTGGAGTTTTTGTAATCTTTTCCTGGGGATGTGTGAGTGAAGCACTCATAATAGTAAAAAATAATAGATGTTTCCACATACTTCACACGGTCCAACAAAACTAGCAATGGAAAAGTTGTACTGGAGGATGTTCAGGGAGATTTGGCAAACCAGTAAAGTGCCTAAACCACTATCGCTTGTTGCTAACAGTAGTCAAGTTAGCAGGCCATACTGAGCCATTCTTGTTTATTGCTAAAAGTAGCCAAGTCAGCAGGTTATAAATTGGTCATGCAGAGGCCTCAGCGTAACCAAGACAGGAGGGGAGAGGATTTTGGGTGCCACAGACAGGGCAGCTTGACCCCACACCCTTCCTGCTAAGAGTGTTGAAAGTGCTGATGCATGTCTGTTTATACATGCCCCCGGGAATGTTTGTCAGGGCCCAAAGGCATGGACACTCAGGAAAAAAAAATCGCTCTGGTTAATTGACGATCATAAAGTTTTTGACCTTTTAAACCTGCTTGCTTAGCAAGTTTTCTTTATGGGATATGTCATCGTATTACTAAATGTATAAAGGGGGAAAAGTTTGAGGTAATTGGACTTCTCAGGAGGGGGTCTTCAGGGACGCTCCCTCTGGATGCATCTTCAGGTCCCCACTGGCAGATGGAAGCCTGGCCAGCTGAAGCCTGTCACAGTGCCAGTTGAAAGCCATGCTCAGATTCTTTAATTATCGAGGATTGGGGGTGTTTTACTAACCTGTTGTGGATGTGTGTAAGTGCTTGAGACTAAGTAAAGTTTAGCTTTAAGTGAAAGCACTTGTGTTGTCCTGTTTGTGCCAGCCATCTATCGGTCAGACAGCCATTTCTCCCTTGATTTATTTCCTGGCACCACCTCGCACAGAGTGTAAAAGTTACTGAGAGTTTTGGGTTGAAAGAACCCCGGGTAACAGAGGACATTGCAGGATTGTTTGACAGACCACTACCAGCTCGTCTCCTCCTTTGTCTTTTAGTTTTCTCCCCATGTATCTTCCTGCAACACCCTGATAGCAAAAACTCACTGGAATAGCTCATCTTTGTTCGTGCCTCTCCTCCAAAACTGGGAATGGGTGTAGGTTCCAGAAACTACTTACCCAACAGTACCTTAAAAAAGGTTACAAAATGTATTGCTTCTTTGAGCACATATGAATGAAGTTACCCATACAACAATAATCTTCACAAAAGAAGTTTATTAATAATAGAAAGAAACTGGAACAAAAGTTTCCTTATATATGAACTTGTATTTTTCATAAGCTAAACTAGCTGAGGTGTTCTCATCTTTCTTATAGAGAAAAACAGCAGTCAATAACTCACATCTATTGTAAGCAATACTCTTACTCGAACCTGTCTCTCAGTATAATTTGCTTTCAAGAAGAAACTCCTCTTTATTCCCCTCCTTGACATGATCATTAATTGGCCTTCCTGGTTTTCCCCAAAATAGTTTTTTGAAGACAGAGACATAGGGATAAGTAAAATTTTCATATCCCTCTTCTAGGAGATGGTCCATTGAAAAAGAGAAAACCCTTAACAATGATTAATGGCTGCCTTTTAAAAGACTTAACCCTAACTCATAGGCTTTTTACATGCCAGATGTGCTAAAGATTCATATGTCCATTCATGCTTCAACCACCGCAGGGGACATGCGGCCATGTTGATGGCAGGTTCTGCTCAACAACCATACAAAGCGGTGCAGATCAACACATGTTCATTATCTGAGTCTGATGCCACCAGCAGAAGGTTGATTTTCTCTTTTGGTGGTTCAGATTCTGTAGTTTCTGCATCGGAGATTTGCTCTTTTAAGACATCTGAAAACATGCTTCACACCTCGTCCCTCTCAAATTTTGAAAGGCACTTCAGATTCTTAAACCTTGGGTCGAGTGCTGTAGCTATCTTTAGAAATCTCACATTGGCACCTTTTGTATGTTTTGTCAACTCTGCAGTAAAAGTGTTCTTAAAATGAAGAACATGTGCTGGCTCATCATCTGAGATGGCTATAACATGAAATGTATGGCAGAATATGGGTAAAACAGTGCAGGGGGGGACACAATTCTCTCCCAAGGAGTTCAGTCATAAATTTGATTAACACATTTTTTAAATGAGCATTATCAGCATGGAAACGTCCTTTGGAATGGTTGCTGAAGCACAAAGGGGCATACGAATGTTTAGCATATCTAGCACATAAATAACTTGCAATACCAGCTACAAATGTGCCAGGTGGATTCCTGTTCTCACTTTCAGGTGACGTAAACAAGAATAGGGCAGTATTATCCCCTGCAAATGTAAACAAGCTTGCTTGTCTTAGCAATTGGCTGCACAAGTAAGAGGACTGAGTGGACTTGTAGGCTCTGAATTTTTACATAGTTGCACTCAAAAACAAAACAATGTAGGCTTTTTACAAGTTTTGGTTGAGTCCTCCAGGAAGTTTTTTTTTTTTTTTAACCAAGTTCCATGAATTATGAACCTGGCTCTAGCTCTCTCAGTTACAACTTGATTTTAAAATGGTTGGCTAATTGTTAAAATAGCTTCAGATTTTTACTCTTTGACTTGATCAGGCTGGATTCAGAAGCCTTTTCTGTGCATGCTCAAAGTATATTTATATGTGCATTTTGACAAAACAGAAGATTTTGACCATTCCATTCTCACCTTATATGGAATACAAAGGTTGGCTTCTCTCCAAACTGTTGAACTTAACTATTATGGTTTCCATGGAAACCAGTGACAATATGGTTGAACATTTCCTGTGTTACACAAGTTAGCTCAGCAAAATATATAGGCAGCTCATAAAATTGAAAATCCAATCTGCTGAAGCATGTATTTTAATGGGAAGAGTAGTTGGTTTTCCCCCAGTAAATGACTTATTAATGTTTTCCCCTGTCCTTGAAAGCTAGTTTTAGGCATTCATGTTCAAGTATCTGCAGTCTCACATTAAAACAAACTGGTTATATAAGATTAGTAGGGCTGTCAAGTGATTAAAAAAATTAACAATGTGATGAGTCACATTGTTAAACATCCAAAATAATTAAATAAATGGGAAGAGGTTATTGTTTTCTACATTTTAAAATATATTGGTTTCAATTACAACACAAAAAACAGTGTACGGCACTCACTTTATATTTATTTTGATTGCAAGTATTTGCACTGCAAAAAACACAAAAGAAATAGTATTTTTCAATTAATCTAGCACAAGAACCATAGTGCAATCTCTATCATGAACATTAAACTTACAAATGTAGAATTATGTACAAAAAACAGTCCTACTTCTTGTTCAACCAACTGCTTAGACACACACGTTTGTTTACATTTGCAGGAGATAATGCTGCCTGCTTTTCATTTACAATGTCACCTGAAAGTGAGAACAGGTGTTTGCATGGCACTGTTTCGCTGGTGATGCAACAAAAAATTCTACATTTGTAAGTTGCACTTTCATGACAGATTGCACTACAGTACTTGTATGAGGTGAATTGAAAAATGCTATTTCTTTTATCATCTTTACAGTGCAAATATTTGCAATCAAAAATATGCACTTTGATTTCAAACACAGAATACAATATATATTAAAAAAATATAAAATATTTAATAAATTTCAGTTGGTATTCTATTGTTTAAAAGTTCGAGTAAAACTGACTAATGGCAATTTTTTTTTTGAGTTAATTGCAGTTAACTCAGGTGATTAATTGACAGCCCTAAAGATAAGCCTATCAAAAAGTATGCGACTATCTACTAGGCTGTAGTTACCCATTTGACAATGGGTAAGAGAAAGTTAACTCATTTGTAAAACAGATAATTATAACAGAGGTATCTGAAAGAATGAGGTGAGCGCTTATTTAATATCCATCAATATTTTTAATGCAGACAGAGCCCTAACACAGCAGCTCCTGTCTCTCCTTAGAGCTGGTGACCACTCACCTCGCCCACCAAGAGAACACTTTGTTTCAGTCTAGTCCTCCAGCATTTCTTTGGAGGACCACAGCCACCTGCAACCCATTTAAGAGGTGTGGGGGAGGGAAGGGGGAAGGTCCATCACAGTGTACCATTCTAGACCTGACCTTGCATTCCTCCCAGATTAAATTCTCAAAAGTCAACAAGCCTGATTTTCTATGGCCTTGTACCTAGCTCTGTCATTTGCACCTGTCCACGGTAAGTGCAAAATACTGGTATATGATACCACCTGTGTGTGAGTTGTGTTATGTTTCAAGCACTACATTTCCAAGAACAGATGTGAATAATGCAAGTGACTCAATTTCATTTACACCTATGCACAGGGCTCGGAAAATGTGAGAGTGATTGGTGAATTGATATGGCAGTATTTTATATTTGCTTTGTACTGGTGTAAATGACATTACAAAATGTAATCAGGCCCAGGGATTGCAGGATAAGACAATCTCTGTTGTGATTACTTTGATAAAGCAGTCTAGTGGCCTTGTGAGCTATTTTGAGGTAACTAACTCATAAGTTTCAAAAGAAGTAAATTTGTACATTTGTTGAATTACAGCAACACTAAATAAAGGTATGCTTGAGCCACTGATAACTAACCACTTTCTTTTCATGAGCCTCTGGAGTTCCTAAGAATAGGTATGGGAAGTAAAAAACTTATTTAAATAGCAAAGCATTTTCACAAAACTCTAGTAGAGTGAACTCAGAAATAAAGCCTCTATTTGCAAATACTTACTCCCATGGAAAAAATGCCAAAATTTGCAATATTGATATTATTCACAAATTATCCCATTAGCTCCACACATAGCTCCATTCTCAGAGTTACACTTCAGCAAACTAATTTGAGAGTCTAGAAACGGTTTTAATAAAGTTAATATTTTAACTCTTTGAAGTGGCTTAGTTCAAGCAGTTCATTGCTTCTGAAGCGGGTAGTGATTAAAGCTAAATTTCTATCCTCACATCTAGATAATAGGATTTTTATTTATTCAGAAAAAGAAATGCTTTGGAGATAACATATGCTGGCTAGCTACTGAACAATAAAGGAAAGTGAGGACCTGTGGGGAGAATAAAGTATTAGCTAAAACTTGTTTGAGATAGGGTAAAGGAGAAGAAAGGTCTGCCAAGAGTTGTATGCAATTTAAAGATATACAATTAAGTGAAATTCAACAGAATTCTGTGCATTTAAATCCCAGTAAAATTCACCATCTTTGGAGGAAGATTACCGATTCTACACAGGCAATTAATATAAATCATAACATCAAATTGCGATTTCTGTAAGTGGAAATCACCCATGATGCAAAGAACCAGTGCCAGGACATCTGCACCATTTAAGCCTCACATTGGGGCTGTGGGGGCAAGAGAACAGAGCATCTGTGCAGCAGTGCCAGCATATTGTCCGCATATGTGAAAGGGTCTCATGTCACCCTTGCATAGGTCAGCTAAGAGGACTGTACTATTTTGGAAGGAACCATGTAATCCAGTGTTTTACATGGTTCCAATAACCCCTGCAAGTGGCAAGGTGGGGTTGAAGCTACTAATCTTGCCAATAAGGAACCACACTTATTCCACTTTGGATATGAACTGCAACAGGAAAAAGCATTTTGTACAAAACATCTGTTTCCACTTTAAGTTTATAGTTCAAAGATTGCTTTCATTGCTTAATATAAATATTAAAATATCCTTTAAATGGCTGCAGATTACCCAAATAATCTTACCCAAATAAGACTGACAGCTCTCACTCAGGGTTGGTTGGTAGGGGAGCACCACCTAGTAGTTAGGACTTTGGCTAGTGACATGCAGTAGGGTTGTTAGTAGGAGAGCCCAGGCCCTCACTCCAGCAGGCTCTACCCAGGGTTCTTTGAGGGCTATCAGTGCTCCGACAGCCAGAGAATCTTAAGGCTGCCCTCCCTAGGCCATTTCCTACTCCCGCCCTGCAATCATTCTAAGGTCACTGTGATGGGCTGGACCCCCTCAGATGTCACCT
This sequence comes from Malaclemys terrapin pileata, assembly GCF_027887155.1. NCBI lineage: Eukaryota > Metazoa > Chordata > Testudines > Emydidae > Malaclemys > Malaclemys terrapin. The sequence goes on from NC_071506.1 coordinate 31,018,612, forward strand.
GGTGTGCTGGGATGCCACTGAGTGAGACTGTTCTGCCAGCCTGGGTCCCTTTTCAGCTGGTCTTTCTGGGGGAGGTTCCCCAGCATTTTCCAGACATGCACACAGGCAGGGCCACACCCAGCTACACAGAGACAGATCCACTCTGAGAAGGCTCAGATTAAGGGGCTTGCCACAGCACCCAGATGCCCTCCCTTGGAGTATAAACCCAAAATTATAGGGAATTTGCCTCATCCCTTAATGTGGAGGAGGGTCTGCACAACTTCTCACTCCCCACCCCCAGTTAGAAGTCACATAAACTGGGTAATATTGTAAACCAGAAATAAACTACACCTGTTATAGTTAATAAATTTAAGTAGTTAAGGGGGTAGTAGGCAGAACAAGGCAGATTACTAAGAAAATAAAACAGAGCACACAAACTAAGCTTAATACATTAAAGAAACTGATTACATGCAAGTTCTCACCCTAAATGTTGTTCAAATAATCTTCTTTACAGACCAGACACGCTTCCAAGCTGGGTCCAGTTCTTTCCCCCCCAGTTCAGTCTTAATTGTTTCCAGTATTCATCTTGGGTGATGATTTGCATAAGGCGGGAGTCCTTTGTTTCCTGGTTTGACCTCCACCCCCAGCTTCTCGGGTACAGAATTCGAAATGGGTTCCAATATCCAGTGACATGGTCACATGCCTCTTTAGGGCCCCTGTAGCCATTCACAGGCTGACCCATATGTTCACAGGAAGACTAAGGTCTTTTGCAGTCCATTGTCTCTTGCTGATGGGCCATCAGCACTGTCAGGCTTGTCCATTGTTGTACCTGAAGTGTTAGCAGGGGGCATTGCCCAAATTAACATAGGTGAAATATAGTTACATAATCAATATTCCTAATTTCAGATCAGAAAAGATACATGCATACAAATAGGATAACCATATTCAGTAAAATTATAAAATTCCCAATGATATGCTTTATGCAAGGTAAGACTTGTAAGGTGTTAGTTATATCATATTCCTACCACAAGTATACTTTCATAAAGCATATGGAGTATATGGTCACACCTACCCCCGGAGATTACTGCCAGAGGGTTGGTCATTGACCAATGCAAAGGCAGTATGCCTAAAATCCCTTTTTGGCTTTGGTTGTACAACCTCCCAGTCAGGGACGGCTTTAGGCCAATTCAACCAATTCCCCTGAATCGGGCCCCGCGCCCAAGCCCCAGCACAGCATACCGGCAAGAGCCAGTGCGCCGTACCGGGGTGGCCCGGCTTCCCCAGGGGGCAATTTAAAGGGCCTGGGGCTCCCAGCATGGGCTGGAGCCCCAGGCCCTTTAAATTGCCACCAGAGCCCCACTGCTGGAGCCCTGGGGTAGGGCTGCGGGGCTCTGGGGGCTATTTAAAAAGTCCGGGGCTCCCATTGCTTCTACTGTCCCGGCCCTTTAAATAGCCGCTGGAGCCCCACCGCTTCCCCAGGGCTCCCGCAGCTATTGAAAGGGCTGGGGCGATGGAAGCAGGGGAGCCCCAGGCCCTTTAAATAGCCCCCAAAGCCCTGGTATAGCGGGGGCTCCGGGGGCTATTTAAAGGGCCGGGGCTCCAGCTGCCTCTGCTGCACCCCCTGCCTGCACCGGCCCCGCACCCACTGCCCTGCCCGCAGCCAGCCTCTGTCTCCAGCCAGCCCTGCCTGCATCAGCCCTGCACCCCCTGCCCTGCCTGCACCAGCCCCGCCCCCCCGCCCTGCCTGCAGCCAGCCCTGCACCTCCTGCCTCCAGCCAACCCTGCCGCACCCCCCTGCGGTCCTGCCCGAAGCCAGCCAGCCCCACACACATCCCTGCCCACACCAGCCCCGCACCCCCTGCCCTGACCGCAGCCAGCCGTCTGCAGCCAGCCCCACACCCTCTGCCCTGCCCGCAGCCAGTCCCTGTCTCCAGCCAGCCCCACACCCCCCTGCCTGCAGCCACCCCCGCACCCTCTGCCCTGCCTGCAGCCAACCACTGCCGCACCCCCCTGCCTGAAGCCAGCCAGTCCCGCACTCCTCTGTCTCCAGCCCTGCCAACCCATGCCGCACCCCACTGCGGCCCTGCCAGAAGCCAGCCAGCCCACCCCACACACCCCTGTCTCCAGCCAGCCCCGCACTCCTTGCCCTGCCTGCAGCCAGGCCCTACCTCCAGCCAGCCCCATGTCCACTGGTGCCCTGCAATTCCCAGGGCAGTAACCCTGCACACCTGCTTCAATGAGGGGGGCAGGGAGCAGCTGGGATCTACACATGTGCACACTGGGTGACCAGACAGCAAGTGTGAAAAATTGGGACAGGGGGTGAGGGGTAATAGTAGCCTATATAAGAAAAAGACCCCAAAATCGGGACTGTCCCTATAAAATCGGGACATCTGGTCACCCTAGCACACGCCCAGGGAGTGGAGGGGACCCACACATGTGAACAGAGTTCATTAATAACTGATCAACAGCATATATGATGCAATGTACATAATATATAATTTTATTATTTATATAGTTATGGAAAGTAAATAATACATGGAAGAAATGAAAGGCTTTTTTTTACATGTTTTTTTTTTGGGGCCCCGCCAAAAATGTTCGAATTGGGCCCCGCACTTCCTAAAGCCGGCCCTGCTCCCAGTGTTACCAAGCCCTATAATGTGCTCCATAGGTGCTTTTGCAAAGGTCTGGTTTTCTGTTCCCAGGATGCATGAAAGCATCTTGGGGTGTAACACTGTGGATATAATGCAGATATTAATATCTTTCAAAGTGTAGATGGCTTGGCATTTAGCCACCAATGCCATGAGGTGGTGTGCCTCAGTTTCCCCTTCCACACAGCAGTTTAGATTGATTATGCTTTCTCTGCTGTGCCAAGCTCTAAGCCCGTTTACAGGTATTAGCTGAGAAGCAGTCTTGTTATAGGACTGCCTCATTACCACTCCCAATCTTACTAAAGATTCCTCCAAAAATCATGCATGTTACCTATTTTTAAAGTATTTACCACCAGCAGGGCCGGCTCTAGGGTTTTTGCCGCCCCAAGCGGCGGGGGAAAGCCGCTTTCTTCTTCAGTGGCACTTTGAGGGACCCGCCGCTGAATTGCCGCTGAAGAGCCAGACATGCAGCCCCTTCCCCTTGCCCCCCCATCTCCCTCTCCCCCAAGCACCTGCTTGCTGCACTAGTGCCTGGAGCCAGCCCTGACCACTAGTATCAAATTCTTTGCCTTAACCGACAGTGCGTAGTAAGAGACATAAAATTATCAGCATATTTATGACAGGGAGGCACTTCCAAGTATGATTATCATACCATGCCTTCTGACTAAAGAGAACAGTTTGTTCAGCATTTACTATATTTCTCATCCCTTCAGTAAAGATTCTTACTTTAGGCACTTCTTTAAGGTTTTTGGCAAGGAAAGGGTGTAAAGAGACCTTGCATGTTACTGGCCCATCCCCTGCAGAGGGGCAATTCCTCTCCAGGGTTAAGCCCAATAGAAAAATCCCCTCCCCCACCATTCATTTGAATTGTCCATCCCCACCACTCAGTGTCTGGTGCTTAGCTGTGGGAAGGGGTTTAACCTGCCCAGGAAGTGGCTGTCACTGCCCTCTCATCACGTGGCTCATCATCATATTCACTGACACCACACTGCTTAGAAGAAACCCTCCCCAGCCTTAAAGAGACAGTTAGTTTTCACAAGTACAGCAGGAAAAACATTTTGCCATAGTGTGACCTGGATTGGGGTACTCTCAGTCACCCCTCTTTCCATTCCCCAGAGGTTAGCTGTATGGCTGCTGCCCTCAGGAAGGTCAGTTACACAGTCCCCTCTTAAAACCTGAGCCACAGGTGGGGTGCCTGGGAGTGCAGATGCAGATACAGCAAATTTCTTCTGGGCAAACCCTTCCCTGTAATAAGTGGGGAGACACTCCTGTACTCCCCCACATTCTTAAACTCTTTCTCTGGGCCCCCTCCCAGGGCACACATGTGTCCCCTGTTCAGCTTTAGGCTCCCAGCCATGACATATCCTTCACTGGCAAGAACTGTACCCTTCTCCCTCTTTGAATTGGGCTGGCCTCCAGTTAGAGCCCATGGAATCCATTTCTAAGGCTTCCTCCAGGCCATATGTCCTTATGCATCCCACAGTAGGGTGACCAGATGTCCCGATTTTATAGGGACAGTCCTGATTTTTGGGTCTTTTTCTTATATAAGCTCCTATTACCCCCCACCCCCTGTCCCGATTTTTCACATTTGCTGTCTGGTCACCCTATCCCACAGCAGGATTTGTCCCTTGCTTAACTGCAACTTCCTGGCAACCAGCAATCTGGTCTATCCCCAAATGAGCTACTCCCCTGGCTTTTAACTACTCCTCCAATTGATGCATTTGCTACAGGTGTGGTGGGGTGGGGCTGAGCCCAGAGAAGTTCCTTAACCCTTTCTTGCTCGGTGTGGGGTTTGTACACCCCATCACAGAGACTTATTTTATGTGGAAAAGAAATTGATAGCATTACTTACGGTACAGAAGGTACTAGAGGCTGGGAAAAAACCACACAAATTATATAAAAGAGTGCTAATTATAAATTGACTTTGCTGAAATTGGGAAGGAACCATACCTGTAACTTGGTGAAGTATGATTGTTTTAAAAATATTTATTTATTTGTGTATTTATTTATTAACATTTGAAAGATGTTTGAGCATTGGCAGTGGGGTTTTTTTTAATGAAAGAGAATAAATAGGAATAACACTACAAGTGTAAGGAGAATTTAAAACTGTGCACAAAGATATATCAGAGGAGGAATTAATTGTAACATAATTATTTTAATTTCTTTCTAAGTTTACTACACCCATTCACTTAATCAACATTATTTGGGAGAGTTGTGCAGCTGTGTTTACTTTTTCATTACAATTGGATCACACTCCCAGTTTCACCATCAGTGAAAGCCTATTTTGTTTTTTATTAGGCACTGAGTTACTCTGTTACATTAACTTGATGTGCTTCTTGCTCTCAGAAGATGGCATCACCTTCTCCAGGCATGTGTGCTGTGCTGTGGTTTCAAAAAGGACACTGTAATCATCCTGGCAATATTTCCCTTCCAATCAATGTCTCTCATTTTATCATTTTCAAGTGCTGAGAGGCTTATTTTTCATAATTTTACCAGCTATTTATGTTCAATTTTTGTATTACATGCCCTGCAGTGTGGAATAATGCTTCACAGCTTTCACATGCAGATATAACCACACTCAATATACAACCATTGATGCCAGTGAATTTTTGGAGAGGATTAAAAGAAAATCTGGAGTAGGTAGTAAGCAACTCTAAGCTTTAGAGTACTGGAATGGAGACAGGATTGTTGTAATAACATTACAGAGAGGGAATCACAAGCTGGATGCATTTGCCTGGCAGGTAAAATGACCAGCAAATAACTTAACAATGAATAAGGCTCCACATTTATACAAATTACAGCAGCTAAACATGGGAAAGAGACTAGATGCTCTCGTATGTTTCTCCCTAAGTGAGACTGATCCCTACAATATATTTTCTAGTACTTTGTCCAGTCTGAAATATTGTTAAAAATACCAAAGAAAGGAGCTTCCATGAGATACTTTTGGAATATTCTTCCACAACTTTTCTCTTCTCCTACTCCACCCCTTCCATGAGGCCCCGCCTCTTCCTGCCCCCATTCCAAACCCTTCCCCAAAGTCCCCATCCCAACTCCGCCTTCTCCCTGCCCTTATTCCAACTCCTTCCCCAAATTCTTGCCTCTGTCCCACCTCTTCTCTGCCTCCGCCCCTGAGCGCATGGCTCTCCGCTCATTTCCCCTCCCTCCTGGAAAGCGCTAAGCACCATCAAACAGCTGTTTGGCGGTGGGAAGCACCTGGAGGTAGGCAGAGGAGCAGGGACATGGTGCGCTGTGGGGAAGGGGGGGGCAGCGGGTGAGGGGAGCTTGGCGGCCACAGGAAATAACTCTGGAGGGAGTGGGGGCGTGGGGAGCTTGGCGGGCCGCAGGAAATAACCCCACGGGCCGCGTGTTTGAGACCCCTGGTTTAAAGAGAGAATTAGGATAGAATATAGATTAATTTTATACCATTCTTGCTTAATATGTCCCAAATAACTTTACAAAGCAATGAGTTACAGCAGATGCAGATAGTATAGAAACCATGCAGTGTAGGCACATGTAACAGATATTTTCTCATGCAGTCTTGGGTAATAGAACTGTCATTACTGAGAGGGAATGTTGGAAAGGACACCATGGCTATATTTTAATAATAAAATATGCCATGAGAAGGATCTTAAATTTAAACCTGGCTAGCCCCAAAATATGCAGAAAGGAATCTTAGTTTAACTAGCCAAAGGATGCCCTTCTAAAAGTGGATCATTCTAATGCTACAGTGCAGTGATAGTCATGGGTGAGGTACCTGATTCTTCGCTACCTTGTCTTGTCATTGTATCCTGTGCAATGCGGTGATCAAATACTACTCCGGGAATTCTGATCTGTTGCATTCAATACACATTCCGATCTCACTTTGCTTTTGTGCTAGTGACCACACAAAGTGCACAGTAGTGGAGAATCAGGCCTATGATTATATAAGCCATAGCCAATCATGCACAGAATGCACCTTATACTCCTGGGGGAATTCTTCACCAAAAAATTAAAATTTCTGTGCACAATATTTTCAAATTCTACAAAATTCTGCATATTTTATGTTTTGAAATAACACAATATAATCACACCAGTTTCAATTATGTTTGGTAATTTCTTTCAAAATACCTGTCAGCAAGTATGTCTGTAACAATACAGACAACAAAAAAGATTCAGGAAATGGTTTTTGACAAATAGATTCCTTACTAGGCATATTAATACAGAACTCAGAGTAATAATTCATTTAAACTGCAATACAGAACTGTATTTTCCATGCCCCTCAGAAGCAGTGCAAAGGCTTTGGGGAGTCAGGGGTAAAGGAGGAGCTGCAGAAAAGGGAAGTAATTGCTGGGAAGAAGCCTGGATGTGAACTTGGAGGGTTGTTGGATATGGATGGGAAAAGTATGGAAAATGGTTGGGAGAGGAGGGGTGGGGAGGGGTTTTTAGGGAGCTTCCCTCATGCAGACCCTGGCTGATCCCTAGCCTCTCCCATTCAGTCAGGCACATCTGTCCCAGTACCCGTGTGTCCTTCCACCCTCTGTCTATGTGTCCCTCCACCCCCACTCAGACACCCACTCCCCTCACCTCCATGTGTCCCTGCATCCCCTCCCCTGTTCCCATGTATCTCTGTGCCCCCACTCAGCCACCTCCCTGTCCCTATGTAGCCTTGCACCCCCTACCCCATCCCCATGTGGCAATGCACTTCCCTCCCTCTGTGGCCCTGAGCCTCCATTCCCCCTGCCCCAGTCTGACCTCCCCCACTAGCCTTTATGAGACCCCGTCTGACCCCACAGCAGCCCCATGCTTTCTGTCCCCCGCAATAGCCTCTGTCTCCTGACCTGGCCCAACAGGCGCTGTGAAGAAGGCAGTCTCTTTCACTCCTAGCTGGCCGGGAGCTGCTGCTTTGTTCTGTCACCACAGTGCCCTCTGCTGGACAAAAGGCAGAACTGCAACAACTTCCCAGCAGAAGCTTTTTTCTGCCCAAAAATTTAAAAATATGCATGGATCATTAATTATGCATGTGCGCAGTGGCACAGAATTCCCCCAGGAGTAACCTTACTAAGAGTTTTAATCAAAGTGGAGAGATGCAGAGAAATGTAGATCCCTTTGATTTAAAAAATATGCTATTTGATTTGGTCACTTGGGACATTCTGGATTTTTTGTTTGTTTGCTTGTTTGTTTGTTTGTTTAATAGTGCTATACAATTCAATGTAGCCCATATTCAATGGATTAAAAATTGGTTAACTTACAGTTCTAAAAAAAATTGCAAATAGCCTCAGACTTTAAGGCCAGAATGCATCATCATGATAATCTAATCTGACCTCCTGATTTTTTGTGCCAGATCACTAATGAATATGTAAAATAAGATTGGTCCCAAGACCATTCTCTGAGGAACTCCACTAGTAACTCCTCTCCAGCCTGACAGTTTACCTTTCAGTATGACCCGCTGTAGTCTCCCCTTTAACCAGATCCTTAACCACCTTACAATTCTCATATTAATTCCCATCTTCTCCAATTTAATTAATTTTCCATGTGGGACTGTATCAAATGCTTTACTGAAATCCAGGTTGGTTAGATCTACTGCATTTCCTTTGTCTAGAAAATCAGTTCTCTTCTCAAAGAAAAATCAGGTTGGTCTGGCACGATCTACCTTTTGTAAAACCATATTGTATTTTATCACAACTACCATTTACCTCTATGTATTTAGCTACCTTTTTCTTTCAAAATTTGTTCCAAGGCCTTGCATAAAACAGAGGTAAAATTAACAGGCCTGTAGTTTTCCATATCACTTTTTCCCCTTTATTAAAAATTGATATTATATTAGCAATACTCCAGTCACAGGGTATTACCTCTGAGTTTATGCATTCATTAGAAATCCTTGCTGCTGGACTTGCAATTCCATGTGTTTGTTCCTTTAACATTCTAGGATCTGGGCCCATCAGTTTGGTCACCTTAAATTGTCTGAATTTGACTTCCACCTCAGATGTAGTAATTTCTGTTTCCATATCCTCATTCCCATTAGCTACCTTGCCACTACACCTAAGCTTCTCATTACCCTTATTAAAAAGTCAGGCAAAGAATTTGTTTAGGTGATGAGCATGTCTAGATGATCTCTAATCTCCACCCATCCTCAGTGCTTAACTGCAGTTTCTTTCCTTGTTTCTTTTTATTTATATGGCTAAAAAATCTTTTAGTATTGTTTTAATTTCCTTTGCAAGGTCTACCTTAGCTTGGCTTTTGGCAGTTCTCATTTTTTCCCTACTCTTTCTGACCTTGATGAGGTAGCTTTCCTTGATGATCCATCCCATCTTCCATTCTTTGTAGGCTTTCTGTTTTCTCTTAACAACCTATTTGAGAAGGTTGTTCATCCAGTTTGGTCTGAAATCCTTCCCTATGATTTTTTCCCCTTGCTTGGTATGCAGGCTTCAGATTGCTTCTGCAGCTTTTACTTCATGCCAGTCTACTTCCCAAATTAATTCCCTTAATTTTTTTAAGTTTGCTCTTTTGAAATCAAGGACCCTAATTGCAGACCTATTTTTCCACTTAGTTTAAACTGAATTAGCTCATGCTCACTCAAACCAAGGTTGTCCTCTACAACCAGCTCTTCTCTGAGTCCTTGCTACTCATCAATACTAAATCCAAAATGGCATCACCACTTGTTGGTTTGGTGACTATTTGGTGAAACAACTGTCAGTGTTGCACATCCAGGAAAATCTGGGCCTTACCATTATTAGTAGCACTTGTCCTTCAATCTATATCTGGGAAATTAAAGTCTCCCATAATCAGACAATTCCTAGCAGTATTTATTTCCAAAATATTAAAGAGGTTTCTATCCAGATTGGATCCTGGGGATCTGTAACATAGCCCAAGCACTATCCCAGTGGAGCTTCTGTTAGCTTTCTTCCCCAAATTGAATTTGACCCAAGCAGATTCCATTTTATCCATTCCATCACTTCTAATTTCTTTGCACTCTATCTCATCATTAATATACAAATTCTACTCCACCACCCTCATCTTTATTTCTGCCTTTCCTGAACAGCACATACCTTTCAATAACTGTATGCCAGTCACAACTACTATTCCACCATGTTTCTGTTATCCCCATAATATCTGGTTTCACTTCTGCATCTAGTTTCTCCATTTGTTACTCAGACATCTTAGTAGCTTCAGCGTGGCTTTACCCAGATTCCTAGTCCAATTAGGTACAGTCATTCTGCTGCCAGTATTGGCTACCTGAGTGTTAGGGGCTATATCAGTGTTTTTCCTTTTGATGTCTATTCCCCTTTTTTCTGTTTTCCTCTCTCCGTTGCTGTATCCTCTTATTTTATATTCCTCCTGCTCAGTATTAGAATCAGGTGTGGAGATTATATGAGCATCCCCTAGGGTGACCAGATGGGGGACAGTCCTGATTTTGGGGTCTTTTTCTTATATAGGCTCCTATTACCCTCCACCCCATCCCGATTTTTCGCACTTGCTGTCTGGTCACCCTAGCATCTCCCAACCATCTTGCCCGAATTCCTAGTTTAAAGCTCTAGTAGTCAGTTGTCCCAACCCCCATACCAGAAGTCTGTTTCCTTCCCGACTCAGGTGAAGAAGTCCATTCTATGAAAACAGTCCTCTGTCTGTGAATGCCTCACAGTGGTTGAACATCCCCAAACCCTCCTTATAGCACAATTGCCAGAGCCATTTGTTGATCATCATAATCTTGCCTCACTTTTGCTCTCCTACTCTAGGAACAGGTAAAATCCCACTGAAGATCACCAGAGCCTCCATTTCTTTAAGCATCTTCCCCAGCCTGGCATAGTCTCCTTTGATGTGTTTCAGTGAGAATTTAACAATATAATTTGTTCTCACAAGAAGGACAATTGGTGGATTCTTTCCTGCTCCCATTAGGATCCTCTACATCCTCAGGACAACAACTCATATCTTAGTTCCTGGAAGACAACACATCCTTCTGTCCTGTGGATCAGATTTGGTTTCAGGCCAGTCTATCATTCTTAGTATGGTGGATTCTCTATCACTCAAAATCTTTAAATCTGTACTGGATGACTTTATAAAAGATATGCTACAAAAATAATAGGCTTCATGCAGAAATTATTGGGTGAGATTATTCAGTATGTGTTATACTGCAGTGCAGACTAGATGAGCATAATGTGGCCTTAATCCATGAATCTATTACAGCTATTGTCTTATTGTGTAAATGCAGGGAACTGCAAGATGTGGGAATATTATAGGTAAGAAGCAAATTAAGGATTTGAGAGGGGGAGCAGCATTATATGAGGAAGGAAATAAAGGTACCTACTATCTGAAAAGTTGCTGCTGGAGACTCTAAATCTCTAAATTGCCTATACTAGAAAAATGCACCAGCTTAACTAAAATTATTTTTAAATTGATCTAGTTAAACTGGTGCAAAACCCCTAATTAAAAAAAAAAGATTTAACTCTAGCATATATTGATTTAGCTGTTGTAACTTTTTAACTTATAAGTGTCAGTGAAATTTTGACAGGTCTAGAATGTAATTTCTGGCCAAAATCAGAAAGAGAGAGAGATCCCAGAATAGACTGCTGGTGAGGTTGCTCGCCTGGGAAGTGCATCTCCTACATCCCTGGTAGAATCTGAAGCAGGCAGAGCAGGGAACATGAACATGAATCTCCCACATCCCAGGTGAGCATCCTCACCACCAGGCGATTGGCTATATCAGGGTAGGGCTCTCATTTCCCACCCATTTCTAGCACTTACCAGCTGAACCTGATAGACCTGAGAAATGGTGTACATTCCCTCCTCCAGTGCAACCCTCCCTGCACCAGAGTGGCACCAAGACAGTGCCTTTCTAACCTTTCCCAGAAACATTCTGAATCAGTCACAGTACAAACAGCCAAATTAGGAACACAGGCACTTGGGCTCTTGCGTCCCCTCCAGCACATCTGTGCTACCAAGGTAGCTATAATTTGGTCCTAAAAGTTTATCATTTGATCCCTTCACCGTGGAGATTTTTCCTCCCCAACGCTCTGGATTTATGAAGAGGGTGATCTGTCATCTGCAGGTAATTAAGTCACCCACTTATTGTGAGGAAGGGGCACATGGCATATTACCTATCAGTTGCTGCTTCATTGATTTTACACTGAAGATTTTGCTTTTAATTCTGAGGATGTTGGCCAGGCTGGACTACGTCCGTAAATAAAGAAAGATCCTCTAGGGGATGTTGTGCCACAAGAGGGGGTGATACCGTCTCTCTGGGAAAATGGGGGAAGTAATTGAGTCCAACATTCTATCCCTGCTCTGCCAAAAATCTTCTGTTCCCCTAGTCTATGTGTGTGAGTCTTGACCAACTTCCCCCAGTTCTTGCTCCTCTCTTCAGGTAACATGGGGCAAATGGCTCATTGCAGAAACAGATAGAAGCTGAGGTGAACACTTCCTTGAACAAAACCCACAGTGAGTCCTTAACTCGGGGATTGGGGTTGCTGGTAATGGTTATGGATCGTTATCTGATTTAGGACTTAGAAACTGACACAGAGGTGGAGGCTGCTGTCCTTATTTTACAAAAAGGACAAGGGTACCAGCTGGTGAAGTCAACTTGAGGGTGAATCCCTGGGCCAGTTTCTCTTGGTGATATTCTCCCAACTCTGCCAGTTCAGGCTCTGATGTTGTGTGTATCCATCCAAACAGTATCTTCACTGCAGCTGCAGTTCTATGGGGCAGTTATAGTCCCGATGTGTGAGGAGAGGTTCTTCTTCTCAAAGACATCAGCACAGTTGCAATAATTGTGGGGGAGGGGAGTTCCATAGTTTTCCCCCAATGGGTGTTCAGTGCAGGCGACTACACGAGTACAACATTCACTGGCCCCTGGCCATCCTGTTGGCAGAATTCTGACAGGAAAGTGATCTTCTGATCTCACCATGAATGAGGGGAGGTCATGAAGGGCCAGCCAGGAGATGCCAAGAATTAGGGGGAAATGCAGGGAATGGATCACACCAAATTGTATTATTTCCATGTTCCTGATAACATCCTTTAGAAGAACAGCCTGCTCTACAACTGGATCTGAAGACAGCAGGGAACCATCAATAGTTTCAATCATGTCTGGCATGGCCTCGCATAGCAGGGGGATCTGTAAGGCTCAAGCTGTAGCTGCATCTGTGAAATTGTCCACTGCTCCTGAATTAATGAAGGCCTGCTAGGGGGGAGGGATAGCTCAGTGGTTTGAGCATTGGCCTACTCAAACCCAGGGGACCACTTAGGGATCTGGGGCAAAATCAGTACTTGGTCCTGCTAGTGAAGGCAGGGGGGCTGGACTTGATGACCTTTCAGGGTCCCTTCCAGTTCTATGAGATAGGTATATCTCCATGTATTATATTAATCCATCAAGGGTTCCTCTGGGATGCACAGATAGGCACCTGAGAATGAGAAGCCCTCAGATGGGACTCAGGGTGTGTCTCAGTGAAGACTAGCATTTGAGGACGTTCTCTTCTCTCAAGGACCAGGCAGTTCCCCCCACCATGCCTGGACTGGCTTCTTTCCTCAAGCTCCTCGATGTTTGTACTGGACAGGCTGAAATGGCAAGGCCAAGTTTACCACAGTAGAAGCACAGGTGGTACTGATGACACCATTCCTTTTCTTCAGGGATGAGTCCTTGACAATCCAGATCTGTTTGCATGGGTTATGAGGATGATACACAATCTGAGGTCACAGTACACAGGTGGGGGGAGGGGCCGCAGGAAACCTCTTTTCTCCTCCTTTTGTTCTCACAGCTGATTATCTTTGTGGATGGTAAGGTCCACAAGGGTGGTTAGGCCCATAGGTATCCCTTTGTGGACCAGTTCTTCTTTGATTTCTTCCTGAAAGCCCCACAAGAACTAGTAAAAATGCACTTCTTCGTTCCACTTGGTATCCACTATGAGGCAATGGAAGTGCGCTGCATAGGATATGACTGTGCTTTGCTCCTGCCAGACTTCCCTCAGGGCAGCTTTGGCCATTTGAGCTTGGTGTGAGACATCGGTTAGAGAAAGGCCTCCCAGTTTGACAATGGTCTTCCAGCAGTGGGAAGGCACAGTCTAATGCATATCCTGTCAGCAGACAGATTACTAAGGCCCCTTGGCTGGGTCAGAGACATAGCTTTTGGGATGCATCAGAAACAGAGGGCAGCTTTAATTCATGAAACCCCGGAATCATCAGCGGTTCCCATTGGACTGTTTGGAAAAGAGGATCACAGGCCCCTGTTCAGGCATTCCATTCTATGTTCGCAGCACAATGTTCTCAGCACTAAGCTGTCTCACTTGCTCCTGAAGCCACTGGTTTTCCCTGATCAGCTGCACAACTTGGGCCTGCAATGCTTGATTATGCACCTGGCGGCAGGAGGCCCATATAGGTGAGTCCAAAGCTTCTGGTGGCCACAAGTATGCTTCTGGGTCCACCTTCCTGCTCGGTCCTGCAGGTGTATTGTTGTCCAAACAAGCTGTCATGGCTGGGTCATAGTGGGGAGCAGACTTAGAAGTTGGAGCCACAGCCCAACGGCATGAGATAGGAGTTAAGAGTCGGCTGGGTTGGGATACTGGGAGGTCAGAAGCAGGAGCTCCTGACCTCCAGAACCCCAAGTCAGATGCCAGGAGTCAAGGCAAATCAGAATAGCAAAAGATCGATCCAGGGAAGCAGGAAGAGCACAGTCCAGAGAGTCCAGTTGTTCAGATGGCTTTCTATTCCTGATGCTGGCTTAAGTAGGTCTAGCAGGCCAATTGGCCACTCAGACTCTGCCAATCCAACCTCAGGGGCAGAGCCTCACACTGGGGCTCAGCGATGTGTGTCTCAGATAAACTATTACTAGTAGGATGCCAGGTAGAGGATTGGAGAGTGGCTTCTCCTATGCACCTTGCAGGCCTGGGTTGGAGATCCATGAGTCATGATAAAGAGTGACCCGAAGGTGATGAAAATGTCCTGGCATCAAGTTACTAGTCTCGTGCTGCACCTTTTTAGGAGGGCTCCAGCTGCAGCAAAGGCAGCAGTGACACTAGCTTGATTTTGTTCTAGAGCTACTATAGAGTAGCACTGCCCGTACAAAAGCACTGACTACATGATGTCATCATCAACATAGTGGTATAGATGAGAAATAGGGGAACATAACTGAGTATTATTAAGTCCTGACTCAACTACAGAGTGATATAGACCATTGTAAAGAGGGTGAATGGAGTACTGAGAGGGGGTAGTGGCTGAGAAGGAGGTCCAGGACAGGAGACCTTCTGGAGGAGAGATACGGTCAGGTATAGTAGAACTTGCAGGACTTGATGAATATCCTAGCTTATGATGGTGATGTTTGGAATTCCTACAGGACCATTGGTTGCCACTGTTGTGCTCGCCACTCCTCCTGAGGCAGTGTTACAAGAATCAACCCCAAAGCACAGCAGCAGTTGAGACAGTTACCTAAGAGAGAACAGTGCTTCCTCAGAATTCACAATTCTCCCCTTGCTCCCTACCTCGACCCCAAATTACCATCCCTGGAAACATTCATATTAACAAACTAAGTATACTTTCTCTGTTCCTAGATCTAGGTAGTTATATTAAAATGTTAGACCATGCATGATAATGTGCAGACAAATACCTATGAACACTTATTCCCTTCACACTGTGGTGAAGATGAGGGGAAACTAATTTAGTGATTTCATTAATAGCAGTTCAATATGTAACTTGTAGTGTGCTAGTCATGTCCCTTTAAAAAAAAAATGGAGAGCAATTGGAGTCATGAAAAAAGAAGGGGAAACTGTCAAGATGTTTGACACTGAGTTATGATAAGGGCTAAGGAAATGGGGCAACAATTTTTACCAGGGCCCGAATCTCTGTTCCCCCCACCACCTCCACCCTCTGCTCAAACATATGTATTGTTTGTGTAAATAAAGTGAAATGGGAGGGGACAGAGCTCCAGTGAACATGGTGTACCAGGCCCTAAATTTCTCTTGATAGGCCTGGTTATGAGCTACATTTGTATGGAACTTTGTTCCCATCTTCTTTTAAAATCTCTGTTGTATTATTAATATCACTGTTAATGCTATTTAACTATTGGTAAAGGAACCTTTTCATTTAAAAAAAAAAGATACAAAAAAACAGAATCCTTTTGTAGATTACAAGGTAATCAGTGCTGCCCCATGTGCTGCTTCCTTCCTTCCTTCCCCTTCCCCCCCCAAAAAGGTCCTATAAAGTGAAGCTGCCAATGGGAAGGCTAGGAAAAAGATGCACTGTCCCAAATGTGCTTTAGCAGCACTGTGAGGTCTTCAGACATTGGGAGATGGCTAATAAGGCTATATTGAAACTGCTATATCTGGGACCTTGTGGCCAGCTGTAGCCTCTTAGTAATGGTGCCTCTTCTGGAGACATATCTTTTTCTCTTCTCCATGCATGCTAACAGCTGCTGTTACTGCTTCTACGGGACTTCATTATGTACAGACTCACTCAGCCTCAGTTGACCAAAAAAGTTTTGTGAAGATGATAGAGTAAATCTGAAGCTAGGAATTGTAGAATATTGATAAGGGAAGTAAAGGGACACAATGAGAAATCTGTTGCCAGCAGAGTTAAGGACAATAAGAAGGAAATATTTTAAGTATATTAGGAACATAAAGAATTCTAACAATGGTAAAATTATCAATAATAATGCACAAAAGGCAGTTCAATAAATATTTCTGTTCTGTATTTAGGAAAAAAAAAACAGATCACGTGGTCATATCAGATGGTGATGATGATAACACTCTTTTCATGCCATTAGTATCTGAGGAAACTATTAAACAGCATCTACTAGATTTGAAGTTCAGCAGGTCCAGATAACTTCCCTCCTAAACTTTTAAAATAATTGACTTAGGAGCTCACTGGAACATTAATGTTGATTTTTCAATTAGTCTTAGAACACTGGGAAAGTTCTAAAAAAGTGGACGAAAGCTAATGTTGTGTCAATATTTTAAAAGGGTAAATCGGATGACCCTGGTTTTATAGACCTGTCAGTCTGACATCTATCCAAGCAAGTTAATGGACCAGCTGATACAGGACTTGATTAATAAAGAATTAAAGGAGAGTAATATAATTCAAGCCAGTCGAAATGGGTTTATGGATAGATCCTATCTCACTTCCTATATATTTTAATGAGATTACATGGCACACATTAAATGGATTAAAAACTGGCTTACTGATTGGTCTGAAAATGTAATAGTAAATGAGGCATCATCATCGAGCAGGGATTAGTTCTTTGCCCAACACTATTTAACATTTTTTATCAATGACCTGGAAGAAAAGACAGAATTATCACTGATAAAGTTTGCATGTGACACCAAAACTGGGGGGGGTAAATAATGAAGAGAACAGACCACAGATACACAGTGATCTGAATCACCTGATAAGCTGGGCTCAGTTGAACAATATGTATTTTTAATATGGCTAAATGTATACATTTAGGGACAAAGAATGTAACCATACTTGTGGGATGGGGCGCTTTAGAGTCTGTTGTGTAATTGAAGACTTACAGTGACTCTGAAAAAGATTGGGGAGTTGTGGTGGATAATCAGCATAACGTGAGATCCAGTGTGACACTGTTGCCAGTACTGGACATCAGTTGTGGCTAAAGCAGTCCTTGGCTGCATAAACAAAAGAATCTCAAGTAGGAATAGAGAGGTTATCTTACCTCTGTATTTGGCACTGGTGCTGCTGCTGCTGGAATACTGTGTCCAGTACTGGTGCCCACAGTTCAAGAAGGATGTTGATAAATTGGAGAATGCTCAGAGAAGAGCCAGAAGAATGATTAAAGGATTAGAAAAGTTGCCTTATAGTGATAGACCTAAAGAGCTCAATCTATTTAGTTTAACGGGGGTGACTTGATTACAGTCTTTAAGGATCTATATGGAAAATAAATATGCAATAATGGGCACCTCAATCTACCAGACAAAGATATAACATGATCCAGTGCCTGGAAGTTGAAACTAGACAAACTCAGATTGAAAATAAAATGTAAATGTTTAATAGGTTGATGAACCATAGGAACAATTTACCAGGGGTAATGATGGATTCTTCATCTCCAGGATTATTTTAAATCAAGATTGGACTTTTTTTCAAAAACTTATGTTCTATAATTATTTTGGGGAAGTTCTATGGCCTGTGTTATGCAGGAGGTCAAGACTAGATGATCACAATGGTCCCTTCTGGCCTTGAAATCTATTATTTTTTTCTAGGATGCTGTGTTCCTGTTTTGCAACTGGAAACTAAATGTGAGGCTTAATTATAATGTCAGGTGGATTGGAATCCAATATTTCCCAGGATGTGTAGTCACTGGGAGGAATTAAATAAGGAAGTCATCTAAATTTACATTAATGAGTTAGGCTTCAAACACTTAGCAGACTTTAGGGGCCTGATCCTGCAATAGTGACATATGTGATTGAAGTAATTCACAAGAGTAGTCCTATTCAATAGATAAATCACATGCATTGGTGTTCACAGGATCAAGCCTTACAGCTCTATTAATAACGTAGACACACTAGAAAGGATTTTCAGAGGGCGGTTGCTTGTAAAAAATCATATTCTATAGCATAATGAATAAATATGAAATAATTTCAAACAGTGGAATATGGAATAGTTTCCCTGGGTTGATAAATCAGAGAGTAAACAAGATAATAGCCTTGAGGAGCACAAGTCTCTCTGATCTTTCTCAGCCTGTGCTGTTTGTGTTCTTGTAAAACAGTCAATGGGAGACAGATGGAGTCTTAAAAATAAATAACAAGTCTGCTCCTAGGTATAGTGGTAAATTTGCAGATTGTATAATAAATATTGATATTTTAAAATGGAATAATGAACAAATACTACACATTCTTGTTAGTTCATCAAAAACAGCTCAACTACCTCTCTCCCAGAGAAACAGAATGAGTACGATTTCTGCAGGCCTTCCTGAATACATGCCATGGAGAGCATCAATACTAGCAAACTTAAACTACGTGTACAGTCTCAATCAATCCATCATGCAAATGCATAGGAGAAGCTGTCTGAACATTTCCAGGAGAGGTCAAAGAGGAACAAATTCTACACTCAGTTTGGACAAAGATCTCACTTACAAGGAAAAATTCTCACAATGTCATTTATCCACAGTAGAGCTATTGGTCTGAAAAGGAGTGTACTCCCAGTGTTCCATTTTACTTGTGATTATTTTGTGTAATTCTATTTGAACATTTATACCCTGACTTAAAAAAAAAAAAACATGTAATGGGAAAATGGGAATAGCATTTTAAATACTTCATGCAGTTTCTTCTGTTCTTTGCTCACATAATAGCTGGGTTCTAAGAATTAAGATTGTTTGTGCAACCCTAGTGTGGCTCTTTTTGAGTATATACATTATTTTACAGTCTTTAAATTACATACCATTTTTTCCACAGGACCCCTTCCTCATTAAGTGCACAGGATGGACCTGGTCTGGGGATGAATTAGGGTTGTTTAGCAAAGGAGGATATGGTGTAGAGGAATCCAGGCTTGTTTGTTACAAAAGCTGGAAGGAGTGTAGAAAATGAGACAGATGATTGCAGAAAGAGAAAGGATGGTCTCATGGTTAAGACAGTTGAATAAGTCCTGAAGAACTGTCCTCACATCTGCCACAGAATTCCTGTGTGCCATAGGCAAGTTATTTAATATCAAACTTTTCACAGATGGTCACTAACTGGATGTTCCTCATTTTATGGCTGCCACTTGATCCTTGAGGTCTACTTTGCAGATGTGTTGAACATTCACAACTTCAGTTGAAGCCAATGAGAGCTGTGCTTTGACTATATCAAGTGCTATATAATGCTAAGCACTCTGAAAAATCTGGTCTTAGACCTCTGGAATTGGGAACCCAAAACTAGTGGATATATTTTCACCTTAATTTCTCTGTGCCTCATTTCCTCTCTTGTGCAATGGAAATAATACCAACTCCTCACCTCACATGGGCATTTAATGTTTGTAAAGCACTCAAATACTATAATGTTGAGTGCTAAGGAAAGCCCATGAGGAAATTAATTATTCTGTCTTCAGAACAGAGTTTGAATAGTGGGCAGTAAATAAGGCCGGGGCCACACATTGACCAATGAGAAGAAAACAAAATATTGAATAACTTGCCACTAATTGAGCACTGTCCATCCTATGTGCTGAATGAGGTAGAGGTCCTGTGGGAAAAATAGTATGTGATCAAGCAATTAAAGACTGTATCATAATGGATATGCACACAGGGGAGGGGATAAATCAGAGTTGCATGGTCAGCCTTAATTCTGACACTTCCTAACTTCTGAGTGTTTGACTTTGCAAGCTTATTAATAAGGCTGGCTGGAAAACAAGATTTTTGTTTTGTGAAAAACTTAGATGTTTCAACACTTCTTTTCACTCCCTATTGAAACAAAAACTAGACCTTCCAGCATTTTTCATGGGGCTGGGAGGCAGGGAGACATCAAGGAATTGAACAAGTGTCCCCCATCTCTCAGGTGAATGGCATAACCATTAGGCTATTATCTCTGTTTTTTTTTTCCTCTTTCTCTTTGTCAGAATGGTTTTGACAAGAAATTCCATCCTGTACTTGATAAATAGTATTAACAATTTTCCAGCAAAAAAACCCAAACAAAACACCACTTTGAAAAGCCCTGGACCAGTCCTACTTAAAGTTCTTTTAACTTAGTTTTCTGTATGTAATTTCCTAGGTTCTTTTTTTTTTAAAGGCAACTGAAAAAAAACAAATTTCATCATCTGGCATCATACTGATGCCCACATGGTTCATCAGTAGGATGGGAACCTTTAGAACCACTGCACAGGCCTCCACCACTTTAGCTACTGGAGCATTTGATAGAGGATGACAAATTGGTACTGCTATGTGGACCAGCACTAGAGGTGGGATAAAACACATTTTTGTCAGGCTAGACTGTGCCTTGGTGTAATACACTTGCACAGGGGATTAAGGGCCAGTAGGGCAGTAGGGCCTGCCCCAATCTTGTCGGTTAGCAGCTCTAGGTACTGGGGAAGAGAATAATCTACACTCTAGATGCTCCCCACTACAATCAAGGGGGCAGAGAAGAGTAGAGGCATGCAGAGTCATGGCTTTGCCCCCTTAGGAACAAGCCAACAGTGGCAGCTTGACAAATACAGGGGAATATGTTGTGTCTTTTTTAGCTCTGTACCAACTTATTCGCCACAGTACAACAAGGGTGCACCAGAGAAATTGAGCTCCAGCACGTCACCCAGGTCTTCCTTGAAACCAGTGTGTATATGTTCCATCCCATACTCAGCGCTGTTCCTAAAGGTAAAACCTAGCTCGTAATTAGAAGTATCACTAGAAAATGTGGTCTTTCCACTCCTCAGCTTTCTCTTGCTTGTGTCCTTCATAGTGTCTGTCTTTCCAGTGTATTTTATGTGTAGGTTTAGTCTTAATAATGCATAAGCAAGCGTCACAAGACCTTGTGCATTTTGCTAGACTTCACTACTACAGGAACATGCTCTCAGCATCATTCACTTAAATCCTCGCCTAACATTCTGTTGACAATAGAATGCTTGTGATATTGCCTGTCAGTTCTTATTACCTTTTGATCAACAGCTTCTCAGGAATGGCACTGCCAGAAGCAGTTGACTTTGACAATGGAAATGTGTGTAATGGAGTTCACTTATGTGTAAGTTAGTCATTTCGCAGCAGGCATAATAAATTATGTTAACTTTTATAGACAATTACAGCTGGGTGACCTCTAGGGCTCTATGGTTTAAATTAGATTGAAACAAATATAAACAACTTTTAGGGCCAGTGGTAACTTTTGAAATGTGGTGTCATGCAAATCTCAAAAGAGATCAGATATGAAATCCTGAAACAGCAAATAGCCTAACAATTTGAAAATATAGCACGTGCTCTTCATCTGTGCATCCACAGAGACTAACTCATATTCGCCTCTCAAACCAAAAAATATAAATTCTTACTCTGTTTTTGAATACATTTGACCTAACAAGGGGCTGAATGTTGTTTGGTGAATCAGGCCAGGAGACACTTTCATCATTTGAATCTTCCACTTCTCTCTGAAGAATGCTGCCCATTCCCAAGAAGGTCTTTTTATCCTTTTGTTCCTCCTTACATAAGTAATTTTTATTTAGAGCTTTCTGTAAGAGTAAAAAATATGGCTAATCTTCAACAGACTAGTGCTTAGAACAAAGCCACCTGGGCAGGATTTTAGGGACCATCTACAGAGGGAAATTCATTATGTCTAAGCACTATGTTATATGGTAATTTGATCTTGCTTGTTTAAATGACACATAATGTTACAAATATGCTCCAGAACCATGTTAGACCCACGGAGTTTACACAGGCCCTTAACCTACTATATCAAATAGGCCAAGTGTGTAAAGGTACCCATGGGCGAGGTTGCCTGTGTGCTTTCATTCTAAAAGGCTGTTTTCTAGATGCTTATACTTCTGTTAAACTTTTACCTTCTGAAATATTCTGAAATTTTGGCCTAGAAGCCATTTTTTTTTCAATTTTTGCTCAAAAAGATTTTGAACACAGAAACAATGTAGAAACACATATTTTACCAGCCAGTATTTAAAAAACAAAAAGAGAAACAAAAAATACTATTCTTAGGGACTCTAGTTCTTCAGCTGAAGGTGGTAAAAACTTTAAATCTAGTACTGAAATAGCCCCTAGGCTATAAGTGGTCAGTGAAAATCCATTTTGATTTTGCTGGGTTATAAGGGTTAAAAATACTTTATACAATAACAAGTCTTTCTGACAAATAATGTCTCAAACTCTCCGTGAGCACTGTACATGCATCTGTCTACAAACAGACTGAAAATGATCATTCTCAATCTTCTTCTTTTTTTTCCATTCATATATGTGTTAGAATACGTTTAGGTTTAGACCCTGCTCCTCCATTGTGATCTACTAGCACAGATCCCTATATCAGTGAATGGAAAATGTGGGACTATGTGGAAACAGAGATGCATGATAGTGGAATCTCAAATCAGCATTGGGGCACTGATGTATAGCTGTATGTGGAATATGCTCTGTGAAGGGTCTATGATATTTTTAGCGATAATACGTAAAGATGTAGGTGCTGTGCAATAGCCCTTGCCTGAGTACAGTGTAAACATTTATTTTGGCAAGGACTACAGAGAAGCACTTGCCCCATTGAGTGCACATACTGTGCATTAGAGTGTTCTACAGCTGTCTTCAGAACTGCAGTGCAGTCACTTCCTCCAAACCAGTTTGTTTAATTCCCCTGAATAAAATCAGGAAACAACCTAATATTTGCAAGAGAAAATAGTGTGTGTGTGGGAGGGTGGGGTTACAACTGAGGGGACGGGGAACCCCGTTTGACTGAAACCTTATAAATCATAAATTGGAAATACTTGACTTTAGAGAGTGTAAATGCACCAAGGACAATATGAATGTTTATGCTTCTTAATCTTAGTTTGTTTATCTTGCTGTTCATGCTCAGGTAAAACCACAATGTGCTTCACAGTCTGTGTTTGACACAATCTGCGGCAAGCCAATCATCACTGGGAGCCAAAGAGTGTTCAGCACCGCAATTTATTTTACAATGTAACGCGTGCAAAAGGAACACCTCCATGATGCACCCTCATGATTTTTATATTTTTGCCAAAAATTCTCAGGTTGCTTAAGAGAAGATTTAATGTGAAATCAAATTTTATCATAATGAGCAACACTGCTGCACCCATGTGATTTCCTGATCCGCTGGTTAAAGGAATAACTCAGTAATGGCTGGTTACTGTATTCATTTGTAATAAGGCCAGACCCTAGCATTCTTTATCATTTTTAGATTTCTAATGAATTAGGCTCTGGTTCATTAATATTCTGGGTGGTTTTCCCAGGGGAAGTTAATGAGGGTTGTGTGTGTGTGTGTTGTTTTAATATGGCTTATGGTTTGGAAAGCAGAACATTTCCAGACGCTTGCCAGCAGTGCTACATTTAATGCTAGATTACATTATTTGAAAACTCATTCACCTCTAATAATCTCATATTTTCCACCCAACAAAGTCTTGCATATTCCAGCTAAAATAAAATGTCACAGGAATGAAATTAGGTGATAGCCCTCCACCCCCAATAGGGTAAATATGTTTGTTCATAATTTCCTATATTCCATTTCTCCACTTAAATTATGTGTATATATATATAAAATGCTATATAATCTGCACAATATATAAACTGCTTTTTAGACCTCATAATAGACTAACTGTAAAAATGCCATTTTAAGCTGTGTTTAAAGCCATTTTATTAATTTATTGGAAAAAGTAGCTTTTCATTTACATCCATCCCTGTTCTTTGCTTCAACTTCCATCATGCATCATCTAGACCATGAGGAACAAATCACTGCCGATTGTTTTTCTCCATCTCATAATGGTTTAGGAATGAATTTAGATTTTATTTTGGCACCCCACAACCAGTGCTACATCTTAGTTCTTTTCAATGGTCTCAGGCATTAACTCCTCATTAGCCACACCAACTACAAGAGCCAAGATCAGCTAAGCTGGCGATTCCACATCCAGGACCATTCTAGGGCATGTTTATAAAACCCAAGAAACATCATGACCTGAAGCTCGATAGGCCTGACATCCATTAGATCTATGACTTGGAATGGCAAATAAAAGGACAGATATGGAACAGAGAGAAGCAAAGATGAGACCTAGTCCTTTACAGGTAAGGTTGTATGAATAAGTGCTGCTGGTTACAGTTTAGCAGTTCAAATTTCCCTGTAGTCTTTTTAATCTAATCATCTTAACTCAAACACAACACACAACTGTGGGTGATCTCAAAACATATCAACTAAAGTCTAGTTCTCAAAGCAAGGTTCCAACATGCACTGGGTACTTCTTAACTTCCCTTTATTTAAGTGATTTTTTGTAAGTCTTTCCCAAAGTTTAGCATAGTCCATAGGCTTTACATCCAAAGTTAATAATCCATAGGTTTTTTTGTCTCTTTCCTCCAGGTAGGCCTGGTTACTGGGTTCTCTGTCATGACAGTTTCCTGCATCCCTCCTGTGAAGTAAGCTTCCTATAAGACTTATTCATCCCTTTGCTCCAGAAAGTCCTCTTAAACTGCTCCATTTGCTTAGACCAGCCAGAACCCCCATGTTGAAAAGGGGATTAAGTAAACTGCTCCCTAACTTTCTGGTATGTCGATATGATCTCCAACTTCTTATTTTTTCCCCTTTGAGAACCATGGTCACACCTTTCAATAATCTGACCAGCGGTAGCAATGTGCTCTTAAATCAGTTCATTACTGAGCTAGTCAAACCAATGAGATTTTCTCCTTTTTTTTCAGCCTAAACTTCTTTTCTGTTGTAGGCAGTATTGTCCTATAGGTAAATTGCCGTACTGGTGAATTGTTGGCATTTGAATATGTATTCTGCTGTTAACCCATACTGAACAGGATAGACAATAGAACTCCTTTCAATTTTAAACTAAGAAATAATAATACATATGCTTTGCGGTTGACAATTTTAACAAAATACATAGATGCTTTAAAGTTTGGGATTTCTACTATAACTATGACTGTGAACGAGCAATTTTCTTTTTTAACAAAGTATTCGCTGTAACTACCATTTTGTAGAAGGATGATCCCATGGTTAGGGCACTTGCCTAGTATTTGAAAGACCTGCCTTCAAGTCCCTGCTCTGTCACAGACTTTCTATATGACCTTGGGTAAGTCACTTAGTCTCACTGTACTTCAGTTTCTTATCTGTAAAATGGGATAAAAGCACTTCCAAACCTCACAGGATATTGTGAGGATTAAGATTATGAAGAATCTGATATTTCAGTAATGGGGGTCATAAGTACCTAACCATGGCTTGTCAAATATTACTCAGGTGCTAATACAGCTACATGGCTTTTGGTTCAAGGAGAAGACTTACATTACCTAGCGATATTATAAAATGTAAAAGTTCTTCAGATTTTTAGTATTCAGATATTAGTGTAGTGAGTATTCAGTGCAAAATAAAAGTCCGTGGGGCCTGCTTTTCCATGGACTTGCACTTTTGTGGATTTATTTCCTTCTCTCTCTTGTGGTTCACCCAGCATCTTTCTATCATAACCTGCTTCAGCAGAAATGGCCTATGTGTTTGATGCTGAAGGATATGGGTACCTATACAAGCAGATCATTGTGGTGTCTGTCAGGTTGTGGACAAAGCTTCATTAGAAAATACAAGTATTCTTAAAACCTTCTCCTTCTAGGGTGCTCTTTGTGAAGTTAGGCATTGGCAATGCCACACACATTGGCACACAATGTATGCAAACAAATGCCACATATGTGTATGCAAATCAGATATTTGCACATGGTCACTCAAGAACCAAGCTGGATTTGTACACATGCAAATACCTGATTTCTGTGTCTCCAAATATCTAATTTCTGAACACATCTTGGTGTTTACAGCTTTGAAAATCTGGCCCTAAGTTTATATTGTTCTCACAACATGCCTTCTGATACTTATACATTGTCTCATGTATTGTTTGGGCCCTACAAATCAACCTAGACTGTACATTCCATTTTCTTTGAACTATACAAATAGTACACAACACTTTATAATACCAGGAAAGGCAGGTTTAAAGAGTACATTATAAAGAACTGAACTACAGACAAATATAGTGTCATGAACACAAGAGAAATAGTCATTTTAACCTCCCTTCAGTAGTTGCTGTAATAGAATATAATGAACCAAATGCTCTCTTCCTCTAACTCCTTTTCTGAGAATTTTACAGCATGAAACATTTTTTATAAAAGAGATAAGTGCTGAGTGTTTTGTGTTCTACATGATGTTTCAGAGTTTTGAAATAGAAACTTTCTCTGAACATTGCCTTTTAACTTTTTGCAAAGATGTTGGTTTAATTAAAAATATTTCATTATTCTAGTAACTTTACTAGAATTTTTATTGAAAAATTTTTACAAGGAAACCATTTTTCAATGTATAAACTACCAAAGCTGTGTGCAGTGTTTTGGCTATAAACACTGCTTTAGGATTTGCTCCAGTTAGTTCTTGCTTGACTGACCTTGATGGCTGGACAATTACTTCAAATGGTGTAAAACCGCTAGAAAAAAAATGCCCATTTGTGACAGACATTTAGACAGAAACACTAACTGAAAGTGTCATGTATGGACTGCCAACATACTGCCAAGTGTCACCAATAGTTAAAGCACACTGACAATGAACTAGACTCAGTCTGTGGGCCAGATCCTGGGGTCAGGATGATCGTCAGTGCAGGGCAGGGTTGTATGTTAAAATGTGACATACCAGTACTGCCTCTCTGCAAGGCTGCCCCTGAGAAGTGTTAGAGCAACCCAATTCCTGGCTGTTTTCAGTGGGTAGCATAGACTAGAGGAATCCTCAAGGTGATCTAACTCTTTGTAAAAATACCAGCTGTGCAAAGAGACAATACTGGATCAGGAACATATAAAGGTGATTTTTAAGTCATCTTTCTCCGTATGTGTACGCACACCTCTCTGACCTGCCCTCTCAGCCAGATCTGGCAAGTTTTTTCCAGAGCACAACTTAGAACATTAGTAAGCAGCCTATGTGTATGCACACTCACTATGAGCAACTATGTCCAAGTTTTGTGACCACTGTATAAAAAGGTTGTAGAGAAACTGGAAAGAATCCAGATGTGAGTGACAAGGATGATCAAAAGGATGGAATGAAAGCCATATGAGCAAAGGATGAAGGAACTGGACATGTTTAGTTTGGAAAAGAGGAGATTAAGGGGGGGAAATGATAGCGGTCTTCAAATACTTGAAAGGCTGCCATAAAAAAGATGGAGAAAAATTGTTTTTTCTTGCCACAGAGGACAGGACAAGAATCAATGTGTTCAAACTACAGCATGGCAGATTTAGATTAAATCTCAGGACAAGCTTTCTAGGCCATGTCTACACTACAAAGTTAAGTCGACTTTATGTAAGTTGACATCAAGCCTCCGATTTAAGCAAGTTGATCTTGTGTGTTCACACTACGCTCATTGTATCAGTGAAATGCATCCTCACTAGCAGGGCTTGCATTGACACACGGAGCATTGCACTATGGATAAGAGGATGTAGAACTGGGCAATGTAGAACTATAGCATCCAGCTGCTTTTCTTGAACCTCAGCCAGATGCCACAAAATGTCTGATTGCTCTGTCATAATCCAAAGCATCTTTTCCTGTGTGGCACACTCGTGTTCCCTGCGTGCTCTCCTGTCCTCCCTGTCCACGTGCAGTTTGTCGAACAGTGTAATCCTCCATGCTCTGAGCTCCGTCTTGTCACTGTCAGGGGTGTGCATTAACTCATGGAACATGTCCTCCCGCGTCTTCTTTTTCCGCCTTCTAATCTGGGAAAGTCTCTGTCCCAGTGTGGAGGATGCACCAACGGACAAGGTTTCAGCTGCAGGGAATACAAAGCACAAGAGCAGCATTAACAGTGTATACATTGTTGCTGGTGCAAGATTAATATTTTTTTTATTAAAAAAACCACCCCTCAATACACTTCACTGCAAGCCACAATGTAATCACAACCACTGGCTACTATTGCAAGAGTCGGTTTGCTGCTCCAGCCATGGGATCACAGGTTGGAACGTGAGAAAAGCCCCCCTTTCCCTAGTAAACTGGACAGTGCTTGAGGACAGGCACAAGTGTAAAGCCCCCCAAATAGTTTGTTTTTTAAAAAAGCAGCACCGGGTCAGGGGGGAAGGGAGACAAACAGGAAGCCGTCACCTCCCCCCTTTTTTTTCAATGCAGCCGCCTCTTCTTCCCCCCTCTCCCTTTACTCCGCACGCTACATCCTCGCTCCCCCGCTCCCTCCACCGCCTCCTGCCTGTGGCAATCAGCTGTCTTGCGGCATTCAGGAGGCAGGAGGGAGAGGGAAGGAGCGAGTACACGGTGTGCAGGCACCCCCTCCCTCCCCTGCCTCTTGAACACCGCAAGCCAGCTGATTGCCGTGAGCAGGAGGCAGAGGAGGGAGGGGGGAGGCGCACTGTGTCCACGCTTCTCCCCTCTCCCGCCTGCCTGCGGCAATCAGCTGGTTTGCAGTGTTCAGGGGGCAGGAGGGAGGAGCAAGGACTCTGCGCACAGCCTCCCCTCCTCCCCGCCTCCTGCCAGCGGCAATCAGCTGGTTTGCAGCCAGGGCCAACTCCAGGCACCAGCTTACCAAGCAGGTGCTTGGGGCAGCCACTTTGGAGAGGGGCGGCACGTCCAGCTATTCGGTGGCAATTCAGTGGACAGTCCATCATTCCTGCTCGGAGCGAAGGACCTCCCGCCGAATTGCCGCCGCAGATCGCAATTGCGATCGTGGCTTTTCTTTTTTTGTTTGTTTGTTTCTGTTTGGCTGCTTGGGGCGGCCAAAACCCTAGAGCCGGCCCTGTTTGCAACATGCAGGAGGCAGAAGGGTGGGGGAGCCTGTATCCCAAGTCCTCGCTCCTTTCCCCTCCCTCCTGCCTCCTGAAGCCATAAGCCAGCTGATTGCCGCGGGCAGGAGGTGGGGGAAGAAGAGGGAAGGCACTGATCCACGGGATCTGACGGTGAGTGGGAGGTGCTGTGGGGGGAGCGTAGGGGAGACAAAGCAGGCAGCCAAACGACATTATAGTGAAGCATTACATAACTTTAAATGGAGCATATTCTGTAACTGAGCAGGGACGTAAGACTGAAACAACGTTAAGCGAGAGGACATTAAGTGGGGAGTTACTGTACAGAAATGGCCTGTAAAACAGGCCATGTTGGTCAACGGAAGGGACTCAGTAGTGTAGACACGTACATTATCAGATTGACTTAACACAGCTTATGTCAACCTAAGTTTGTAGTGTAGACCAAGCCTAACTGTAAGAACAGTAGGACAATGCAACCAACTTCCTAGGGAAGTCATGGAATCTCCTTTGCTGCAGGTTTTCAAAAAGTGTCTGAACAGCCATTTGTCTTGGATGGTTTAGACACAACAAGTTCTGCATCTTGGCAGGGGGTTAAACTAGATGACACTTGTGGTCCCTTCTAGCCCTATGGTTCTTCCCAACTTAGCTAAATGGACATGCACTAGCTCTGCCCAAACTAGGCTGCTAAAAATAGCAATGTGGCCAGGAGATAGCACAGGTGGCAGCTCTGGGCTAGCTGCCTCTGTACAAACCCACCCAGTGTATGTACTCTGGTGGCTATCCAGAGCCACCACATATACTATCCTGGCTACGCTAATCTTTTTAGTGACATTAACGATATTTACAACCATCTGAAGGGAGAATGTGGTTCGCTAGATGTGAAATGTTGGCCACATTAACCAAACCATCTTTCTGTAGGAACTTCTCAACTAGCTATTAATAAACAGGCCAAAATCCCAGTGTTTCCTCCATCCTTACTCAGAGCCAGATCATGCCTCGCCCCTTGGCAGGTGAAGAAGTTTTACGGTTCAAAGAGCTGTTTCCAATCATGCTCATACATACAGTCCAGGCACAATTGCAATCCCCTGAGCACAATGACTGCTCCTGGCTAAAAACACCAGACACCCAAAGAGGGCGTAAAGATGTGAGGAGGATACAAAGGCCCTCTAATGTGCCTTTTCTCCAGTTCCAGCTTCTGAATCCGTCTGGGAAATCATTCATCGTTTGTAGCACTAGCAGCCCTTTTTTATGTTCAAGGAATGCATGCGGAACCATCAAGTCTGCTTCTTCTACTTGTATGGTAAGAGGCTGTGTCAGAGGCTGGTACCCCATGCTAGTCCAGCAACCAAAGGGTTAATACAGGCATTGCCAGCCACTGCTGATTGGCAGACTGGGAGGATAAAAGGGCTGGGAAGCAGAGGGACAGGCAGCTAACAGATGACTGATCAAACAGGAGGACAAAAGAGCTCCTTTAGCAGCCTGCTAGAGAGCCGTCCAGGAACAACGCCCCAGAAAAGGGCGAACAGGCCAACAATGGGCTGAGGGAAGGTAGGAAGGAGCTCAGGGCACTGTCAGAGTCAGCAAACCCTGACTTTCCTTGTCTAGCTTGAGGGCCCTGAGCTGGAATCCAGTGGAGTGTGTGGGCCTGGGTTCCCCTACCAACCTGCCTGATGGAACTGAAAATAGAGAAGGACACCGGCGGTGGGACTGACACCTCACTGGGCTGAGTGAGCTGGAGCCATGCCCCTCCTGTTTGGCCGGTGGGGTGGGGGGCACCTTTGCACTGATGTGCCATCTCACACACTCCCTGTGTTCTTTCTCCACCCTATTCCCATCCTCGGGTAGTCATAATTTGAGGGAAATTGTATATTCCTTTTGCATCTGCGTGACTCAAAAATAGGTTTCAGAGTAACAGCCGTGTTAGTCTGTATCCGCAAAAATAGCTAATTTTAAAAAACAAAGTTTGCTACATACTTAATCCATGACATGATCCCTGATTGGCCCACAGATTCTGATACTGCCTGCAGTTTGATCCATGTATCCCATCCCCATTCACGAGGCTGGTTACAACTCCCTACAAGACTGTCCCCAGATATTTATGGTTTCAAAGCTTCAGCTATTTTAACTTTGTGAACTAGAAGTCAAACTTTCTCTGTGTGTGACAATGACTGGCACAATGGAGTGAGGTAAGGATGAGATTATGGCTTTTGAATCTGACTCCTGGAGTTCTGATGGAACTTTTCATTTTCTTTCTATCTTTGTTGTTTCGCACCTTTAACATGTCAGAAGCATCCTCAATCCTTGAGAAAGATGGAGATGGAAGAGAGTGAAATTCAAGGGGAGAAAATTCCAGCCACTATTCTGTGCAACTGTTTTATGTGTTAAATTTTGGATCGTGTCCTATGGAAAGAAGTGGTGCTTTGATATAGGATTTTTTTGTGATTTCTTACTTCAGAGGCCAATTTGTCACTTGTGGTTTATCTGTTCATTCATCTTTGCCTTTTCTTTTTCTTCCTGATGGAAATATAAAACCACCAACTGGAAAAGCCACTAAGGATTTTCTTGGAAAGATCAGTTGTATTTTAATATGCTTGCTTTGCTTATTAATTTGAAAGTCTGCAATTGTATAAACTGTTTGACCTGAGCACCTGTAATCATAGTTCAGTTCTTTAAAAAGAAAGAAGGAAAGAAAACACATGTCTCACATTCTTCTGGTTGCTAGAAAAACATTAGACATGAAAAAAATCTCTTTACAATGACAGGATACATAGCAGATTAATGATTGTTATTTGAATCTACATTTTAGTTCATTTTGCTTCAAGACATAAGTTAATAGGATATTGATGGTATTCAAACTGAAAAGAACGTGCTCTGTAAACAAAGACTGTGTAAACTTTGATAGGTCATCTTGCCAACTGATCTTATACCTTCAGAATGTGAGGAGAGTTCCAAGGGAGATTTCATAGAAAGGGGACTTTATTTTCCACTTATAAAATTACATGCTGTCACATTCTGGGGTGCATTCCAGGCTGGTGAGGAGTTGTGTCGTTGCCTGCTCTATAACCCTGGGTGTATTAAATGCTCTGCTGCTGTGGATCACAGCCTGGACACTGATAGCCAGCAGACAAGCACGCAGTATCCTGAGTGTCTGTATGCTATGCAGCCCTGGTTCAGCACTCTGACCCCGTTAGACTGCCTACAACATAAGAGGCTACAGTGGGGCTGTTATCACCCAGTTACCTTATGCAGTGGTGACCCCAATACACTCCCAGTCCCAAATTTCCCCCAAGCCATCTTCCCTGCAGTGTCTAGACCCCTCCTGGAACATTGAGAGAAATAATGAGGCTTGTTTTCACCTTTAACGAAACCAAAGCACAGCTTAAACAACGAGGAATCCTTGTGGCACCTTAGGGACTAACACATTTATTTGGCCATAAGCTTTCATGGGCTAAAACTCACTTCATCATGAAAGCTTATGCCCAAATAAAGGTGCCACAAGGATTCCTTGTTGTTTTTACTGATACAGACTAATGTGCTTACCACTCTGAAACAAAGCACAGCTTATCACTTTAACTGGTGTTAGCAATCACTTTGATTCAAACACAGCACTGGCTTGGTTTAGATGAAAAGTAAAACAAGTTTATTACCAAAAGGGGAGAGGATTTTAAGTTCAAGTATAAAGGATAGTGTAAGAAATGGTTACTAGCAAATAAAAGTGAAAAACAATTTTAGAGGCTAAGGCTTACCATAATAAGCTGCAGCCTTTGTTCAAGATAGCTTCTTTACCAGTCTACCTCCCAGCAAGAAGGCTGACGTACTGCTCTAGTCTGAACCTCCCACAAAATCCAAAGTGCTTGGTTCTGTCATTGTCTTAGGTGAAACATAACTTGGAGTTCTCTGCCCCTCTCTTTATAGTCCAGGGAACCTTTGAAACCAATTCCTTTGAAGGTTATCCCCAAAGTAAAAGGTGTGAGGAAGGCGACATTGTCTCCTAGTTTCATGCTGGTTTCTTCACTTGCTGTTGTACACTAGAATGCAAATTGATCTCTTTCCTGAAATCCTGATATGATGCTCAGTAATTATCTCCCTGTTGGCTTGATGGTCCTACTTACCTTCTATGTAAATTGCATTCCCATTGTCTCTTAATGTATCATGAAAGTACCTTCAGGGTGGAAGAACCACATTCCTTTGTCTAGGGTGGAGTAACTTCAGCCCTGCCCGGCAGACACATTTTGATAACATAATTCTCAATATGTTTGTGATTTTGAATCTGTTTTCCATACATACACCACACAATAATATTACTATGATATTAAATTTGTATTGATATCTTACCTGACACTTTTTAGACAAAGGTTATGATATTAGTGAGTTGGGGTACACGCAACCGGTCAGGCCAGCTGAAACTCACTACTAGATACCAATAAGCTCCTTGCCATCTTGCACTGAGATGCCATAAGGGTCACACATGTGTTTATGATTTTTTTTCCTTCCATTAAATCATTATATGAATTTGCACTTTCTTCTGTTCAACAAACTATGGACTTGATCTTTCAAAGACTTATGCATGTCAGTGGGACTACTTGTATGCTTAGGTCTTCGCAGGATTTGCTGAGTGGATTTGCCCACTTTATTAAAATAAAAATTGTCATTCAGCCAAACAGAATCCTAACATATATTCTAATTAACTGGTTATTTACATTTGTCCTTTTTTTTTTGGCAAGGAATATAACAAAATCACAATACATAAGACAAGGCTGTTATTTTTGTTACTACAAGCCAAGTTCTGTAGGTTAGGACACTGTGTATTTGCAGAACATATTATTCTCCCTGTTGCAATTAGTACAAAATAATAGATCTGTGACACTATTTGTGCTGTGAACCATTGGTAACTAAGTTTGATCAGTTAAAACCTGAGAGGTAAGACTCCCCATTTCCCTTCAACAGGACCATTTGTAATGTGAGTTGCTACTGAATATGAGCAAGGGTATCAAAATCTGAGGCAAAGTGACCATCTATTTCTTATAAACAAGAGCTTCTATTTCAAATCAAATATAATCCACCAGTGAAAATAACATATCTGTTTCAAGGCAGATAGGAGCAAAAGAATGAAATTTGTCATAAGTAAATGTAAAATGCTGTGAATATTAGGAACAATTTCCTAGTGATGTCTAATGTAGACTCTGGAATCAACATTTTAGGAAACAGATATAACCACATCATGTAATTTGTAATTTATGCTGCCTCAACTCTCCTGTATTCTTTTTTCTTTTGTATTTGTCACCCTCTCTTAATATTATGTAAGAAAATAATTTGTTCTGTCAACAATTTTTTTGATTTTTTTTGGTTCCAACTATCTAAAGTGATAGTATTTGTGAGCTTTCTTTTCTGCCCTCTGAAATTTCTTTAGAGATCTTTGTTCAGATTAAACCATATGGAAAAGAACCTTAATATAATATCACCCTCAGTAAGGTCCCAGTTCAGTAAGTCATCCCTAGTCAACAAAACACTTGAGCACATTTCTTGGAAGTCAAGCATACGCTTAACTACTTTGCTGAATCAGGGCCTAAATGGACTAGGTAATCAGGTATAAAAATTAGGGATTATACGCATGAGATCCATACACAGAAGGGATGTTCCCCATGGAAGTTGGTATCAGATACCCCTATGACAATGTTTCCCCGCTTTCCCTACATCTGGGAAGCCACATGAGGGAAGAGAAGAGGAATGGGTGGGTTGGGATGGAGCTATAGGAAGTGCACCATCCCTCTCACTCCCCTCTTCCCCCGCAAGTATTCAGGTAACAAATTATGGAACAAATGTTTTGTGGCACACACTTTAAATACTTTATGATCAAAAGATCGGGGTCTGGCATCTCTATTTGGGCAGAGTTAAGATAGTTTGGCTATTTTCCTGACTGACTTTCTAACCTTCGAGCCTTTTTTAGCTTTAAAATTCTTGCAGAGTTATGTGCACTCACACACTGATATGTGACTGCAACTTTAACTTCACCTTAACAATGATTTTAGGTGGAAGAATGGTCACATGTATTGACAGAAGCCAAAAGTTATGAGACTCCATCCTTAAGAAAAGAGTGTGAGTTAAGATTGAGTACATTAATATGCCCACATGTCCTAGATGTTGATACACTGAGTGTAGGATAGGAACCAATGTTAGCTAAATTCAGCTGTGTGGGATTTTTTTATAACACAGGCTGAAAACCTTGTAAGCTATCAGGCAGCCAAGCAGCTGCAGTTTTCACTTTCAGAGAGCTGCTTGAATGTGTTTGGAGCATCTTTACATTTAATCTTAAACCTTCTGAAAAAAAGAGTGAACTGGGAACTGTTCATTACACTGGATGCTACATGTCACAGCTGGTGTTGACAGTAGAGGGGACTCAATAATATATACACTGAACATGAACTTTAAAATAGCTGCAGGATGGGTACTTACCAACAAGCAAAAAAATATAAAGATCAGTCATCTAGCCCAGGGGACAGAAAGCATTAAAGCTTTACCAATTTGTCATTCTGTAGTCTTTCAACTTATTTCATGCAACTGAACTGAAATATATTGCAAAGCTATCTTGTTGAAATCATGCTCAAAATATTTTACAAAAATAAAATCTTATTAGTGAAAAATACTGCATGTCTATGCAGCAACTTGTGCTAGCAGTGAATTGGACCCAATAAGTTAAACAGAAAAAATAGTTTGGATTTTTTTTCCAGCAGACATCTGCGAAGACTATAGCAGAGCCTAAGATACCCTGGTATTACAAGACATCCTATACTGGGCAGGGATCTCTATATTTTCCACCTACCTGCACTGCCAAGGGGCTTGGGAAAGGTGAAGGGTGTTGCTCTTATCCTATTGATTTATTTTCTGTCTGTGTTTGTGGGACTCTGATAAGTTTAAAATTACATACATTTTGGCCTGCCTACGTGATTTTCATTGCTACTTATTTAGTACCACCTGTTGGCTGTTACAGACCATCTGTTTAGTTGCCAGCCAAATGTAAATAAAATAAAATAAAATAAAATAATACCTATTGCCTTCACTATTCCAGCTATATATATATTTTTATATAAGTATTGACTACAGATGCTCAAAAACCATTTTTAAATTATTGAAATATTGAGAAAATTTCAAAAACTGTTTCATTCAGCTAGTTTTCAAAATGACTGACTTTTATTCTTGAAATTTTCCATGGAATTTTGTATCATTTTTCCCCGCTTTTGAAAATTGGCGCTTTTTTTTAAGCAAAATGTGTGTTCCAATGTTCAACGCTTTCTTTTATGGTAAATCCTACCTAAGTGCTCAACCAATGGGAATTTGCTTGGGGATAGGGCAAATAGTAACACAAAATGGAAATAATAAATGAAACATTTAATCAAAACTTTAAGAAATCCAAATATTCTCACAGTTTTTAAAAAAGACTTTATCGAAAAATTTAACTAGCTCTAGGGCCATCCTCAGTGCAAAGTGACATGATACTTGTTATTCTTACAAAACAAAGGAAAATTGTCTGTAAGAAACAGGTGTGACACAGTCTTATGAACATGCAGGAGCTTTTTAAAAACTAGATATCCTTCTCTTGCTATCATCTCTCCAAAAAGGCAATAGTTTTGGAAGAAGTTTTCTGAAACATAAATAAAACCTGGGGTATACGGGAGAAATATTTAAGAGACCTGCACCGTAAGAGCCCCAATAGTCTTAGTGAAAACTGCTATATAAAAGAAAGGGGTGTTACTTGTGATGTTTCAATTATATTCTGTCTCAGACCAAAGCGCCCATGTCTGAGCCACTGACTAGCTGGACAGATGATGATGAACACTCTTAGCCTGACATTGCCATCTAGATCATAATGTAGGAGCAAAACAAAGAACAAGACCCAAGTAACTGAGTTTTTAATTATTTCTTTGGAATGGAAGCCTTTTAATTATTACTGTCTTGTTATTTGAATTGTTGTTGTGCCTAGAAGGCCTAATTACAGACCATTACCCCACTGTGCTTAGTGCTGTACAAACACAGACCAAAAAGACAGTCTCTGCCCCAAGGAGCTTACAGTCTAAGTATGAGACAGGAGACAACAGATGGATACAGACAGACAGGGAGTACAAAGAAACAATGAGAACATAACGTCTACATAGTCAAGACAGACAGAGTAGTGGAAGCACATAAGCAGAATCAGAGTGAAAATATGATCACAACAAATGACAAGTTAGTTCCATGATTTTATTTAATTGGGGGCTGGGAATTCCTTAAGAACCTGGCTGGGTCCCATTTTACCCCTTCCCTCAGATTCTTCCCTGGGGAACCCCAGGGCAACATTACCTTCCAGGCCTCTTCAGGCCTTGCTCTTTCTGTACAGGTTAGTGATAGGCACACACCAGCCCCCGAGTCCTCAAAGGAGCCCTCTGGATTACTCAGCCTCTGTTGCACTTAACAGACTTTTTACTCCCTAAGGAATAGCACACACCCTCTTACAAGATTTAACTCAGGATCATCACTCTGCTTAACACACAGCACCTAGATATATTTATAGTGAAAACAAGAATACATTTATTATCAAAGAATTCAAATGATAGTAAGTGAGAATAGTGGAAACGAATGGTTACATATAAAATAATAACACACTTGCTAGAGCCTAAACTTAACTCATAAGACATTCCCTATCTCCTACAAGGTGGCTTATCGCAAATCCTTTTCCCAGTATTGTCAACCAAGATGGCTGAGATCCCTCTTTCATAAGATCATGTGCACTGGCAGCTTGTCTTCACAGATTTCAGGATGCCAGAGCATCTCTTTGCACCTCCAGATATACCAGTTCAGACCTTTGATCGTCACGTGAAAACTGGGTTTTCCCTCTCCAGGGGTTTACTTCTTCCTGTTAATTTCCTTCTGAAGTCTCGGCAAAGTCTTCATTAGCATTTGACTCAGTATGCTAATAGTCTTCTATTGTAAAACACACAATGGTCCACTAGGGAAGTAAATGTTTCCAATCTCATGTCTGGAGAAGTTTGTCTCTAGGCATGCTACCTTTGTGTGATCTGCCTTTATCTACAAAGCCCAGAGAACATAATTTTCAGCATATACACATAACTCCTCACACATTTGCCATACCTACATCTTGCAATGATTATGATGACCAATGTGACTCTTTCATTAGATACCTTGAATAACATTCTTTTGGTGAACCCAAGGGATACCGTGTCCTCTGCCAGTTGGGTTTGCAAAAAAGAAAAGCTAATGATTACCAATACTGCTTTTTTTCAGTAGTGGCACTTTGCATTACAGCAAAAACAATTATTTGAGAAACCATAGACTGCATATAATTCATATTTTAATCGGAGTGTACAAAAAACTATTGTTCTTATCCAGATGTATTTCTACTCTTTTCCAAATAATAAGTAAAAAAGTTTTTCTTTCATTGTAAATCTGAAACAAGAAGTAATGCTGTAGCTTGATTTAATTAAAGACACAGATGGCCAAATTAATCACTAGTGCAACCTTACTGGCTCAGGAATATATCCCAAACTGTTTTTATCTCAGACTAATTTGTCGTAATTTTGTCTTCATAGAAAAAATGCTGATTACACTATCAAACAGAATCAGATCACAGGCCTTTATCCTGCAAAGAGATGTGTTCAGACAGACCCCCACATGATGCCCATTGAATCTCTTTGCAGGATCATGGCTTACTTACTCCGTTGTAAATCCAAAGTAACAATCGACGACAACATAATTACTTCAGATGAGCCCAAGTATAAATAGAATCAGAATCTGGCCCTAGACTATGTCTTATTCTGATGGTTGGTTCTAAGCAAATGTTTTAGCAAACTTCCCCAGTCAAATTCAGCACTTGCTGAGTTGTGCCCACTTATGCCAAGGATTAATTTGCCTCCCTGAGTTAAGGGGCTAGCAAATCGATTGGTTTGTCTCAGAATTCTTTGACTTGAAAGGCCACATTCTTCTCTAACTTATACTCCATGAAAAGCCAGCGAGACAGATTCTGCCCTCGGTTTCATAGGTGCAAATTCAAAGTAACACAATTGAATTAAAAAATGAATTTTTGCATCTGAAGAAGTGAGGTTCTTACCCACGAAAGCTTATGCTCCCAATACTTCTGTTAGTCTCAAAGGTGCCACAGGACCCTCTGTTGCTTTTTACATCTATATTTTGTATTCGGATATCTGACCTTTATTATTCATCATCTCTCCCCTTTAGTTCAACTGAATTGTAAAGTGAAACTGTGAATTTTGAAATGCTTCAGGGGATACATTTGCACACTAAAATATTAAACTCAACTTAATTAGATACATTAATGATCAGGCATTTGGTAAAAGCAATAGGGATTGTTTTGCTAATTTTTATCATACAAACACATTGCAAAGTTCCTGTAAACAATTCAGAAGAGAACTTATTAGGGGAAAATGTAAAACATTGAACTTGGGGTGGGATGAGGGGAATAAAAACAAAATGTTATTGCATGCTTCCTGGCAGTTTTATTAATTTCTGTTTTATGCCTTATAAATTTAATTAATGTAATCCCATTTGAAGTGTGGAGTTTTACAAGGAAGAAAAATATCTTAATATTTTGTATTAAGAGGGAAGAGGGTAAGAATTAAATTAAACTGCATTCTTAAAAGGTTAAGTAGTATGTGTTCACTGGCTTTGCAGGGAGCTAAATAATATGATTAATATTTAATTAGAGAACATTAAGGAATAACTGGCTTGCTGCAGACAGTGGCTCTTTCTGCATTAAATGAAACTGGTGGGGGGATTTTAGTGAAAATACTGGGTAAAATGACTTGTTCTCAGCAAGACGCTGTATTGATTGGGATATTCTCTTGTTCCCACTGTTGCTCAGGGTCATGGGCTATATTTGCTGAATGATTTTATTGCTTCTCACCTTTCTGGACACACAATATGCTGATACAATGACATTTCACTGACTGGTCCCAAAGGATATCAACACTTGTTTGGATTCAGAGGGGTTTTGTTCTTGTTGTTTTTTCTTTTAGCGTGTGTTGTGGTACAGGGGGCATTATCCATTTGGCATAGGTAATAACGGATGTGCTTAAGCTAGCTTCTCCAAGAGAATGCCTCTTCTGAGGACCTGATAGAGCAAAGTGCAGATTGCCATTGATTTTGGTGAAAATGAGGACAATCAGTAACTCACAGTATTGCCAGTTCCAAGCATTCAAAAATCATGAGATCTTAAAAAAACAAACAAACAAAAAAGCTTTTGGTCCTCTTACCTTCACATTTTTGTGCATTGCAGATCACATTTTCAATCTGTTCTCTACAATCATGAAGGCTAGAAACTTTTTTTTTAAGGAGAGCTAAGATTCTCACATAATCACATGGCTCCAGGAGCTGGGGCTTTGAGAAAAGTACCAAAAATGACTAGTGATAAAATTGTAAAGAGTTGGCACCACTGGGACCCTTTGGAAAAAAATCCCTTTGGGTGTTCAATGGAAACCGGAGATGTTCAATGTTATTTCTGGTACAGGACATCCCATTACACCCAACTTCTGTCAAGTGTTATATGAAAAACACCCTGATTACTTATCCAGGCAGCTCTCGATAATCTTAGAGATGGAAGAATCTTACAGTGTTAAGTCTGATGTTTTCATGTTGAATTGTTCTCAACGGTATATTTCTAGAGTCATGTCCATTTGAGGTGACCTGATAAGAACAGGTTTCAAGCTACTGTATTTTCTTAAATCATTATTGTTAAGTGCAAGAAATCAGAAATTTTGTCTCAGAAATACAAAATTAATTAAATAGTGAATGTGTTTTTCAGCAGTAATGTGGTAATTTCTTCACAATGAATGGATTAAAAAAATGTTTTGACAAATTTAATACCATATGAAAATCAGCTGAGAGAGTTGAAAAACACAACTCTT
The DNA here is from genome assembly GCF_027887155.1 of Malaclemys terrapin pileata. Classification (NCBI taxonomy): domain Eukaryota; kingdom Metazoa; phylum Chordata; order Testudines; family Emydidae; genus Malaclemys; species Malaclemys terrapin. The sequence continues at coordinate 31,059,471 of NC_071506.1, forward strand.
CTCAGCCTTACAGTGTGAGTTTAAAAATATGAATATGTGATGGTAACATTCATTCTCCCCCTCCCAGAATACTCCTTCCTTCCTTCCCCAAAAATCCTGAAATTTTAAAAACATTCCCAGAGGATTCCTAACTTGCAGTTTGACCATAGATATGGAATTTCACTCTGTACCATTAAATATAGAATTACTATGGTAGCCAATAAATAATGTAATGACAAGCTGGGGTTACATATCCAGTAACGGTATCCTTTGGTTAGAGGGTAACTCGATGGTGTGGAGGGCCAGTGTGAGGCCACTTTAGACAGCACGTGATGGGAGGCAAATGGAATAACAATGCACAAGACCCCAAAAACTAGGTTCTATGTGAGTGGAGTATGGAGGAGTACGGAGAGCCTGCTTTGTGACTTCCCTATATAGGCCAGCACTAAGGGCCATGTTGTGGGTTGGTCAGGTACAGGCCAGGATGAAGGAAGCTGATGGTATCAGTATTTATGCTGATACAACTGCCCCAATGCCCCATATAAAGCTTCAATTCCTGGAATTGCAGGTATGTGGGGAAGGGGAAGTGCCCCATTCACTGGTATTGGTTTGAGAGATGTCCAGTTCCTCCATACTCCACTCACATAGAACCTAGTTTTTGGGGTCTTGTGCAGGGGGAATGGAGTTCACCCCCTGACCCGTGTAATGCACTTCTATCTGTGCTCTGCACATACATGTTGTATCTGTTGAAAAAGACTAGCAATAGATTTAGTAAAGCTTAATTTTGAGTCCACATGCACAGCAATTGTAAACTGCTATAAAGCTAACAGGAAAGGCTTACCTTCCACATGAGAAGGAATTCTGGATTATATTAATTTAATCACCACAAATCATTGGAAGGGAACACATCTTGTTATCTGCACCTAATAAGATACTAATCAGTGGCTCATTAGCTTTAAAAATATCAACCTGGTTGTGCTGTCTTTGCTCTGTACAGTAGAATAATGAGTCATATTAGCGATAACAAAACATCCCACACATAAGAATTGCATTTGCCCATTACCCAGGCTATGTGCATAAAATCTTCCAAGAAAAAAAAAGTGGGAAAAGACACTTATTTAAAGAATGAGAGAGCAGTGCTGTAATTGACCTTCATTTTCAGGGCTCTCTACTGCTTCGTTTTGCAACTAAGCTCTACTTAGAATCCTGTCCTATATTCCTTATGTTTTCCACACTCTCATTGGCTTAGATAGGAGCGCTGGATGCACAAGGAATACAGAGTTGGAACCTGACTCTGTTATATTAGAATCCTAACGAGAAAGTTCTCACCCCACTATCTCCTCCCCACATATCAGTGTGTTTAAATCTAATGTTTGTTTATATATTTGCACAAAGGGGCAAATAGTAGAGAACACAAAAGCTAGATAGAAAACAGATCCACAAACGTGCAACTATGAAAGCAACCTCATGACAGATATATTTAATATGCTTTTAAAGGGAGGCATAATATTTCTGTATTAACTGAGTCCCCTCTTCCATTAATGTGGCTGAAATGGTCATAAGCCTTTGCTGGCTAGAGTTTCCTTTTGAACACTCCAAGATGGACTCAGTGCAATTTCAGATGCCCAGGGGTTTTCAGAAATGATGTTTAGTCATGCCCAAGACCCCTGAGTGTTCTAGGTATCCGCGTACAGCAAGCAGGCATGGTGCGTTGTATGGTTAAGGGGGTGGGCACTTAATGACCATTTTTAAAAAGAGCTCAGAGGCCCCGAGGCACTCAGCTAGTTGTTGCTGATTTATTCATGGCAGAGGCACAACTATGCCAGCAGGCGCAAATTAGGCCATGCAGGCAACAGCCATTCACTAGCTGCTCTACACATCACACACCTGGAGAGGCCACACCAAATTTATTTTAAGATACAAACACATACAAGAGTGGCAGTGTGAGACAAACAGGCAGGATGAATTGGGAAGACCAAGAAATAATTAAGGCTTGGTTGATACACAAAATGTAATTTATACCAGTGTAGTTACTGCAATGTAACTAAAAGCAGCCGTGTTCACACCATTTCACTTGGCTGGTGCACGTTTCAAGCCATACAGTGCACTGCCAGTGGCGGTTTAGCCACTGGGAACAATGGAGCCCATGCCCGAGGGCCCTGGCCAATTGGAGGGCCCCAGAAAAATGGGTGCCCCCGAACCGTGACCCCATGGCCCCCATTTGCCCGACTGCTGCTGGGGAGCGGGGTCAGGGGCTTGCACCGCTCCCCCGGCACTCCTGCCAGGGAAATGGGATTGTGGGGCGGGGCCCTGCCCCCTCCACCCACCCTGCACTTCTGCCAGGGAGCAGGGGAAGCCCGCACGCCCCAATCCCTCTCCCCGGGGAATGCTGGGAGGACGGAGCAGGGCAAGCCCCTGCGCCCCAATGCCATTTCCCCAGCAGGAGCGCTGGGAGCGTAGGGGGACTGCAGGTGGAAGGGGTAGGGAGGGGCACCCACTTACTCTGGCCCAGGGTCCCACCAATCTATAATCCATCTCTGTGCACTGCATAGTGCAGTCATGTGTGGGTAGGTATCCCAGAGTCCCTTCCAGCTTCAGAGCATTCTCGTCAGGTTTGACAGTGGTTTGAAGGATATCTCCCAGTGTCCAAAGCAATTCTACAAGTAGTAGGTCAAACATCCATCTTCCCTCCAGCTGTATCCCCAAACCTATCCTAATGTCTTTGCCATTTCTAAAGTACCAGAATGAATGAGACCCAGAAGAATACTGAGCTCCTCTCTATCGTTGGGACAGGAAAGCACATCTTGTATTGGAGAGTCTGCAGCAAGAAAACCATGGAGGCTGCCAGAAGATAGTGCAATTAATGGAAGTTGCTAGTAGTGGAAGTTGTTAGTAGTGGCAGTTGCTAGATGAGGGACTAGCATTTAATTGTGTGCAGACATTTCTATACTATCTAATGCTCAATCAGATTCAATTGGTGGAGCATTGTTTCTCGGCCCATCCAATTAACATCAAGGGATGGGACCAGAGTGTTGTGGACTTTCAGGCTAACATAGTGGTTTCCAGAAGGACAGTTAGAGCATTGAGCAGATGATGGGTGTCATGAGCCTTTCACCCACCATTTCACACAAGGCTAGCATCACTTTGCAATTCCTCCTTTAAATGCTGTCTTGCTTCATCAGCGTACCTAGTTTGGTAGCTGAGTACGACATCACTTTTCTCAAAAGTTGTAAATGATATCTATTTTGGGATATATTTGCCTGACTTCTGGGCTTATTCACCAAGGTCTCTTGCTTTTAGAGGATTTCTCAGGCTGTTACCACTGCCTCAAATATCACAGGACTCTTAGTGATGTAACTGCCATGGTTGTTATAGATGCCATTAGGGTGACTACCTGTTTTGTAATTCAAAAGCTATTCCTTATCAGGGTCTAATATCACAGTTTGTTTTCAGTATGTTGCCAACTGAGAATCCTTGGTTTTACAGATACTAAGAAACTTTAGTCAGATAAAAGCAATAATCTTGCAAAGGATACTACACATTGGCAGACATCTGTGACATTTGTGCTATGAATCTGTGGTGTTTAGATACTGCTTGTATTATTAGAACTGGGAGCACTGACTGTTGGGAGTCTGAAAGGACAGGAAACAGGAAGGAGGGGGGAGGAGTTTAGGAGGCTGAGTGAGAGTTACAAAGGGTGCAGCAGCAGCTTGGTGGAGAGGTTTCCACTGTAAAAATAAAGTCCTGTTAAAGCTGTATCAGGATCACTACGGGGAGCTTGTATATCTGTCTCTAGATACTTAGCAGGCAGCCATTCTTGTTGTGGTTGTAATATCCCTTAAAATTTTTGCCTTGTTTTTCATTACATTGTCCTTTGCTGGTATTGACCTTAGTGTCTCTGTCATAGTGGCCACAACCACAAACAGTGAAGAGAACAGAAAAGGAACAGACAATTCTTGAGCATTGCTGTTTGAACTCATTTTAAAAGTAGAAATATAATTATTTCCTGTCTCTAAAAAATGGATAGTAAAGAAAGTCTAGATTTGATTCAGAGTAGCAGCCATGTTAGTCTGTATCCGCAAAAAGAACAGGAGTACTTGTGGAAACCTTAGAGACTAACAAATTTGTTAGAGCATAAGCTTTCGTGGACTACAGCCCACTTCTTCGGATGCATATAGAGTGGAATAAATATTGAGGAGATATATATACACACATACAGAGAGCATGAACAGGTGGGAGTTGTCTTACCAACTCTGAGAAGCCAATTAAGTAAGAGGAAAAAAAACTTTTGAAGTGATAATCGAAATAGCCCAGTACAGACAGTATGATAAGAAGTGTGAGAATACTTACAAGGGGAGATAGATTCAATGTTTGTAATGGCTCAGCCATTCCCAGTCCTTATTCAATCCTGAGTTGATTATAGTATATGCAAATTAGACCCAATTCTCAATTACTTAATTGGCCTCTCAGAGTTGGTAAGACAACTCCCACCTGTTCATGCTCTCTGTATGTGTGTATATATATCTCCTGAATATTTATTCCACTCTATATGCATCCGAAGAAGTGGGCTGTAGTCCACGAAAGTTTATGCTCTAATAAATTTGTTAGTCTCTAAGGTGCCACAAGTACTCCTGTTCTTTTTTCTAGATTTGATGTGAGAGAGAAGAGACGAATCAGTGAAGAGGAAAATCTCAGGCTCTTTACTTTCCTGTCACAGGCAGGTACAGGTCACATTCTCTGCCTGAGAGCATCAAAACCTCTACAGAACCTCCAGTTCCTCATGACCTGATATTGTTTGCTTAACTGCATGTCATATGGCATGGTGTGCTCTCTAGCAAGCCACCCTGTAAATCTGAATTTGTACGGAACTCTACAGAATAGAGTCAAAGGTTCATGGAAACCTAGATATTGAGTTCTTGGGTTAAAATGTGCATCACCAGAAGAGAAGAGTATTTGTACTTTGTACTTACTACCTCATTAATACTTAGTCAGGCTTAAGGCTGTAGAAATAGCAGGATTCGTCGTTGCACTTTTCTTGTGTGAAGCCCTATTGTTTGCTGTGTAATTACCATAAACTGACAGTGATGTATATGTTAGTCAGGAGGATAATGCACAGTCATGCTCAGCATTCTCTGTTTAGAGTTCAGATGTGTAAGAAGAGGTGGGTCTCTTATTCTCCATCAGGTTTTTGTCTCTGCAGTTTCCTCACCCTACCCACACAGTACATAGAGGATCAGGGTTTTTCTCTCTCTCTCTCATATCAGGCACACAGTTAGCAGCCTGACTCCATAAACATTCTGTGTCTGAAGGAAACCTGAGAGATGTGAAGTTGTAAGAATCAGGTCCGATGACATCAATTCTAAGAAGGATATTTTGGAAGCAGTTGGCAGTCCATAAAATGTGAGAGTTAAAATATAAATAAAACCTCCAGCTGCTATCTTTGTGTTCATAAAAATATGGGGCTGTGTCCTGTGGCATGGCTGACTTGCACAGAGCTCTGGCAAGGATGGGGTATGTGTGAAAAGGCTGTTTAGAGACCACCCTATGAACTCCCCTAATCCTGTGCTAAATCTATGCATGGCAGACTTCTCTACACCGAATTAGATCACTCTGGGGACTGCTCTAAATTATGCCTGTTGCAAATGGTCATAAATGGCCAAAAATGCAGGTGAGTATCAGCATGATATAAGAGTATACCAGCCACAAATAATATCCTCTAATCATACCTCCTTTTCACCAGTATAAAGTCTCTAAGCAAGAGCTATGCTACCTGTTTATCAGCCTTGCCTGTGGATAATACTCACTGGGCCAGTTACATGAGCTGTAGATTCAGTTTACGTGGAGGTGCAGTGTAAACAGGTCTCATACATTAGAGAATGTGCCATGTGAGGACACTTCCTGTAAACCACATGAGAAATACCAAAACAACAACAAATATAAAGCTAGATGTATAAAGGACTATTAACTTCAAGATGATAATTGAAAACAAAGCTAACATGTAAATATAGTATACTATAGAGTTTTAAACAGAAGGAAATCATAGCAATAATTAAGACTTTTAGGCAAAAATGTTTCAGTGGAGTAAATAAAAACGGAAATTAATGCTGTAAGAGGAAGAATGCAGAGCCATCTGCCTGCTTGTTGCTGTGAAATAGAATTTTGAACAATTAAATGCAAGACAAAGAGTAAAAACTTTCACTGAGCCTGTAAGCATCTTAAAAATGTATTGTTTTTGTTCCAGTAGGATATGGTTTTCATTTTCACTTTCTGTCTTAAACCGTTTCTTGTTTTAGTGTTGTTCGCATTTAAATTTGTGCATATTTAAACTGGCAGGCCATATTCTGACTCAAATTGTGAACCTGCATAAGGAAGAAAACAGAGAATCTGTACTCCACAGACTGAAATCAGCTCTGTAGGATGCAAAGACTTGTGCACCAATTCTGTTTCCAACAGAGATATGAACAGATCAGACAGCATGATTTACATGAGTCATAGCAAAGAAGCTGAGGAAAGGGGAATGGTAAAGGTATTTGTTACCTCTTCAAAATGCAGCTGTATGTACCTCTGGAAACAGTGCTTGTGTCCAGAATCTGTTTAACTTATTCCACTTCAGACCAGGAAAATGCAATGGCTGCTCTTCAGTTTCATGCAGAAGGAAAAGATCTGGAGTTACCTACTTTTAAGCACATGTAAACACTGATGCTGCTTTAGCTGCATGTGCTTACACCCAAATTTGACTCTAAATTTAACCCAACTACTGCTCTCAGTTCCACCAGTATAAATCTGGAGAAACGCCATTACCTTCTAGAACAGGAATTTCAGCCTTTCAGTGGTATAGGATAAAGGGCTTCTGCCACTCATTCTTATGCTTACCAGTACCTTACTTCCTGTGCCACTGAAATCAATGATACATAACTGTTCGACTTGTAGAGCCCCTACTCTCTTAGAATTGGTAGGTGCTTTACAAACTTTGATTAAGCCTGAAAGGATACTATAGATAATTGAATCTGCAGGGGGGACTTTGTAGGCAAAAAAAAAAACAAGAAGGAATTTGTTTAGAGAGAGGGAAAATTGCCTTAGGAGTTTTCATATCCACAAGGACCTTGGTTTTATATGTCATTTGAAAGATAGCCCCTCCAGCAGTGAGGCCTCCCTGAATACCAGGATGAGACCACTAGTTCAGCATTGACTCAGAGAGCCAAGTGCTTCTTTGGATGTCTCCCGACAAAGTTCTAACTTGACCTGACCCAGATCACACAGGGGCAGGATTTAGCCATTTGATTACACAAAGGTATTAGGCAAAGGTTTCACAGGATCTTTACAGACAATGGTTTGCTTTCAGCATCAATATATCCACAGTCTTTGGACTAACATTCCTCTGCCCAAATAATAAAGACATTCCTTTATTATCAACTCCTATTTTCACAGCCTTTCAAATTACACAAAAGTGCTACAGTACAGTTCATTAGATTAATTTTCTTGTAGCATACCAGGTGTTTCTGAGAAAATAGGATGCATGTACTTCTAATCATCCCTTCATAATCATTTTCCTAGTGAAAATCTGTTCTCCCGTTTCTTAAGGAATATTAAAATGTTTAAAAATCAGTTAAATTACATGTGGTAGCTGGGATAGTCTAGGTGCTGGAATAATATCAGATGAAACTGATACTGCTGGCTGCAGCTCTCAGCATTTTATTACACTCCTAGTCCCACTCCATGACTCCGTATATGAGAGGGTCCCAAACAGAAAGTTCCAGGTACCTAGATATACTACATTCACCATCATGGTATCTGAGCATCTGGTAGTTAGCACTGCTACCAGACACACTGTATGCAGAGTGTAGCTCAGTAGTTCTCAAACTATAGTAGAGCCCTTCCTGGTGCTCCACAGAATGAAAAATATTATGTCCAGGATAGAAGTCCATGAGGAGATCTTTCTCTCACAAACACACAGCATGGTCTGCAGAATGAAAGAGCTGAAGAGCCACTGGCATAAAGCATATGAACCTATACCACAATGTTTTGTATGTACAATATTTATACAAGATTTTATGCAAGAGGGACCACATTATGAGACAAAAGGTGATTTTTTTAAAAATCACACTGACAATATCAAACGCTGTTATGCTAGGGCTAGAAAAGAGAGGCTCATAAGCATACAGTATTGTGTCTGTCTAGTTGAAAATGGGTTGATCTATATCCAAACTGTTACAGAACATATAGTTCTGAGGGTATCCTTCAGCTTGACACAAAATAATGAATGCTCTGTAACTTAATATGAGGACGAAACATCATTTTACACAGATATCACAATGGACAGTTGAATACAGCTGTATAGAGACTGGCTCAAGAACTCAAAGCTATTGCAATTTAGTACACAAGTGTATTCCCCTAGGTTGTAATGTACCATATACTTTTACTCCACATCCATTTTTTTTTGTTTGTTTTTTAAAGAGAAAAAGAGAGAAGTGAAGACAAGGTAAGGAGAAAAATAACTTCAATAAGTGTCACCTATATACAACCTTTTCCCACCTCTTCCTTTATCCAAACAATACTATTACATTAATGGGAAAATCAGTAAGGAGTGATTAATCTTATTTCCAGTTTTTATTATGGTCCTATGCTTGTTCTGGAGTTTTTGTGTTTTGCCTTCAGAGTTCATTAATTGCCTTTTTTTTCTTGACACCAAAACTCTATGCTTTTAGTTTCCACTGAAATCCTTATAATGGAATTTACTGAAATCTACTTACTAGAATCTTAGTTTTATGGACCAAGACTGGCATCTTCTGGTGAAGAACATTCAATTCATTACAGGAATAAAATATCCTCAACCACGCACTAGTTATATGTTCAGCTAACAGGATGCTTTCCAGAGATAATATTACAATTTTTCAAATTTGTTTTTTTCCATTAATTCTAGACTAATAATGTCACAGTATTTCATGATCTAGCTAACAGTTAAGAGTAGAGAGGGGGCCTTAAATTAAAAGATTCTGTGTTTTCAGAGTTGGATTAGTAAAGTAACATAGCAACCTACATGTACTGTCTATACCTATTTGTGGTTAGATGAAAGAAACTCCAGTTGTCTGTAGAGATCCTGAACAATAACTAGGGCAATCAATTTATTATTTAGTAACAATCAGATTGAACAAATGAGCATGCACATTATGGATGCTTGTTTCTAAATTTTCTTGCAAGCTAGTTAATGTATTTCACTGGCGAGGAGAAAAGAAAGATTTCAGGTTCTGGTATAACAGAAGTAAGATTTAAGATTGAATAATAAAAAAAAATCAAAGTTTTATTTCTGGTATTCTTATTACTGTGCCACTGAAATAGTATATGTACTCTGAAGAATATGCTTAGTGTAGTCATTGATAAGCCATCACCATATTTGCCGAAGCTAGATTCTCTGTTATATTCGCACTCAGGAATTAATATGGTGAAACAATGACATTTAATATACAATTATGGGTTTGTTTGCTTTTTTGGGTGTCGGGGAGGGGGCAGAGGAACGGTGATTTGAATTTGTGCTAATTTTGGAGATGCTCAGATTCTATCTCCCAGCCTTCAGATACAGCAGATCCTGCGACTTGGAAGTAGAGCTGATAAACACTGATATTTTCCTGTCCTCTGCAGAATAATCCATTAAATGGTCACTAGAGCGAATAGTAACTCTCCAATGGAATTATCAAGATGGAATTTTTTTTATAAGTTACAAATGTCACAGGGAAGGAGGGAGCAAACTTTTTTTGTTTCTGGGTCAGTCTTAGTCTGATCTTTTGTGTTCAGCAACCATTGGAAATATGAGCAAAGCACAGATTAATTCTCCTGGAGAGTTGTTCTTGTTGTTTTTTAGTCTAACAGAAGCCATTTTCTAACATTGCTGGCAGAGATTGATTTGTGTCCTCTAATCCAGCCCTTCTACTGGATATTATAGGCCATGGGCTATTTGAATTAAAAATGGAAAGCTTATGAGGAATGCTTAAGGAATGCCCGTACTTCCTCCTCCAAGCAGATTTTATGTGGCTGTCTGTCATATTCCTAGTATAGAAAAAAAGAGTACATAGGGTGTGTCAGTCAATAGTCCTACTCCAACCCCCTCCCCCCACACACACACACCTCCCTCCAGCTTTTGGCAGCTAGCATGCTACTAGCACTGGAAACTGACACTTTCTGCTTACCCACAGCGGGGGCAGAAGCTAACATCTGCACAGCCTCCTGCTAGTATACCTCTAAACTGACCTGGATGAACCACGCCTGACTACAGGTGAGAGATTAGGTGGCTTTCCAGAACCACTTCATCTTTCATCTCACTGTTAAGTCTGCCAGTGAGGAAACCAGTTAGTGCTAATTCTGCTACTGTTTTTAGGTGTTTCAAAGGGATATTTGTCCAACAGGAAGTGGTAGTTTGAGCCCACCAATGCTATTCACATATGTCTGAGAACCGGCATCAAGTAGTAATCACACATGGTGACTATTCATCCAATTCAAATCTGAATGACTTTGTACCCCATCTGCCAATCGCTTGAGCCATTTGGCTCCTATCTATTTGCCTTGCTGAGTCATGTCCTTCTCTCACACTTGGCAGCTTGCCCTTCTGTTGTGCCTGGCCTGCCTACTAGTGGTTAGTACTAGCCAGGTCAGAACAGAGTGCCATCTATATGATTAAAACTGGAAATCAGTGTCTAGCTTTTCAATCTCATTTGGAGATCATCTGGCAGAATGCCAGTCACATCAAAGGTAAGATAACTCATTCCCTTGTGGATGAATATCCAGAAAGCTGTCAGTGAGTTGCTGTTGATGAGATGCTGTCACTGGGTAACTGACTCTTCTACAGTAGTTCAATTCATTTTAGGATTTATGGTGAATAATGATAATGTGAAAGGTCTGATTGTTACAAGGAAGAAGAAAGTGATATTTCTAATTTGTAGATATCTTCATTTACTTTATTGTAAATCTTCTATTCTTGTTCTGTATGCTGCAACAAATCATTCCCTGGGGTGTGTGTACAAAAGTATATTTCAATGCCAAGAAATCTAGTAGAATTGTTATGCTTCTAGAGGTGATTAGCTGGGAGATACAATTTTGTCCACTGTCTTCCGTATCTTTGTCCACATCTATTATTGTTCTCATGAAAACTTACAAACAACATTTACATTATGGATTAGCTCTCAAAAATATTAGGATATTTTCATGACCATGGCTTCATTTGTGCTGGGGCTTGCCAGGGCTGAGCCATGGCACCTCTAGGCTTGGCAGTTCATAGCCCCGGCACCTTTGGGCTTCCTGCATCAGTTATGAAAGTAAAACATTTGTTTGAGCCCCAGCAACTAATTGCTTGAGCCCCTGCATCTCTTTTGTTCCAAACTAAGCACTGGTCATGACAACAGTCATTATTTGTGCTTCCTTTTTAATGATTGTCATGCTAAACAGGAATTCAGTGTTTTATTTTAAAAATGACTTTTGCAAATCTTGTTTTTTATCAAAGAGCCTGGGGCTGAAAATTAAAGGTCTCCAGATATGTTTTTATGTTGTTGGAAGGTGAAATAATGAGGTGCTATCAGCCTCATACTCTAATTGCCTGAAGCAAGAAAACCAGGGTTGTCTCTATTATGCCAAGCAACAGTAAAGTGTCAGACAAGTTGCTGACTATTTTTCATAACAAACATCTGGCTTCCTAAATAACAAAGGTTTTACCGTTCGTTACAGCGGAAAAATAGGATGTTTCCAAAAGAGAGCTCTACTTTGAATGTCTAACAGTGCCAATTAGTGTGAGTGCCCCTGCCATCCAGGCTGCTGTGCAGCCTCACAATTTATTTCTGAAGGTGGTAAACTGTTTCCAGATGTTTTCTTTCCTGCTTCCACAGCTACCTGGGACAGGCATTCACATCAGCAGCACTGAGCCCAGGTAGCTGCTGTAAATATTTCTGTGACAGCAGGTGTATTGAAAAAGACAGGAGAAATACAATAAAAATGTGTCCTTTGTAGTTAAGAAATGTAGGGAGGTTGTTGTTGGGAATTTCAGTGCTTGTGTAGGGTATTGGATTGACAGCTCTGGAGACTAAGGTTCTCTATCCATAGAACAAATCTTGTCTGTGCTGCCCTAGAGACTGCTTCCAGGGGCTGAGGGGTGTACAAAAAAGCCAGTGAGGCAGCATGATCTAGTAGATAAGGTCACTGGACTGGGAGAAACGGAGGCAGATCCTCAGCTGGTGTAAATTATCACCGCTCCATTAACTTTAGTAGAGCTGTGACAATTTACACCAAGTGAAGATCTGGCCCAGGAGACCTGTGCTATTCCTGGCTTTGCTATTTGACCACTGTGTGAACTTGGAAACTCAGTTTCCCCATCTGTAAAATCAGGATAGCAAGACTACTTACCTTGCTTTGTAAAGCACTTTCATATCTGTGAATAAAAAGTACTAGTGGTGTTATAAGGAGGGAACATTTGCGAACGGTTGCCCCAGATATCTGCCATTCTATATATCAGGGAAAATTCTAGCAAGCTATGGTATAGCAGGTGTTGGCAAATTCTGACCTTAATGCCAACCACTCATTCAGTCTTCAACCCTTTCAGCCCTTGGCCTGTATGTTGTGTGATCGTCATGTGGAAATTTGGCCAGTGGGAGCTGGCCTGATCTAATGTCTCATAGGCCACCCAACAGAAATGTTTAAATATTAAGACATACCCAACATGTTTTTCCTTGGCAAAGTGCATCTTTATGATGCATGGTATTCATATGTGCTGTAAATGGCATCACTGTGTCCATTGGGGAAAAAAATAGGAGGTAACTCCATTTAATTAAATCTGCACTTTCAATAAATGGAGAGAAGACACTTCATAAGCACAAATCAGGACACCAACATTCTAATGTATTTATAGACTATAAACTTTATTTCCACTAACCCTATGCAAGAATTCAATCTAAATATTTACTGCAGAGCAAAGCTAGGGATACTCCATATGCAGAGAAGCAGTTCTTTTTAGTTTTTAAATGTTTATGCTACGCTAGGATGAAGCCTTTTTTCTTTGTCTTGTCATGAGAACAACTTTCAAAATGATTAGATTCTAATCATTAGAAGTTCACTTCGATCCAAACCATAAAGTCATAGAAACTGATTCTGATGTAATTTTTTCGGACATGTGTAACTTTGGTGATTTTAACAGGACAGCTGTGTAATTTAGATCAGAACGTAAACATGGGTCATGTACTTATTAGGATATTTAATCCACCTCTACGAGACTGTTTTCTGGGGGGTGGGCGTGTTAGAATTTTTTTCCAATTTCATTTAAATTTGCCCAGATATATAGTTTTTATCACTTCCCTTGTAAGATTATTTCCCAGGATAATAGATCTTCCTACCAGGAAATTCTTCCTGTTTGTTCTGCCTAACTTTTCCATTTCATAATGTCATTGCTTTACTTCTTTTTATGCCCTCTTTTATTATGCCAAATTCCCCTGTCTCCTGACTGACTATACCCTTCAGATATTTGTAGACTATCATGTTCCCCATTAGTGGTTTGTTCAAGCAATATGTATTTAACTCTTGATCTTTTCTTGTCAACCAGTCCCTCTTATTACATCACCATTTTTGTTGTTTTTCATTGAACTCCCTTCAATTGGTCACTATTTTACCATTAATGAGGTACCCAGAGCCACACACAGCATTCTAGGTGTGATCTCATCAAAGCAAAAGAAAGGAACTATTATCTTCCTGTCTCTTGACAGATTGTTACAGGGATGCTGGAACAATTTGTATAGTGGGGTTTCTGAGAGCCATTGAACCAAATTGTAAATCCTGTATATGATGGAAACCACTTCAAGCCAGGGTGTGTGACAGCACTCCCTGTACCCCTAATTCCTGCACCTATTTGTCTGTGCAGCCCAATGTTACACTGACCTCCTATCTGTCGCTGTCCATTATCATTCTTAAGTCTGTTTATGACATTACCAGTTTCCAGGCTTCTCTCTCCCATGGACTATCTGTGGCTTGGATTATTTCTTCCCAAATGTCTTGGTTTGCATTTTTCTAAAGGTAATCACATTTGTGCCCTTGTTTCTAATGTCAACATTTGATTTCTTGATGTTTCTTTGTTCCCACTGCTATTCAGAACTCTTCCCACTTTAGTAGAATCTGCATATTTTCATTTTCTCTCCTCTATCATTAATAAAGATGTCATTGCAGGGAGCGAACAGGGATCCATGCAGTAACCCACTACTTAGTGTCCCACCTTGATAATTCAATACCTTTTGTATGAATGATCATTCAATCAGTTTTTACTCCACATTACAGCATGTATGTCCAACCCAACCAGAATTAATTCTGAGTAACATTATATGAGACATTGTAACAAATGCTGTATTGTAATCCAAATATATTGCATCTATCACTTTCTCTTAATCTACTAATTTTGTAATTCTTTATTTTAAGGCTCTCTTTAACCCCTGCGGTGCTTGTAGGCAGTTTCTCTATTTCATCACAGTTGCACATGGTTCCATTATTTTCTAGAGGCTAGAATGTATCTGACTGCGTCAGAGTTGTGCATGTGCTTGGTAATACTTCTCCCCCATAGAACTCCAGTTCAGCAGGTAGCCATAGTTGCAGTCTGTGGGTCTCCCTAGCACAGGGAGTCCTCTCTCTTAGTACCTCAAGCTGAAAAACAATCCAAAGGGAGGAGAGAAGACACACTTAGCATCTCTCCCACTATATACCAACCTGTAGCACTGTACAGGGGGCAGGGGTAGGAGGAAAATGTACTTCCATTCCTGAAGGGGTGGGGCAGTGGAAGTACTCTCTTGCACACGGGGTGCTGGCAGAGAGAATTATACCTCCTTAAGGTAGAATTCCTTTCCACAGCTCCACTGAGGCATTGTGGCCAGTGACCTATAGACATATTTGAGCCCTGGTTTTTGTATTTTTCTCAGAGCACTGCAGTGTCGTGCTTGCTTCTCTCCATTATCATCACCTCTCCAGTTTTCCAGTTCTTCAAAACATAAAAGTGATGACTACATTTGCTCAGTCCTCTCAAATATCCCAGGGACACATAATTCAGGACATCTGATTTGTATATGTTCACATTTCCCTAGTAATCTCTTCTCTGCTCATTATAAGTAGTCATTTAAATAAGATCTTCCTCTTTTCTAATTGTCTAAATTGTTTTTCTTTCCTATAGTTTCATGAAAACTCCAGAGGCCTCATTGCCCCCTGCCCTACATCTTGAATAGTCATTTACACCTTGATGAAGTAGGAGGACAACACTGCAGAGATGTAAATGTTGCTGATTTGGCAGCATTTTACACTCTTTGCACAGATATATAGATACAAAGGCCACACAAGGTACCCAGCAGTGGAGAATCAGGATCCAAAAGTTTATCCAAATTTCCAGCTGAGAGAGAGACTTCTCCTAACCTCCTTGGTCTGGGAATTAGGCAGAGAATTGTATAATCTAATGAGATTTCCAATACTTCCTGCTGTCAACCGGGACAAAAATACTTCAAGACAAGGTTTTTTTGGGATGCTTAGGTACTTATGATTGTGATTCTGAATAAAGCAAGGATGTGCAGAGATAGCTCAAATGTTATTTAAAAATTATATGCAGTATTGTAGTCATGTTAGTCCGAGGATACTACAGAGTTAGTTTCCGAGACCTGAAGAAGAGCTTTGTGTAAGCTCAAAAGCTTGTCTCTCTCACCAACAGAAGTTGATCCAGTAAATATTACCTCACCCACCTTGTCTATTTAAAAATATTAACTACTAATATTTAAACCTCCAAGTTGAAAGCTGGCATTTGAAATGAGTTCTTGTTTCAGTTTCCTAAAATGTTCAAAGCTTTGGTCAGGTCGATCCTTACTTCATCTTTTCTCCATTACTTATTCTTAGTGGCAATCAAAGAACAAGGTAAACCATAATAGCTAACACGACTTAAGGTATAGTGGGATCTAAGTAAATATGACCTGAGCATTGATGATTTACGAAGAAAGATTTTTTTTTTAATATTTGATACTTCATGGCATAAAGAAGACCTAATCCATAACTTTGATATATTGCTGGAGGAAGTGCTGCAAAGAAAGGAATTGTACTGCTGCACATACAGATCAGGACACCTCATTTATCAGCTAACCCAGTTATTTTGACCTTGTACATGGTACTGTACATCTTTACGTAATCTATCTTTTTCAGGATTGTTTTGATGTGAAGAGACAACAGGGGGGAATGTCCATACTGTTTGGGGTCTACAAAAACTGAACTAGTAAGTGTAGTATTTCAAATCAATGAGTACTTAAGCACTGATCCCACAGTTAATATTGCCTAAGTGGAACCCCCATGAATTACAGCTGTGCACTATTGACTGTAAAATCAGGCTCAGAACCAAAACCATGAAAGTCAATGGGTCAGATTCTCAGTTGGTGTAAATTGTTATGGCTTCAATTTACACTAGCTGAAGATGTGCTCCAATGAAAACATTGCCTTTTGAGTTCAGTAGGTTTTGGATTAATGCTCAATTCATCATAAAGGAGTACATTATACAATGAGCCAAAGGGGCAAGAAATATACACTATATATTTGATCATAAATAAATTGACATTCATCCTATCTAATACCTACCTTACTCTATTTAGATTAGACAAGTCATTGAGATGTTGTTCACTAGCTATCACTGGTTGAACGGATGGCTATTTGGCCTCCAGCTGATGAAATATAGTGGAAGAACAGAGTGACCATACTACTAAATGTTAAAAAGATTTAGAAGTTTCACTCATTCTGAGGATTTCTGTCAAATAGACTGTAGTAGTTAAATCCTGAGTCTTGCATAAGCCCCTTCAGCTACTAAGAATGGTCCATGTGAAAATGAAGGCCTGGCAAGAGATTTGCTATTGTAATCAATCCCCCACCTTGTTCTGGAAGTGCTCTGCTTCTTACTCCTTAAGTATTAGGATGTGAAAATGCAGCCTGCAGCCATCTGTGAGAAAGTCAGTCACTTCAGTTTAATTTAAGAAAAATCTGCCTGGCAGACCGGGAGCTGGTCTCCACAAGGGTGATGTTAAAACAAAACACAAATGTCAAGTAAAATTATATCTGGTGACTACATTTCTGTCATCTTAGTCATTCAGCTAGTCAGATAAAAATATTACAAACATTGGCTTCAGTAGGCGTTACTCATCTGTAACACAGAGAGATTATTCGACTGAAATGGAGTTTACAGCATTCTGTCATTATAAATGGTGTTGGAGAAATAATTTTCACATTTATAGCATTTAAAAATTCATATTATGAAATGTTTATTATATCCACTTTTTATTTTTATAAAGTGGCTTTAAAGATTATTGCAAATAGTCTGATTTATGCAATCCGCAGCTGACAGAACTGAGACCCTCAACCACTTGACCCACACCATAAAAAAGTCTAAGCTTTCTGAGCTATTCTCACACATGTTTACTTCTACAATGCATAGGGTGTGCAGAGACTTTCTGTGAACATTTTAGACCACAGGTTGTTTGCAAACTATTTGTTTAAGGGTTCAGCTATATGCTTATTCGTGCTGTGTGACTGGTCATCTGAGTCACATGGTATTGTTTTCATTATCAGATTTGCAGACTTGACATTTTATATAAAGGAGGAAAGTCAGATATTAGAAGATGACCATGTGAACCTTCATTTGCATACTAACCCAAACATTCAGGAGAACTTTGCTTCTTCTTCAAGTGATGGTCCCTTTATGGATTCCAATGTGGATGCACATGCATGCCATGCACCAGATCTGGAACAACTTTGCAGCAGTGTCTGCTGACCCGCACGTCTGTCGTGCATCATCCTCATGTCTGCAGCCGAGGCTATAAGAGGCCATGCGGATTCACGCCACTCTGGTTCCCTCTTACCACTTCATGGCCAGAGTTGAAACCCCAGTTCCTCTGCACTCTTAGTCTAGCTAAGAGAGTTAGTTGTCCATTCTTCCTTCTTGTATATAGTTGTAGGTAGTATTTTTCTTGTTTTTGTAGTGTATTAATATAGTAGTTAGTTAGGTTTGCTTTCAGACTTCCCCCTTTAGGGAGGGACTATGCCCCAGCAAATCAGCTTCAAAAATGGTGCTTCATGCCCAGGTTCCTTCTCTGTGACCAACAAGCACCAATGATGCCTGTACTGCCTCAATGAAGCCCATATCATTGTCCACTAAACCATTTACCATTCATTCCTGCCCCTGCCCCTGCCCCTGCCCCTGCCCCTGGGAAGCCAGGGAACTTCTTCTGTGTAAGTTCCTAATGGAAAAGGCTATGCGCCCACATCTACAGTCAGATAAGGGACTGCCAGGGCCACCAGAATGGCATCATTCACCACCAGTGAGCACCCCTCCATCTTCCTTCTGGGCATCGGATCTGTCAGTACCACTTCAGTCTGACAAGCCCCACTGTGAGCAGAAGAAGCACGGCCATGAGCATAAGAACAGATCCCCATCCAGGACCGCCTGTAGCGGGGTGACCACCCTGCTTCTGCCCGGAGAAGTTAAAACAGCCCTGGAGAGGGCTACAGCTGGGAAAAGAAAGGCTGATGGGGGAAGCAGCCACAGATGAGGCCATGCCCCAATCAGGCCATGGCTGGCCCTATAAGAGGGCTGAGGGCCAGAGGCTAAGAGGACGCTCTCTCTCTAGCCTTTTGAGAGAGAAGGACCTGGCTGCCTGGGAGCTGACAGGATACCTGAGGTGGAGCAGTTCTGGGGAAGGGCAGAGGGAGCTGGGGAGCTCCAGCCTAGCAAAACCCCAGGCTGCAGGCCTAATTAAGGGCCCACAAAAGGTGCTGGGGCTGCAGAGGGGCAGCCCAGAGATCGACAGAGGCAGCTGGTCCAACCCCCCTTGCCGATGATGAGTGGTTTATAGACTGCAGTCCTCCCCAGAAAGCGGGGTGTAGATGATGACTGGCAGTAGTCATTGAGGCAAGGTGGGGATAGAGGGTTGGGGGTTCCCCTGAAAGGGGAGACCCAGAGCCTGTGGGGGCACTGCAGAGGGCAGAACCCCGAGAGAAGGGGCACCGGGGTCCAAGAGGGACACGGGGGCCAGTGACAGGCAAAACACTGGCCTGCAGAGGGCGCTCCGGGCTGGAAAGAGCTAATTCCCAGGACGTCCAGCAGGAGGCGCTGCAGCGGTGAGTCATCCTCCCAGCCACAACACCCCTAAATGCAGCATTGCCTCCCCAAACTGGGCCAGGTTGGGTAAGAAGTCGTGCATTGATCTTGCTGCTCCAGGTCCCAAGAAGCCCATGATGAAGCAGAAGGAGAAGCACCAACATGATCTGCTGTTTCCACCACCAGCTGTGTTCACCATTCCAGCGGCGTCATTGCTGCATCCGCTGCTTGTGCTGCCAGCACTGCTGATGCTGCCAGATCCCTCCGGTCTGCCACATGTGGTCCCCTGCATGCCTGGCCACCTGGAATACTGATGCCCCCTGCAGAGTTGTTGCTTCCATACCCAGTTTCGCTGCTACTTTCAGGTCCCCCAGGCACTTCCATCTTGCCTTCTCCCAGACACAAACCATTCTATCCTCTGGTTTACAACCCTGTTGCCCAGCCATGGTACTGGTACCTGCGGTGTCCACTGCTGCCTGAGACCCTTACGCATGGCCCTACTGGCCTACCTTGGACCTGTACTGGGACACACCATTGGTAGCATCATATCGACCATTCCCTGGCCAAACCTCACCCTCCTCAGTCTACAAAAAAGGGAAGCAAGAGGTAGTGCAGTCAGTCCCACCAGTTCCACCAGTCCCCACAGGGACCTCATCGTCACTGGATGAGGTGCTGATTCCACCCTTCCTCTCCCCTACTGATGCCCATAAGCAGTATTATGAGCTGCTTCAGTGCATGGCAGCGGATCTCAGACTCCCAATGGAGGAGGTCCAGGACATGCGCCACCAGCTCCTGGACATTCTCCAACTATAAGGACCCTCCCTCCCAGGATGCTTTTCCCTTCCATGAGGCTATCCTGCAACTGGTGCAGATGGTCTGACACACACCAGCCTCCTGTGCCCCTACCCCCAAGTGCACAGAGTAGTAAGAGGGATACTGGAGCAGCGCTGATCCACATGTCCTCTTATAGCCTCAGCTGTGGACACAAGGATGACGCACAATGTGCAGGTCAGTGAACACTGCTACAAAATTGTCCCGGCTCTGGCGCATGTCACACATGTAAACCTACATTTGGAATCCACATAGGGACCACACATCTCAAAGAACCTCCAGTTACAGATAAGTAACCTCCTGTTTCAGTGACAATTCCTTGAAGTGTCATGAGTACCATCACATCTATAGGTGGTGTTTGAACCAATGTTCCCAAACATTTTATTTTCAGTATTTTCCCAACTCCAATTTTCACATAGTCAAGACATTTTAGTTTGCCACCCGCACTACTTCGGCTGAAGCTTTGAAAAACAAACGAACATACAATGAAATGAGTTATGGTGATACAGAATGACAG
The DNA here is from genome assembly GCF_027887155.1 of Malaclemys terrapin pileata. Lineage (NCBI taxonomy): Eukaryota > Metazoa > Chordata > Testudines > Emydidae > Malaclemys > Malaclemys terrapin. Next base: position 31,079,915 of record NC_071506.1, read on the forward strand.
CCTTAACTCTAAAGAACCCGGCTTTTACCAATGTGTGTCACAACCTTAATGTTGTCTAAATGCACCACATACTTATGTAATTTCAGTTCATGGGCAATGAAACAAACTGTCAAAGGAAACTGTGGAATTGTTATCATCAAATACTGAAGGCTGAACCTGAACATCCACTTTTTGTGAATGGATTCAGAATAATTACATTTATTGATGTGGTCTAGATGAGTGGTTAGAGGTTCTTCACAATCCAAACGATGCTAAAGTTTTAAAGGCACTATTTAATTTTATTATTTATTTAAATATATAATATTTAAATGATAGAACCAACAAAATGCCAGACTGTGAAATAATGTACTAGACAGCACGAGAAAGTTCTGTCCCTCCCCAGGGCCAAAGATGCACAAAGGCCACTTGGGAGTCATAGCTCTCATTGAGCATGCACCTTATTCAGCAAGGCAGTCATTAAAATTGTGCAATATTGTGCATTGAACAAGGCAGATCACCACTTTTCTCTTGCATAAATATTCAGTGGAATAAAAGCTCCTGTAGAGAGTGAATAGAATAAAGGTTCCTTCAGATAATGCAATATCATATCATACTGCTTTTTCCCTTAGTCCTGTACATAGTTCACTGCTTAGCATAGACTCTCCTGCTATTAAGATGCCTAATTGTGGCCTGAAGTCCCACTGAAAGTCAATATCAGAGAAATTCAAGCTGGCAAGAGCACACATAGGCGTAGCCTCAGTATAACATTGGATACTGATACTGCCATCACACTGCTTTCTATGGTTTTCTTTACTCTGGATGTGTTTTCCCCAGTGCTGTCTGCTTGTTTCAGTGCCCTCCCACTCTCATAAGCTCTTCGCTTTGGCATCACTCCACCTGCCTTTCATGCTTCCTTCCTTCCTTCCCACCTTGTTGTATATACCTTACCTCTCTCCCTTCTACAATCCCTCTCCCATCCTTTGTCTGTTTACCTAAAACATCATCACCATCACCAGAATTGTAAGGTGCCCAGAACTCTGGTAATGAGGGCCCTATAAGTATCTTGGGTAGATAAGACCAAGAACTCCTTAGTTTCCAATATATGAGTTAATAATTTAAAAAAGAACAACTATTGTTTATGAAGTGCATAAAATACATGTTTGCTGCAAGACCAAACTAAATGTATTGCTTTTTTAAAGTTCTTATAAGTGGTTTCTATCTATAATTCCATGGACTGGCTGTGAATTCATTCTTAGGATCAGTAAAGGTTGTTTGTAAGCATCTTTTCAAGCCTATGGTTTTGGCCAAGGAATACCTACAGGACCTGAGTCACCATTGCGTTATTCCAGTTCTATGATTGTGTAACTGGAGTTACCACTTTTGCGTCAATGTATATCAGAATGAAGACTCAACCATGTTTTGAATACTTCTACTATATACTTGGTACGTGATTATGACTGTAAAGCTTTTTTTAGCTATTGTCTACAGGTATGCTAATTCCATATACAAATTTCCTTGTATTGTACTTTTGAGAGTTAGCTGCACTGATTTTTGTTTTGTTTTAAATCGAAGTACTGTAATTTTCCCCATTTTTAGTCCTTGTACATCTTTAATAAGGTGGCACAATAATGTAAGACAATATAGATCTGAACAACCTTTGACTAAGTTCTTATACAACACTGTTGTATCTGAGCACCTCACAATATTCTGAAGTGAGGAATTCAGGTGAGTGCCAAGACTGCAGACTGTCTTAATGATTTGTGCGCTGTGGCCCTTGGCGCAGGATAATATGGATGTGGCAAGTTGTTTGAAGTGTTTCCATCTCCCAGCCATGTTATTCCAGGATTTATTTTGAAGCAGCAGCTCTTCAAGGGTATGGCCTAAATACCCCAGAATAGCTAGGGGCTGATTTGCCTCTCAAGTGAAGATCAAGTCACAAACTAGACAGAGCAAAAGTTTGATGGATTCAAAAAATACAATGCTTCTCTGTGGAATCTCATTAATTCTTAGAACTCATGATGATGGTATTTTTCATAAACAAAGTCCAGCTATATCCTGAATCTAGACCACAGATACTGTGTAAGACCAGCCTGCCCCCCTGGACAAAAAAATGAGCAATACCTTAAATCAGGTATTGGCTTGTTCTTTGCTCAAAATATATATAGTGTTGATTATATTAGTTATTTTGACACTAGCAGCTACAAAGAAAACACCCTACCATATTTACTGTACGTCTTCTCTACACTGTACTATTAAAAGTGGACAGATTGTAAGCAAACATTGTTATTACCTGTTAGTAAATATTTTAATCCTTTACTTTCAGTATATTTGATTTATATATTATCTATTCTTTAGAATCTTCAGGATATTAACAAAAAGTATTTTGAATTCTAAAGTGCATCTAAACCTGGGAAACTGATAAGAGATAATTGTTACAGCAGATAGGAAAGAATAATTATGGGGGAATAAAGATCCACTGAAATATATTATCTTGTTAGTACTCTCAGCTGTAAATAATTATGCCTTCACATGTAAACTGGGAATGTACAGAAATAACATCCAAAGATATGTTTCTTTTGGCAAAAAGGTTTTCTTTATTTGAAAATCCTGTGTAATAACACTGGTATGGGAACTTAACTGGGGGATGAATCTGCCATGTCCCTCCAGATACAGTGAAGAAGAGACGCATAGCCAGCTCTTTATCATCATCATCACATCAAAGGGTGGTAATGTATCTATTCTTTCTGAATTCTGTATAATGCTGTACGTATCTCTGATTGATAGTCTTTGATTAAATAATTCCAGTTCAGCCTATTATTTGACAATCTAGAATCATAATTAACTCTAACACACAACAACATAATGTGACACAGAACAAAATTATACAGTGTATATTGATGTAACCTAGCACAACACAATATGATATTTAAGAAATTAAACATGCACACCTTTTTGGTTTTGCACATTATAGAAACAAGTCATGTTCCTAAGAAAAGTGAATTATTCTTGGGCTTAATACACTTACCAAGTTGCAAAGTTTCTCAAGACAATGTGATTAAGTTGCAAAATAGAGCTGCTCAAGAATTTTCTGATGGAACAGATTTTGGAAATGTGTATTCAATGAAATCAAAACATTTCTTCAAAATTTTCTATGGGAAAGTATGCTATTTTGATAAGGTCAAAATATTTTGTTTCTGCTTTATAACTTGAACTTGTATGCTATTTTATGTTATAAATTATAATAAAATATATATTTTAACAATAAAATTGAAATAAAATGTGTTGGAATATTTCATTTTTGCAAAAAACGCCAAGATTTTGACTTTTCATCCTGATTCAAGTCTCAGATACAAAGAAGTAAGAGATGGAGGCAAGACCGAAATACCTGGGTTCAGGAGAAGGTTGCTGAGGCAGAAGAACAGCAGAAGGGAGACTTCAAGCAGCTCTGTAGAATAGTGAAAGACCTCTCAGGAAGAACCAGACCCCACAAGTAATGTTCCTCAGTGCCAGTGCCAACAGTCATTCACAGGTTCGAGAAAAAATTTCAATGATAAAATAGAAATGGAAGAGGGGCCAATAATACCCAATGAAAGTAAAGCATCCATCAAAGGCCCCAAAAGGGGAAAAGCTCCTGAAGTTGAAAGAATTCAAACAGAAGTAATAAAGGCAGGAGGAGAAACTCTGATTGAGCAGCTAACAAAACTCTGACAAAGTCTGGTGAGAGAACACTAGGCTGAAAAGATGGAAGTGTCATGGTATTTCCAAAAAAAAGGTGATCTTGCTCAGTGTATGAATGGGAGAGGTATTGTACTACTATCAATCTCAGGAAAATTTTTGGCCACCTTTTTGCTGAATAGAATGAAGAAGGCAGTAGATGAAATATTACCGAAAGAGCCTGTTGAGTTCCACCCAGGTAGATCATGTTGTAAACAGTTATACCCTCTTTGACAGAATTTAGGAATGAAAACCTCAAGGAAATGCATATACCATAATGAAGTGTTTCAAATTCCTAACGCTACCAGACAAAAGTTAATAATTATTATAGTTTTCCCAGACTCAATGAAATGCCTTTTCTCTGCAATGAGTGTGTTGCACCAAATCCTCCCAACCCGTGGATACTTTCCTCACTTACTTTAGCTGTGGTACTCCTCTTCCAGGGATGACTGCATGGATTTGTTCTTCATCATGCCTTATCCAGAACAAAACTGATTAGAGAATTAAGTGGACCTCCTTTAAATCTACAATGACAATTTGTTCCTTCATGAATCTAAATGACTGCAGCTTCAATGGGATGAGCTGCTCCTAATGCAAGAAAACATTAATCTATTCTTCTAGCAACTCATATTGGCCAATCCCTAAAGTGGCACTAACATCAAACATTTTCTCTCTTTCCTTGTCTTCAAAGCTGCAGCTTTTTTTCTCTGCAAAATGCCATTAGTAAGAGAAATATCATACCTCTACTCTACACAGTTTCTCTCACCACAGTTCATAGCTCTGTTGCCTATCCATAAATTATCTCCAGCCTTCACATTTAATAGAAAAGGCAAAGACATTTGTCAGTCAAACTGGACCAACTATTATGGCTAGCGCTGGAAATGTTTAAAATTGAACTTAAGCCAAAGGAATCTCAAACCTACAGTATTTGAAACCAAATGGTCCAACTGGGACTTCTTCTTCCAGTCCAAACTTCTTCTTCCAGACTTTTTCTTCTTCCATTCCAGACTTCTTCCATTCCTGAAAATAAGGCTGAATTTTATTTACCTAGATAACTAAAGGCTTTTAAAAGCTCTTTTACAATTGCATAGCAAATAAACACTTTTGTAAGAATTTGGTTTTAAGTCAATGGTGAGGAGGAAATATTGTGATTAGAATTTCAGGATATGTACAATATCAAACAACGGTTAAGAAACCTCACCAAAATACAAAGAGCCCTTTGGACAGTTTACAGAAGCAAAAAGGTGGGAAAAAATCAAAGGGCTGTTTAACAAATAAATAATTATTTCTTACTACTTGTGCTTGATTTTTCCAACTATATATCCCAGTTAAAATTATGTTCTAAATTGCAAATGGATTTATGATTGATAAACCTCCTTTGTGTATCTTTTCCTCTTACTCTAGAGTTCTTACAGATGATCTTTTAAAGCTTTTGCAGTAGAACAGTGCCAGAAATTATTTTGTTTCAGTTGAAGTATGCAGGCCACGTTTGGTAGCAGTGAAAGATACATATTTCGAGTCCAGAAGCAACACAGATGCAATCAATGAGTGCAAGATGCAGTGTTTTTAACAGTGAGAGTAATTAACCATTGGAACAGATTACCAAATGATGTGACAAATCCACCATCACTTGGAGACATTAAATCAAGACTGGATGTCTCTTTAAAAGATGTGCTCTAGTTACTGGTCTCAACAGCATTTCCTTATGTAATAAAGAAGAATAATTCCCTAAATTGCAGGAATTACTGCGTGAAAGTGTATGGCCTGTGTAATACAGGATAGAAGGTGATTCCTTCTAGCATTAAAATTTATTAATTAATTCACTCAGTTCTATCTATTCTAAAGGACATGTAGCTTTGGAAGAATACAGAGCAAGGTGTTAAGAATCTTCGGACTATTCCTGTTTGACACTATATCAAAATACAACCCCAGATGACATAGAACTATTGCTTGATGAGTAGGGAAAAATCTAAAAGGTATTGTTCTGATAGTGGCTTTCAGTGGTTCCTATGTCATTTTTGAAAAGGGGACTTGGGTCTTTAAATCACGTAGATGGTTTTGAAATTTTTACCTTGGATCTCATTTTTACAATTATTTTTAATAAATTAAAATTAAAATAAATTTAAAAAATTAAACATGCACATGCAGTAAAAGAAATAAAAACTTCCCTATATATAAAAATAAAATGATCTTCAGCAATCACTGTACTTATTGGGAAAGGCTGCATTATGTTTTACAAAGAGGAATATAAACCCACATTCACTAAATCTACAAACATCTTGTATTATAAAACAGTAATCGTTTTGTGGATTGTCCTTTTGTTCTCACCAGCCTCTCATGGAAGCCATTAAAATATTTAAATTCAGTTTGAGCAAGAAGTAGTGTAAATATAAGCATTCAGAATGATGTAATGCCAGTCTTGGCTAAGGGCTTGCATTAATTGATGAATTTAACAGTAAGGTTTAGCCACTGAGACTTCCATAAGGATTTGAATGCCAAAACAATGTAATATCATGGATGACTAATTCAACCTACAAGCGCTTAGACAGATTAGAGTTGAAGTAGCTGGCCAGGAACACAGGTCTCTGCTGAACCCAAATACAGAACTATTATCATCATTACAAGCTGTGCTGCAAGAAATTTCTGACTGTGTCTATGGACAAATTGCAATATTGGGGCAGATTCTGCCCTGCATTGAGGCTGCTTTGGTGGAACAAAATGGCCCTAAAGCTAGTTTAGCTGGCCACTCAATGATTTCCTTGCCTAGAGGAATTCGCAGGCTGTGCAGAGCTGCCATAGTGGTTCCTCTGCTAACCCCTTGGTCTACACTCCCTAGTCATCTCTAGCTACTAGAATATGCTCCGTGATCCATTGACAGCTGGCACAAATTACAGCAGCACTCATAATGCCCTAATTTACAATGGGGACAGATCCAACAAACCAGGATCATATGGGAAAGCAAACAGCATTTTTTTTATTATTATTCCAGTCAACTAAACTGAGCTGTTGAGTCACAAATGAGGAACAGGTCCAAAATAGTGTTTTTAAAAAATCATTAAAACTAAAGCTGTTGGAATAATTCCTAATGAATATTCAAGTTTCACCTCTATTTCTATCAATGAACTGTCCATGAATATATTGCAGTTTTCCTGAATTTATTCAGTACTTGATGTTATTTGCCAAATGATTCATGCTGACATAGATCAGTCTAGGAGTTGCTCTTGAACTTTTTTCACTGCTTGTATCTGCCATTCACTGCTGTTGCTTTCTGATTATAAGTCCTGTCCTCGTGTGGTTGTTTGTATTATAGCAGTATGCAGAAGCCCCAGTCAGAATCAGATCCCACTGTGCTGGGTTCTATACAAACATACTGTAGGAGATAGTCACGTCCTCTAAAAGCTAACAGTCTAAATTAAGAGAAGATGCAAAAAATGTAACAGGAGAGAAGGAGTTTGGGAGAAAAGATGAAGAAAACATAAATATGTGGTTTCATAGACTGACTATATACAAAATGTGCAGGTTTGGAGTAATTTTTAATATAAAGGAACAAAACATATTACCTATCCCTGTCAGCCGTCCTAATCACAGGGCACATATGTCCTGCTCCCTGACTGGATAAGTACAACTGTAATAAACTGTGGTGGTGTTATAATTAAGCCACTGGACCTGTGATTTTTCTCATAAAGAGAAGTACATAGAGTTAAGAGAAGCTGAGACAGCAGGACTGGGAAATGTGTTGAACATTTTAAAACTTTTCATTTCCAAATCACTTGCATTGGCCCTTGCAAATAAAATAAATAATAATAATAATAAATAATAAAGACAAGTGATTGTGATATGACAGTCTGAGGGATCAGGTTTAAGATTAATTTAAATGTAGCCATCTCATTTATCTATGTTAGTGCCAGGGACTGAAAGTTCAGTAGCATAGTTCTCATGTTGAGATGGCTTTAAGCCTGTGTCCCATCCAATATATATCAGTATTTTGTATAGCTATCAAGTACGTAGAGTGCATATGTGGGTCACCGGTTTTCTGCTATTTGTTACAGTCCTAGTTATAGACAAGTTAATTATTTGTGGTGGGGTGTATAGATGCAGTCCTACTGGGGAAGGGCATAATCAGATTCCCTCCTTGAGGTCTCCATGAGGGCTCTAACTAGGGTTCTGAGTTCTTTTCTCATCCTCCAATGCACTCCTGCCTTCCTGGATCCTGCAGGTAGGGTCCTACCAGCTTGTTCTTTTTTTTTTCATTCTTCAGTCAATTTCTTGTTGGTTTCTCATTCAGTTTCCCATACATTTGCATTATATGTGGGATTCAAGCACTTTGGGGGAATGCTTATTAAATTATTTTTTTTAAAAGTCTATTGGTCATAGGTTTTGTAAATGCTTATTACAATCCCTACGTTTTCGGCTAAATTTGATCTGATAATGTCCCTTTCAGGCTTCTGTGTAATTGCTTGCAGAAAGAGACTATGATCAGCTAAATCACACCAGCAAAGACATTAGTCTTATCATGTATTATCTTTCTGTGCTATGGTATGGCATATTTACACAATACATCAGCATAACACTGCTATTCGGCAAAGTGTCATCATTGACCTCAATGGTGATCCTGTTCATTTCAATGGAATGTAGCATCATTTTACATAATTTTACTATTAGTTTTATTTCACAACTTTGAAAACTGCGCAGAGAATGCTGTTCATACCACATAAAACATAGCAGTAGCCATTAAGTTGCTCTCTTCCTGAAAAATATTATGTAGTATTGCTCCATATAGTATTCTTACTATCCAAAGTGACATTGAAATCAGTGTTGTAAGAATCCTATTAATTCTGATGGCACTTTTCTACTTAATAAAAACATAAAAAGTAAATACTCCACATAAAAAGATTTATTAAACAGGGGGGCAGGTTTTTAAAAAGCGTAATGAGCTAAACCTGTGTTTTTTATATAATGGGAATCTCTGGTAACAGTAAGGGACATTTTAAGACCAATGCAAATAATTATGAATCCATACACAGTGGAAGCAAATATTTCTGATATCAGATAATCACATAGGCCAGATTCTTCCTGGCCCTTACCTAGGTCCACAACATAATCCTATTGGAATTTCTACACCAATCCAATCCTCAACCTTTCTCACCATGTCCACTGCTGCTCCCTCCCTTTGCTTTTCAATGGGGATTGGGGATCAACCAGGTGGGGAGGGCACAAGGAACCTCCTCCAACATACTTTTGGAACAGGCAGGATTTCAGTCTGTGCTCAGAGGAGTGCAGGGATTGCACTCTTCCTCCTCCCTGGGATGGAGAGAAGGGATTGTGGTGCCCCAAAGAGGAGGGGAAATAGATGGAGCTGCCCCTCAACCTCAGCACCACAATCCTGTGAGCCACAGGGGTGAACTAGCAGGGGAATAGAAGGAGGTAAAATGTTCCTCTAAGGCAGTGTGGTTCTACATCATTCTCCCAAGTCCGCTGAACCTAATGGATACTGTCCAGCCCAGAATTAAGGGTTGCGACAGTAACCAAGGGGAATTGGTTGAGATTTTTTTCATCAAAATATTTCCCCCCAATGTAAAAAATGGCTTTTTATGGAACTCTTTCATTTTGGTCCACATTTACCAGTCTTTTAACTAAAGACTGGATGGTTTTCCTGATTTTTTTTGTACTGAAAACTGATTTTGTTTACCAATAATATCTTTCAAAAGTAGAAGTTTGTGGGAGAGGGGTTGTTTTCATTTTTCATCAAAAAACATAAACATTTTGGCAGCAAATTTTAGTAAAACCTTATTTTAAAAAAAATATTGGTATATTTCTACTAGTCTCAGTGGTCTCCAACCTTTTTAAGCACAAGATCACTTTTTGAATTTAAGTGCAACCCAGGATCTACTTCAAAGAAAATTTAGAAATAACAGATTATGTTATATAAAGCTGAGACCAAGTGCTTAATATATATATAATTATACATTTTCCCTACTTACCGAGTCTCAGTACGATATTTGTGACTGCACATTATCTGCCAGTGTCTTGAAATTTGGGTTATAATTTGAAATAGCTAGTCAGATTCAGTCCTGCAGATGAGCATCTGTGAGGTGGGTGCAATACTTGGACTTGATCATCTTCATTTGTGAGCACATGGTCTCACACAGATAGATGGAACCAAAGTAAGGTTTCACTTTTAAAGCACAGGACAATAGAAGGGGGTACTTTTATTGGTTTCCGAGTCCCTAAAAATTGCTGTCCCTTGATCTGGCCTTCAGCTCAATGTCACTTTGCATGGTAATTATCTCCATATCAATTCCACTACTTTGTAAATCAAACACCTGATGGAATGTCGCAGCCGCCCCACCAATGTCTGCTGGAAGGAACAGATTTGAGATACACATGATGATTGGCTCCATTACATCTAATTCTTGAAATTGCCTGTTGAATTCCTCTGCTAACTTGGTGAGCTGTGCCCAGAACTTTTCTGGGTGGAACCATTTTTCGTTGTCTTCAATTTTTTCTAGTATTTTCTCCAGACTCAGGAAGTGCTGCAGCATTTTATCCTTTAACTGGGAGGACCACAGGCCCAGTTTCAATTTGAATGCATTCCCCACAATGATCACTCTGTCCTTTCCCTGTGGTTCGCAGTTCAGCTCATTCAATTTGGATGTTGTGTCAGTAAGGAATCCGAAGTCTAGCAGCCATGCATTGTCTGACAGCTCATTGCACACTTTGTTCCTGGATTTTAGAAAAGTGATGATTTCGGGCATTAGATCCACAAATATTTGCAGGACATCCCCCCTGCTTAACCACCTCAAAGCCGTATGGTGGAGCAGCTCACCGTAAGCAGCATCCACTCCATCAAGTAAGGATTTAAACAAGCTGCGCTGGAGGACTCTTGCTCGAATTGAGTTTACAATTCCGACAACAATTTGTTGTAGATATCTTCACGTCTTGTTCTCTCTTTAAGGGGCAAAACAGTCAGAAAGTCCTCTTTAGTTGTTGCGCCCTTAAAAACCATTCAAACAAAAACAATTACCTGGGCTGTGTCGGTCATGTCGACCGATTCATCAAAATGCAGTGAAAAGCATTCGCAGTCATTCAAATTCTCCTGTACTTGCTGAAAGTTGTCTTCGGACAAAGATTTCATCTGTCATGCAACTGTGGAAGCACCAAGTGGTATGCTCTGCATTGCCATCACTATTTCATCTTTTTTTTTTAAAGTCTTTAAATAAGAAGTCTGCTGCCAGAGACATTGCGTCTTTAAATACTTCTCCATCCATAAACGATTTATTTTATTTTGCCAGCAGATGGCAAACACGAAACGATGCTTCAGTAGAGGCCTTCTCTTTTGCTGCTCTTTTGACTGTTGAGCTATCAAACCGGCCTTCAATTCATTAACTTTCTTTGTATGAAGTGACTATTCCAGGGGAAACTGTCCTTGAATTTGCTATGCATTCTTTTGTGGTGTCTTTCTAAATTTCCATTTTTACTTATTGATATACTTGTGTGACATAGAAGACATACGCACTTACCTTTCACTGTTGCGAACAGAAATTCACTTTCCCATTATGAATGGATGTTGTAGCTTTTTGGTTTATTTTTAGATGGCCCGGGTTTGTCACTCATTGTTAACGCTAGCTAGCTAGTTAGTTATATATTTTTATTATAAAAAGAGAAAACAGGAGAGCACTAGCTACGACTGTAGCTAATAGGACAGGGGTGGGCAAATTTTTGGCCTGAGGGCCGCATCTGGGTATGGAAACTGTATGGCGGGCCATGAATGCCCGGTGGGGGAGAGGGACTCTATGGAGTGTAGCATGGGAGAGGCTCTATAAGGGATGTTACTAAGGTGGGTGGAGTGAGCACTTACTGGGTGTGGCGCAGAGGGGGGGACTCTACAGGGGTGGTACCGGGGACTCCCAGGGTCCCTGCAGGCAGTGACACCAAAGTGGCCGTACCAGTCACCGCCACAGGCCCTAGCTGGGACGGGTGCGGCCCCTGGGCAGTTTTGAGGCTCTCAAGGCTGGGGCCATAGATTGGGAGGGGATTGGGTGCACGAAGGCGGGGCTGCCACGTAGGGGTGGGGTTCCACAGGATGGTGCTCATCGAGGGAATTGTAAGTCGAGGACTGGAGAGCGCCAGGCGAGCAGAGCTGGGCAAGCACCCGAACCCGCTCCCTGGCGGGAGCGGTGGGCAGGCAGAGCGGGGCAAGCCCACAGCCCCGCTCCCTGAAGGGAACTCGAGGGCTGGATAAAAACGTATGATGGGCCAGAAGCGGCCTGCAGGCCATAGTTTGCCCACCCCTGGTATAGGAAACACTTCTGAGCGGTAAACATGCACGCCACACATGATAAGCTTTTTTTCTTTTTTCTTTTCAGTTCTGCACTTGCAACCAATAATAATTGTAATTTTAAATGTAGTTACGAAGCTATTTCAAATTTATAACATGTCACATTGAGGGGGTCAACTCATCATGCCTAGCTAGCAGCCCTGGGCAGCGGATGAAGCTTCCCGGGGGGAGACTAGCTCCCTGTCCTGCCTATTCTGCCCATGGCCCACCCACACTCAACCCTAGCCCTGCCTCTGGCCCCGCTCCCTCCCCACTCACTGCACCCCTCTACCCTGTCCCTCCTCATCTGCCGCGAGATCCCCATGCCCACCACCAGACCCCCCCTCGCCTGCTGCTCTCTCCTCCTCATCCCCCAGTCCACTGCAAGATCCCCCCGCCTGCCGCTCACCTCCTCACTCCCTGGCCCACCACGAGATCCTCCCTGCCTGCTACTCGCCTGGTCACCTGCCTGCTACGAGAAACCTGCCTCCCCACCCACCCCCAGCCTGCCGCTCACCTCACCTTGAAAAAAAACCAATATGGGGGACTGAGACTGAGATTGACTGTCAGAGGCTCCATGACTGACCAGTCGATCGCGATCTCCCAGTTGGTGACCACTGTCCTAGATGCAAGTCAAGTTAGAAAATGAGCATTAGTGTTACTATCAAATTAATGTTCATATTGATGGGGAATCTGGGATGATATTCATTTACCTGTGTTATCACATACAAAAGTGACATTTTTATCTCAAAGATAAGGAAATCAAGGCTAGCTCCCTGTCCTTTCACCAATCCAGAACATTCATAAATCTTAAAGGAGCAAACAAATGTAGCCATGATTTAGCTCTATCTTCTTGTTTCAGTTGCCTTTTTGAAGGGCTAGCCATCTTCTCACATGACTGTTTCTGTGGATACCCAGCTTGACTCAGTTCCACATTGCACAGGATTGAAATCCCCCTGTGTGGGAATGTCTGTGGAATGCAAGGAGTTTGCGACTACTGGTATCAGCCTCAAAAGTGGCTAGGGCCATTTTGGGGGAAAGGATCACAGCCACCGTTATGGAAAACTCCTATAGAATTTAATGGGAAATTGTATCCCTCTTATAGAATGGACCAAAATATTTCTGGAAGGGATACTGTTGTCTACTAAATTGTACACATTTTAGAGTAACTTCTATAGAATGCTATTGCTTTTGCCCCTATTTAATTCTACTGGACTTTTTCTTAAGAGTTGAACACCCAGGAGATGAAGTAATTGATCACATATCACAGGGTGCATCCTAAAACTGCTGACATTTGATGGCCCTCCTTGAGTGATTTATTTCATCCTCTCACCAAATCTGTCAGAGCTGTCACAAAGAGAGTGCAATTTATATCACATTTTTATTAATATTACATCTACTTAGTTGACCTGTTCTCTTTCTAACTTCATTTTAATGGCATATAAAATGTTTTCGATCAGATTCTCTTTCTTGTAAGAGAAGAAGAGACCAAACCCAGATATGTGAGAGGAAGGTGTAAGAACACAGCAGTAGGCAGATTTTTAATGTTTAGTTTGAGTGCCAGCAATTGTAAAACATGTAGCACAGCACACAGAAGCCCTTGGACCTGGTTCTGGTCCCCATATTAAAATGAAGGGAGCAATAATGAGCATAGGGCCTGATCAAAAAACCCTGGAAGTAAGTATGAGTCCTTCCATTGACTTCAATTAGCTTTGGATCAGTTCTATTACAAGTAAGGACTGGGACATGGATCAGTATAGGGTGTCCTGAGAGAAGCGTTGTTGAAAGGCTGGAGGTCTGGGTCGGCCTCTTTCATTAAATATAAATAACAAATATGGAATTTTTTTAATGTACCCAGGTCTAAATATTTGTCATAGATGAAGATGATGGATAAAAGTGTGGCAAGGGTCAGCTAGTACATTAGCCTTTCACCTTTACAAACAACAGTTCAGATTTCATTTTAGCAGTCAAGTGAAATTGAGTGGGATGGTCTCCCCTATCCTCATTTTTGCCATGTATAATCAAATCACTGCCCATTTAGGCATGATCGTACGTAGCTACATACACAATCATAGCTACTACTAAGATGAATTATGAAGTAACTCCCTGCTCTCCATGTGTCTGTATATAATGCCTGCATCTGTAACTTTCACTCTATGCATCCGAAGAAGTGAGGTTTTTACTCACGAAAGCTTATGCCCAAATAAATCTGTTAGTCTTTAAGGTGCCACCAGACTCCTTGTTGTTTTTGTAGATACAGACTAACACGGCTACCCCCTGATTCTTAGGATTATGTAACCACTCAGGGCCAGTTGGATTTTTGCCTAACTAAACACATTTATGTCCCAATCCAAATGCTTAATTTGTAAGGAAAGAGGTACTGGAGCGCAAGCAATTAGGTGCCTGGGCTCAAGCGATTTTTTTTTTACATTTATAACTGATGCAGGAAGCCCAGAGGTGCCTGGGCTATGAAGTGCCAAGCCTAGAGGTGCCAGGGTTCAGCCCTAGCAAGCCCTGGCACAAATTATGCACTGCCCAATCTGCATTAGCATCAGTGTATACCCCACATTCTCATAGAGTTCCACTGACACACAAAGTCCGAGTTATATGTAAGGATGCATGTGAGTGCATCTGTTTGCAGATTCAGTGGCTTAGAATGGAGGGTAGGATTTGGACCATATTGTGAGCAGAGTGGAGACAACACCACAGATCTGGTTTGAGGTGTATTGTCAGCTAAGCAGGGAAGCTGGTGCAGGGCCTGTACATAAGAACATAAGAATGGTCATGTTGGGTCATACCAATAGCCCATTTAGCCAAGGATCCTGTCTTCTGATAGTGGCTAGTACCAGATGCTTGAGAGGGAGTGAATAGAACAGGGTAACTTATCAACTGATCCACCCTCTGTCCTCCAGTCCTAGCTTCTAGCAATCCAATGTTTAGGGACACCCAGAGCATGGGGTCACATCCCTGACCATCTTGGCTAATAGCTATTGATGGGCTATCCTCCATGAACATAGCTCATTCTTTTTTTAATCCAGTTTTACTTTTTTGGTCCCTAATCATTTTGTTCCCCTTCGCTGTATTTTTTCCAGTTCTAATATAACTTTTTTGAGATGGGGTGACCAGAACTGCATGCATTATTCAAGGAGAGGGCATATCACCGATTTATGTAGTGGCATTAATATATTTTCTGTCTTATTATCCATCCCTTTCCTAACTGTTCCTAATATTCTGTTAGCTTTTTTGACTGCCACTACACATTTCTCATATGTTTCACAGAACTACCCACAATGACTCCAAGAGCTCTTCCTTGAGTGGTAACAACTAATTTAGACCCCATCCTTTTGTTTGTATAGTTGGGATTGTATGTTTTCCAATGTACATTACTTTGCATTTATCAACATTGAATTTCATCTTCCTCAGTCACCCAGTTTAGTGACAGAGGGGTAGCCGTGTTAGTCTGAATCTGTCCTTTTTCCTTTGTAGAGAGGTGAAGTGTGTAATGTAGATCTCCTGTCTCATTTTAGTAAAGTCCATTTGTGTGGAGGGTTGGTTATTTATGAAAGTCTCCAGGTTGGAGAGCTCTTTCTTGATGTTTTTCTGTTTGCTGTATAGGATGCTGATCAGGTGGTTCCTCAGTTTCTTTGATAATGTATGGCATAATCTCTCACTGTGGTCTGTGCAGTATGTAGATAGCAATGGATTTTTCACCTTCAGTCCATTTGGTATGATGTCCATCCGTTTGCATTTGGAAAGGAAGATGATATCTGTCTGTATTTGTGCAAGTTTCTTCATGAGGTTCATAGATTTCCATTCCATACGGCTAAATGCAGTGCCTTGCATGGTGTCAAGTATCAGAGGGGTAGCCGTGAATCTGTAAAAAGCAACAGAGGGTCCTGTGGCACCTTTGAGACTAACAGAAGTACTGGGAGCATAAGCTCCCAGATCTACATTACACACTTCACCTCTCTACAAAGGAAAAAGGACCGTAAGCTGTCTAAAATCCTTCCTGCCACATGGGGCCACAACAGGGGTACCCCTAACTCACCCAGCAATATCATCAATTTATCCAGCTACACACTCAACCCAGCAGAAGAGTCTGTCCTATCTCGGGGACTCTCCTTTTGCCCCAGCACCCCCACGAACATGATACAGTTCTGTGGTGATCTGGAAGCCTACTTTCGCCGCCTCCGACTCAAAGAATACTTTCATGATAACACTGAACAGCGCACTGATACACAGATACCCTCCCACCAACAACACAGGAAGAACTCCACATGGACTCCTCCTGAGGGTCGAAATGACAGTCTGGACCTATACATAGAATGCTTCCGCCGACGTGCACAGGCAGAAATTGTGGAAAAACAACATCGCTTGCCTCATAACCTAAGTCGTGCAGAACGCAATGCCATCCACAGCCTCAGAAACCACCCTGACATTATCATCAAAGAGGCTGATAAAGGAGGTGCTGTTGTCATCATGAACAGGTCTGACTACCAGAAGGAGGCTGCCAGACAACTCTCCAATACCAAATTCTACAGGCCGCTTTCCTCAGATCCCACTGAGGAATACACTAAGAAACTGCACCATCTACTCAGGAACAAATCAACATACCCTTAGAGCCCCGACCGGGGTTATTCTATCTACTACCTAAGATCCACAAACCTGGAAATCCTGGACGCCCCATCATCTCGGGCATTGGCACTCTCACTGAAGGACTGTCTGGATATGTGGACTCCCTACTCAGACCCTACGCCACCAGCACTCCCAGCTATCTCCGTGACACCACAGATTTCCTGAGAAAACTACAATGCATTGGTGACCTCCCAGAAAACACCATCCTAGCCACCATGGATGTAGAGGCTCTCTACACAAACATCCCACATACAGATGGAATACAAGCTGTCAGGAACAGTATCCCTGATGATGACACAGCACAACTTATCGCTGAGCTCTGTGACTTTATCCTCACGCACAATTATTTCAAATTTGGTGACAATATATACCTCCAGACCAGTGGCACCGCTATGGGCACCCGCATGGCCCCACAATATGCCAACATTTTTATGGCTGACCTGGAACAACGCTTCCTCAGCTCTTGTCCACTCATGCCCCTTCTCTACCTTCGCTATATTGATGACATCTTCATCATCTGGACCCATGGGAAGGAGACCCTGGAAGAATTCCACCGTGCTTTCAACAGCTTCCACCCCACCATCAACCTCAGCCTGGACCAATCTACACGGGAGGTCCACTTCCTGGACACCACCGTACAAATAAGCGATGGCCACATTAACATCACCCTATACCGAAAACCCACCGACCGCTACGCCTACCTTCATGCCTCCAGCTTCCACCCCGGTCACACCACACGATCCATCGTCTACAGCCAAGCACTGAGGTACAATCTCATCTGCTCCAACCCCTCAGACAGAGAGCAACACCTACAAGATCTTCACCAAGCATTCTCAAAACTACGATACCCACACAAGGAAATAAAGAAACAAATCAACAGAGCCAGACGTGTACCCAGAAGCCTCCTGCTACAAGACAGGCCCAGAAGAGAAACCAACAGAACTCCACTGGCCATCACCTACAGTCCTCAGCTTAAACCTCTCCAACGCATCATCAGTGATCTACAACCCATCCTGGACAATGATCCCTCACTTTCACAGACCTTGGGAGGCAGGCCAGTCCTCGCCCACAGACAACCTGCCAACCTTAAGCATATTCTCACCAGCAACCACGCACCGCACCATAACAACTCTAACTCAGGAACCAACCCATGCAACAAACCTCGATGCCAACTCTGCCCACATATCTACACCAGCAATACCATCACTGGACCTAACCAGATCAGCTACAACATCACCGGCTCATTCACCTGCACGTCCACCAATGTTATATATGCCATCATATGCCAGCAATGCCCCTCTGCTATGTACATTGGCCAAACTGGACAGTCACTACGCAAGAGGATAAATGGACACAAGTCAGATATCAGGAATGGCAATATACAAAAACCTGTAGGAGAACACTTCAACCTCCCTGGCCACACAATAGCAGATGTAAAGGTAGCCATCTTACAGCAAAAAAACTTCAGGACTAGACTCCAAAAAGAAACTGCTGAGCTCCAGTTCATTTGCAAATTTGACACCATCAGATCAGGATTAAACAAAGACTGTGAATGGCTATCCAACTACAGAAACAGTTTCTCCTCCCTTGGTGTTCACACCTCAACTGCTAGCAGAGCACCTCACCCTCCCTGATTGAACTAACCTCGTTATCTCCACACTGATATATACCTGCCTCTGGAGATTTCCATTACTTGCATCTGAAGAAGTGAGGTTCTTACCCACGAAAGCTTATGCTCCCAGTACTTCTGTTAGTCTCAAAGGTGCCACAGGACCCTCTGTTGCTTTTTCCAGTTTAGTGAGACACCTTTGTAACTCCTAGTCTGCTTTGGACTTAACTGTCTTGACCACCTTGATCATCCGGTGCTGCTAGTAATTATTTGTCAGGCTTCCTGCTTCTGGTTTACTTTTTTTTTTTAATTGCTGTTACTTTTTGTCTTTTGCAGGTGCTCTTTAAATTCTTTTTTGGTCTACCTACTTATACTTTTGCACTTGACTTGCCAGAATTTAAGCTCCTTTCTATTTTCCTCAGTAGGATTTGACTTCCAATTTTTCAATAATGTCTCTGTGTCTCTAATCACCTCTTTCTCTCTATTATTTAGTCATGGTGGAGTTTTTTCATCCTCTTACTGTTTGTTTGCTTGTTTGTTTGTTTGTTTGCTTGTTTGTTTGTTTATTTTTGTGGTATATATTTAGTGTGAGCCTCTATTATGGTGTTCTTAAAAAGTTTCCATGC
This sequence comes from Malaclemys terrapin pileata, assembly GCF_027887155.1. Classification (NCBI taxonomy): domain Eukaryota; kingdom Metazoa; phylum Chordata; order Testudines; family Emydidae; genus Malaclemys; species Malaclemys terrapin. The sequence continues at coordinate 31,098,795 of NC_071506.1, forward strand.
AGCTTGCAGGCATTTCACTCTTGTGACTCTTCCTTTTAATTTCCTTTTAACTAGCCTCCTCATTTTTGTGTAGTTTCCCTTTTTGAAGTTAAATGCTATTGTGATAGTTTTCTTTGGTATTTCCCATTCCCCTTTGCAAGGATATTATATTCAAATACATTATGGACACTATTACCTAATGGTTCAGTTATATTCACCTCTTGGACCAAATCCTGGGTGCCACTTAGGACTAACCAAGAATTGCCTTTTCCCTTATGGGTTCCAGGACTAGCTGCACCAAGAAGCAGAACATACAGAACCTAGTCAAACCTAGTCAAAGTGAAACTAGTTCTGCACTTTCATGAGCATTACATTCTCTCACAACTTCTAAAAAAAGAATAGTATAGAAATAAAAAAATAATCTTAGTTTTGTTTGTATCGGTGTATAGCAAGGTATCTTCTGTGGTGAAGAATATTCATGAATTGAATAGTCCCAGAAAGCTCTCCTTTGAATCCCATTTTATCTCAGGATACAGCTTCACTAATCAAACATTTTCATTAAAAAATATCTATTTTCTCCATTATGCACTATATGTGATGGTGGGTTGCTGACCTACTCCTATGCTATTGAATTTCAGCATAATGCCTCATGTATCTTAGAAAGTCCACACATACACTCAGAATGCCAATCTTGATCTACTTTGCCACACTACCTTTTGTTCACCAAGCTTTTTATCTAAAAAAGCAAACTGTTATTTACCAATTTAAATTTATATTTTCATGGAGCCTACTGAGATGGAGTATTTTAAAAGGGAACAACAAGATGGCAACTACCAGGGACTACCCAGGGAGAACTATCGCATATGAGCAATACAAATTTGCCAATATTTTGTTAGTTAGAAGCCTGCTTTCTTCTGTGATTGTACATTTTTGTCCCCAACACATAGTCAGTTGCAGACATAATAAACTTCAAACATCATGAAAAACATGCTTACTTTAGTTTGGAAGTTTGTAAGGAACAACATTTCTAATCCAGCCTTTTCGTTTTCAAGTACAAACCTTCCTGCTACTAGTAACTCTACGCTATGAACCCAGGGTGAAATGCATGCTCCATAGAAGACAATGGAAGTTTTGCCATTGACTTCAGTGGGGCTGGATTTCATCCCATACATTTAAAGTGATGGGAATGTCATAAAAATATCACTTCTAATGTTTCAGAAAAGAGGGATGACAAAAATATTCACCCACGAAAGCTCATGCTCCAATACATCTGTTAGTCTATAAGGTGCCACAGGACTCTTTGCTGCTTTTAAAAATAATACAGTGAACTATAAATTTGTACATACATGGACATTTGTGTACAATTTAAGTAGAATTATGCTGGATAAATTATATGTAATGAATTTTCAAAGTTTGGCTATAACACCACAAAAGAAATATCAATATAATAGCTTAAGAAATGTAGTATATATATTGTTCACAGTTATTAAAAGGAGATTTTTAAAAAAATTAATTAAAAAATATTTTTGTTAAATCTAAATATATATTCCAAATTACTCTACAACTGACATTTTCAGGCAACTAGTTACTCCATAAATAATAAGTAAAACCTCTTTCTTTGAGGAGGTTATTAAAGCCAAGACTATAACAGGGTTAATAAAAGAACTAGATAAATTCATGGAGAATAGGTCCATCAATGGCTTTTAGCCAGAATGGGCAGGGATGGTTCTCCTTAGCCTCTGTTTGCCAGAAGCTGGGAATGAACGACAGGGGATGGATCACTTGGTGATTACCTGTTCTGTTCATTCCCTCTGAAGCACCTGGGATTGGACACTTGGCTAAATGGACAGGATACTTGGCTAAATGGACTTTTGGTCTAATCCAGTATGGCCTTTATTATGTTCTTGTAATTCTTCTCTGTCTTTGATAATGTTCCGCAAACAAAGCCTGTGAGTTTTCTTTCCCCATATTTTCAAATGTGTAAAATGGCAACTCCCACTCTTTATAAGCCACTAACATGCTAACACAAAGGGGAGCTCTTTTGAGACTAATTACTAACTAAAAGTTCAGATCTATCTTCTCCTTCCATTTGCTTTCTTGGATGGAACTTATATCTTACAGCAAGAAAGCTTGCTTGGGGTACATAATATTTATTAAGCCCCTCTTTAAAGCCCGTGAAGAACTAAATGTTACAAAGTCATCTTCCACTTCAGTGCTAGAACATGTAGTGTATTTTATTTGCATAAAAGTGCTCATCAAATGTCAACACCCAATTCATATTGCTCCATTCTTCACTCAGCTAGAAACTCCATATACTTCCTTAAGTAGCCATTTTACTTTCTCTTCTCCCACTCCACCCTATTCTACTGATCCAGGTGACTCTACTGTCTCTGAGCTCTAATTTTCCAACTCCATTCTCATCAATTAACTTCTCTTTTACAGTACACAAAGAGTATCATGTGTGCAGGGCCAGCTCTAGCGTTTTTGCCGCCCCAAGCAGAGAAAAAAAAAAGGCGCGATCGCAAGCGGCGGCAGCTCTACCGCTGCTTCATTCTACGGTGGCAATTCGGCGGAAGGTCCTTCGCTCCGAGAGGGAATGACAGCCCCACCACCGAACGGCCAGATGTGCCACCCCCGTCTTCATTGGCCGCCCCAGGCACCTGCTTGCTAGGCTGGTGCCTGGAGCTGGCCCTGCATGTGTGGATCCACAGAGTGCAATCTGTCCCTCAGAAGATAATAATTTCAAGACAGGGACAATGGACCATATACTGGTATCCACTGAAGTGAATGGAAGTTTTGACACAGATGTCAATGAGACCGGGATTTGGTTTTATTTTATTTTGTGCATATGTAACCCATGCCTACTTGGTGTGGTGCTCTGTCCCAATCTAGTGGCAGCTAGACCAGCTAGAAATTGGTGATTCTGCTACAGCCTTGACTAAGCCCTGGTCTACACTACGAGTTTAGGTCGACTTTAGCAGGGTTAAATCGAATTAAGCCTGGACACGTCCACACGACGAAGCCCTATCTTTCAACTTAAAGGGCCCTTTAAACCGATTTCTTTACTCCACCTCCGACGAGGGGATTAGCGCTAAAATCGGCACCCAGATGGCATATGGTGACAGTGATCTGAGCTGACCTGAGCGGGCTCCATGCTTGCCGTGGTATGTTCTCTGCACAGGTAACCCAGGTAAAAAGGTGTGAATTGATTGCCATTGCTCTGACGGAGGGGGAGGGGCCTGACGACATGTACCCAGAACCCCCCGCGACACTGTTTTGCATCATCAGGCATTGGGATCTCAACCCAGAATTCCAATGGGCGGCAGAGACTGCGGGAACTGTGGGATAGCTACCCACAGTGCAACGCTCCGGAAGTCGACGCTAGCCTTGGCACTGTGGACGCGGTCCGCCAGCTTCATGCACTTAGAGCATTTATGTGGGGACACACACAATCGACTGTATAAAACCGATATCTATAAAACCGGCTTCTCTAAATTCGACCTAATTTCATAGTATAGACATACCCTAAGAGACAGGTATCTTTTAGCTTGTGCATTCAGCTTCAGAATTCCCAGGTTTGACCCCAGCCGCTGACAATGAAGGTCTGTCAGCATTACACATGCATAAATATTTTTAAAAAACAATTATGCAAAATATTGCTTTAAATTTCAAAACTAATCCCTACCCCTCCAAAAAAAACTAATTTTGCTGGTTTATTAAAAAGAGGAAAACTTGTAATTTGGCCTCAAGTTTTTCCTTTTTCCTCCAAAAATTGAAAGCTGATTTCAATAGTATGAGAACTGTGGATAAGCTCACAAAATGCTGGAACTAACTTCCCAACATTAAAATATAGAAAAAAATCTTTTGTCTCATTAGGTGGCGTACATTTTAATGTGAATTGTATGTATTTATATATATAAAATCTTCAGCCAAGATCTCCAAAGAGAAATATATTTGCATTTCTATTAGTATTTGTCTTTTTGATATTATTATTTTGTGCATTTGACTATAATTAATTAAAAAATAAAATTTTCTATCTGGAAGGTAAAAACAGGGACAGAATTATCACATTAAAGTAAATTGGGGAAATAGCCTAGCTTTGAAAACCCTTGTGGGCAGCCAGAGCTTTAATAGGGGCCAAAATCTTGTTTGTATTTTAAGCACAAAAGAATTTTGACTAACATTTCTAATTACTAAAGGTAGGATTCTGATCTTAATTGTGCCAGTGTAAATCTAGGGAAATTGTATTGAGTTCAATGCATTTACTACCGATTTGCATTTGCAATTGTGACAGAGAGCCAAATTTGGCCCTAGATAAGATTATTTTAAAAAACATTTGAAAGTTTATAATTTTGGGGGCTTTAAAGTTTCTAATCTTTCAAAGCTGTCATTTTTAATAGACATTTCAAATATTGATGTTGTCTAACAATTCCTCTTTTATTGTGTCCTCCTTCTGGAGAAAGAGTGAAATTAATAGGGTGAAGATGAGTGTGATGCGGTATACAAACCCCACAGTGGAACAGAAGTGGTCAAAGGCCTATCCTGGGCCCAGCTAGCCATCCTCCTCCAACCCCACAGAGCATTCCCCAACTGGAGAGAAAATTGAAATGGGAGTAACCCAGCTCAGAAGAGGGAGGCTGAGGAGGAGTGCAGAACTAGCCTGAAGGCTCCTTCCCAAAGGCGCTGGAGAAGCCTTCCTGAAGGAACAGGACTGTATGCAGAGCCCAGTTGGGTTTGGCTGTTTGGTTTCTTTCTTCTCCCCCCCCACCCAATTTTTCTTTTTTGCTTATCTGGGACTAAAAGCTGAGGGAAGGAAGCAGTGGTAGGAAGTGACCCAGGGAGGGTAGCTCAGGGGGCCCCTCACAGAGGCTGAACACTGCTGACCTTCCAAGCGCCATGGGCTGGAGCCTGGTGGAGTGGGAGGGCCCGGGATCCCCTACCACTGCCCCATGACTGAGTGGATGCCAACTGCTAGGCCCCTCAGCCCACAGAGGATCCCATTACAATGAAACAAAAATTGCTTCTGTATGAGAAAGTGAGCCCATGTGTGGCCTGACAGAGACAGTATGTATGTGTCTGTAACTAATGATGACTACTGAAATCAGCATTTGTATTACTGAGGAACTTAACCTAACTTTCCTGTACTGGGATCCTTATATCTCTTCCCATAATAGCGCTTTCCTATGCTGTTGTTTTCTGTTCCACCTGTGACGGGTTGGATCACAGAAACCCCCTTGGGGCTGCCAACCGACGTGCCAAGACTAATTGTGCCTTTACTTTCCTGCCCTGTCTGCTTAGGACTTCAGTGCCCTGCCTGGTTTGAGCCAGACCCGCTAGCCTGCTGCAAACCCAGACCCAGGTCTGAACCACATCCCCTAACAGCTGTGGACTTGACTGAAAGCAACTTACAGAAGTGTTCCTGTCTTTAACACTCAGATGTCCAACTCCCAATGGGGTCCAAACCCCAAATAAATCTGTTTTACCTTGTATAAAGCTTATACAGAGTAAACTCATAAATTGTTCGCCCTCTATAGCACTGATAGAGAGAGATGCACAGATGTTTCCCCTCCCCCCCAGGTATTAATACATACTCTAGTTTAATTAATAAGTAAAAAGTGATTTTATTAAATACAGAAAGTAGGATTTAAGTGGTTCCAAGTAGTAACAGATAGAACAAAGTGAATTACCAAGCAAAATAAAATAAAACACGCAAGTCTATGTCTAATACAGTAAGAAACTGAATACAGATAAGATCTCACCCTCAGAGATGTTTCAATATGTTTCTTCACAGACTAGATGCCTTCCTAGTCTGGGCACAGTCCTTTCCCCTGGTACAGCCCTTGTTCCAGCTCAGGTGGTAGCTAGGGGATTTCTCAAGATTGCTCTCCTTCTTTGTTATGTCCCACCCACTTATATATATTTTGCATAAGGCAGGAATCCTTTGTCCCTCTGGGTTACCACACCCCCCTTCTCAATGGAAAAGCAGTAGGTTAAAGATGGATTCCCGTTCAGGTGACATGATCACATGTCACTGTAAGACTTCATTACCCACTTGCCAGCACACATGTATACAGGAAGACTTACATGTAAAACAGAGCTATCTGCAGTCAATTGTCATGGTTAATGGGAGTCATCAAGATTCCAAACCACCATTAATGGCCCACACTTTGCATAATTACCATAGGCCCTCAGAATTATATTTCATATTTCTAGTTTCAGATACAAGAGTGGTACATTTATAGAAATAGGATGATCACACTCAGTAGATTATAAGCTTTGTAATGATACCTTACAAGAGACCTTTTGTATGAAGCATATTCCAGTTACATTAGCATATTTTTATAAAGTCATATAGAGTGCAACATCACACCACCAACACTTTTTCAAACCCTTTTCTGCAGAAACAGGCTTTCTGGAAGAGATTGAGTCAACTCCTGTTGAAGCCAATAAGAGTCTTCCCATTGACTTAATGGAAGCCGAATAAGTTGCAATTTCTGTAACAGAGCCCAGTGCCAGAGGACAGCAGCAATTGGCTTGACTGTTCCCAATCAACCCTGGCATTAAATGATATGGACTCCATCATTCATGGCAGTTGTATGTGATCAGCTTGTACTTAATAACATACCCACAACTGCACATAACATTTTCTCACTTTCCAATTAACTCCTTTAGTGTCCGTACACCCTGTCCATGATCTTGGTCACTTCCTTCCAAACTAGTCACGGACGCAGTTCTGAGAACACTACAGCTAGTCCAGGGAGAAGCTGTTCTGGATGTAGCAAACCTTTCTCAAGCCTGCTTAACAAACCAGTACTGGGTACTAATACATTTTCCCCAGATGAATGTTTATGATCTGTGGAAAGCTAAAATGTTTTTCCATCAGTGGGTAAGACAATTTGTTGGAGTCACTGGAAACCCAATATGGAGCTAAAACTTTTGCTGCATATAAATATGGCTACAAAGATATATGGCAATTTGTATAAAGTAAATATTTTATTAAAAAATTGAATTCCAATCTAATTTACTTCCTAAACAGTATTTACTCATAATTGAGAAATATTTCACTAGATATTCTATTTAGTTTTTTAAAGTGCCAGTAAATCAGTTTAAAATATCTAGTTAAATACAATGGTAGCCATTGGATTTTTTGCAGCTTTTCCTTTGCAATTACATGTAATTATGTATACTATTAAGTGTAGAGAATATCATGGATAGAGCAATATAGATACTACTAAGGGACTAAATAAAGAATACTGTAATAATGATAGTTAACCATTTGGAAAGGCCACCATAAAGGGCAAGTTTGTAAACATGGGAATGTCCTGTGTATGGGCAGCCATAGCTGTTCTGCCTTGGGAGCAGACCAGGAAGCAGATTGTGATCCAGAGATTTACAATATGCTTCCTAGTTACCCATCTCCAGCTGCAGGCATGATTTACCCTGCACCAGTCCGATCTCTGGAGCAGCGTCTCCTGGCTTGCCAACACAGTTAAACTGGCATGCTTGGGAGCAGAGACAAAGCTCTGCACTTTCCATACCCCCTTTCAACCTACACACTTGGTGTAGGTCTTGGAGGTTGCTCTCCATTTTGTACTGCTATCCATGGTAGGGATAGTTGGCTCAGGAGAGTGAAGGAGGTGCCAGCATGTAGGATGGGACATCAACGAGTCAAATATTTTGATGCTGACTACTTAACACTGCCATTTAGTCTACAGTTTTCTCTGAGACTAAATATATAAAATAATTTATAAAGAAGTTAAACCTGGAAATCCTGGTGTAGGTTTCCAGGTAATTAGAAATAAGTATTTGAAATACAAAAAGTCTTCAACTTTTAATCTAATTTTTGCACATTTAATTGTATCAGATCGATCAGTAATAAACCCCTACAAGGATGCGGATACTGAGATGTTTCCTGGTCATTTCCAGAAGCTAATACTGTACTTGAAACTTTGCCATTTTGAAACAATATAAAGCATCAGTAATTCTAAGCAAACATCTCTTCAAGAAAGTGTTTAATATCATGTAACATGGACCTGTATACAACTTGTATTACTCTGTATCATTTAGCCTTCTGCAAAAGGGAGTTTAAATTAATGTAAGGTCATCTACGTTAATGTAAGGAAGTATAACTTAAACTGCTTTATATATCATGTCTATATTTGGCCTATCGCCTCTGGGGAGTTAGTATGGCTCCATTCTCATTCATAAAGAGTGATAATAAATAAAGTCATCTATTTATACAATTCCAATATAAACCCAAAACCAGTAAGAGCTAGTGGAAAAAATTGTGCCAGAGTAACCTTTCTGTAGATGGTTAACATTAAAAAAAAAAAAAAAAACTCTCTTGATATAGGTCTAGCATAAAAAATTGTTGTATTCTCTCAATATATTATGGGTTTGGATAATACTAGGCTCTAAAATAAAGTATCAGGTTTAGTTTTAGTTTAGCTCTAAATTGTATCTCTGGGTGAGGTTTTTTAAAGGGAGGAGTAGCTGTTTAAGATACCTCTGCAATTTCAGTGTCAGTAGCTCTACCGAGAGGTTACGCAGGTGTTACTGCAGGTATTAGAGCAAGGCAAATTCTCTCTCTGTGCTTCAGTTCCTCATCTGTAAAACAGGAATATCAATGCTTCCTCTCTCTCACCTGTTCCTTTCTGTTTTGTCTTTTTAGACTGTAAGCTCTTTGGGACAGGATTGTCTCATACTATGTTTATTACAAAATGCCCAGCACAGTTGGCCTCTGATTTCAGTTGAGTCTTCTAGGTGCTATTATAGGGCAAATAATACAAAATAATAATTTCCAACCCAGTGAGCACACTAACATATATTATAGTACTATTTCTGCCAGTTTTCTTCCCTCTAAAAATGAAGTACAATTTTTCTTTCGTTATGTTTTCATCAGGAAGTATTTTATTTTCTATCTGTCTCTGTCGGCATGCGGGTGTCCTTAAAAAGCAATCTGATCACTCTCTGACCCACAGCCCTACATGATAATTACCATTCTTTTATAATTTTTGTGAGACATATTACCTCTATCCTGATGGTAGGCAATTACATAAAAGTACCTCAGTAAACATTCATGTTTATCCATATTACAAACACTACACTGGATGACGGGAAGAACTTCAGGAAAACTCGTTTGTACTTTCTCCTTTCTGTTTTGACATGATTCTGTGAAGTCTGTTGCAGAGACAACGTGGGTGGGGTAATAGCTTATATTGAACTAACTTCTGTTGGTAAAAGAGACAAGCTTTTGAACTACACAGAGCTCATTTTCAGGTCTGAGAAAGGTACTCAGCAAAATACAAGGTGAAAGAGATTGTTTAGAATAAGTAGTTAATACATATTGTGAGAGACCATTCAAGGTGAAGTGGCCTGTGGATTACAGATTGTTGTAATAAGCCATACATCCAGTATCTTTATTAAGACCATGTTTTTTAGCGACTAGCAAACTTAAGAATTTAAGCTCCCAAGGTTGTCTTTTGAAAGTGTTGTGCAGGTTTCCTTTGAGGACAAGGACTGAGAGGTCAGATATGAAGTGATTGTTCTGTGAAAAGTGTTCACTCATGGGTGATATGGTGTTCTTGTCTTTTATCATTTTTCTGTGCGAGTTCATTCAACAATATAGTGAATGTCTGATTTCACCCATACAGTTGTTGTTGGGGCATATAATACACTGGATGAGGTACACCACATTGTGATAGGCATGTGAAGGATCCATGGATCTTGAAACGTGTGTTGTGTTGGCGGGGGGGGGGGGGGTTGCAAACAAGTGTGTTACAGAGCATTTCAAAAGGAAATCAACATGTGCTTCAATTCAGCTGTCTCATAGAGCTCTAACTAGCTGAATTAAGACAGGTGAGACATTAATCTATGCAAGCTACAGAAAGCAAGACTTATACAATCTTATTTATAATGAGGAATCTTTGTTGCTTCCTCTTATTTTGGATTTGTTTGTGTTTATATTGCATGCAATACACTATGGAGCTGCAGCTCATGATGCCATAGTTAAGACTGCATTCTGAAGGAGGTTTAAATTGGGGCAAAATACCTATGTTTCTCTCCATATTGTTGTTCTTTCAGAGTGACATTTCACAATGTTAGTTTTTATGTCCTTTGAATTTTCTCTATTTTCATTTTTTGTAATATATAATTATAGAGAATTTAAAACTGGTCTCTGGCTGAAATCTGTCAGAGTTTCTAGGGGTTTACTCCTGATGTATCTTAAAAACAACATTGTGTATCTTCACAAAAATTAGTAGAGAAGTGAACCTTGAGTAGATGTGGTCTAAGGAATAATTTTTTTAAAGGACATATTTAGACTTAAAGGTCACTTTTACCATTATTCTTTAAAACTAAACATTTATCTTAGGAGACACTGGTGCACAAAAACTTCTCCTTCAGAGAACCTGACAAAGAACTGTTCTTTTTCACCATGGCACCATTTCTCACTGTTTTCAATAGGACTGCAGCCATAGACTGCCTTCAATTATAGTGGTCTTTTCAAAATGGCCACCATCTTGCATTATTTTCATTGGGCTTAATGCCACAAGCTGCCCTCAGTTGAAATGACTGCCATTTCTCTACAACCAGTTCAGGGGGAAGTTTTGGTTGCTCTTGGAAAAGATGGCCACCACTTCCATTGTTCATAACTAGGGCCCTACCAGATTCACAGCCATGAAAAATGTGTCACGGACTGTGAAATCTGGTCTCCCCCCTGAAATCTGGCTATTGTAGGAGGGTTCCAGTATTGCCATCCTTACTTCTGTGCTGCCTTCAGAGCTGCACTGTGGGAGAGTGATGGCTGCTGGCTGGCCATCCAGTTGTGAAGACAACAGCACAGAAAGATGGCAATACCATAGCCACCCTCACTTCTGTGCTGCTGCTCATGGCAGTGCTGCCTTCAGAACTGGGCTCCCAGCCAGTAACTGCTGCTCTCCAGCCACCCAGCTCTGAAGGCAGTGCTGATGCCAGCAGCAGTGCAGAAATAAGAGTGGCAATACCACAACCCCCAGTCAATAGCCTTGCAATCCCCCCTGCAACCCTCTTTTGGATACAACACAGTGAAATTTAAATACCCAAACCCATGAAATTTAAGATTTTTAAAATTCTGATTGAAATTTACCAAAATGGACCATGAATTTGGTAGGGCCCTAGTCCTAATACATGATTTTGCTAACACCACACATTCTGAAATCATGAGCCAGGTCCCCAAAAAACATGACAGATTTTAAAAAGTAATACACCATTTTGGGTTCTTCTTATTTACCTCCTGCTTTCTGAATTTTTAGGATATACTCATATCAGGTTTTTAAGCTTTTCTCTGCAATTATGGTGGCTAGAAACTTACTTTTTTGTAATGAAAGCTGAGTTCTTACATCATTTGATTCCAGAAGCTCACAATTTAGGAAAAACACCAAGTATCATGTGACTCACAATAAAATCATAGAGCTGACAACATTTATTAGGAGCAAAGCTAGAGATTGCCCTATAGGAAGATGGAAGTCCCTATGTTTTCAGGACACAGGGATGACTGTGAGGAGTAGGTGAATATAGGGGGACGTGGATGGCAAAAGGAAAAAAATTCCTTTGTGTGTTGAGGGCAGGCGGAAAACTGAGATTATTTTCAAGGGAATTTATGGAGTGGTGGAGGGATTCATAGATTGCAATGCCAGAAAGGAGGATCATTGTAATCATCTAGTTTAACCTCCTGTAAAAACCCAGGCCATAGAACTTCTCCAAAATAATTCCTAGAGAGAATCTTTTAGAAAAAATATTCCAGTCTTCATTTAAAAATTGTCAATAATGGAGAATCTACGATGGTCCTTGGCAAATTGTTCCAATGGTTAATTATTCTCATTAAATTAAAAATGTACACCTTATTTCCTGTCAGAATTTGTCAAGCTTCAATTTCCAGGGTTTGGATTGTGTTAGACCTTTTTCAGCTACATTGAAGAACCTATTATTAAGTATTTGTTCCCCATATAGTTTCTTGTAGGCTGTAATCAAGTCACCACTTAACCTTTTCTTTGTTAAGCTAAATAGATTGAGATCCTTGAGTCTGTCACTATAAATTATGTTTTCTAATCCTTTAGTCATTCTCGTGATTCTTCTCTGAACCCTCTCCAATTTAGCATCATCCTTTTGGAATTGTTGACACCAGAACTGGACACATTATTCCTGCAGCAGTCATACTAGTGCCAAATACCAAGTAAAATAACTTCTTTATCCCTATACTCAAGATTCCCCTGTTTATGCATTCAAGGATTGCATTAGCCCTTTTGGCCACAATTTTGAAGAAGGAGCTCATGTTCAGATGTCAGAGGGGTAGCTGTGTTAGTCTGAATCTGTAAAAAGCAACAGAGGGTCCTGTGGCACCTTTGAGACTAACAGAAGTACTGGGAGCATAAGCTTTCGTGGGTCAGAACCTCACTTCTTCAGATGCAAGTAATGGAAATCTCCAGAGGCAGGTATATATCAGTGTGGGGATAACGAGGTTAGTTCAATCAGGGAGGAATTGTGGGACCTGTAGGAGAACACTTCAACCTCCCTGGCCACACAATAGCAGACGTTAAGGTAGCCAGCTTACAGCAAAAAAACTTCAGGACCAGACTCCAAAGAGAAACTGCTGAGCTTCAGTTCATCTGCAAATTTGACACCATCAGATCAGGATTAAACAAAGACTGTGAATGGCTATCCAACTACAGAAACAGTTTCTCCTCCCTTGGTGTTCACACCTCAACTGCTAGCAGAGCACCTCACCCTCCCTGATTGAACTAACCTCGTTATCCCCACACTGATATATACCTGCCTCTGGAGATTTCCATTACTTGCATCTGAAGAAGTGAGGTTCTGACCCACGAAAGCTTATGCTCCCAGTACTTCTGTTAGTCTCAAAGGTGCCACAGGACCCTCTGTTCCATGTTCAGATGATTATCCACCATGGCCACCAAATCTTTTTCAGAGTTATTGTACCCTAGGATAGAGTATGGCCTATATTCTTTGTTCCTAGATGCAGACATTTACATTTAGCCATATTAAAATATTCATTATTTGCTTGCCCAACTTATCAAGCAATCCAGATCACTCTGCATCAGTGACCTGTCCCCTTCATTATTTACCACTCCCCCAATTTTTGTGTCATCTGTAAACTTTACCAGTGATGATTTTGTTTTCTTCCAGGTAATTAATAAAAATGTTAAATAGTGTGGGGCCAAGAACTGATTCCTGTCAGACCCCCTCTAAAACCACCCTTTAGATAATGATTCCCTGTTTACAATTGCATTTTGAGACCTATTAGTTAGCCATTTTTAATCCAGTTAATGTATGCCATGTTAAACTGGCTGTACCTGAGAAGGGAATGTAGATGGGTCAAGAGGAGAAAAATTGGGGCTTTGTGAAGAGGAATGTAAGGAGTTTCATGGGCAGGAAACTGAAGTTGTGTGAAGGGGAATGTAGGGATTTGCAGCAGAGAGACAGTGGGGAGAGTGTGGCAGGGGTGGGGAGTTAGTAGATTGTGGGGGGGAAGATAGGAAATGTGGAAGTTAGGAGAAAATTGAGGAGCACAGAGAGAATATGAGTGAGGCTGAAGACTGAGTGTCACCCTGAAATCATGATGATCAACTATATCAAAACACTTGGCAAGTCAGGCAGTGAGTCGAGTGGCAAGCTGACCAGGCAATGGATGAACAAATCAATTAATCAAGTACTCATTTAATTAGGGGATCAATTAATAATGTAATTCATCGTGAGCAAAAATCAACTAAGCAAGATGTAATCTAAAAGGCCTTGTGATGGGAGTACCAGGCCCTTCATGGTGCCCTGCTGGAGGCCCCACAGTCCTACTACACCCTGCCCCATGAAAGGAACAGCAAAGGTGGGTCTCCAGACCTGCCTAGAGAAGTCTCACAGAAGCAGCCAATCAGAGGCCAGCAGCCTCAGATAACGGGATCTTCAGGGCCTTAGCAGGTCAGAGCCTGTCTGGGACCAGACATGTGCTTCCCTGGCCACAGGATCTTGAGGGATAACCAGAGTGTGGGTTTGACTGCATTTGTTTAAGCTGGCAGAGAGAGGACCTCAGAATTTTAACCCTAAGGTGAGGGGTAAAGATAAAGGGGTCTTGGGGGAAGAGTACCAGGGAAGTAGTACATGACTGCTGTGCCTAGGGTCCCTGAGTTAGAACATAGAGTAGTGGATGGGCCCAGTGAGTGGGTGGGCCTGGGTTCCCCCACCAGCCACTGGCAAAATGGTGTAAATGCTGAAAAGAGCACAAGGCTTATTTGGAAGCCTGGGCAAAGGACTGAATTATAAGGGCCCAGAGCCAGAGATGAAGACCCTGGTGAGGGCAGATAAATAATCTTTGCTACCCCAGAAAAGGTTTATTTTAAATGTGTGACCCGACTGGAAGGCCGAGCCACTGAAGACTCGCCAAGCAAGGTTGACAACCTAAAGAGGGTACTGAGAGTGGGAAAAGGCCTGTGGTACTGCATGCAGTAGCAGGAGTCACTCAAGAGGTGAGTTACCCTCATCACAGGCCTGGAACCCACTGTCCCCTTGCCAAACTGCTGCAGTTGCAGCCATCCAAGGATGGCTCCAGCTGGATCTCCATGATACAAAGGAGAGGGGTGGGAGCTGCTGGCCAGGTGTTCTCCATGAAGACCTCTTTCCTCTGGAACTTACTCCTCCCCCATGGTCTGAAGGTACTGATCTTTAAGGTATGCTGCAAACCTATCTATTTCCCCTGGCTTTTGGGCAGCAGACTGAAATGTGAGGGTGTGGAACTGGTAGTATGGTGTTGTCTATTGGGATTTTTTTATGGTTGGTTTGGGGGGGTGATCGTCGGAGATAATAATTATACATCTAGCTCTGGTCAAGCATGCTTAGAGCTGTGAATTGATGTTCTTTTATTTATTTAGATATTCCAACAGATATAAAAGTCAGGTAGGTACAGTAGAACCTCAGAGTTATGAACACCTCAGGAATGGACATTGTTCGTAACTCTGAAATGTTCATAACTCTGAATAAAACTTTATGGTTGTTCTTGCAAAAGTTTACAACTGAACATTGACTTAATACAGCTTTGAAACTTTACAATGCAGAGGATAAATGCTGCTTTCCATTTATTTATTTTTTTTAGCAGTTTACGTTTAACACAGTACAGTACTGTACTGTATTTGCTTTTTTTTTTTTTTTTTTGGTCTCTGCTGCTGCCTGATTGCATACTTCCGGTTCCAAATGAGGTGTGTGATTGACTGTCCAGTTCATAACTCTGGTGTTCATAACTCTGAGGTTCTACTGTAAGTGGTGAATCAGTGAAGCAATGATATTACTGAAGAGTGGATTATACAGACTTCATGGTTAAGAAATGAATTAAAATGTTAAAAGTTGAGATAAATTAGACCAGTAGGTAAAGTGACTAAAAAATAGCTCAACAATTAAATTAATAAGTAGACAAGACATTGCAGACTAGATAAATTAAGCAAACAGAAAATTAATTACGTTATGAAATTATCCAGATAGAATTATTAATGAATGAATTAAGCAGTGGAGAAATCAAGAGCAGTCAAACAAAGTGAGGGTGCTCTGTTGCCAGAAGGGTACAAGGTAATTATCAGCAGAGAAAACTAAAAGTAGCTTGCGGAAGAGAAGCAAAGATGTCAACAGCCATTATGGCTGCAGAGGTACGTCCTTCTCCCCCGTGGTGCCATGCAGTATCCCACAGTGAATGGAAGCAAAGGGGCGAATGGAGAGAGGTCTGGGGAGTATGAGGAAAAGAGGATAAGACAGACTGACTGAGCTTGAAATTGCTCAGCTGAAAAGGTAAAACATCTGACCTTTGAATTGATTGTGTGTGTGTTTACTGCTTACTATAAAAACCCATGGGTGAAAGTTCTAATAAGGGAAACAACTGACATAATGGCTATTGTCTCACTTATTCTTGCTGTACATCTTCCATTCTGTCTTTCTTTCTTTCCAGTTCTGAAAAGCTGAAGCTAACCAGGAGGACGAGAGCAATCTGTTATTGCTTGCTAAGCTGATGATAGATCAGATCCAAATCCTGGCTGGCTGGCAGCAACCAGAAAAACTCAAAAATGAGATGGTAAGAACCAATCTTGGAAAAAATAAGTTTTTTCTACAGCTACCTCCCCTCAGGGAGAAAGAATTGCAAGGACCAAGGCAGGGACCCCCTGATACAAGGTTATGAAGCTGAGATTCTGAGAGAAAAAGAGTGTTGATTTCCATCCCCTTCCTCTAGTTTCTTTTGGTTTTGTTATTTGAGCGTGGGTCTAAATGAAGAAAATTAGTGTTCATCATGAATTCATAAGCTGTGATCTGGATACCATTTATTTGTACTACAAGTAATTAAGTAAAGATGTGAATGAATTTATATAGCTGTTATCTATGTGTTCTGTCTGGGTAACTTAATCCCTTTGTCAGAAAGAACTTGAAATCAGTGTGTAAAGTATGCTGGAAAAGAAGAGGCGATCAGTTGCATTACCTGGGTTTTAATGTTTGGAGTAACCATTATACCATCCAAGGATAGTGATCTAATCTAGAACCCTATAAATTATATCTGCTAACTCAGGAGTTGAACTGAAACATGGAGGGGTGGATGTGTGGTTTTAGCAAAATACTTTGAGGTTTGTTCCCCTGATGTGGAACTCGCGTGCAACTTCCAGCAAGTAACTTCCACTCCCAAACTTGAATGGACCATGGGGAAGGACACAGCAGTACATGGTAGCACAGTAAGCAACTGTAAGTGGTAGCAAAGCAGAGCTTAGAATTGTTCCCTTTACTACTCTACAACTGGCCCAACCACAAGTCCAGGGCAATCAGGTAAAGAGAAGGAGACACAGGAGACTTGGTTCAGTTCTAGTCTAATCAGGAATTATACTGCAGCCAGCACAGTGATCTGAGTGCCTTTTCTTCCATGCTTGTTTATTGTGTGAAGAGGAGGAATTGGCCCTTTGTGTCTGGTAACTCATCTGAAGGGACACTGCTGATTGATGATTGTTTATATGGTAACAAATCAGCTAGACCACTTAGGCGTTCTGAGATAAGTTACAGATGATCTAACAACTTTTAACTGAATTACTTCTTTAGTAAACACAGGGCAATTCCTTGATATTGCTTTAATAGTTTAATAGATAATACTTTATTATTTTATTTTATATCAATTCATTCAAGTCTCTCTACAACTCTAACTTCCAAGAATGTTACCAAGTATGTCACCTAACAAATTCAGAACTGTAGTCTTGCAAATGTCTTTAAAGCACTGAAAAGAGGTAAATAATTTTTTTTTAATTGCCTTTTTTACTTTAAATATGTTTTTCTTTACTGGCAGAAAATACTCTAGAAATAAGATTCCTCTTCCAACAGTTTATCCAAGAAGGCTTGTGATGAATAATGTATAGATATATACAAAAAGTAATAATTGTTAACATTCTGCAAGTCAAATAAGATCAGTGTTCATACTGGTGACATTTGTTAACTCAGCTTAAACACAAGCCTTATGGATTTTTATTGTATTAAATCAATGTTCTTTGTACTGTTTTGATAACACCTGCCACATTTATGATTTCAAGGGATAATAGTTTATTGACACCTTACAAGGTTAAATCTTGAACAGAATGCCTTAATAGGATTTATGTTTGTTTTGTCTACACCAAGTGTTGCTGTAGGTTAAATAATTTTGAAATTTTAGAAATATTTGGATCCCCAGTTTTACTTTCATTTCAGCTATGTGAGATTATTGTAATTTTAAAAAAATCCACTTCATTTAACACCAAAGTAAGTCCTATCGCTTGAGTCATTTTAAGATTAGCCTGGAAAAAAAAAACTAAATAAATGTATGATAGGTAGCAAGTTGACTCCGATCTCCAGTCTGAACTGAATGGGACTGTTCACATGCATGTTTACAAAGCCAGAGCCTTCATTCTTTCTGTATTGTAAGCATTATGTATCAATCTACTAGAATTAATATAAAACAATGTGGTGGGTGGTGTCTTTTAAATTAGCACCATTTCTAATTGTAGTGACTGTACCATACATAATGATTAATATATGCACAAATGGCTTGATCCATAGGTCATTGAAGTCAGTGGCAAGACTCTCAGTGATTTCACTGGCTTTTGGCTTGGGCCCATAATCATTGTTACATTACTGATCTTCTGCCTAATTAAACTACATAGTGATAACAACCAAAGTTGCTCAAAGCATGATGTATTGTGTGGTTAATGCCAATCCAATATATCATGACCTGTTTATAACTAATAAGTAGATATTATACATATCAAAATTAGTATTGAATTCATGCCACAAGGATATTTTTACATATTTAAATGTTGAGAATGGCTGCATTTCATATCTTAAAATCAGATTCCTGCTGTGATTGTTCTCAGGGTCCCCAAGACTTGAATCACCTCCTTACCTTTTGCCTCCAGCAAGAGTGAGATTTGCTTGTGCTTCATATGCTCCCTGACATCCCCAGCCTGTTAGCCAACCAAACAATCTCCTCTGGGCTACGCCAGCCCTTCATTTTGCAGTGCTTCATACCCACCCTAGAGTGTGTCGCTGATTAAAAGAAACCCAGGGAACTGTAGAACTTGCTGCAGGTGCATGCAGGGTGGCAATCTTAAGTATAGATGCATCCCATGAGAGATGAAAGCCCTTGCAGCTTGTAACTCCAACAGTTGCCTTACAGATTAACAATAAGTGTAGCCCAGTCCCTGAGCCCCTCTGAAGTGTCCCTTGTAGCCCCTGATCCACTAAACAACAGAAATACCAGATCTGTTGTCCCCAAGGGAGCAGTGTACACAACACCTTGTATGATTCAGCTCAGGATCAGCACCTAACTTAATATCACATTATTTAGATATATTTATAGTGAAATCAAGGATAAGTTTATTAGCAAAAATTCAAACAATAGTGAGTAAGGATAATGGAAAATAAATGTGTTATGACTTTAATCTCTAAAAAGGGTTACATATAAAACAAACTTAATGGGCTAAGCTACTGACTAAAGAAGTCTTCTCACCCAAAGTCTCTTGCAGCGTCCTCCACCAAGGTAAGCAGAGATCCTATTTTCAGGAATGTAAACATGCTGTCCATTTATTTCCTAGATGCATGAGAAAGGGGTCTCTTTTTGCCTTCTACTTATATCCCCAAAGTTCATTGTTTGTACTCTGAGTCTGGATAAACCCCATGTCTTATTTTTCTGTGTGCTGCTGCACTGTTGATTTTACATTTACCCTGTTGACTTCAAATATAGAAGTGTAGCTATTGTGTTAGTTTACAATGCTTAATTTACATGCCAAAAGAAACAAGGGAATAAAAGCCTTTTGTCCAATAGAAAACCTGTTTTAAATTCTGTCTCAAGGCACAGTTGACAAACACATTTTCAGTATACATACATCACTCCTTACATACTATCTGCACATACATTTCACAATGATATTAATGACCAGCGTGACTTACACTTTCATTTAAGACCTCACGTGATATGCCTTGGTGAACCAGGATGTACATAAGAGAACCAGGATAATCTTGTAACCCCCTCTCGGGTGGCATTGAGGGGTTCATGGCTTATGAAGTTCAAGTTTTTCTGAGTTAAAGCCTTAGCAAAACCTGCAGAATTTAACTGTGATCAACTAATATCTGCTAATTTATTTGGTTAAGGATGTACATACAATTTTCTCTCCCTCACAACTCCCCCTGCCACCCTACCCCCCACAAAAAAGAAATGACAAGTAAAAACCATTGTAAATCATGCATCAAAGTCCCAATGATGTAGTTCTGAAGCAAACCTTGGATTAATGTCACTTCATATAGGTATTGTATGGCAGAATCCCAAAATTGTGTCCAACGTGACCATTTGATTTCATGGCCAGCAGCAAGAAAGGATCCAGACCACCATCTTCTGATGGCAGAAAGACACTCTGTTATGATGGAGCCATTCAAAAATCCCCAATTTAGATTTAGAAACTGGGGTCCATGTGAACCCTTCTTCCCATACTGAATAAATCACAAAGGTGCAGGTGTGCACGCTAGTTTCATGTGGCATGAATATTTAGTATGAAAAGTCCTTTAGAGAGGAGAGTGCTCAAAAACAAAGTTTGTTTTAAGTGTTTAAATCAAAGCTCATCTCTTCATTTCCCATAATATTGCTTCAATAATTGATAAACAGATTGTGTAAGTAAAATATAAGCCCATTGCAGTCAATATTCTGATGAACTCTCTTTACAGGTGATTGGTGGAAATGTTTCCCACTGTTGGTAGTATGTAAATAATAAGATTATAAAGGCCTCCGGAGGTAGGGACAGTATGCCTGCCACAGATACTATGAATGCATTTGCCCCACTGATGAATATTTGATATGAGCAATTTCTGGCTACTGATAAGATCTATTAATAATTAATGCAATGTTATTGTGGATGATTAAGGCTATTTCTTTTAATGGGATTCTCAAATAACTTCTAACACCTTAGTATAAATTCTTTATGATCTCTAGTCATGCATGCATTTCAGCAAGACTGCTGTGGAAAGCTTTGTAATTACAATTCAACCAACCCTGCAATAACAACAAAGAACCAACTTACATGTTAAAATCACTTGCAAGAGAATACTTTAGAGATCTGAGTTTTGCTCTTTTTACTTGATGTGATTATCTCTATTTCATGAAATTTCTCTCCTCTATGCTATCTACTTGACTGAATTTCTCATTAAAATTAATAACATCTCTGTTCAAATTAGCAAGCAACAAAGAAAATAAAGTATTTTGTCAAAGTAGATTTACAATAGAGCAGATATTTCAATAATGTGACAATAACAATGAAATTGGGAGTGTGAAGAAGAAAAGCCCTCAGATATAGTCAACAGAGAAGAAAGAAGAGTAAAAGATTGTTTATATCCAGCTGCAAATTTCCGGTGTTTTTGCCACATTACATATTATGGAGTTACCCATTTTTTGATGTGTATCTTCAGTTTGAAATCAGTAAATTAAACTTTAGAAATGAACATTCTATTAGTTAACTTTATCCTTGTAAATTCAGAGAATTCTTGGAAATCCAAAAATATTTTGGTACATTTTTTGCCTAACTGACATAGATTTAATCTTAGATCTTAGTGCATGATTTTTTTATCTATCTATCTATCTATCTATCTATCTATATATTGTATTTGTACAGTGCCTATCACAATGGGGTACTAGTCCATGACTGGGACTCCAAGGTGCTACCACAATACTACTACTACTACTACTAATAGTGGTAAAATATCATATTTGTGGAGATTTCACATAATTTAAAAGATGTGTGTACAGAGGAAGATACATACTCCTTGATGCTAAATCTAATCAGTTGTCAAACAACTTTGTAAACTAGATGACAAAACAAGCGTCTGGCAAATTCATTTCACAAAAGAGTTTCATAGACTCTATTCTAAATCGAATGATGAATGTGGCATAATGAACCCCTATTCAGTAAGTCTGCAGCACCAGAACATTTCCCAAAGAGAATCACTTAGACTAGGGATAGGATTTTCTAGCATTCTTTATCAGATAAGTGATTTGGCACATGGAATAGACGAGACAAAGTGTTACTGTTCTGAAATACATTAAAAACTGACTTTGCTCTGAATAAAGTAAGTGATTTGGGGAGAGATCACATACATTTCATACATTTTATAAGATACGTTGTTACCAGAAAGAGAACCGAGCCTGAATTGGACAAACTGAAAAAATGCCTGCTTCTTCCTTGTTAGTCAATACATATATGTTTGGCATCATAAACACCACATTGAGTATGATGTACATGGTATTAATACAAAAACATTTTGTGTTTGTGCGCACGTGTGCATATTGGAAAGTAAAGTTAGCCAAATATACTATGCTCTCCCCACAATTCTATTCACCCACATCAAGTATTCTATGACAATTTGCAATGCTGAAGTCAGCTTAGGCATTAGAAAATAGGAAATAGAAAATAGCCCAACTGGTTTGGTATGTAATATCCAAAACTTAGATAAGAAAAGTACAAAACAAAACAACAAGTTAAGGAACTGTTACTAACTGGTGGGTCGGATTTTACTAACATGTAGAGAGTTTTGTAACTTGTAAAATCATACTATAAATACTACTAGCTAAAATGCATGTCTTTGAAGCACACATTCCATGCAAGATGAACGTGCTGTGAGATAAGAATTGTTTCCTGGAAGGAGGGTACTTATGTTTCCTTTTTATATTGTACTGATTTGTCTTTACAATAAATTTGGCTATGTCCAGTGTTTTGGTCTCTAGAACATCTTTAAGAAAAAACCATGAGTGTAGTCAAACAATTTGCTACATCTTTAGTCGTTATCCTGAACCCTAGTGCACTTCCATGATAAAAGATTCCATGCAGGTTCCATGGAGAAACTCTTAGCACTTTCAGCACAGCTTACTTACCTTCTCAGTGGGTGAAACACGTGGCTCTGGAAGAGTCCACAAGAAAAACATTTACAAATATAAAAGAATTGGCAGCCTCCTCACCTACTTCTGCACAATTCAATATATTTCAAAAGAATAACAGTTGATGTATCTTCACACTCCAGGGTGCAGTGCTCTCATTTGAAACAACTAAGGGAGTTGGGAAACCAGTCCTTTTCACCTCAAGAAGCCTCATGGAACAAGAATAGTGCTATGTCCAAGTGGAAAAAGAAACATTAATGGTGACTTGAGCACATGGTCATCTCAATGTATATTGGGCTGGGAATTCACAATAAGCACAGACCACAAATGCTTAGTGGCAATATAAATTGCTATATCACTTTCCATCCAGAAACCAAGGGATAGATGCTTAGCTTCACCCAGTTTCCACTAGGAAAGTCTCAAGAGCCAGTGGTGGAAAAGAGCTGGCTGTGACTGCCTTATTTTGTGTCTTTAGCTTTGGTTTACTTTACAGTCATCCAAGGGCTGCCCTAAAGTAGTGGTCATTATATTATCTCAGACTACCTAGCTAGCATTAGCACTCTGGCCTTGTCATTCCTACCCACTATGCAGTGGTCCACAAAGCAAGAGGCTAGGAGAATAAATCTGGGAAGAGCAGGCTGTTTTCTGAATCCTTTGCACCATCAAAGTAGTGCAAACAGATGGGATTGTAGATAAACATCTGAGCCTAAAATCCTCACTGCAGCTCTATAGCAATTTCCCCTCAAAATGAACACATAGCAGGGACAGCACTCATAGCAGGAACAAAAGTAACAGCCACAATAAAAAAAACTATATCAGAAAAAGAAACTTTAGAGAAACGAATGGTCTATACTGACCTTGTGAGGCAGCAAATTTTGCAATCATCAGCAGTCTGCAACAAACAAAGAGTGCACAACTGATAATGAGACTTGCCAGAAACTTGTCAAGTTCTGCCAAAGTGAAACCCTGAGCACTCAACTCTGGAGCAGCTGCAGTGATTCCATCCTTAAACAAAGGGAAGCAAAAATGGCACAGGGGGAATCCAGGTAGCCCCTTCTGAAGATTTAACAGCTTGTCTGAAGATATCAAGGACAAATGAAAATTACTCGGATGTAGAAACTTGAGGACTCAGAATCAGTTTGCTACTTTCTAGTATTCAAACATCTCATTTTGAAAAGCTGTTATCTAGTGACAATTGAATCAGGAACTCTTAAAATCATGGGCTTCAATCCTATCTGAGCCAGTCTTTCACTGTCACTCTGGACAAATACTTCATATGACTAAGAACATCCACACCAAAGTACCCTCAACTTGCTACATCCAAAATATAGGATGCACTGTGAGACAAAGACCCAAAATGAAGGGGACTAAAAACTACTGTGGGATTAATTCCTTTACCATATATAAGTCAGTGACTCTCCATTTCATAATTATTTATTTCTGATTCTCAATTCAATGCTAAAAGTGAGGGAACCCAAATTTGTTGGGAGTATAGATAACTTTGGGTCTAAGAGTGATGTCCCTAGAAACCAGAGAGATATTTGAGCGGTCTGTAAATCAAAGTTGTTCACATGATAAATCATTGTCGAAGTCCCATTAGCTTTAAGACAGGGCTAAGTTTCAACCACTTCTTATTCTTTTACACTTCTTGTTTTGGGATATATGATTGTCAATTCATTCTTTACAACAAGAATTTGGCATTAAGACTCTGATTCCTCAGATGTTTAACATAATGTAATAAGTTGCTGAATTGCCTTTTACAGTATTTTTGTTTTTAAAAATTATGTCCTTACTACCTGTTCAGTTGCATATAAATAGTGCTTAGTTATTGTAAAAAATCTTGGTGCAGAGTTCAGCACATTTTCAGAAAAAACATATGCAGGTTTTCCAGTGTTATTTATAACTCCAGTGTTATATTTTAATGGAACATTCCAACAACAAATACATATTTTGCTCCCACAGAGAGGTGGAGAATACAGAAACCTCAAATGCTTATTAAAGATCAAAGATTCGAAATAAAACTTTATAGGTAATGCTTGTATTAATCTTTACCAGATAGTTATTGCTTTTTTATTTATTTTATATAACAACTGGAAATGCATACATTTCTTTAAACTATGAGAATTCGCTTTGCTCCAGAGAAGAATCAAATACATATCTTAAGCATATTTCTGTCTCAAATAATCAAATTGAATTAATATGAAAAAGAAGATAATGTAGCTTTTTTTAAAAACATCTTATTTCCATAATGTATTGAACTTTTGTCACTCTTAAAAGGGTAGGAAAACAAGACCTAACAAGGAAAGATGCCAACAAGCAAGATATGAGTAAAGGATTTACGGGACACAATTAGATATATGTATTCATTACAAAAGGTTAATACAGATTGTAAAAGAAGTTGCAAAAGTTACTGGTGCCCTGAGGCAGCTATAACTTATGTAGTGAGCAGTTATAAGGATTTTTAAGTGTCCATTAAACATGCTAGTCTGAAGTGTGCAGAGACTTTAGCAGCTTTCCCTTCTTTGAGCAATAGACAGTCTCCTTGGCATAAGAGATCTTTTTAACATCCGCTTGTATCACAAATGTCTTTCCTTTTAGATTTTCTCCAGATAATTAAAAGAGTGTTCATAGTAATTGTATAGCACTATTTTCACATGCATAGTATATATTCTTTTCCATGCTGAGTTTTCATAACTTTTCATTTTACAGTCTGAGACAGAGATAATGGTTATTTACGGGAAAAGAAAGTTGTGTGTGTTTGGTGTACCAGTTATCCATTCTTCTAGTCACAAATCTTACTCACAAAATTAATTCAGACTGACCTGGACATCAGCATTTAGTAGATTAAAACTAGATCAAGGTCTGCAAAGGGTAAAGGATAGATGGCAAAGTATCCGTATGAGAGGAGATATCTAGCTGATGTAATGCAAGGTTGGTGTTAGGTCTGGTCTTATTTAACTTCAACATTGCTGACCTGGAAGATAGGTAAAAAGCATGTTAATATCAGTTGGAAATTTATTTGAGATGGATGGTGTTGCAATCAGTAGTGAGGACAGAGCAAAGAGACCTTGAAGGGCAAAGGAATGCCTTTAGATTAAACTTGACAAAATGCAAACTAACAAAACACAGATACTTAGGATTCTGGGGAACAGTAAAGTGAAAAGACATAGTGGTGTGCATTAGTGGGCAAGGAATCAGATACAGATCTGCAAGTAATATGGCAACACAAAATCAATTGTCTTTGCAGAAACACCAGATTGTGGAGGATCATGGAGGGGAATAATTTAATTCTGTACATCTCATTACTAGAAAGAAGTAGACAGATGGGAAGGAGTTCAGAGACGAGCATTAAAGTGACTAAGTGGGCAGTCCAAAGGAGCCCACTAGCAGAGCTTTCTTGCTATGGTGTAGAATGGGAGGACAGGGCCTGGAAAGGTGGACAAAGGTGTGGTAGTGCTGAGGCAGTCTCCATCTCAATGATATTCCTGAGAGCTTCCATACCCAGGCAATCATTGGACTAGTAGGCTGAAATCCAGAGAGGATAAAAAAGTATAAAGTTGCCTAATGCAGGCAGTTTTTCAAACTCTTTCAGAAAGACTTATGGGTCAGCACAGGCTAATACTACTCAAGAGGGTGCATCTGAAAACAGGAGAGGTCTTCTCTGTGTGCATCCATGACAACAGGTATTGGATGGGAAATAAATCATCCATTTCTGGAAGGTAAGCCCTTATGTAGGTGTATGGAAACTTGCAAGTGGTGGAACAAGCTGCTCCTAGCCATCACCAAAGCTAACCTTAAAAGGGCAACGCGATCACCCAATACTGAAAAAAATGACATTATTCTCCAATTGTAGTATATGTGTGAGTGTGTGTCTAACCTTATGTTATTCACTGAAAAGGGACTTCATTCAATAATGACACCATGTCAGATTTCCTCGTTCTACCAGTCAAAAGCTGGTTTTATAATTGCCAAGATTCCAAACTCAACCTGGGGTCTGAAATTCAAGTTCTGTTTTTTCTGCCTTTTGAGGCATCACTGTCAATATTTTACAAAATATGTGAGCTGAGAATTTTGAAGAAAGGAAGAATCCCGCTCACTCTTCTATAGCTGTCCTGGCTCCACAGTTCTAATTAGTTTTAAAAAAAGCTGGTATGGCTTGAAATCATGCAGGTAGAAATTATATTAAGAATGTGGTATTTTTTCATAACTACTTTTCTGATCATAACCACACTTTAAAAAGCAGTGATGTGTGCAGTAGGATTCCCTTTCTATGTTATTTCATTTATTATTCATGTATGACTGATACGAGCCGTGTTATGAAAATGTGAAATGAAAGACATGGTACCTACCCCAAGGAACTTACAGTCTAAGGTCCTGATCCAGCAACATATTCCATATGGACAGATTCTGGCAAAGTCAATAGATCTGTGCGCAGAAGTCTGGCCATGTGGATCTTATTCAAGGATAAGGTCCTAAATCAGACAAACACAAAACAATTTAGACACCTGTGACACTATAGAAGAAGGTCCAATTTCAAAGCAGAACAGGTATTGTTGAGGGGTGAATAGTGAAAAGCTTGTGGAAGAAATAGAGATTTAGAAGAAGAGAAGAAGCTGTTTATCACATGAGATGAGGAAGGGTGTTGTAAGTTAAAGAGGGAAAGCCATGAAAGAATGCACTAAAATGAGCGAGAACTGCCTCTTTAAAAAACTGAGTCTGTCCAAGAAAAGTTCAATATATTTTAACATGTGCTGTAATAAGCTAGCTTCAAGTACTCTTCTTTAAAGCATGGTTCATTTAATTGATATGTTGCAAATTTCCAAACGAGGTTTCTTAAATCTGATCATGATTAAGGCTACTGTAACCTTCAATTTACTGCAGTCTGTTCCTGAAAATTGAAAGTAAATACGATGATATACACAGAATTAAAAGATTGTATTTTAAGCTGACTCCTAAAAGGGCTGTTATGCCTGTGATGGGGTTGAGGATGAGCTCCCAACTCCTATAAAATGACCCCAATGACTGGCAAAACCAACTGCCCGTGACAGATAGACACCCCATCACTTGCCTTCATATGGTGGAGGTATTTGTACTAAAAGTGGGGATGTGAAAGGCAAGTGGTTTTTGGCACCTTTTAAAGAAACCATCAGAGCAGGATGGGCTTTTTAGCCTTGGAAGGCAGCCCATCTAGGAGAACAAATTCTGAATTCAAATCAGGGGTGCCAGGCCCCTCAAGGAGGATGATCATCCCTGAGTGACAATGACAGTGGATGCTGGAGAATAGATGGAGGCCACCACCATTATTGTCCATAATCACTCACAATGACCGTGACAGATGAAAAAAACTTGAGTTTGTGGGACATGTGGGTTGGATGAGTAAAGATAGATTGCCAAAGCAAGTGTGCAAGGACTGGTGCCAAGCGGAGGTTACACCCACAGCAAGTGTGGCTTAATGATGTGACTGACTGGACAGGATGTAGTATCACATGCTACTTAAGGCTGGGTGAAGACTGCGAAACGTGGAGGAACATTGCTGGGCAATAACTCTTGTGTGTGGTGCTTACTGTTCTTGTAGCGTGACTCTATAGTGCTCTGCACTATGAGAGAATGTATATATGTATGTATTCTTAAACATTCAGAATCATAAACTCTCTTGTTGCCCTCTATTCTGCTCCATGATCAAATCTGCATAAAGTTATTTTTGATGACCTTCATATAACATGAAATGCACTGTATCTCTGTATATTCTCCAGTGTTTTCAATAAAAATGTTTCCAATATATGCACATTGTGCTCATCACGACTTAGCACATTAAATTTTGGATTAGCAGTATTACCTTGTTACATCTAATTATATTGAATTGTCTAACCCGTGAACATAATATTCATACTAATTTGCTAGTACTAGAACAATGGGTATTAGAAACTTTAGAGGTCATGAGGCAAGTACTGAGTGCTTTTAAAACCTTTTCTTCTTTTGAAAATAAATTCAAGTGCTTGTGAAAGGTACTATATAGCTGACATTAAATTTGAAAACTGAAGGCATCTAGCCACAGTATATATACAGGACAGGCACTAGCAATTCAAGCTTCCCTGTGCTGCCCTATGAATACTCATAGATTTCAAGGCCAGAAGGAACCATTGTTATCATCTAGTCTTGACCTGCAGTATAACACAGGCAAGAGAACTTCCCCAAAATAATTACTAGAGCAGGTCTTTTAGAAAAATATCCATTCTTGATTTTAAAATTGTCAGTGATGGAGAATCCACCACGACCCTTGTTAGGTTGTTCCAATGGTTAATTATTCTCACTGTTAAAAAATGACATATTATTTCCAGTCTGAATTTGTCTAGCTTCAATTTCCAGCCATTGGATCCTGTTAGACTTTTCTCTCCTAGAGTGAAGAGACCATTATTTAATATTTGTTCACCACATAGGTACTTACTGACTATGATCAAGTCACCCATTACCCTTTTCTTTGTTAAACTAAATAGATTGAACTCCTTGAGTCTCCCATTATAAAACATATTTTTTTAATCTTTAATCATTCTTATGGCTCATCTCTGAACCCTCCACAATTTATCAACATCCTTCTTGAATTGTGGACACCAGAACTGGATGCAGTATTCCAGCAGCGGTCACATTAGTACCAGACAAATAGGAAAAATAACCTCTCTACTCTTATTTGAAATTCCCTGGTCTATAAGTTCCAGGATGGCATTAGCCTTTTTGGTCACAGTGTCATACTGGGAGCGCATGTTCAGTTGATTATCCACCATGACCCCCATCCTGTAGGTATGGATTTCATTATTTTCCCCTAGATGTATACCTTTACATTTGACCATAATAAAACACATGTTATTTGCCCAGTTTACCAAACAACCCAGATTGCTCTGTATCATTGGTCTGTCCTCTTTGTTGCTCACCACTCCCCCCATTTTTGTGTCATCTGCAAACTATCAGTGATGATTTTGTTTTCTTCCAGGTCATTAATAAAAATGTTAAATAACATAAGGTCAAGAACAGATGCTTGCAGGACCCCACTAGAAACTCACTGGTTCAATGATGATTCTCTTTTTACCATTACATTTTGAGATCTATCAGTTAGCCAGCTTTTACTCAATAATTGCCCTGTCCTGTTCATTCCCTCTGAAGAATTTGGCATTGGCCGAAGCCAGGAAGACACCAAAGACAGGATATTGGGCTAGATGGACCATAGGTCTGACCCAGTATAACCATTATTATGTTCTTATGTAATCCATTTAATGTTAATTTTATATCTTTCTAGTTTTTTTAATCAAAATGTCATGAAATACGAAGTCAAATGTCTTACAGAAGTCTAAGTATATTACATCAATACCAATATCAAAAAGATATCAAGTTAGTTTGACAGGATCTATCTTCCATAAACACACCTTGATTGGCATACATTGTATTATTATTCTTTAATTCTGTATTAATTGAGTCCCATGTCAGCTGCTCCATTATTTTGCCTCAGATCAATGTTAGAATGACAGGCCTATAACTGGCACATTAGCTTTTTTCCAGTCTCCTGGAACTTTCACGGTATTCCAAGACTTATTGGAAATCAACATTAATGGTCCAGTGAGCTCCTCAGCTAGCTAACTCTTGGATGCAAGTTATCCATACCTGCTGATTTAACATCCTCCTGAGATGCTAGTCGAATAGAAAGAGTGTTATCTGATATGACTACATCATCTGTGGGTTTTTTTTCCAAATACAGTATAGAAATATTTATTGAACACTTCTACCTTTTCTGTGTTATAACTGATAATTCTACTATTTCCATCTAGCAATGGACCAATACCAATGTTAGGATTCTTTTTATTCTTGATATACTTAAAAAAATTGTGTTTTATTATTGTCCTTAACTCTGCTGGACATAGATTTCTCTCTGTGTACTTTGCTTCCCCTACAAATATTCTACAATTCCCAGCTTCTGATTCATTACTATCAACTTCCGTTTCCTCAATTTGTTATTTATGCACCGGACCCTCGCTAGAACATGGGATTTGGGATCCATGCGCGGTACCATGTTAAAATGAATTGCAATTAAAGTAATTAAATTTGGGATCCATGGCCGCGACTGCGTTATATGTGAATTCACGCTATGTAGTCACGCGTTTTAGCAAGGGGCTTGTGTATATAGTATGTCAGAGCTGCCTCCACTTTCCCTCTAAACTGAATAGGTTTTTCAACCAATTTGGCTGCCTTTCTCTGTTGTGGGATTGTGACTTTTGGGGCATCTAGTAATGTGTTGTTAAACAATTTCCAATTATCATTCACATTCTTCTTATTTAATTTTTCCTCTCAGATGATTTGGCTCATCATTCTTTTCAGGTTATATCTTATCTTGATCAGGAAGGACCATCTCTAGGAATGAGAGAGTAATTTAATCTATGTATCCATTCAGTTCTCAGTATATCTGATGATGGTGCCAACAAAGGTGCCAGTTGTGGGTTTAGTTACATGGCCACATGCCTTAGTAACAATTTTGAGACCCTGCAAATGAGCCAAATTCAAATGAGTGACTTGGAAATCAAGTATTCTCATAACCCTATCCTACACTCCTTAGTCTGGTAAAATTCTGATGTCATCAGGAGTTTTGCCTGAATCAAAAGTGCAGGATCAGACCTCCTACCCCATTATTACCATCTCCTGAACCCTCCAATCTCTCTATTCAAAATTTCCAATCATATTGTAAATGCTATGTTAAAATTAACTAAAAGTGAGATACTTTATTAGTCTGTTTTCTTGCATCAGTTAATAAGCATATTTCCATTAATTATTTGGGGGGGGGGAAGCAGGGGTTTCCAGGCTGAGAGAAGGAAGTACTTTGTCTATATCTGATCCCATTCCTTTTTACATACATTTTCCTTAAGCCTATGGGTAGGGCCCTACCAAATTCACAGTCCATTTGGTCAATTTCACAGACATAGGATTTTAAAAATTATAAATTTCATTATTTCAACTATTTAAATCTGAAATTCCACTGTGTTGTAATTGTAGGGATCCTGACCCAAAAAGGAGTTGTGGGGGGGTCACAAAGTTAGTGGGGCTGGGTTGTGGTACTGCTACTCTTACTTCTGCACTACTGGTGGTGATGGTGGTGCTGTTTTCAGAGCTGGGAAGCTGGAGAGCGGTGCCTGCTGGCCAGGAGCCCATCGCTGAAGGCAGAGCTGCTGCCAGCAGCAGCGCAGAAGTAAGGATGGCACGGTATGGTATTGTCACCCTTACTTCTGCGCTGCTGCCTGCAGAGCTGGGACTTCAGTCAGTAACCGCCACTCTCCAGCCACACAGCTCTGAAGGCAGAAGCACAGAAGCAAGGATGGCATGGTATGGTATTGCCACCCTACTTCTACGCTGCCATTGCCTTCAGAACTGGGCATCTGGCCAACAGACACTCTCTGGCTGCCCAGCTGAAGGCAACGCAGAAGTAACAGGGGCAATACCGTGACACACACACACACACACACACACCTGCATCTCCCTTTTGGGTCAGGACCCCCAATTTGGCCTCCCCTGTGAAATCTGTACAGTATAGGAAAAAAAGCACACAAATGACCAGATTTCACGGAAAGAGACCAGATTGCTGGTCTGTGACATGTTTTTCATGGCCATGAATTTGGTAGGGCCCTACCTATGGTCTTAGATTTTCAAAAGTGCCTAGTGATTTTGAATGTCCAACTTGAGACACATGGAAGGACTTGATTTTGAGTATGTGAATACTCATCTGTTTTTAAAAATCAAGCTCCTCTACGGTGTCTCATGTTGGGCACCCCAAAATCACTAATGATTTTTTAAAAAATAAAGCCCATTCTGTGGCAATAATGATTGTACCTCACCCTCCTCTAGTAGTAGTAGTAGTAGATTAGTCCTACTTTGAGCAGGGGGCTGGACTAGATGACCTCCTGAGGTCCCTTCCAACCCTGATATTCTATGATAAGAGTCTCTCCCTTTCTTCAACTCCACAGAGGCTGAATATGGCACCTACATCGCACTCTCAGCTCTTTCAAGGAGTAAGAAAACTAGCCTGGGAATCAATTTGATCCTACATCTCTACCTATAGCTTCACAAAGCATTACCACTAATCTCTTGTGATTTTTTTAGATGTCTCAGGATTTTAGTATTTTGAGAAGGTTGATTAAGTCCCCTCACATTCCAGGAACACACTCTAAGAAACTTAATTGCAAGGTTTTTAAAGATATATTAAGATATATAACCTTAAGATACATATTTCCCTGTTGATATAGTAAAACCACATCTCTAGGATATGGACTGTATTTATATATATTAGATTCTGGTTAGTTCAATTGAGCCTGTACGAGTGTCGGTGTAGCGGGGCGCTCCTGAAAAAGGCTAGGCTGATTGGGGAAGCAGCCACAGCTGCGGCCAGGCCCCAATCAGGCCACAGCTGGCCTTATAAAAGGGCTGTGAGCCAGCCACTGAGGCAGTCTCCCTCTTGCTCTGGAGAGAGAAGGACCTGGCTACCTAGAAGCTTAGTGCACTGGGCCTAGAGCCATGCTGGGGAAAGTCAAGAGAAGCTGGGGAGCTCTGGCCTGGCAACTCCCCAGGCTGCAGGCCTTGGGAAAGGCCAAAGCAGGTACTGGGGTTGCAGAGGTGTAGCCTGGGGTTAGGCAGAGGCAGTTGGTCCAACCCCCACGCCAATGATTAGTGGCATTTACAGACTGCAGTTTGCCCCAGAGAGCAGGGGCTAGATGATGACTAGCAGTAGCCACTGAGGCAAGGTGGGTGAGAGAGCTGGGGGTTCCCCTGGGAGACCCAGAGTGGGGGTACTGTGGAGGGTAGAACCCCAGGTAAGGGGCACTGGGGTCTAGGAGGGACATCGGGACCTGAGGCAGGTGAACCACTGGCCAGCAGAGGGTGCTCTGAGCTGGAATCAAGCTAATTCCCAGGACAACCAGCAGGAGGTGCTTCACTGGTGAGTCTCGCTTTGCTTCAGTTAGGTAAAAGAAAAGAGATCATGCATCTTCCAAAGTATATTTGTACAGAAAATAAAGCCACAAGCCAGTGTGGGCAGATTCAGATTCCTGATGGCTTCAGTTCCATCTTCTCCTTCCCTCCCTATATTCTCTAATAAAAAGTCTAAATGTTGCTACATACAAATATATTTAAGTCAAATATTACCCTATAATTACTATGGGGTATTCTATGATACTCCTGCCTGCAGAAGATTTTATGTATACATACACATGTATATGCATATACATATATACAAACTAATCTGTGATGTGGTGTCCATCCCACACAGGACTGGAAGGGATTAAGGGGGCTAGATAGGACTATTAACTACACAGGCTGCACCTGGAAGAAGAACCAGTGAGCAAGGAATTGATTGCAAGCAGGTTCAGCTGTGCAGGTGTGGGTGGGGCCTATAAAGCCAGAAAGCTGACAACGGACCGGTTGCTGCTAGGAAAAAGCAGTCTCCCTCTGGGAACAGGGAGGAAGGTTTGGAGCTGATACACCCAGGACAAGGAAGGAAATCAGGACTTGTAGGAAGCAGTCTAGGGAAGGAGCAGTGGCTTCTGGGACAAAGCCCAGAACTGCTGGGTTGAGGGTCCCTAGACTGGAATCTGGAGTAAAGGGTGGGCCCAGGTTCCCTACGGAAGGAGTAACACCTGAGGCAGTGAATGAGAAGACTGCCTAGGGAAACTGAAGGAAAAACTTTGATATATCCCTGAAGAGGGGAATGCTGAGTGACCTGGTCTGAGTCATGAAGATGCTGTAGTTCCTGGAGTGAGAGAGGGGCTGCAGACCAGAGAGAGAGATGGAGTGATGGTTGTAACCACAGGAATAGGCATTGACCTGATGAGCTAATCCACAGAGCGGGGACTAGTGATGAGTACAGTAGTGAACATTACCATAAGTACAAGGATACATAGGAAAGCAAACGGATTTTTAAAGTTGTTGAGATCTGCTTTTGATGATAAACATTCTGCTATTTTTGGTCAAATCTGGTCTCAGTCTTTGATGCCTCTGCCAAGCTTCAGAGGTGTTTTGCAAACTTTTGTGGAGACTGATAAATCCATAGTGAAGGTTGATGGGTATGTGATGCTGTATCTAACGTTGGTCCCCCTCAGCATTTGCTTTATGCCACTGAATGCAGCACTCTTTTTGTTAAGCTCATCTGAGAAATCATGAAAGAAATGTTGTGGCCTTTGTACATAAGGGTTTCAGCTTTTCTGGCAGCCTTCATTAACATTACTTTATCAGAAAACTTCAGCAGCTTGAAGATGATGGGTCTGGGCTTGTCAGGATTCCTGCCTTCTGGTACCAGGAATCCAATGAGCTCTTTCAATAACTAATGGGTCAGCTGGGGATCCAATTTAAGTATGTCAGGGAACAGCTTCTGAATAAAGCTGATAATATCCTTCCCTTCTAGAGTCTTAGTAATGCCCAAGAAGCACAGGTTATTTCTTCGAGATCTGTTTTCCACATCATCCTGTTTTTCTTCCAGCCTAAGCTTTAAGGAGGCAGTTTTTTCTTTAATTTCACTGGTTTCAATGGCAGCTTTTTGTAGCTAATTTTCCAAGTGAGTCATTTGGGATTTTATGTCATATACATCTTTGAAGAGGCCCCCATGAATATCTTTTGTGATTGAATCCAGTCGGTCTGTGAGGAATTCTTTCAGTGCCACAACATCCGGGGCTAGGTTTTGCCATCGCCTTACGGTTTTCCCCTTCAGCTGCTTAGGTGATTCAGCCTCAGGTCTTTTGTTGCCTCTCATTTTGCACTGGAATCTATATTCAGCAATTTCAAGTTTATCCAGGGAGTTAATTTAAACTTTTATGACAAACTTATTGTCAATTTGCTAGGAAAGTTGTTATTAGAGATGAATTGTTATGTGGAACATGAGGAGGGCCAGGACTAGGCAGACACCTTCTTGGATTTTTCTTTTTAGTAAACATAAAATGCTTGTTTTAAATTACAGGTCCTACATTGAGAAAATTATCCATGATAGAACTTTAGAGCATATAGAAATATTCTATAATCTATTTTCTAGCCAAATCTGCAGTCATTTCACATAAACCTTGTCAAGAGGCACAGTCAAAGTATAATCCCTGGAGGCAACATTTATATACCATAGATGAAATATGCACTGCCCACTGAAGAAGCATGTACCTCTATGTTTTAATGGTTCTCATTCCAAAAGCTAAATAAAACAAATGATTAAACATGTATTTTCTTCGCACAAAACTCTCTAGTGGTGCTACACACATGTTGGATATTCTTGCAATGTACTGTAGGACAATTATTCCAATCTAGCACATTAAAAAGATTTAATATCTCATGATTGATAAACTTTTCTGCATAGCTTTTTATGTCTTTTAGTAGCTCAGCTTTCTAAAAATTAATTGAGAACCAGGGATTATATATGGCCTATCGTAATCATAAATTTAGGATCTTGTTTCTCATTTTACTTTTTAACACTGGTACTTTACCTTCATCAGCTTAATTACTAAAGTATTTCTTTTACAATAGTTTTATTTTAGTTACCTAGGCATACTTCTGTTACCTATTGATCATGCTGGTTAATTGCTTTTGAATCCTTATAATTAAAATATAGCTTTTAAATATACTGTGTGACAAATGTTCTATTAAAATAGAAAAAAGAGCCCTTTCAAACAAATGGTGTCAATATAGATTTATCCAACAAGCCGGTGAACTATATTTCAGTAGTTACATTTTAGTATCTCAAAAATTAGACACTGGCCAAACATAGAATCTCAAATTTAAAGCCTTTCAAATCTCCAGGAGTTTAGATAAGAAGAATCTCAGCATTGAAAACCACCCCTACTACTTCCTGGTTGGATCCCAAACTGGCAAAGGCCTGTCTTTTGATTTGATTTGTGTTCAGCCAAAATTTAACAAATTAGGAAAGCTTGACTCAAGTTGGCAGAAATATAATAAGTATTCACAAGATGTTAGTATTGTCAGATTTGAAACCAAGCTGTAGCCACAATTGATTCTTGAACCTAAAACCAAAACCCTGCCCAAAATCTAAGCCGCCATGAATCTCAACATCAACTCTTTGGCCCAGCTCTACCCAAAATGAATAGGAAGTGTATCTCCATCTTTTCACAAGATATGAAATTCAGCCCCAAGAAAAGTGTTTTCAATTATAAAATGCACTTGGTTAAATGCATTTGTGTGGGTATTTGAGAAGTACCCACACGGATACCTTTTTAATTAAACATTTTTATTAAACTGCTTTTTATAGAGAATGTTATACCCAAATTCTTCTCCAACTAGAACCCATCTGACCCCATTAGACAATGAGATTGCATGGATATAAGAGAGGGCAGAACTTGGACTAAGGCCCAGTGACTTAAAAGCTTGTATAGTTCAAATTTGTGTGCGCGCTATGGAGCAAGTTTAAGCACAACAGATTAGAACCAACATCAGGATACCAATTGTCAAACAACAAACAAATTATGTTCCCATGATGGTTTAAGAATGTTGTCTCTTTCAATTCTGTACAGTTGGCAAAAGTGACTTCTAAAATAGAAACTAAAATGTTCTTTGACATTAACCTCTGAAGAGAATTAAGGCATGTTGAACATTACAATGGGAAAAACAGCTGGTTCATACTATCGTTCAATTTGATAATTAGCTGCTGGTATATAGTACATTGACCTTAATCCTGGCTTCTGTAGCCTTTAATGTCACATATGTTGGAAATCCTCCACTAGACATTGATTTAAAGAATTTATTTTGTTTATATTTTTGAACTTATCAAACACTAAGAATAGTTACAAAAAATCAGCATTCATTGATATAGTCTAATTAAACTAAGTCTTCCCTTTTCACTGAAGAAGGAAAGGCAAGGACACTTATTCAACCTATTTCCTCAGGAAAAGCCTGAGGTTCGTACTCTACCTGACTCTTACACAAGCGCACAGTGAAGGCAGAGTATAGGGAGCTTCCACACCCATATGTCTGGCACTTATAAAAGGGTAGGATGTGGGTAGAGATGGGAGAATTTTTTCAGAAAAATAGTTTATTCACCATAAAAATGCAGTTTCAGTCAAAAAACTTGTGAATTCAACATGAATAGTTTTGGCATAAACAAAGAGCTGGAGAGGGAGGAACTGATGGTGATGCTGTTGCCTAACACTCCCCTTCCCATCCCCCTGCCCCATAACCTTTATATCGGTAGTAAGGGTATTCACCTGGAATGAAGGAGATGCAGGTTCAAATCCCCACTCTGGAACAGACCTGAAATGGACTTTTTTTTTTTTGATTCACTGAAAATACCAAAGCCCTCAAATTTTATTCAACCTAAACCATTTTTTTTTTCAGAATTGCCACTGAACTAAAACATCATTTTCCAGCTCTAGGTGATGGGAACCATGGTCCCATTCCATCATACTCTGGCCACCACACCTGGCCAGCTACATGGAAAGGATGATAATCTTTTAAAGGAAGTAGCATACTAGTAATAGGATGCCTCCTAGAGAGGCTTTGCATCTTCATGAGGCAGAATGCTTAGTGGGACTTCCAGTGCAACTCTGCATCTCCTCTTACAATTGACAGTGCTTAAAGGTGAAACCAGGCCCTGAAAAAATATATGGAATTTGCAACAAGGCCTGAAAGAATAAACTAGGCCAATTAGCCTATAGGCTGCAGCTGGAGAGGAGCCAAGTGGCCCAATAAGGCCTAATACTGGATGAAGCCCAGCTGGGGGAGGAGCTGAGCTAGGTTTATAAAGAGAGGAAGTTAGTAGTAAGAGTGGGCTGCAGGGAGGAGCTCTGTAGCCACTCCCATGAGTGGAATGGAGTTGGCTAGGTTACAAGGAGGGGTTCTAGGGGGACAGTAGGCTGTGGGATCCTACCTTGGATTACAGACTCTGCTAAGAAAGTGATGGGGGAAGTAGCCACAGGGAGCAGAGGAAGTTCCAATGATAACCTGAAGGTTGGCCAGAAGATAGGGAAGAAAGGAGAGGGTGTCAGACCTGTCAAGAGCTAATTCCCAGATGAGTCACCAGAAGGTGCCCCAATAGTAAGTAGAAAATCTTGTGACACCCATGTTCCTTACAAGTAATCAAACTCAGGCTTTGTCAAACAATGAGGAGTAACAAACTGCTGAGACAATCATCCTTAAGAATCCTCAGTCTCTTGGTGTACCAAACCAGAGATTATCAGATTTAACTCCACCAATTTCACCTATCAGTCAAGACTACAAAGAGAGAGGCAGTCTCTAAGGTACCCAGGACTCTGGCCATGAAAGGCTTGATAGGTCAACATCATGAATGGCACCTGGAAACCAATTGGACCCCCCAGAAGTCGCTAATGGAATATGGGTGTGCCCAAGTGAAGCATGTCTTTCCAAGATGCATTAGAAAGCAAAGCATGTTTAGCCCCATTGTTTGCCATGATATGTTAACAAACTGTTCATGCTGACTTGGGGAAAAAGTAGGGGACCTGAACTCATGTGTTAAAATGGTGCAGTTCTCTCACTTCTATAAGGATTAAGTTTGGTAGCCACAGGAGTTTACTGTAAAGCCTATTGCATCATTTCCTTCACAGGCTCAGTCACTTCCCTCATCCACTGGCTACTGAGCAATTCTTGAGTCAGGTTAACTATCAGCATGAATAGAAAAAATGTTATTTGTATTATAGCACATAGGAGCCCCAATCATGGACTAGGATCCTATTGTGCCAGGCACTGTACAAACAGAACAAAATGACAGTCCTTGCACCACAAAGCTTATAAGACAAGAGACAACAGATGGGTACAGATAGCGAATAAAAGGAAACAATGAGACAATATTGTTGTTCATGATAGGCAATCTTCTCAGCACGAAAGCCTAACCACTGTCAAGTTTTTCATTGGCCTCACAGAAAAGTAGAGTTTTAAGGAGGATAATGAAGTAGCTTTGATGTTTACAGGGAGCTTCTCCCAAGTGGGAGGAGCTGCATAACAGCACACAAACTAGCTCAGAGTAGAGGGACTGAACAGAGCATTTCTTCAGGCAATCACACCCACGACTATTAGAGGGAGAAGTAAACTACAAGATGTTGCATCTGATATTTCCACAGAAAGGACCCTGAAATGCATTCAGAATTTGCCCCTGTACATCTCTCCAGACCCCACATAGTTTTGCTTTAGAGGGAACTACGCAGGTGTGAGCCCAAAGGATGAGGTGGGAGACAACATGATGAAACTCAATGTGGTGTCTTCAGGATCTAACTCAATTATATGACAGGGTTTTTTAAATCAGCATACAAATGCTATTCTGAAGGCATCACAAATGTCTGACAATAGAAATGCAACTCTGTGAAGATGAGCTTATAAAATGTAGGATTTAAACCCAGTGTTGGTGCAAGTGAGTGGAGCAGACATTAGGATGGAAACAAACAGTAAACTATGTTAATGCAACTGCACTATCTGAGGAAAGGCAAAGTACTGTCAGTACATAACCATGGAGAGAATCGCAGATAGCTTACTTGAAGTAATAACTAATGCAGGGCTGGCCTTACCATGAGGTGAACTGAGGTGGCCGCCTCAGGTACCAGACTGTGGGGGGCGCCAGTAGGACCCAGAGTGTAGAAAATTGTGTCTGCTGCTGGTGCATATGTATTCTCTCTGCTCTAGATGCACAGAGATGGAGTGCTGTGCTGGAGGAAGGAAGAGACATAACTGGCAGGCAGGAGAAAAGGTGAGAGGGAATAACAGAAATCAGAAGGAGCTGCAGGGAGAGAGAGGAGGAGGAGCTTCTTATGTACTTCCCTAGCACCCCCAGTAGCTGGAATGATTAACACCAGCTTCTCGGGGAGCTTCCTGTTTCCTGCTGTTTCCCTGAACCCACTTGAGAACAGGCAGTCAACTGAAGTAGTAGGAGCCAGTTAGATCCTTAAGATGCTGATATCTTCCCTCACTCAGGCACTGCTACCAGCCTGCTTATTTGTCCCCTTCAATTGAGTGTTGAGAGCCACTATAGCTGGCACAGAACAGCAGTCATGAGTGAAAGAAGAAAACACCCCTCTGGGGCAGCATTCAGAAAAAGAAAGAAAAGCTTCCTTTGCTTTCTATCTAAGCAAGAAGGAGCTCTCCTGAGATGCATAGACACAAATGTTCACGGTGAGCCTTCCAGCCACAGTGAGGATGTGAGTGGTGAGGAGATGCCTGATCTTCCAGTTAGTCAGAGTGCAGGATCCATGTCTCCATCTTAAATGGATGTAACCAAGCACATTTCTGAAGAAAAGTGTAGATCAGAGAAGAGTGTAGTGGAGGTGCAAGAAACAGCTGCTGCTGCTGAGTTTAGTTCCTTAAGTCTAGATGATCCAGTACTGTGGACCCACTTGAGCAGTAGCCTGAGGGACTTCCTTGTACTGCATGGGCCACAGCAAGTGAAAAACTTCATGTTCCCCAAAGACAATGAAAATAGAAGTTTCCATCCAGGACATTACTGGCATGAAATCCCCAATGGTGACAAAGTGGAGAGGCCATGGCTTATGTACTCAAAAACCCAGAATGCTGCATATTGTTTTTGTTGCAAACTCTTCCAGTCTAATATTCCAGCCACATTGGGTTCTACAGAAACAAAGGACTGGAAAAATCTGGCTAGTAATCTGGCATGCCGTGAGAAGGCAGCAAATCACCGGAGAGCATTCCATAGGTGGAAAGATCTTGAGATGAGATTAAGGTTAAAGGCCACCATAGATGATCAGCATCAAGAGAAGATTGCACCAGAGTCTCTTTACCGGCAAAATGTTCTGAAAAGGCTCATTGCATTGTGAGAATGCTTGCTACCCAAAACCTAGCACTGCGTGGTACTTCAGATTAGCCGTATGTGCCAAAGAATGGAAACTTCCTTAATTGTGGAGCTGATGGCTGAGTTTGATGCTGTACTCCAGGAGCATCTAAGAGTCACCACCCAAGAAATGTACACACACCACTACCTTGGAAAAACAATTCAAAATGAGATCATACAATTACTGGCAACAAAAGTCAAACAGAAGATTGTGGAAGATCTGAAGTCAGCAAGATATTACTGTTATTCTGGACTGCACACCTGACAGCAGCCATACGGAACAAATGACTTTAATGGTGCATGTTGTAACAACAACAGAACCTAGAGAAAATGTCCCTGCAATAGTGACTGTCAGAGCATTTTCTAGAATGTATTGACATTGATACTACAGGAGCTGGTATGACAAATGTGCTTCTTAAAAAGCTGGAAGATACATGAATTGCGATAGCTGACATGAGAGGGCAGGACTATGATAATGGTACCAACATGAGAGGAAAGAACAGAGGAGTGCAGACACGGATCCGAGAGTTAAACCCTCGAGCTTTTTTGTCCCATGCAGTTCTCATTCATTTAACTTGGTTGTCAGTGATGCAGCGTCAGCTTCTAGTGAGGCTGCCAAGTTTTTTAATATAATTCAAAGCATCTATGTATTTTTCTATGCATCAACTCATTGATGGCAAATTTTGAAGCAACATCTGGGAACATCCTCTCAGACACTGAAACCACTGGGTGCCACACAATGGGAAAGTTAAGTGGAGGTGATAAAGCCTGTCAAACACCAAATTGGGAAGATAGATGATGCCATAGTTGCCATTATGGGTGATAATGCTGTGACAGGAACTGTTCGTGGGAGAGGGAAATGGAATCACCAGAAACATACATAACTTCAAATTTCTGTGTGGCTTAGTGTTGTGGTATGAGATACTGTTTGAAATAAATGTTGTAAGCAAGAGAATCCAAGGTGTTAACCCTGATATATCTGGAGCAATGGAACAACTGAACAAAGCAAAGTCATGCCTACACTCTTACTGGTCAGATAAGGGATTTCAAAACATTCTGAAGAGTGCACAGAAGTTGGCGGAGGAACTTCACACTGAAGCTATTTTCCCACCCATTCAAGAATACAAAAGTCACAGAAGAAGACATTTTGATTACAAGGCATGGGATATTCCCCTAAGAGCAGGGCCGGCTCCAGGCACCAGCTTACCAAGTAGGTGCTTGGAGCAGCCACTTCAGAGAGGGGCGGCACGTCCAGCTGTTCGGCGGCAATTCGGCGGATGGTCCCTCACTCCTGCTCGGAGCAAAGGACCTCCCACCCAATTGCTGCCACAGATCGTGATCACAATTGTGATCGCAGCTTTTTTTTGCTTTTTTGTTTGTTTGGCTGCTTGGGGCAGTCAAAACCCTGGAGCCAGCCCTGCCTAAGAGACCCCCAAACAACAATTCAAAGTTGAATTCTTTTACCAGGTGCTAGATTGTATTGCACAATCAGTTGAATGTTTCATGGAGCTCAAGGAACACGGCAGTATATTTGGGATGTTGTATGATATTCCAAAACTTCTCACTATCCCTGAAGAAGACCTACACCAGCAATGCAGGGCACTAGAGACAGTGACACATGATGACATGCACGATATTGATGTGAGTTATTTAGGTGATGAACTGAAAGCTCTTTCAAGATACATTTCAGCAGGATCACCTCCAAAGGCTGTTCTGGAATATATGTGCACAAATAAGATGACCACCCTCTTTCCAAATGCTTTTGTTGCTCTACACATACTTCTAACACTTCCTGTAACAGTTGGCAGTGGAGAATGCAGCTTCTCCAAGCTGAAGTTAATAAAAACACATCTATGCTCCACAATGACACAGGAGAGGCTGGTCATCCTTGCAACCATCTCAATAGAGCATGAGCTGGCCCAGACTGTGGACCTTCAGCAGGAAGCAGTTCAAATCTTTGCAACCAAGAAAGCATGGAAAGCACCACCTTGATTATTCAAACAGATAAAAAGGCCAGTGTTTACTATGCAGACAAGAAAAGTAACTTTCAAATGCCTGAACAGCAAATGTAAAGTGTTACTTAAAATTTTTGAACTAAGCATTTTAAGTTGGTTATTCTCCTTTATTGGGGTAGGTAGGAGAGCAGTACCATGTGAGGAGTAGAACAGGAAGAAGGCAGAATTGAGACCTTTCAAAGTTTTGGCCCAAGCAAGGGGACATGGGGGCCTTCATTTAAGCTCACCACCTCAGGTCCCAAAATGTTGTGGGCCGGCCCTGAACTAACATGAAGCATGTGAGAAAAGGGAATTGGAGCAGGTTATTGGACTAGATGATCTCATGAGGTCTCTTCCAACCCATATCTTCTGTGATTCTAAATGTCCCACCTGTATTGGTGGCTGTTAAGTCAAAAGAGCAATGGGAGCAGCACAAGATGTCTGCTCAGAAGAAGCCTCCTGGTGATTAGAATATTTGCTTCTTTAAAAAAAGAGGGGGAAGGGGACCAAAACACATGCTCTAGTCCAATCCCTTGCTCAAAGCAGGACCAATACCAACTAAATCATCCAAGCCAGGGCTTTGTCAAGCTGGGCCTTAAAAACCTCTAAGGATGGAGATTCCACCACCTC
Organism: Malaclemys terrapin pileata; assembly: GCF_027887155.1. Classification (NCBI taxonomy): domain Eukaryota; kingdom Metazoa; phylum Chordata; order Testudines; family Emydidae; genus Malaclemys; species Malaclemys terrapin. The sequence continues at coordinate 31,142,641 of NC_071506.1, forward strand.
CCTAGGTAACCTGTTCCAGTGCTTCACCACCCTCAGAGTGAAATACTTTTTCCTAATATCCAACCTAGAACTCTCCCACTGCAACTTGAGACCATTGCTCCTTGTTCTGTCATCTGCCACTACTGAGAACAACCTAGCTCCATCCTTTTTGGAACCTCCCCTTCAGGTAGTTGAAGCTGCTATCAAATCCCCCCTCACTCTTCTCTTCTGCAGACTAAATAACCCTATTTCCCTCAGCCTCTCCTCGTAAGTCATGTGCCCCAGCGCCCTAATCATTTTCATTGCCCTCCGCTGGACTCTCTCCAATTTGTCCACATCCCTTTTGTAGTTGGGGGGGGGGGGCAAAACTGGACACAATATTCCAGGTGTGGCCTCACCAGTGCTGAATGGGGGGAATAATCACTTCCCTCGATCTGGTGGCAACTCTCCTACTAATACAGTCCAATATGCTGTTGGCCTTCTTGGCAACAAGGGCACACTGCTGACTCATATCCAGCTTCTCGTCCACAGTAATCCCCAGGTCCTTTTCTGCAGAAATGCTGCTTAGCCAGTCGGTCCCCAGCCTGTAGCATGGGATTCTTCCTTCCTAAGTGCAGGACTCTGCACTTGTCCTTGTTGAACTCATCAGATTTCTTTTGGCCCAAATTGAGATAAACACACATTTCTTTAAGACAGACCTACTTGACCAGTTCTACCTAATCGGGGCTATGTGAGTTTGAACATGTGCTTTTATCATACAGAGGGGATTTCATAACTTTACATATAATGTTGCTATATATAGTTCTCTATATTACTGATCAGTTATTAGTTTTCAAATGATACCTCACAGTGCATATTTTGTGCAAAGATTGCTACAGTGGTGTGTAGGGTGTGAATATAGGGATGAATTCGGTCATAACATGTTTTGCTGATCTACACTTTTCTTCAGGAATGTGCATGGTTACATCAATTTGAGATGGAGATATGGATGCTGCAGTAGCTGCCAGGTCACCTGCACTCTGACTAACTGGAAGATCAGGCATCTTCTCACCACTCACATCCTCACTGGGGCTGGAAGGCTCACCGTGAACAGTTGTATCCATGTATCTCAGGAGAACTCCTTCTTGCTTAGATAGAAAGCAAAGGAAGCTTTTCTTTCTTTTTCTGAATGCTGCCCCAGAAGGGTGTTTTCTTCTTTCACCCATGACTGCTGTTCTGTGCCAGCTATAGTGGCTCTCAACACTCAGTTGAAGGGGACAAATAAGCAGGCTGGTAGCAAGGCCTGAGTGAGAAGATATCGGCGTCTTAAGGGCTTAACTGCTCCTACTACTTCAGTTAACTGCCTGGTCTCCTCAAGTGGGTTCAGGGAAGCAGCAGGAAACAGGAAGCTCCCTGAGAAGCTGGTGTTAATCTGTCTAGCTCCTGGGGGTGCTAAGAAGGTACATAAGAGGCTCCTCCTCCTCTCTCTCCCTGCAGCTCCTGCTAATTTCTGTTATTCCCTCTCAGCTCTTCTCCTGCCTGTTATGTCTCTTGTGCCCTCCTTCCTCCAGAACAGCACTCCACCATCTCTGTGCATCTAGAGCAGACAGAATGCACCAGCAGCAGACATAATTTTCTACATCTGGGTCCTAGTGGCGTCCCCTCCGCCCCCCAGTCTGGTACCTGAGATGGCCGCTCAGTTTCCCTCATGGTAAGGCCAGCCTTGGGCAAAAGGGATTGTAAACCAGAGAGATAATTGTTCAATCAAGAAGTCAGCATGTCACATCAAGGAATACATCTTTTTTTAAGCTGGAACTCAAAATAATACACAAAGGTTGCATAAGAGAATTGCTCAAAAGTGACTCAACTTCCTAAGAACTTTTTCTCCAAATTCTGGGCTTACAGAGGCTGAAAACTGAAAAGGGCATGTAAAATGGTGGGGTTTATGTTCTAGTCTCTTTTCTAAATTATTTCGTATATGTAAATTGTTAACAATCTAAGCTGAGTCTAAGTTAATATAGAGCAGATAACAGTAATAGGTTACAGTAGCTTATGGTGTATGCCTAAGTAATAGTTCCTGCTAAAACAATGAATGCTGATTGACTTGTGATTATTCCCCACTTAACTAATATCTACTTTACCCCCCACTGATTGAGATAAAAGATAATTTGGTTTCTAGATTGACTCTGCCCTTCCTTATTGCTCTGATTCAAAACACCCTATGCACTGGGCTTGTTATATCAGCTTTTGATTGCATTTAGCAGTAAGGGTTATGGCCAGATGGATCACAGAAACCCCTTGGGAACTGCCAACTGATGTGCCAAAACTACTTCTGCACCTGCTTTCCCTGCCAGCTTGGGACTCCAGCACCCTGTCTTGCTGAGCCAGACACGCCAGTCTGCTCCAACACAGACCCAGGGTCTGAACCATGTGCTTCAAAGCTGCAGACTTAACCTAAAAGCTGCTTACAGAAGTGTTCCTGTCTTTAACATTCGGATGTCCAACTCCCAATGGGGTCTAAACTTCAAATAAATCCGTTTTACACTGCATAAGGCTTAGACAGGGTAAACTCATAAATTGTTTGCCCTCTATAACACTGATAGAGATATGCACAGCTGTTTGGCCCCCAGGTATTAATACATACTCTGAGTTAATAAGTAAGAAGTGATTTTATTAAATATCGAAAGTAGGATTTAAGTGGTTCCAAGTACTAGCAGACAGAACAAAGTAAATTACCAAGTAAAATAAAATAAAACACAAATCTAAGTCTAATACAGTAATAAAACTGAATACAGATAAAATCTCACCCTCAGATGTTTCAATACGTTTCTTTTACAGACTGGATGCCTTCCTGGTCTGGGCACAATCCTTTTCCCCTGGAACAGCCCTTGTTCCAGCTCAGGTGGTAGCTAGGGGATTTCTCATGATGGCGCCTCTCTTTGTTCTGTCCCACCCACTTATATATCTTTTGCATAAGGCGGGAATTTTTTGTCCCTCTCTGGGTTCCCACCCCCTCTTTCTCAATGGAAAAGCACCAGGTTAAAGATGAAGTCTTACAGTGACATGTGATCATGTCACCTGAACTGGAATCCATTACCCACTTGCCAGCACACACACATACAGGAAGACTTACAAGTAAAACAGAGCCATCTACAGACAATTGTCCTGGTTAATGGGAGCCATCAAGATTCCAAACCACCATTAATGACCCACACTTTGCATAATTCTAATAGGCCCTCTGAGTTATATTTTATATTTCTAATCTCAGATACAAGTGATCAATTTATACAAATAGGATGACCACACTCAGATTATAAGCTTTGTAATGATACCTTACAAGAGACCTTTTGCATGAAGCATATTCCAGTTACATTATATTCATACTCATCAGCATATTTTTATAAAATCATATAGAATGCAATGTCACAGCAAGTCTTGAATGTGTGGCATCCTGAGAAACAGTTCAAGCTGATAGAAAACATCTACAGCAAGTCAGTGTGTGTGCAGGTTGAAATACTGGAATAGAGGGCAACTGATGAACAAAGATATTGACTGCAGAAACAAATTGGCTGATGAGTATACTGAGAATTTCAAGACTGCAGAAAATAAAAAAAATAAAAAAATTATTATTTGTAGCCCTAGCTATTTTGTTAACAGAGGATTCAAGAAAGACAACTGCAATGGTTTGGAGGCATGTCAAGAATGTACCCAAAAGATGCCATACATGATACATACCAGAGTGCAAGGAATTGGAAATAGAGGTAGACTGAGGATGCTTTGGAGATAGACAGTGAAGAATAACAGAACAAAAAAAGTTTGAAGATTAACCAAGCTGTGAAACTGGTACAAAACAAAATGATAGAATTATTCTGGCCCTATCACTGCTGAGCTGACAAATGGGAATCAAAGGAGACTAGGGTGTCATTTATCATGCAATCACTGGATCCATTTGTGCCACCAGTTCGGAACCTATCTAAATATATCAGGCAAATAGAGTTTAATCAATTTCATCACCACTTTTTCTAATTCCAGATCTTCCAAACTCATGTGAGCAGTTATTATTTAGCAAAATAGTTCCTATAAATTTCAGTGTCACTGTTGCATGATTAAGGGTTGGAAAAATCCAGCTCTTAGATTGATAAAAGACTTATTCTGGTCCATTGTAATTTTTTTCATGAATTCATTAGCTCTAATATTGACTGAAGTACTGATTAAAAACTCAAAGGCATTTATATTGTGTGCAATGTTTATCTTGTCTATAAAGGTGTTATTGATTTCTGGATAAGTTGAGTAAGTTATAGGCTTCTCAAAAAAGTCATTGCAAATTAAAGTTGGAGACTGACTTTATTTTCCAAAGGAGGAAAAAATATTGATTTCCCCCCCCCCCCCCCAATATCCCAGTCCCATTTTCTTAAAGTCCCAGTTCTGTGTGGGATTCATTAGTGTGGACCTTTTTGCCTGTGCAATCCAGCTGAATCTACTGGGATACTGCAGGAGACCAACCTAGCAGACTCTGGTAGCTTGGAGCTTAAAGATGTATAGAACAATAATAAATACTTGAATGTATTGGCTAAAATTCAGTCATGAGTTCTACAAAAGTTGTCTTTAAATAAGTACTGTCCTGAAGAAAAGGAGATCCATGTAAATATTTCAATTTCTAAGAATATATTGGTTTACTTGACTCAATTTAGGTTATTTTCATTTTTTAACACTGTGGATTAATTTCTTGCAAAAAGGTGCTAGATTGTCATGCCTGAATAAAGGACCTCTGTTAATCCTCAGAGCAAAGGCAGGAGCAGCGAGAACTTTCCCACGTTGCTTCAACTCTGACCACTAACTTTAATGAAAGCAGTGCAGTTAAATCCCCCTGCATGACTTTGAGAATCTCAGTCAATGTGATTAGATCAAATTGCCCTGTTTAAAACTTAGGGATTCAGAGATCTGTTTTATTTAAATCACATATTGGATCAGATCCTTAGTTTGTGTAAATTAGTAGCACCATGGAAGTCAATGAAATTAACACAGCTTACTCAAATGAGGATCTGGCCCATAGTTCCTGTTACTTCAGCTTTTCTGAATTTTAATTTTGCTTTCAGAGCACACAAACTGCCCTGGACACCATATTAACAGTAAATGTACCCTCTCTTTTGCCACTTCCACTGTTATAGAATATGCAGCAATGTAAAGATTTAGTTTTATAAAGACCAGACCCCTCCACACTTGGCAAAATTGCTTTTGCTTTTTATTTTCAAAGAATAACTTTAAATAGCTCAGCCACTCTCTTTACTAAAGATCTTCCAGGCTGTTTGTTGGACAGAGTTTGAAAACTCAAACCAGCTTTCTATAGTAACTCCAGGGTCTAGAATGCCTGTTACTCATTAGCGGTGTGATAGGGTCACAGAGATCAAGAATCAAATTAAAAGTATTTCTTGCACAGGTATGATCTTAGGTCATGTGCTTGGTGAACCAGTTAATAAAAGGAAACATCCTGGTCTTTCTCCTGGTCATTAGACAATCTCGAGTGTAAGGACTTTTGAAGAACAAGTGAGATTTTGGGGTGTCATGAAAGTTGATTGCTAGAATGCCAGAGCTGAGCAGGATATAACATAGTTGTGTGTGAAGACAGATAATGGGTGAAAAGAGAAGAACTACTGTAGTATTGTATTGATGACCATTTCTAGGACTGTTGAGAACTTTGGAGTGCAGAAAATTTTGCCATGCTACAGGTAGGAAAAAACAAGCCAGGAGGTTAATCAGGTTTCTGTTGAAACAATTATTAATCCACAGTGTGATCTAGAAGGTTGTGAGCTCAGTAGAGTCAGTGGCTTTTTTCATTTAAAATATTTGCTTGGGGTTTTTGTGTGTGGGGGGCAGGGAGAGAGAGAGTTATCAAATGTCATAGAGCTTGTTTATTTAGCTTTCTGTTAGGATGTGAGTGATTCTGTAATGTCATTTCCCTCCAGATTTTCCCATTTCCCTCTAGAAATCTAAGTGATCATAGAGCAACTTGTTATGAAATCCTAGAATTGGAATCCTTATGCAGTCCATATGAATTAAGAGAAAGTAGTAATTTGTCTGTGCTGATGTGTCTAACTTGCAGCCACATTGGAGAGCGGAGTAGCAACCACTCAGAAGGAACAGTTATCTGGGTTATGACTTCTCCTTTGCCACCTTTTGCCTCATTAGAATGAGGCAGCTCCATGGAGGTGATGCATCACAGCCAGAGGCAGTTTCCAATTACCTGGAGCCAGGGGTGGCTCTATGTATTTTGCCGCCCCAAGCATGGCAGTCAGGCGGCTTTTGGCAGCATGCCTGCAGGAGGTCCGCCGGTCCCGCGCCTTCGGCATACCCGCCGCCAAATTCCCGAATTGCCACCGAAACCGCGGGACCGGCGGTCCTCCTGCAGGCATGCCGCCGAAGGCAGCCTGACTGCCGCCCTCACGTCGACCAGCAGGCTGCCCCCCATGGCTTGACACCCCAGGCACACACTTGGTGCGCTGGTGCCTGGAGCCACCCCTGCCTGGAGCCCAGGACAAGCAGCTAGACTCTGACTGCGCTAGGGGAAAGGGATAAACAATTTTCCATGTGGTTTGGACGACAGTGAGAGTGGATGGAGACTTAAGAGCCCTGAAAATCCTCTTTCTGACTCATTCCCAGTGTATGGTTCAAGTTAAGAATAAGAAGGAAGAAAATGGGCAAAAGGCAAGAAGGAGCTGCTGAAGGAAAGAAGGGGGCAGGGCAAAGCAGGATCAGAGGAAAAAAGCAATGTGAGGAGGGTGGAGTTTAGGATTGCCAGGCATCTGGTTGCTCAACCAGAATGCCCAGTCGAAAAGGGACCTGGTGGCTCCGGTCAGCGCAGCAGCGGGGGCCAGGGCTAAAGCAGGCTTCCTGCCTGCCCTAGCTCTGTGCGGCTCCCAGAAGTAGCCACCATGTCCTTGCTGCCTCTAGGTGCATGGGCAGCCAGAGAGGCTCTGCATGCTGCCTCTGCCCCAAATGCAGGCTCTGCAGCTCCCATTGGCCAGGAACTGTGACCAATGAAAGCTGTAGAGGCAGCACCTGCAGGCACGAGGGCAGCATGTGGAGCATCCCTGGCTGCTTCCTGGGAACCACAGTAAGCACCACCATGTCCCCACACCCTGAACCCCCACACACACCCCAACTCCCTGCCCCAGTCCTGAGCCCCCTCCTGCACCCTTGTCCCTGGCCGCACCCCAAACCCCTTCCCCAGCCTGGTGTGTGTCAGTGAGGGTGGGGGGGAGAGAGAGTGGTGGAGGGAGGTGGGAAGGAGTGAGCAAGGAGTGGGGCCTCAGAGAAGGGACGGGGCAGGGCCTCAGGGAAGGAGCAGGGCAGAGATGTTCTGTTATATGTGATTAGAAGGTTGGCAACTCTAGTGGAGCTAGGCCTAGATTTTCAAAAATGACTTGGGACATACTGATTAATGTGTGATCATCCTGAGACATCTTCATTTTCAGAGGGCAATTCTCAGCACTTTCTGCAAATCAGTCCGCTTTAGAGTCTGAGTTTGGGCAACCAAAAGCTGAGGCAACTGAACTCTCTAATCACTTCTGGAAAAACTTGGCCCCATAGTAAGAGATGGGAGAGAGAGTTAGAGGACAGAGAATAATAAAGACAAAAACCAATGCAAAGTGAAGAAAAAAGGAATGGAGATAGAGTAAGATATCTAGAAAGTGGGAAATAATACACACAGCTTTAAATTTAATTTTTGGGGCAGATTTTCAAATGTAGATAGTCTTATTTTCCCACATAGAGTTGCACGTACCTAACTTGTTTACAAATACTTCTGCCAGCAGAATTTGGTACATAAATTTCATGTCATTCCGGATTTATTAATGGATCTACATTTTCTTTAGCATGTTTACCCCTTGGTGTATTAACCAAGGCAGGAAATACAACTTACTGCTAGTAGTATGAAAATACAGGGAGAGCAACAAGGATTTCATTAGCAGAGATGGACCTTTTCTTTCCCCTCCAATGCCATTTGCACCAGCAATCTGAATTATCATTGAATCAATGGGACTGTTTGTGTAAATAAAATGAGCGGGATACAAGGCCCAATCCTACTCCCACTGAAATGAGTGGGAGTTTTGACATCTACTTCAAAGGGAGAGGATCAGGCCTTTGGTCTCTAGAGAGCCACAAGCAGTACCATCTGTATGGAGCAAAATTTTCCAAGGTGTTCAAAGCTGTATCCATAGCTATACAATAACACAGATTGAATAGAAACCCCCTTTTCCCCATCTTTATTAAACATTGCTCTTGGCAATACTTTAACAACAAGAGTGAAAGCTTTAACTCAGCACTAAAAACATAATTTTAAGTTTAGCCTGACTTCCATAGCACATGGTAGCTTCTATTGAGATTCTAAATGGCTTCTATCATGGTAGCTGAGTAACTCACAAACACTAATATACCCAGAGATCCTAGCAAATGACCCACATCTACATGCTGAAGGGTTTTTTCCACCTTCCTCTGCAGCATGTGGGCAGTGGTGAGCTGGAGCCAGTTCGCGCAAATCGGTTGTTAAACTTTGAAGCAGTTTTAGAACCGGTTGTTAACCCGCTTCCCTGCTGCTCCAGATATCCTAATTTTATAGGGACAGTCCCGCTTTTGGGGTCTTTTTCTTATATAGGCTCCTATTACCCCCCCCCCAACCCCAGTCCCAATTTTTCACACTTGCTGTCTGGTCACCCTAGGGTGTGAACATATGTGGGTCCCAGCTGCTCCCTGCCCTCCTCATTGAAGCAGGTGTTCAGGGTTACTGTCCTGGGAACTGCAGGGCACCAGTGGACGTGGGGCCGGCTGCAGACAAGGGCGTGGGGCAGGGCTAGCTGGAGGCAGGGGCTGCGGGGCTGTTTGCGGGCAGGGCAGGGGGGTGCAGGGCTGGCTGGAGTCAGGGCAGGGGGGTGCAGGGCTGGCTGGAGTCAGGGAAGGGCTGCAGGGGTTGGCTGGCTGCAGGCAGGGGGGTGCGGCAGGGGCTGGCTGTGGGCAGGGCAGGGGGTGTGGCAGGGGCTGGCTGGAGACAGGGCAGGGGGTGGCTGCAGGCAGGGCAGGGGGTACTCACAGGGAGAGCGGCTTGGAGCAGCCCAAGCAGCAGGATGCAGCCCAGGCCCTGCAGAGCAGCCGGGGACCCACCAGGCACCAGCGGGAGCCCCAGGGCCAGGAGTCAGGGGAGCAGCAGCAGCAACAGGGCCTGTGCCCAGGGCCAGGCAGCAGCCCACATGGCTCCCGCAGTGCAGCGCCCCCAGCGGCCGGAGGAGGAATTACATCACTTCCCGGCTGGTGCCCATCAAAGCCGCAGTGCCCCTCGCAGGGAAGTGGGTTAACAACCGGTTCTAAAACTGCTTCAAAATTTAACAACTGGTTCATGCGAACCAGTGCGAACCGGCTCCAGCTTACCACTGCCTACAGGGTTATTCCAGCCTAGCTATGATGCAGGGCTGCCTGGGTGGGGCAATTTCCTCCAGGCCCCCGGTCCCACAGGGGACCCCACAAGAATATAGTATTCTATGGTACTGCAACTTTTTTATGGAAGGGGCCCCCAAAATTGCTTTGCCCCAGGCCCCTTGAATCATCTGGGGGGGGGAGGAGCTGTTATGATGATGTAGTTATGCTGGTATAGTTATAGAATATCAGGGTTGGAAGAGACCTCAGAAGGTCATCTAGTCCAACCCCCTGCTCAAAGTAGGACTAATTCCCAACTAAATTATCCCAGCCAGGGCTTTGTCAATCCTGACCTTAAAAACCTCTAAAGAAGGAGATTCCACCACCTCTCTAGGTAAGCCATTCCAGTGCTTCACCACCCTCCTAGTGAAAAAGATTTTCCTAATATCCAACCTAAACCTCCCCCACTGCACTTGAGACCATTGCTCCTTGTTCTGTCATCTGCTACCATTGAGAACAGTCTAGATCCATCCTCTTTGGAACCCCCTTTCAGATAGTTGAAAGCAGCTATCAAATCCCCCCTCATTCTTCTCTTCTGCACACTAAACAATCCCAGTTCCCTCAGCCTCTCCTCATAAGTCATGTGTTCAGGCCCTCTAATCATTTTTGTTGCCCTCCACTGGACTCTTTCCAATTTTTCCACATCCTTCTTGTAGTGTGGGGCCCAAAACTGGACACAGTACTCCAGATGAGGCCTCACCAATGTCGAATAGAGGGGAATGATCACGTCCCTCGATCTGCTGGCAATGCCCCTACTTATACAGCCCCAAATGCCGTTAGCCTTCTTGTTAGCCTGTAGTATAGATTGTCTGATCTCCTGTATATCACAGGCTATTAGAGTTCATCCAGTTACCCCAATATTTGTGCAAGCCAAGCTAGCTTGTAGACATTCCAGCCTCCGTTCTCCTAAGCATATCTTTGAATCTAAAAGAGGCATCATAAATAAAGCCACAATATGATTATCAAGAAAGAATATCAAGCACTTATTTCTTTCCTATTAGGCTTTGTCATGTTTTGATATCTATCTGTCTAAAAACAGGAGATTGCCAAGCAATCGGATGTTCACCAGGTAAAGCTTTTATTGGTATATATTTGAGCATTTATGTACTTTTCTAGATATTGAACAAGGATTATCAAATATTTACTTAAGAGAATGAAACTTAGATAGGGCATGACACAGTTGTTCTAATCTATATGGTCATTGCACTGGTTAGATTCAATACAATTGTTCATTTCTGCAGAAAAAATGAAAATATTTTGCAAAGAGTATGCTTTAAGGTTACTTCATTCTCCATGGAATACAGTATCTGTCTGATTGAGCAGGTTCACACCTCTTTGCCACCTTACCATATTGAGTTGCTAAATTGAATTCCTGTAACAGGAACATTTCTATCAGCTAAGGTTCACCCCAGTGCCTTATAGAGTTAAGAAAGATAGTCAATTGATTACCCTATTCAATAAACACTCAGAAGACCTAGGGTCAGTTCCTGGTTCTGATACAGACTTCCTGTGTTACCACTGGCAAATCACTTAAGGTAACCTGTGCCTCAGTTTCCCTTCTGTAAAATAATACCCCCTCTCCCAATTACAGGGCTCCTGACTGGATAAAATCCATTAATAATTGCAAGGTGCTCAGGTACTACAGTGTCCAGGGCCATTCCAAGAAGTGGCAGAATTTCTTAACTGAAGGAACTTTTGATAAGATTCTGACTCTAGAGGGCTACCTGGGAGACTGAGATCTGTGTTCTTAAAATAGAATGTAAATGATTTTATGTATATTCATACTGATTTATTATATTTTACTGTACACTTTGTTTTTTTTTAAATGTGGGGGGTTTCAATCCAACAGACTGACTTCATAGCATGTCTTGTTATATTGACATATTAATGTGGAAGTTGAAGGTTGTGTCTTCCAAGAAGAGTAACTCTCCTCTGAACATTGTAGAGGTGAGAGACAGGACTAGACTCCAGAAAGGAGAGCAGAGTTATGGGGGATCCTCCCAATGATTACTGACTTTCTACCATTTATTATCCAGAGGAATAATAGTTTGCATTTCTATCACACTTTTCATCCAAGAATCTTTAGCATTGTTAATATTATGACCTGATTTTTCCCACATGCTAGTGGAAATCAAGAGTAATACCACTGAAGTGGATGGAGTTGCACTACTGCAATCAGTACTATGTATGTCAGTACATCTATGCACCATCCTATATGCAGGGCAAATGTCTAGTCTAACATTTCAGAGTGGTAGCCATGTTAGTCTGTATCAGCAAAAACAATGAGGAATCCTTGTGGCACCTTAGACTAACAAATGTATTTGGGCATAAGCTTTCATGAGTAAAACCCACTTCATCAGATGCATGGAGTGAAAAATACAGTAGGCAGGTGGCTTACTGAGAGGTCTTATCTGATCCATTGTAGAGAGAAGGATACAATAGATAGCCTATGATTTCAAACTCTCCATGAAATAGCACTTAAGCCAACAGTCCCAGTATCAACTGAGTATATTCATGGTTTTGCATAACTTGCACACCATTATATAGCTTCTGAACAAAGATAGTTCTCTAGTTATTGAGGAGTATTCTCAGTTTCTTCCAATATATCTAAGTTTTTAGATTTCCACTACAGCTTCTTAGAGAGAGAATCAAGTCGCCATATCTAAGAAGCATTTACTATATGATCTAACAATGTCCACAAGGCAAGGGGAGTATGCAAATAGCCCTTTTGCAAACTATTATCAAGGAGAGAATACTTCAATGGTCCATCCTTTGCCTTATAATAATAAATATATTAAAATAAGTGTTGTATAAAAGTCAACCCAAAATTAATCTAAAGGATGACAGTTTAAATGAAACATTTAACCTTCTCGAACCAACTCATGTCCACCCATGGATATAAAATCAAAACTATTCTTTTCTACTTTTTCCCATAAAAACATTCTGCAAAATTGACACATTCCCACAAAACATTTTAATTTCAAGGAAACTGCATTTTTCAGTGGAAAACTGTTCCATTGAAAAAGATTTGACTAGCTCTATGAGGGAGGTAAAATTAAATTAACTACCAAAAAGAAAGGAACATGATATGGACATTTTAGCCGAGCAGTTTTTCCTCTGCTTTTGTTTCCATATGAAAAATCATTACCTTTTAAAAGGCAAAAATAGTAGTAGAGGGTATAACCATAGAAACTATCTTTAGTCATAAGTAAAATATATTTAGAACTATACTATATAAAGCCCCAAAATATCAACCGTTATTAGTGAGCAAAGATGACAAACATGAATGTAATTCTCTTGAAATAAACTGTGTTGGGAAACTAATCACAGGTCTTGAGTCACCTTCTGAATGTGCAAATCCGTAATTCCTCTTGCAGTGGCAGAAAAGTACATATCCTCCTTTGCAGTTTCATGTCCTTTGCATGGAAGAAATATATCATCATAAAGTCAGAAGTCTGGCATTTGAGAGGAGTTATCCTGCAGGTTACACTCTTTTGACTCACAATCCTGCTTCCTACACAAATGGCCACAAGGGCATTGAAGTTTTACCAAACAATATTCAGAGCTTGACTACAGATGGCATGAATGTGTTTTTGCAGCAGGAATAGAACATAGGTTTAACTATCTATCAAGTTGTTTGTTCAAGGGCCAAAGTCATAATTTTCAGAGTCCAAAAGAATAAAAACTATTTCCCATGTTTCTTATCATTTCTTTCATTCCCCCACACTTTCAGATTTTCCCCTCATCCCACTTGTTCACACCTTTTGTTTATTTTAACTACTAATTATTCAAGCTAGTATTCTCATTTTTAGTGTTTTTTCTACAAACAGTATAATGTGTCATATTCTTATTTATCTCCACCAGCTCAGATAGGGGCAGGTGACCAGGCAATAGAAGTCAGGACAGCAAGCAGATGAGGCAAGCATCAGGGGTATCCTTTTTGAGGTGTGGGTCTCTGGTCACTGAAGAATACTGTGCCCAGTGCCACCCACTAATTCATGCTCTCTCCTCACACAGTCAGCCACTGCTAATCCCCACACTCTGTTCACTTGCAGAGTGACCACTACGATACACAACCCCTGCACTCATCCTTCCCTCCACACTACCGCCACTCAGATGCCTAACATACGCAGACCCCCCTCACACATGCCCCAACCCCCCAGTCCTCCATACACATGACCACTTCCTCACCACACTCACTCTCCAGCCCCCTCCAAAACTCATGCCAGCACAACTCTCCATACTTGGATTTCTCTCCTGGCAATGCCAGTGGGGATCTTCTTCCCATCTCAGAGACCAGGAAAAGGGTCAAGGATAACCAGGAACTCCTTCTTTCCTGGTGCCCTCTGAGGAGCCAGGGCTTCTCTTCACAGCACACTGAGGAAGAGCATTATCCTTCCCTTCACTAAGTATTCAAGACAAGGGACCCTAGGGTGGGGGTGGGGGTTCAGAAGTCACTGGGCAGGCAATATTTGCAGTGGACTCGTGTCTCTTTCCCTTGGCTAGCTCCTTCCCCTCTCAGTCAGTATCAGGCTGTGAAAGAGAGAAAATTATCATAAATAGCAGTCTAAAATACCTTGCAGGGGGCTACTACCTAGATGTTTTCCCTGGGGATAACTTTTTAAATAAATATATGGAGATATAACTATATTGCATAGAACTGGAAGGGACCCTGAGGGTCATTGAGTCCAGTCCCCTGCCCTCACTAGCCAGACCAAATACTGATTTTTTCCCCAGATCCCTAAGTGGCCCCCTCAAGGATTGAACTCACAATCTGGCTTTAGCAGGTCAATGCTCAAACCACTGAGCTATACCTCTCCACCCCAAACTTATCTGAAAGGGGACAGCAAGGTGTGCAGAGTAGTTAGAGCCAGGCTCCATCATCCCTACCCTCCAACAAGCAGAGCTGGCTAGACATGCAAAGAGGGGTATGCTGTACTCCTTAAGGGGCTCTAGCAAATTGCACTCATCCCAGTGCAACTGAGGAGGCATCCTGCCAGAGAGTGCTCCATGCTGGGCCATGTAGTTCTGCAGGGCCCCTTGCTACCAGCTGTGGTAAATGTCACTTTCTTGCCTGATCCTGGACCTTTGAAGTAACTGAGTTATGCTAATGGCTTCATCAGGGAGAGGATCAGTTCCTTAAGTAGCATCGCAGCTCCATTCAGGATCAGCGGGAGAAAAAAATATACTTCCCCCAGATTTTTGTTCAGATTTGAGTCCATTGGACTACTTGAGCCCCATAGCTGTTATCCATTTCAACATTAATGGAGCTAATCTACCACATTCATATTTAATGAGAGGGATCAGCTAAGTATTAACATGACACAGAATCTCACTAACGCTTTCTGACTGTAAATAGCATTTAATGCCTTTGTGGAATAAGTCTGAACTGCTTCACACTGTAGTTGAGCAAACCACCTCTGTGGAATCTCTCTCCAAGTATACCGTAATACCAGCGGAGTCCGAAACTCATATTAGCTGTTGCTGGAGTCACTGATTAGCAGAGCTAGCAATCTCAAAACTTGCAATGGGTTTGGTTAGAGTTAGGCAAAGTGGTTTGGGTAATTCAAACTGGACCAAACCTTTGAGAGGAGCAGGGCTTTGTGGTGTGAGAGAGAGGAGCAGTGTGTCAGGATGGGGCACTTCTGTCAGGCAACAGAGGAAGCTGAATGGGGGAGGAAGGGAGAACCAGCGATAATTCTGTTCCATTTCACTGAAAGAGTAAGATATCAAAGTAATGGAAGAGTTTAAATGGCCCATTCTATAAGTCAAATGTGAAAAAACTGTGCCACAAAACATTTATTTGCCCTTATGAACCAAAATAAAAAAATACTCATTGTTATGATTTTTTATTTCTCTTCAGAACCCTACATGGCACACTTTTTGCTTATTTGTATGACAGTAGTAGCTAGAAGGGAACTGGCAACAGTGCACCATTGTGCTAGGTACTATACAGACACATGGGAAGTGACAGCCCTGCTGCGTCCTAACTGGTTAGGAGCTTCTGAAATGAATCACACAGATGCTGTCTATAATTTTACAGTAAGATTCCACAGACCGCTGGTTTAATCGTGCAGCTCACAGAACACAGCATGCAGTTTCTCCATTTGTAGCTAACTCATCTCGCTATGCAGACACATGGGAATTGACAATCCCTCCTGGAAAGATTTTTACCAACCAAATAGAGAAGACCAACAAAGGATGAGAGAAAGACAATACTATTATCCCTATTAGGTATAAGTAAGTGATTAAGTGACTGGACCAAAATTACACAGGAGATCCATGACAGAGCCCAAAAGTGACCTGGAACTCCCAAGTCCCGGTTCAGTGCCTTAACCAAAAAACTGTTTGGGGTGGGGTGGGGTGTAAACAACAACAAATTAGTCAAATGTACTCGAACATTAAGGCCTCAGTATTAAAAAAAAAATCCCAAATTAAGGCTGAATGTTCATCTTTTTAATAAAGTGTTTATTGAATTTGAAGTAAGACAAAGCATAACAACACATAACATGAAGGCTACCAGAAGACAAGCAGGGAATGTTTTAGTCTGATAACTGATGTGATCTGCTATACTCAATTGTCTAACCAATTTACATTTAAACACATTAACTCATTAAAAGGAAAATAAAAACCTTGTAGATGAGAGCCTAATGATGAAAACATGTATAAATTGTGAATTTGTATCAGAAATTCCAAATGAGAATGGAAGTCTCTAGTGTGCAAAGGTGTTTGGGTTTCAGTCTAGTAGAAAATTGAATTGATCAAAGGGTTAGCATTAGACACTGTAAAAGCAGCAAAGAGTCCTGTGGCACCTTATAGACTAACAGATGTATTGGAGCATGAGCTTTCGTGGGTGAATACCCACTTCGTCAGATGCATCACCCACGAAAGCTCATGCTCCAATACATCTATTAGTCTATAAGGTGCCACAGGACTCTTTGCTGCTTTTACAGATCCAGACTAACACAGCTACCCCTCTGATACATTAGACACTGTATCTAGTATCATTAACTTACACAGGAAATCAGGTACTTTATCAAGTTGCAGACTAGTTAATAAACTAGTTTAGATTAAAGGGAAGATTTTGTTTTTTCCTCTTACCATGCACAACTTTTTACTTCAGAGGAATAGCTTGTAGATCCAGTCTTTAAATGACAGCCACTTCTCAGATTTCCAATAGTACGTGATGCGCTTTCTGGCTACCATAAAAGTAGAATTAATAAATTTTGTTTTATACTGAAGCATTCCTTGTGGAATCCCACAGCTCTAGAGGGCACCTTGGCAGATGAAATAGTTCAATTCCACTGCAGAAATAGGGGCTAACATGGGCCTGTCCACAAAGGATGCAGAGTCCTGTTCCATTATAAGCTCTGTGTAGCAGTATGGAAACAATGGGAGAAAGTAGGGGAAGGGAGGGACCAGAGGATCCACTGCTGCACAGATCTTCCCATCCTCCCACATGAATCAAAGGGAATTCTTGTTTCTGTTGTTCTTGATGCATGTTTTGCTGTTTCCCAGTATCTAATTAAAATGGGATAATACCAAAACATGGGCAATTAGATGTGCCCTTAAGTCTTACTTCTCTGACATAGCAGTGGGACTGTTGGGCAAAGAGAAGCTATTTTTTGAGATGTTAAGTATAACCTGTCACACACTTAAAAAAAAAAATAAACGTAGAGTCTCTCATTACATTTGAGATAATGGCATGTGCTTCATTCCATGGGGATTCTTACCACTTGGTGACAAGATGAAAATAGAAATACTCACTAATTTATATTTTCTTCTTTTCTTGTATTATCCACAGGGATTATAAATTTGTATTCATTTGGTGAAAATGTTCATTGTTATCTCTTATTTTTAGCTGTTGCAGTGGTCTCATACATGTGATGGGCTAACTCCAAGACCTAGTGAGGTTGGGGAATTAAATTTATTTCTTGATTTGCTTTTATTGATTTAGCTCAGACCCTTATCAGACTTTGAATGCATATTGTGACAGTTTAGCATGATCTAAAATTCTTCACATATCAGCTTAATATTCTAGGCTTAACTATTCGGTATTTTTTTCAAATCACTATTTTGTAAGGCTCTGCATTTTCATTAGATCAGACTGTTGCAGTTTATTTTAAAAATAAATTTAAAAATATCATCCATCCCAAACACAATTTTGGAAAAAAACATTTTTCTTTATTAGATGTTCCAATTCAAGTAATTTCTAACCATTTGCCCTAACCTCATTTTGCAAAGTTTCCTATGATGCCAGGTTACTGATATTTACACTTAAAACCCCTAGAAAGGCAGAATGGATCTTTTACTTATTTATTTTACTATGAGAGCATGAGCATACAAAACAAAACTCTTCTCCAAAGGTTCTCCTGTCTTCCTGTTCACTTCTGGGACAAAGTCAAGATGTTGATTTTGATCTATAAGTAGTGTATGGGTCCAGCTTACACAAAGGCTGGCTCCATTCCTGCAAGCTACTGATGCACTCAAGATTTAACAATCTGGGAAATGAGGGGGAGGGGCAGTTTCTGACACTGTTGAACATTAAAGCATGGTGTGATTCTTTCATACATTCACCTGAGGAGGTTCAAGGTGGTGATAAGGAGGATGTGGCATTTGCGGTGCAGGGATAACTTCTAATTAATATGGAGTTGTCTGTTTATTTTATTCTTTGGTACATGCAGCTAGAGTGAAATTCATCCCTGGGCAGAAAGCCTGTAGCAGTTTATTAGACAGGTACTTGTTTTTAGTGTAACCCTTCTGCCCATCTAAGTTGGCAGCAACAAGGGCCAGGTTCTGTATCTAGGGGTTCCGTTTCAATAATGCAATGCAAAACCGGCTCGAACGCCCACCCAGTGACCTGGGGCAATTACATACCACCCCCTGGGCGCCTTTAAGAGGCAATACTTCCCCTCTCGCAAGCACTGAGTCTGAGTGTAGCAGAAAATGTTTAATAACATGAGGTAAATGACATCAGCATTAAATTGGAAAAAACACCACAAACAGGATTCATAACACAAACCATGAGCAAAAGACCCACCCCAGCAAATTGGGCTGTGTCCTTTCCCTTTTGGGTGATTTTTGGGTTGCTGGATTCAAGAACCAAAGTCCCAAAAGTCCAACAACCCCCAAAGTCTCTGTCCCTGGTCAGTGCAGCCCCAGAGTAAAAGGAGGGCACACAGGGTATTAAGGGGCACCTTACGTGATCCAAGGCCGACCGGACATCTCTCCATGGGGTTCTGCCGCAGTCTTCACCACGAGCCAGTCCACTTCCTGCCAGGCCACGAACTGCTCTGCTCTACAAGCTGCTCCGTTCCGCTCACTGACCTGTGAGCCGCTCCAGCCGTCCCCGCAAACAGCTCCGCTTGCCGTTCCTTGGGCCGCTCCAACCGTCCCCGCAAGGCTCCGTGCCACTCGCTGCTCCTCCAGCTGTCCCTGCAAACTGCTCCGCCAGCCGCTTAGCAATATAGTTTCAGGCTCCACCACTAG
Organism: Malaclemys terrapin pileata; assembly: GCF_027887155.1. Classification (NCBI taxonomy): domain Eukaryota; kingdom Metazoa; phylum Chordata; order Testudines; family Emydidae; genus Malaclemys; species Malaclemys terrapin. Next base: position 31,161,550 of record NC_071506.1, read on the forward strand.
TTAATACAGCATTCAGTGATCTCAGCTCTTTTGTGATTTCAGCTCTTAGTGACTTCAGCTCATAGTAGGAGAGCCCCAGTGCTGGTGCACCATTGGTCCAAAGTGAATTCAGCTCAGCAGCCTGTAACTAGACTCCGCACGGAACCAAAATTAGCTCTGACATGCAACAGTGGAGAGAGGAGGTGGTGCAATTGGTGTGTTGATCCCTCAGAGGAGGGGGGGGGCAGCACATACCATCAGGTACAAATCCCTGTCCCCGTCCCCGTCCTCTCTCAATTCACTGGGTTGTGGAACCCATGTCCCTTGTCTAGCGAGTGCTACTTAGGTGATGGTGAGACACTCTGTCATAAAACAGTTTCATTGTCCTTGATTCACATAATCAGGGTAACAACACTTTATTCCTCCTGCCCCAATAACAGAGAAACTGGGGATCCCACCCCATCCAAAGTAACCACTATCAGTTGCTGTTGTTTCATGCCAGGCGAGTGGGTGTGCCTATGCAAACAAGATCAGCCCCTGGAGTTCTTTTCCACACTCGCCATAATTCATCACCAGATGTCAGGGTAGAGCTCATCCTGACTCTGCTTACATTAGAAATAAAAACTAATTAAATATGCAGCACTATGAACTTAAATGGCCAGCTAAAGCCCTGTTGGTGTGCTGACTAGACATGGACAAAAACATTTGGATGACTAGTTTATTTGCCAAAAAATACAGTTTTGGGTCAACCAAAAAAAATTCACAAATTCATATAGAGTTCACCACATAGTTTTGACCACATCAAAACATTTCAACTTTTTTGGCAGTGTTTTTTGTTTCCTAGCTCACTGACTCTTATTCATAATTCATACTGGCAATTCAGTCATCGAGCCAGGATAAGAATAAGAATGACTCTATAGTCTGGTAAATAGGGCTTTGAGGAGGTGAGAGACCCTAGTTCAAGTTCCTGCTTCAATGACTATTTACTGTAATTATTTAAAAACACTGCAACATCTTCAAGAGGAGAGACTAGGGTGACCAGTCAGCAAAGGTGAAAAATCGGGACAGGGGTGGAGGGTAATAGGAGCCTATATAAGAAAAAGACCCCAAAATCAGGACTGTTCCTAATAAATCGGGACATCTGGTCACCCTAGGAGAGACTGAGAAAACACATGCACCAGAATATTCTATGGCCCACTGGTAAGGATATTGACCTAAAAGGTGGGGAAACCCTCAAGGTTCACTTCCCCCTTTTGGCTGCTGTGGTGAGTTGAGCTAAGGCTTATAAGGGAGGTGGCTCTGCTGCCTCTTCCCACTTGGAGAATCGTTGTGCTTGCTTTTTGCCAAAATGCTTAAAAGTCTAAATGAAAATTTTCATTTTGATATTAACAAAAACATTCTTACTCAATGTTTTGTAAGTCAATGTTTTGATTCACCAAAAGAAACCCTGAAAATGTCATTTTTAACCATTTTTTTCCAAAACCGCCAGTGAACCAGAAAAAAAACATTATTTGCCCGGCTCTTGTGCTGACATTCATTATGTGGGTGGTGTTAAAATTGTGAAATAAACTAGATGTTTCAGCTGAAAGAAATTGTAGCAACTAGAACGGTCAAATACTATTGGTTGAATAGCTTATTGTATGAATTTTACAAGATTATTTGAGTAAATTGTTCAAGTAAAGTTTGTATTTATTCACCCATTTTAATTTCAGTTAACCATATATCCCACAAAGTTCACCTGGAACATGTCACCTGTCTGCCCATCACTTCCTTCTCTTCCCCGCCCCCCCAGCAAAATCAATCAAAGCAGCAAAACCTGTCTGGGCATAAGTGTTTGCAGGATTAAAGCCATAATCCCGAATACTACTACAGATAAGGAAGATTATCCTATAGTTCAAATGGCAGGGAGAAGGAACTCTTGAATTGTATTCCCCCATTTATTACTCTGAAGTGTATGTGACTACAGGTTCAATAGGACCAAAGTGTAGCCAAGGGAAAATTCTGGTAAATGAAGTTTACCCATTTCGGATTTGGGGAATATGGAGGTTAGTTTACCCACTTATTTTTTTTTTTTAACCACCACGCCACTGATTAGAATATGTAAAGAACAGACTGTTGGATTAATGTTTAATTGTCAAAAGTAAAAACGTAGCCTGGAAGGTTAAAGTTTGGTAACAAAGAGTGGTATGTAATTCTCCTCCACTAGACATGTATGGACAGTTTAAATATTTATTGACAAAGTTTTATATTGGCTTTAATATTCCTGAATTAACCTTTTGCAATGCAAAATAAGCAATCAAATTGCTAAGGCAAAAATGATTTACATTGCTAATACTTTAAGCATTCTTTTATTAAAAATTGTATATAACAATTATTAAAAAATGCAGCTTATGGCAAATAAAATAAAAAGTGTCGACAACAGTAAAAGTTCAGCTTATGTTGAATGAGATGAAATTTTTCTATATGATGGGAGACGGTTGGTAAGAAATACGATTCCCTGCTCTATCTACACAAATGAGCATGTATTATTAAGGAATGAAGCCTTTTGTCTTTAGTATCATGTGCTGTTAAGAAAGCTAGTAGCAGCCACATACCATATTGCATTAAAACGACAGGAAAAACAGTAAAAGTAACAGACACAGGTAATCTGTGGATACACTAGGTAATTTTTTGGGCTTCACTACTTCTGCTAGCCATGAAAGAAAAAATCCAATTTTCGAGGTCTGCAGGGTAAATCTCCATTCTGGTCTTCCTCTCTTCCAACTTGTGATGAACCCAAAATTTTCTGTTAATAAATCATACCCTTTTGTGGGGATTCTCTCCCATACAGGACCAACAGAGCAGGATGATTCCCCTTGCTCAGTTCCATGTAAAGATCTGCCTGCATTTTGAAGCTGTCCCACACAGATGTTGAGGGCTCAACTCTAGTACTTTAACTGGCAGCATTAGGAGCGCTCAGCATCTTGCAAGTTCATATTGGCTAATAGTGGGGACTGAACCAGGGACCTCCTCTGACACACACCCACTCCCGTGCAATAGAAGTTGCAAGTACTCAGCGCTTTTCAGGATTTAGGCCACTGACTTAATTGGGAATTATGGGTGCTCAATACCCATATATCCAACCCACCTCCCCCCCCCCCCCCTTACTTCATATCAAGAGAGACCTTTTGTAAATTTAGGACTAGGATCCCGTGGGAGAAATGTAAATGTCTTGTGTGTTTTCAAATAAAATGCAAGGCATCTAACACTCAGATACTCTGGGGATGCATGCTATAGAAATGTCAAATTAATTAAATGCCACACCAAAGGCACAATAAAAATTGTAAGTACTTTATATAAATAACCACCCAGAGGAATTTACAGGTGTTAAATTAACTGCAGCCTTTGTTTGAATTATGCAATCCTGAGCTTCAATTTTTTAATTACGTTTTTTTTCTTTTCCAGTAATTCTCAATATGTTTCTGTTGAATCCAGGAATCAATTGAAATACTGTACAAAGAAAAATGTAATTAAAAATAGAAGATCAGAGCTACATAATTCAAACAAAGCGTGTTCCCTAGTTAGTACAAAGATCTGGATCTCTTCGTAAACTAGGCCCTTTCAACCCAAATTCATTTTAATATAGCCAAATGAAAAGTTTTATAAATCTAGGAACAAGGAATGCATGCCGTACCTACATAATGGGGAACTGAATCCTGGAAAACAATGACTCCAAAAAGGATTTAGGGGCCCTAAGGGGTAACCAACTGAACATGAGCACCCTCTGCAAAGCTGTGGCAAAAAGGACTAATTTAATCCCTGGATGTCTAAACGGGAATGGTGAGTAGGAGTTGGAAGGTGATTTTATCTCTGTATACCGTGTTAATGACTCCCATACTGGAATACTAGGTATAGTTCTGGCATCCACATTTGCAAAATTGGAGAGTGTGCAGAAAAGAGCCAGAAAAATTATTTGAGGGCCAAAGAAAATGCCTCACAGTGAGAAACCTAAAGAGCTCCACCTTTTTAGCTTATCAAAACAAAGATTGAGAAGTGACTTGATTACAGTGTGTAAATATGTTCATGATGGGGAGGAAATACTAGGTACTAAAAGGCTCCTTAACCTAGTCTGAAAGACATAAAAAAACCAAACACTGGAAGCTGAAGCCAGATAAATTCAAATTAGAACCTGACACAGATTTTTAATTCCTAGGGTGAATAACCATTGGAACAAACTACCAAGGGAAATGGTGAATTCACCATCTCTTCGTGTCTTCAATCAAGACTGAGTACCTTTCTGGAAATTATGCTTTATCCAAACAAGTTATGTTTTACTCAAACAAGTTATTGGGCTCAATATAGGAGTAAATGGGTGAAATTTAATGGCCTGTAATAGACAGTAAGTCAGACTAGATGACCTAATGCTCTCTTCTGGCCTTAAACTCTCTGAATCTATGAGCATAAAAAAAGTCTTTAAAACAGCATGTTGATTGTTTTCTACACATGAAATATCATCTGCGATCCAGTCTGGGGCTGCTCACAGTATGTAAAGTTAAGCATGTGCTTAAGTTTTTTGCAGGATTGGTGCTTAAAACACAATTCACAATTTGTGCTGCAATTTATGTAGCTAAACAGTCGCATTACAGTTACAGAATGACTAGCAATTGGCAAATTGTGCCATAGTTGGTTATGTAACTAGCCTGAATTGTTAATTTTACAATCAAATACACAATCCAAAATTTACCTTTATTGAATATTCAAGTATTTGATGTAAAATTGCACTTTCACAAGTGTTTACATTAGCAAACTCTGAGTGCTTGAAAGTTCTTAGTTTATCTTCCTGTTTTCAGAATATCAGAGAACTGATAACTATTTTTTCAAATTTACTCCACATTTTTTTTTTTTTTTTGCAATATGGTTTGACTGTATCCAGTAATCAAAGTTTGAATTGTGTTGCTTAGTTGTGATTGGTCACATGCTTTTTGACCCATTGCTGGATGAGCATAATTTTAACAGATCTATCTTCCAGTGGAGTTATTGTACTGGCTTACAAAGGGCCTTGGACCATACCCATAAACCAGTATTTCTTTAACTCCCTTGGAGAGAGGTAGCAGTTAAGAGGGAAGTGAATAAGCAGGCTTAGGGATTGTCTGCATGGTGCATTCGTGTACACAAGCTGGCATGTAAATTCTAGTGTACACTTGCACATTGTGCACTAACTAGCCTGTGTAGAACCTGCTGGCATGAACTAAAAGTTCACTACTGCGTGTTGGGAAGGGAAGTAGGGAAGTACTGTTTGAAATGGGACTACATTAATGCACACTAGGGAATTATTCCTGCATGCCAGGAGGGTCCATATAAGCCAGTTAGTATATGTTACACTGGTACATACTAGAATTTACACCCCAGCCAGTTCACACTAACTCACCATGTAGACAGACCTGGAGTGAATTTTATACATTTTTTTCTATGCTAGTAATTTTACACAGGGTTCTTGAATAAAGGGGTCTGGTTAGAGTCTTGCATTGTTCAGCTAACTGCCTCTGTGATGGAGCTGAGAGATTTGGAGAAATAAAACAAAATTACTTGAATGCTGGTGGAAAGTGATCAAATAAAATTGGTGAACGCACAGATAAAGTTAATTCATTTTTAAATTCAGACAAATACTTATGGAAAAATGTTGTAGTGTTCATCCAGCTTTAACAAATAAATAATATTGTATATCTGGATAGTTCCTTTTATCCTGAACTATCCCAAAACACTTTACGTACATCTCATCTAAAACATTACATTAAAAAAATGCTAAAGATGCACATTGAAGCATCTGAATCCAGGCATTGATAAAGTTAAGGTAGAACGTGCAACTTTAAATCTGTCCCCTTGTACATCTTAATTGTGATACAGTCTTAATTACCTGGTCATATACTATTTCTCAGATAATAATATTGGATAACATACAATTTTTCTACGATATTAGACAGACCTGTGTAGCATCCTTACTATGTACTACTCTGTTAATGCCAAACGACCATCCATAAAAGTCATTTATCTGAGAAGTATGGAGTAGATACACAACAGGCTGTAGGTTAAATGTAATTGAGAGTAATAATGAAAATTTGTTGCTATGTTTTCAATTCAGTAACTGCCTAACCTTGGTGTCTTTCTAAAGTCTACGAGAATCTTTCCATTAATTTCAATGGGCTTTAGATCAGGCCCTCTGTGAATGACACCCAATGAAAGCTGGCTGTTGATTGAAAATAAATTGTATAATATATGACTTCAGACAGAGACATATTACAGCAAAGCACTAAGCACATGCTTAATTCTCAGAACATCAGTATTCCCATTGGATTTACTGTAGCATTCAGTCACTTACCATTGAGAGATGGGTTTTTTTTGTTTTTTTACGCATAACTATGAAAACATTTCTGTGAAAGTCTATGAACTGAAATGAAGAAGAAAATGTATTGTTTCCCCTTTCCTTATATTCAAAAATTCTAAACCAATTTTCCTTAAACTTTCTAGAAACAAAGCAAACAGAAAATACAATTTACTTTTGAGCAGTGAGCAAACCTGGAGAATTTTAGCTCCTAAACTGAAAATTTTGCAATGTTATGACTGACTAAGTGAAAATAAGAGATTGGGATGGAAAAATCTTCTCTGACCTTTGCAATAATTTCTCAGACCTTTGCTGCCATTCCTGCTTTAATAGTCGTAATTACAGTCACCACTCAAATGTGTCATCCCTATGGTGAAATGTGGCAGCTGTACAACAGTGCACAGGAATGTAGGACAGGAACAATTCTGTTTGTAACAAATGCTTTTTTCTCTGAATTACTGTACTACAAACCCCAATTTTAACAGTTCATTTTTTTTAAGTGACCATCTACAGTCTGGTGCAGCGCTTTACATTCTCTTTATATAAAATGAACTTGGATTTATTTTGGCATCTCATTATGACTGATTTCCCAGGTTCACCATCTAATTATTTTCTATTTGCAACTCCTTATTTTGTAATGTCTAAGTATAGACCCTTCCGTCTCTAATTTACAAATGATTCATAGATTCCAAGGCCAGAGGGCCCATTGTGATCATCTAGTCTGACCTCCTGTATAACACAGGCCATATAAGTTCCCCAAAATGATGCTAACTCTTTCACATAGTCTTGTAGTTATAGGAAGATAATACTACAGTTTTACGGATCAGTGGATGTAAGTGCTATTAAAATAGGTTTTAGGCAAAATGTTTCTGCTTAAGATAATAAAGGGACACTTTCTGTTGTCCAATGTGGATCTCCTAGCTCCCAGTTGCTACAAATCTCCTAGATATCTTTTGGCCAAACTTTGAACTCAAATAAGCATGCAGTTCTTACAGAAGCACATCAGAAGTGGATTTCCAATCTTGTGCAGGGGATCCAGCACGGTCTGCAGGGCACATGTTTCTGCTAACGATCACCTTTCTTTAAGAGTAGGTTAGATAAATGTCTATCAGGGATGGTCTAGACAGTATTTGGTCCTGCCATGCGGGCAGGGGACTGGACTCGATGACCTCTTGAGGTCCCTTCCAGTCCTAGAATCTATGAATCTATGAATTCTATGTGTTGCTGAATGGAGGGGTTTGGTCAGCTATGAAGGCAGTCTGAGTACATTTGCACTGCCTATGAGCCTTAGGAACCAGCTGGAGTTCCTGCTGCAGGAGAAATTTGCTGAAATATCCTTGCAGGATTGTGAGGGAATTAGAATGAAAAGTGATTAGATTCTGAGCCAGAAAGTGGTGATTTCATGGCATAGGTGATCTGAGCCACAACCCTTGCACTACTGGCAGTGCCAGAGAATTCTGTGCCTGTACCTGCATGGTGACAGTGACATGGACAAGGAAGGAGAGAAATACGGCATCTGCATTAGTTTTCCTGAAAATCTAGCTCCTCACCATAAGTCTAAACCTCACACAACAGGAAAGAGACACACTATTTTTTCTACCACTGCTGAACCTCCTCACCCCCAGCATGTTTCTCTGTACCTTTTCCTTACAGAAATGTAAGTTTTAAATAACTTTGCTCCCTTCACCAAGCAGGACTTTTCCCTTCTCCCCACAAGCAGAGTAGCTGTTCTCTTTATGGGAAAAAGAAACAAGAAGAGCTGGGAAAAGCACTGTAACTGTACAAAGTTCTCCGGGACCATGGAGGGTTGTAAATACCTTTTCCTTACAGAAACATAAATTGTCTTGACATGAATTTTCTCCTTCCCAATCCAAAACTTTTTCTCCCCACCCCGCCCTGGCTCCAGGAGCCTTGCTGCCTGACGTGGGGCCGAGAAACAGATAGACACAGGGGCAGACAAATTTATACTTTGCGAGCGGTTTACAAAATTTGCTTTAGAAGCCAAGACACAGACCCTTTCAGTTTGGTTCAATAAAACCATTGATTTTCAACTTTGTCTCACATAAGGACCTTAACATAGGGAATTTAGCAACAAGAAAGAATATTGGTGAGGAGGGTTGGGGCCATTTTAACTTACCAGCCTGGGGTTTGGGTTCCTGGGACAGCGCTGGTCCTTCCTCAGGATACTTATTGGTGGATTCTGCAGCTGGACCAGGTTAAAGATTCAAAATAAACTCATCCTCACCCTCCAGGTCTTCTGTTATTGCATCGCCCACCTCAGTGTCTTGTTGGACAATCAGGCTGGCTGAGTTTAGGATTAACCACTTCATGTCCTTGACAGCATCTAGTACTGCTCCTCATAGAAGGAGCTTGAACAACAAGCCCTCCCAAACTGAGTGAGTCCATGGCCTTCCTGTGTGGGAGCCTCAAGTGTTTCATCCGTTGCCTGCACTGTTGTGCAGTTCAGTGAATCCCTGCCTGCTCCAGCCTCCATGACATTGGTGGGTACAGGTGAAGGTTCCTACTGCTCTGGCTGAAATCATGGAGGACTCTGTACTCTGCCCAGAGAGTGATCAACACCCGGAAATGTTCTGTAGGCAAAGCGGCTGCTCTCAGAGCTGGACCCATTGTTGATCTGTAAAGAGTGCAGCAGAAAGTTGTTCTGATGTGGTTGGTGCAGCACATTACTAGTGGTGCATACGGGGGGAGGCGGGGGATAGGCCCCGTGTAACTGTCAGGAAGAAAAGGGTTTAGGCCATAGTGGAATTGATGTGGAGAACTATTGATACTTAAGACCCTTTACCCCATCCACACTGCAAACTGGTATGGGTACAAGGCCATGCCCTAGTCTTGTGTGTGCACTTACCCACCCACACCCCTCAGCCATGCCAGGTTGCTCACCCTCTACTCACTTTGAGACGCATGCTTCAGAGGTTTCATTGTGGATAATAGGGTGTTTATGGCACAAACATGCTCATGGACAGCTGTATTGTCGCTAGTGTAGATGCAGCTTGAGAGCTGTATGCTCTGACTGCTCACCCATTCTTCAAGCTTTGATACACAATGAGGTCACAGCTGTTTTTGTTATGATGACAGCAGTCCCTTAGCTGTAGAGTGTGATATCAATGTTAAAATAGTTTGACTTTATTGCATGGCTAAACACCCTGGGGGGGGGGAGGACAGAGTTATACAGAACTATCACAAACCTTTAAAATATGTTTCTGTCATAAAGATAAAGGTTACCTCTAGTACAGTTGCCTCTGGTAACATTCTGAAAGGTTGCTATAGCAACCTCTGCTATGTAAATTAGCACAAGGTTTATCAGAAGATTTTTAGATTGTTGGATTTAGAAAAAAAGGGAACAGCCGTTGAAGTGAAAAAATGAGCTGCAGAGGGATGTAAAGAGACCAATTAGTAGTCAGCTCTGGTCCATTGGCAACTAGACACTAAACGATTTTTTAAAAAACTATTGCCCTGTGTCCATCATCTGAGTACTGTGATTTCTAGCATGATTTTATTTCCCATTACACTATCTATTCTAGAAAAAGTAGAGGTATTTTGGATAAAGAAACTACCCTTACCTATTAGTCATTTGAACTAATCCAATTATGCTTGTGAGTAAAGTATAATGTCTCCAAAATACTTGAATTCACTTAGAAACTGACAAAAACCTGGTGAGGAATCTCACAAATTAAATAGCTTATTTTTCTTGCACCCAAAAAAATGCTGATTTCTGATTTGCCTGAATATGTGAAAATCACTGGAAGATCATTTTCAGCACTATTTTTATCTGAGGGATTAAATAGTAGAATAATAGCCTTCTAATCGGTCTTCCAGGTCTGAAGGGCAAAATGAATTGTTGCATTTTAAATGTCAGAGGGTCTGATCCCACAAGTTGATGGAAAGGCATTCATTGGCCAAAGGGCACTTTGGATCACTAGAAGGGTTAGGATCATAGCAATTATAGATGGCAAAGATCATAGCAATTATAGATGGCAAAGATCTATCGAATCAGAGGTTTGCATGGAGCACTATCATGCTATGCATTTACTCTGTGAACAGCTGGCTCCTTGTTTTCAGGGGAAAGAAATAGAACATTTGGGAGAGGAGATGAAATGAAGAGGAAAAACTAGCAATTATCTCTTTTCTAAAAGGAAAAACAATATGTAAATATTTCCCTAATGTTAATTTTTCAGCAATTTTCCAGTTGCTGTAGTTGTCACTGGGATGTTATGCAATTGTGAAGCAGGTGGCTCACACTACTGTGAATGGAACAGGAGGTGCTCTATGTGACCAGGAATAGAAAAGCAGGTGGAAACAAGAGACAATCTCTTTGTAAAGATGTGGAAAAAATTATGGAAAGCTTGAGAACCCCTTTGTTAGATCAAAAAGTTTCTCTCTGTTAGAGAAAGTTATAGTTCCCCAACAAAGGACAGATCAGACGTTAAATATACACTGAGCTTGATTTTTGCCAAAAGTATCTGAAAATCATTACTGTAGAGGTGAGGTATGGGGTTTTGCTGAAATTTAAAAATGTTTGCAAGATCACCAGGCAGTGGGGGAGGAATGGGACATGTTGTTGATTAAAATATAATGTGTTAAAAGTCTATAAACACAGACTGCATTTCTTAGAGGTGGACTGGATTCTGATTAGACTTACCTTTTTGCTTCAATCCAGTTTCACACAATTTCGATAGGATAGTCCCATCTAGTTCCTTTTGTATCTGGTATTTGATGAGAAATTGTAATTTTGCTACCTAAAGTTTTAGTTGCCAATGAGAAAGCACGTCTGGCACTGTAAAGGAAAAGGAGGGTATCAAAGGTGGCAGAATGTGTAGGAAAAGAGGAGGATTGTATCTAAAACAGAGCATTTTATGCACTTAGAAATGTGAAAACTAATATCAGAAATTCCCTTCGCCTCTTCCTGCCCCTGCACCATTGCATACTCAGTCTTCTCCCATCAACAGCAGCTAGCCCAAAATCTCACTGAAACTGTCAAGTTATGATTAAACAATTCCATAAAAATAAAGAGCCACGTTCCAATGTCAAATAAACCAGAACAGGTCCTGACCCCAACTGTTGTTGAGCAGTTTATACATTTTGCTCAGTCAACCCTGCTTCTTTGGATACATAGTCAAGACTGTAGTGCTCAAAACTAGTGATAAAGTTTCATATCATTGCTACTCTCCCCAGCTCATGATTGTTGTTGATCTGGAGCCCAAAGCAATCGAATAAAGTTAAGCCTGGCACTAATTCCTGCTCTCGCTCCTTCAAGGACACTTCTTCCCGACTGCCTTGTATTGAACATTGCACATCATCATTTCCCTTTGCTTATGGCCCTGTAACTAATTTTCAGCTCACAGGACAGTATCCAAGACAATTGGCACTAATTTTTCAGGACACACTGGGCTTGTTTCACCCTTGCTATTGCAGGTGGTGGTAAATTCACCTCTCTATGCTAGCAGTGGCCTATTCAGATTAACTCCTGAAAGGGGGCAAGAAGTATTTTACCACCAACATCCTCTAGGAAAAGGGAAGCTTTAGGGACACCACTGGAGCCTTTTGCATGCAGACTGCCTTCAAGATCTTCTCAATCAGGTGCCTTTCACATACTATCTCCTTAGTCAATGCTGCAATGTTGAGTGTCACTGGTTTGCTGAGGGCTTCCTGTGGGAGGGGAAATTGATGGAGCTTTTTGTAATGCTTGGTTGACTCAATTATCAAACACTTCATTAATGTCCTGATGTATCATATAGCATCCCCCACCTCCCTTGTCTGGAAATCATTGGAGTCACAGTGGTATAAACTGGAGGGATACAGGAATGAATCAGTCCCTTTATATGTGAAATTCAGTCAGAAGCAATGACAAAATATACATGGTCAACGTGATATTTGATTTAGTCACTGGATGCAGATGAATCATGATAGGTGGCAGGTAAACAAACTGCCCTGGCCCACCAGCAGATGTCCCTGATGGGCCACGTGCCAAAGGTTGCCGAGCCCTGTTCTAATAAATCCCTGTGATTTTTAGGTGTATGTCTACATTGCACAAATTTTACCGTGGTGTGCAGAGTACATACATTACACACACACCTAGCATGGGTATACATAGCAGTCTAGATGATGAGGCACTGATTAGGCAAGTAAAGACATGCCTGAACCCTGTGGGTACGTACCCTACACTGCTCTCTGCACATCCAAATAGTGCCTCCTCTGTCTATATTGCTATTTAAGTTAGTATCCTGTTGCCAGAGCCTTCCCCTCCTGCCTCCCTCCTGCCAGAGCCTTTCACTGACTCATGTAGCTACAACCTGCAGTGTGGACACAGCCTGATTTTTCACTGAGATGTGTAGCTACACATGACTGCCAGTGGTGCGCAGTGTAGACATAGCCTATAACTGTGTATTACAATAGTCTGTACAGTTAACATAATAGATATAAATTATTGCTATACTTCTGTCTTCCCTGGTGATGGGTAGGTATATGTATAGCTCCTGACTTTGACAAGGCTTGTATATTTTTACTCCAGGCAGATCCATACAGTAAAAGGGAGGGACAATTTTTTAAGGTGTGTACACTGCCAAGGGCAATGGAACGCTCATCCTGACTGGGACCTGTTGGTACTAGTCCGACAATAGTCATAAATATTAAAATATCAGGATAAATTGGCAAAGAGGGGAATACGATCCTGTAAAATACTGTATCGTTTTTCTATGAAGCTAATGTTTTCCCTTCCATGACTATGATTTAATAATATCTGCTACATAATTTGCTACATGAAACCACTCCTGCATCATAAAGACTAGCTTCTCTCTTCAACAAATTGTTTCATGGGGGAACAGTGCTCTCCGGTGATCAAAGAAAGGAACTGCTTGACTCATAAGCCAGGTAATTATGATCTCCTTTATTGTCTAAAAAAAGAAGAACAGGAGTACTTGTGGCACCTTAGAGACTAACAAATTTATTAGAGCATAAGCTTTCGTGGACTATAGCCCACTTCTTCGGATGCATACTCTGAAACTTGTTTATTGTCTAAGCTTCACTTCTTGTTTTCTGATGATCTTCTATACATAGTATGCACATTTTCTCTCCAATAATTTCTGCCACCTTTTTAAAGTGAAATATATGTTACAATAGTAATTATTTTATAATTGGTTATAATTGAACTATTTTTAATAATATGGCTATTTTAAAATAATAATTATGATTAATTATTATTATTACTGAAACAGTTGAAAATCCAGACTTGTGAAAATAGAAATTGTGATTGATGATATGAATATTAGCAAAGAGAGAGATGTTCTATTTGCAAAACTGTTGATCCTTTCTGTTCATACAGATTATGAATCAGTGACTCTAATTAATTATGAGTAAGGCTGCAAGTTTGTTACAGAACTCACAGATTCAGTGACCTCTGTGACTTCTGCAGCGGTGGATGCGGCTGGCACGAGGGCCGCCCGAGCAGCTTGGGCAGCCCTCAGTCCATCCACACAGGCCACTTCTGGGGCAGTCTCAAGCCACCACCACTACCACCACCTCCCCCCCACCGGCAGCAGCAGGAGTTTGGGTGAGGGGTTGGGGGTCAGGAGGGTGTGAGGGCTCTGGGCAGCGCTTACCCCGGTGGGGCACTCTGGAAGCCGCTACATCCCATGGCTACCTCCACCTGCAGGTACCGCCCCCACAACTCCCATTGGCAGGGAACCACGGCCAATGGGAGCTGTTGAGCCGGTGCTCAGGGAAGAGGTAGCACGCAGAGCTGAGTGGCCACCCTTCCATCTCTTCCTAGAAGCTGAGGGATGTCATAAAGAGCCGGATAGGGAGCCTGCCAACCTCCACGCCGGCCCCCAGCACCAGCGTGGCTCCTGGCCGAGCTGTGCCCAGCTGCCCACCCACCCCCAGCACCAGTGGGAATCCTGTGGTGCACCCCCCCCCCCATGAGAACCTGCAGCATCCTCGGGCCGCCCCCCCCCCCCCCCCCGCCCCCAAGATTTAGCAGGGGTGTATAGTACAAGTCATGGACAGGTCACGGGCCGTGAATTTTTGTTTACTGCCCATGACCTATCCATGACTTTTACAAATATACCCGTGAGTAAAACGTGGCCTTAATTATGAGTTACGGTGAGCATCCACCATGCTTCACATTACATTTTTTTAGTGAGAGGGAAAAAAAAAAAAAAAAACTTTGGTTGCGTTTTCAGCTAAAGAGATAGAAATATGTCTGGCAATTTTGTGATTTCATATGCTAATATTTAGGGGAAAAAATTGTACTAAATCTTCATTTAGTTACTCCTTCTGTCCTTTGTAAGAAAAAATATTAAGTGTTTTATAGACTGTGTGCCAGATCTTCAGCTGGTATAAATCAGTGCATTTCCACTGAAGTTAATGGCACTACACTTACTTACATCAGTTAAGAATCTGGTCCTATGGCTCCAGGGTCAATGAAATAACCTGTAAAAGAAACCAAACATGTGTTGCCTGAAAAAAGATTCCAGAGCTGTACTCATGTATCCATCACACAGCTTAGTACATCTGAGGAGCTTCCTTGGCACTTTTATGACTGCTATTGAAATACAGTGCTAAATACTGATGGAAAATTGTGGCTTGAAGCAGAGTCATCCTGCAGTAATTGTATATTTGTGTAAGTAGGAGAGGTCTTTGGTCTTCATCACTAGTCTAACATACCAATTTCCTTTCATATCTTCAGGCTCTTTGAAACACTAGCAACCAGCTGTGGCTGGTGTTTAACTTCCAAGTAACAACAAACCAAGAAAGGATTTACAGATGTTCACCTTGTTTCTACCATCGTACTGATGAGTGGTTTTTTTGTTGTTGTTGTTTGTTTTTTGGGGGGGTGGGCATGGGTTGGACAGTGCTTGGGATTTGCTGTACTTTATCTCTAAAGTTGCTGATTGGGAGCTCCAGTTGCTATTATAATTCAGATCATAATAATATTCCTCTCCAGTCATCCAAACAAAATGCTTTTGTTCAGACAGGTGCTTAGTAGGCTACAATATCATTATCCAAATAGTACATCCATCTTCATTCTGGTTTTGTTTTACTGTAGCTTTGCTTTTGTCAAAGAACTTTCCTGTTGAAAAATCAGACCAAATGGAAACAGCTAAAGAAGCAGGTTTTATCTCTAACCTCATATTTTTCAAGACAATTTTGAGTCATGTAAACATGTTGAAAAGCAGCCTTTGTGATGTTTGGCTTCTGAAGCCACTAGTTAGCTCTTCACATTACAGAATATGAGTACCAGCTCATGCATTCATTTTCTAGCTGCTTTATGGTGTTACTTATAATAGTGTCAGTTGGAAAATACAGGGAACTTGAGAATAGGCTAAAATATCCACTGGTGGTTCCACAAAGTGTGTGTGTATTTTTACAGAACTCTCCACCCCATCTCTCCAAAAAAGAAATGTTCCACAAAACTCCTAAGAAATAATAAATGTCAGCAAGCTGGTGCCATAGGGATCCAATGGCTTTTAGCTGACAATGCTGTACTACAAATGGGTTTGCATACATATAAATCTTTGGATGTCTGGAATTCTTATAAAATAAGCACTTTGTCCAAACAATCTGAAGATCTAGAAAATACCCAGAGCAATTCATTAAACTGTTCTATGTGCCTAACATATTAGTTACAAAGGACGCTTTTTAATTACAAAGGTGAGACTTAGGCCTGGTCCCCACTAAGTCCCCACTTCGGACTAAGGTACGCAAATTCAGCTACATTAATAACGTAGCTGAATTAAAAGTACCTTAGTCCGAACTTACTGCAGGTCCAGACACGGCACGGAGGCTCCCCCGTCGATGCCGCATACTCCTCTCGCCGAGCTGGAGTACCGGCGTCGACGGCGAGCACTTCCGGGATCGATTTATCGCGTCTTAACCAGACGCGATAAATTGATCCCAGAACATCGATTGCCTGCCGCCGGACCCTCCGGTAAGTGAAGACGTACCCTGTATTTGCTGGTATGGCAGTGACAGCATTTAGTTTGACAGCAAGTTCTTACTCCAACCATAGGTGGTCCAAGTCTGGGTCTCAGATGTGCCTGTACTGAGGGTCAATTAAAGAATAAGCACAAGGTTTTACAGTGGCCCTACTACTTCTATCAGCTCATTAACTATGAATAATGAATTATGTTTTACCATAGGAGCCGGCACCATGCAGTACAATTGCACTGGAAGTCTGACGTGCTGATATCAAGATGTTTATACATTAGAAATCTGCCTGCCTGAATATGGGCTGTTCAAATTGGTTTAATTAAAATAAGAATCAACTTAAACCTTCATCCATCCCTCAGACCGGATCACTTCTTCCCCCTCATTGCTCACACTTTGGTGGTGGGTACCTTGGCCCTTTGCTGTATCTGATGCATTTTGGGGCTTCCCCAGCAGTGACACTCAGTGACTATTGTGCTTAAGGAATTCCAAGTTTTGTACACCTGGGAGCTTTCCAAGTGCACTGTGCACTCTGGGAAATCCAGCATACACAAAGAATCCCTCCTCCCTAAAACAAATGCTCCTGTGCGGGAGTTACCAAGCCTTCTCCCTAAAATTTTTTTGGAGTATATGGAGCAAATAATTTTCCCAAGGGTGTTGCCGCCATCAGAGGAGAAGAAGGACTTTCCCCAACAAAAGTAAGGATAGAGGAGATGGACTGCAGGAGGAGACTGCCTCAAAATATTTGGATAATTCAGATGACCTTCAAATACTTAATGGATGGGTGAGTAACTCCTAAAATAGTACAAACTTGATTATTCTTTTTGGAGTTGAACTCTGAACCTTCATAAGTTTGTTCATTCCTACATAGCATACCCTTTTTGAAATCACACTCTTTTTCTGAATGAAGCTACAGTAAAGTTATTCTCACTGTCTGTCATCAATGTTGAAACCTGCCTCCCTCTCCTGTTAGCTACAATTTATTAAACCAAGAATATAGGCAATTTCTTCAATGGATACTCAGGTCAAGGAGTGTTGTGGGTACTCAGCATCCTTCAGAATCAGCCCAGTTTGATTTAGTTGCCTAGATAAGAAATTTGTGGCCTAAAATAAAATATTAAAACAAACTTGTATCTGCCCTGCATATCTGTCTGACATTTTGCTGAAATGAAAACAAGATGGCCAAAAGGTTATTTTTCACATTAACTTCCTGAATAGTGACTGACTACTGAGATGACAAGTATAATACACATAATTCTGTTCATAGCAAAATATTGAAAACTGACCTATTAAGCCTTTGGAAATATAGTATAATCTTTTAGATTGTAAAGTTTAGGAACAGAGATTGTTTTCCTATATGTCTGTACAGCACCTAGCACATTTTAGGCAATACTTTAATATAAATAACAAAAGCATTAGTCACAGGGAGGTATTACCCCCAAAAATGGATTTTGGGATGCCTCTATGATACCTCTCACCCTCTCAGTCTGTTCTTCCCCAGGTATACATTTATGGGGTTGTTAAGGAAACACTAAAGGACACGGATATAACCTTCTGATAAAGTAATTGACACAGGCAGTATTACTCCTATAATAAACAAAGTATCTTTTTTATTAAAGTAACTAATAATCCCTACTACAGTATAATCTAAAAATCCTAAAGAAGACACAAAATCTCTGATACCAATCTCTTCTTGCAAGTTTAAAGAGTATTTAAACCACAATAGAATCATAGGACTAGAAGGGACCTCGAGAGGTCATCTAGTCGAGTCCCCTGCATTCGTGACAGGACTCAGTATTATCTTAACCATCCCTGACACGTATTTGCCTAATGTACTCTTAAAAATCTCCAATGATGGAGATTGTACAACCTCCCTAGGCAATTTATTCCAGTGCATAACTACCCTAACAGTTAGGAATTTTTTCCTAATGTCCAACCTAAACCGCCCTTGCTGCAATTTAAGCCCATTGCTTCTTGTCCTATCCTCAGAGGCTAAGAAGAAAAAAAAATATCCCTCCTCCTTGTAACAACTTTTCATGTACTTGAGAATTGTTATCATGTCCCCTCTCAGTCTTCTCTTCTCCAGACTAAACAAACCCCATTTTTTTCCAATCTTCTCTCATGGGTCATGGTTTCTAGACCTTTAATCATTTTTGTTGCCCTTCTCTGACCAATTTGTCCAATCAGGGCCCAGCAGGCCCATATTAAGAGAACCTCAGTGCAGAGCAGGGTCAATAGCTGTCTGGAGCTTGAGGAGGGAGGACTGTCTGGAGAAGGCTGCAACCCTGTAGCACTTTGGACAGAGCAGTGCAGGCAAGAACCCAGGGAGAACAGAAGGAGCTCTGGGTGTGCTGCTGAGACTGAGGAGGTTGCTGTGGCCACAGCAAAGTGACCCAGTGATAGTAGAGGCAAAGGAACGCAGTAAGTGACTGTGGTCCAGAGGGTCCCTGGGCTGGTATCCGGAGTAGTGGGCAGGCCTATGTCCTTCCTACTCTCCACTGGGGAAGTGGCAGGACCATGGACTGCAATTGCCACTGGGGATGTGGCTGGACTAGAAGCTAAACTCTCCCAGAACGGGGGGACACAAACAGTGACACGGCCAGAGGGTTAAGACATGAAGAGGATGCTGCAAAAGAGGCTGCAGGCAGACTTCAGAGATTGAGTAATGGTGGGGGCATCAGCCTGAAGCTAATCCCAGCAGATGGTGCCAGCCTGGTGGTGAGTAACACACACTGTGATAATGCCCTTCCAGCTTGATTGTGAACTACTGATCTGTTCTTAGACAGAAGTTTTTTTCTAACCAGTTATGCACCCACCTTATAATAGTTCCATATAGGTTGTATTACCTAATTTGCTTATGAGAAGGTCATGGGAGACAGTAACAAAAGGTTTACTAAAGTCAAGATATACCACATCTACCGCTTACCCCCTATGCACAAGTCTTGTTACCCTGTCAAAGAAAGCTATTAGGTTGGTTTGACATGATTTGTTCTTGACAAATCCATGCTGACTGTTACTTTTCACCTTATTATCTTCTAGGTGTTTGCAAATTGATTGCTTAATTATTTGCTTCATTTTCTTTCCGAGTGCTTTATTTAAGCTGACTGATCTGTAATTCCCAGTGTTGTCCTTATTTCCCTTTTTATAGATGGGTAGTATATTTGCCCTTTTCCAGTCCTCTGGAATCTCTCCTGTGTTCTATGCCATGACTTTTTGAAGATAATCACTAATGGCTCAGATATCTCCTCAGTCAGCTCTTTGAGTATTCTAGGATGTATTTCATCAGACCTTGCTGACTTGAAGACATCTAACTTGTCTAAGTAATTTTTAACTTGTTCTTTCCCTATTTTAGTCTCTGATCCTACCTCATTTTCACTGGCATTCACTATGTTAGATGGCCAATCGCTACTAAACTTTTTGTTGAAAACTGAAACAAAATAGTCATTTAGTACTTCTGCCATTTCCACATTTTCTGTTATTTTTCCCCCTCATTGAGTAACAGCCCTACCCTGTCCTGGGTCTTCCTTTTGCTTCTAATGTATTTGTAGAATTTTTTCTTGTTACCCTTTGTCTCTAGCTAGTTTAATCTCGTGTTTTGCCTTGGCCTTTCTAATTTTGTACATACTAGTGTTATTTGTTTAACACAAATAGCACAAGCATATCGTTTAAATGATTCTAAGTGCAGCGCTTTGTTATAAGTGGACAGTTTGTAACAAATCACTGACAGCAGTTCTTAAGTTTTAGTTTGTTTTATATAAGCAAAATACAATGAAGACACACACTTCAAACATACATGTAGAATACTATACTACACTAAAAATTAAAAACTGGCAAGCTTACTTTATAAATCCATTGATATTCCTTTAAAATCGCTGCTGCTTTATAAGTTCTTTGGTATTTTTTCTTTTAATCACTGTTGCTGCTCAGTTCCCAGTCAGTCAGTGTTGTTCTGCTTTGGTTTTCTTCTCTCTTTTTCTCTGCAGCAGCTTTTCTGACTCTTTTTCCATGAGCTTTTCTTTGGCTTCCCTTGCTAGCTTTCATCTTCTCCCGATCATCTCCCTCTTGCTGCCTACTGGCAGCTGGCCTTTTATACTGTCCTATTTTATACCCTTAAGCAATTACCCCATTTGCACATGCTTAGTACCAGCTGTTACCTCAGAATTATGACTGACAGCTCTGACCTTTAAAACAAGTTGTGACTGGTATGAGGTAGGCTATGACTGGCTAGCTGCTCAATTAACTGACCTCTCTGTCACCCCTAACTGTATAGGGGCGGCTCCAGGCACCAGCGCACCAAGCGCGTGCCTGGGGCGGCAAGCTCCGCATGAGGGCGGCAGTCAGACAGCCTTTGGCGGCATGCCCGCGGCTTCGGTGGCAATTCAGTGGCGGGTACGCCAAAGGCGCGGGACCAGTGGACCTCCCGCAGGCATGCCGCTGAATCCGCGTTACCAGCGGACCTCCCGCAAGCATGTTGCCAAAGGCTGCCTTACTGCTGTGCTTGGGACTGTACATAGAGCAGCCCCTGTTACTGTATATGCTTGATAGGCACAATCCTGCACATGCTCACTGTTTGTCATTTACCTCAGAGGTATGATTCTGCAGATTTCCCACCCCCGCTCCCATATATATACCTGGCTTTTGGCCAGGGAACATTTTAGAAGTTCTGGGTTTTTACCTGAGCATGTTCAGGGTCCACAGTGTTCATCTCAGGGTGGAGTAAATCTTGCTTATTCAGAATAAAGATCAGGCAAACAAAGTGGAGACTGGAGAATTTTTCTAGAAATAGAGCCACTGACCCTTTAAGAGGGAAGAGGCCAATGCACCTCTGACTCATCCGCTGCTTTCTAATTGAATTTTAGGAGAAGGCACCTGGGCTGTATAAATGCAGGAACAATTTGTTCCCACAAAATTTAAACAAAAGCTGAAATTCACAACCCAGTGCTGAGTATCAGTGGAAGAACTATGTACCACTTACATCCTAAGCTCTCAAAATACAATTTAAGTGATGCATAGGCCTTGTCTGACCCTCTGGAGACCACTTCTCCTCTAACTATTTGATTTAGACTTGTAATCAGGTACTAGAAGGAGGAGGAGTCACACTGGGTGAAATTATGACTCCACTGAAGTCAATGACAAAACTCCCACTGACTTCAGTGGGGCCAGGATTTTCCCCATTGTCCTCAATGCAAATTGAACCCCCCAAAAGATGAAAGCTTGGCTCTAAAAGAGCTAAAGGTTGTTTTCCAAAAATCTCTCCAGTTCATTCCAGCATGTGCTCATTTCCCACCTTTGTTGATTGAGCTATTGAATAACTTATCCCCCACACTTCCTAAAGTTGCCTCTTCACATTCTTCTGATAAATGGTATGAAAGATATTTGGCTGAACATTTTGAGCTAAAAGACTCTAGTTGTAACAGCACTAGGACATATGAATCATCATTTTTAGAGCTGTTTGAAAAATGTTTGATGCAGTTTTCTGTTGGAAGACGCAGGTTCATCAAAACCTCAATGTTTTGCAGAAACGTATTGTTTTGGACACAAATGTTCAACAGGAAAGTGTCAAAATGAATTGTGTTGATGTCTGAATGTTTCATTTTACTAAGGTCAAAATGCTTCATTTTTCACTTTATAATTTTATTTCAACTTCTATATTATAGCAATATTGTAATGATATTTATATATATTAATATACTAATAAAATAGATATTTATATATTTCATTTTTACATTATTGAAATTAAATGACCTGACACTGTTTCAATAATGTTTTGATGTTTCCAAAACAATTTTTTTAAACTTCCGTTCCAGGAGAAATATCAAAATTTAGACTTTGTTCAGAATCAGAACAAAGTGTTTTGTTTTTTTGTTTTTTTGAAAGCTTGGAATTTCCCACAGAATGGAAATCCCATTTTCATCTCAGCTCTCAATTTGAACAGCTGTTATTCCACCCAGCAGAGGGTAGTGGTAGGCATACATAGTGTCCAAGGCGTTTTGCTACCACTTCTTGTCTATACAAACAGTCCACAGAAAGTCTGGGTGTAAATCTGCAGTGCACTAGTCCACCATGCACTAACTGGCCATGTGGACCTGGCTGCTGCACACTCAAAGTGCCCTAGCGCATTTCGATCTACCCGGCTTTGAAACAGGAGTAGATCAAAGTGCACTAGGCAACTTCCAGTGTGCAGCAGCAAGGGTCCACATGGACAGTTACTGCACAGCAGGCTAGTGCGAAGTAGATTGACACTCCATTTGCCCACACTAATGTCATAGACAAGCCCACTATAAGGAAAGGAAGGAGGAAATAGAGAGTAATTATTAAGTGAATGAAGTGATGCTAGTGTTAAACTGTGAAAACAAGAGACATTACAGGGGGGGAATGGTGCCACTGGGATGCAAGTGGGTAGCAATGGAGGGGAACATGAGAAGATACCTGAACCTGAAAAGATTCAGGGCTTTTGACTCAAGGACAAGGCAAAACAGAACGCAGCAATGAGTAATTACAAGAGGAAAGACTGTGAGACAAAGTACAGTGGAAGTGCTGATTACACACTGTGCTGAATAAACCCCGCACAGAGATATAAAAGCCTTCTCAGCGGGGAGAGTTGGCTCTGCAGCTACAGCACGGCCTTTGTAATAGGTGTAGTGTCAGGGGTCGAGCAGTAATGTGCTTTTCCTCCACTAACATATTTTTCACAAGTGCCATTTGTTAATTTACTGGGAGGATTGTTCCAGCTGCCCTTACCACTGCTACTTCAAACAGCTGAATTAAATTCACTATGCTGAAGACACACTTTTTGTGCCCGTTTGTGAAATACCCTTGAGCCTGGCCACTCTTTTTGTGCTCACAAATAATTGCTGGCACAACTAATTGTGAGTGCAAATGGTGCGTCTAATTAACTGGTGCCTGGGAGCAATCGCTAGCTCTATGCCAGCACACAATTACAAATAACTCCATCAGTAAAACTGTGCCTCCACTAATTTGTGATGGGAGAAGTGGGGGAGATGGAGGGTTAAATCCTGCACTTTATTAACAAACTTATACAGCTGATTACATTTAATTACAGATAGAATTACAAATTGGGGAGGGGTTTTTAGATCTTTCAGTGTGCTGGAATTGTAGAGAAGAACTATTTACTCTGAACACCTTGTTCAGTAGTTGAGAGTGGAAGAAAACATAATGATGTTTTTCATGGAAAACATTGTAGATTAAGGACCATCTGTCATTAAAAGGCCATTTTCCCCTTAAAGTTGATAGGTATAGTTGTTTCAATGTTGTTTGTGGTAATTTCAGTGATCATGTTCTCCTGCACAGAGAGTGTCTAGCATCCAGTGGTTTAGAATGTATTTGACTAATGTAAGTGAAAATATAGTGCATTTCAAGAGCAATTTGTTATGTTAACATTTCCTTTTGCTTTTACTTCCAGTAGGCATACTTTGGGGTCTATGCAAATTCTAAGAGCAAACATTTGCCTATTGTCCAGCAGATCTCTTCCCTACATATCCAAGGCCTGAGTCAGACAGCATCAAAGAAGGTTTGCCTCATCTTTCCAAGTAATATCTAAACTGTGTTGTGTGGGCATGTGTATAGGAGGATGGAGGAGGATTTCTCCCCCATCCCTGCATAATTATGAGGCAATAGGACCATAACTTTTCTGGGCTTTTCCACTGATTTCAATGGATGCAAAATCAGATAGTTGCACAGTAGTGGTGGGTCCTGGCTAATGTGCTTAACATGTCTTCTTCAGTTCCGAATGTCTTCAGCACTGGAGCATTGTCTTCAGTGGGAGTGGACAGTGTTCATCACTTCACAATATTTGTCCCTAAAAATGCTACATGAGCAATTTAAAATGCACTCTTACGAACCTTCAAACTCCTTTTAATTATTTGGGGAATTTGGCTTGAGACAAAGCTCACCAGAAGATATATTTAACAGATGCTGCAATACAGAACTCATCTCTTTTGAAATAATCATATGATTTAGTCTTCTATATTTCCTACCCTATTTATGAAGCAATGTGCTAATGGTTAATTATGCTCACTGTTAAAAGTTCACACCTTTTTTCCAGTCTGAATTTGTCTAGTTCAACTTTCAGGCTTGGGATTGTGTTATATCTTTCTCTGCTAAATTGAAGATTATTAAATATTTGTTCCCCATGTAGATACTTATAGACTGTAATCAAGTCACCCCTTAACCTTCTCTTTGTTAGAGCTCAATTTATTTAGCTTATCACCATAAGGCATGTTTGCCTATCCTTTCATCATAAATTCTTATAGCTCTTCTCTGAAACCTCTTCAATCGAGCAAAGTCCTTCTTGCATTGTGGGAAGAAGAAATGGACACTGTATTCTAGCAGCAATCGCACCAGTGCCAAATACAGATATAAAATAACCTCTCTACTGCTACTGGAGATTCCCCTGTTTATGCATCCAAGGACAGTATTCGTCCTTTTGGCCATAGCATCACACAGAGAGCTCATGTTCAGCTGATTATCCACCATGACCCTCCAGCCCCAGTCCTGTATGTATGGCCTACTGTAGGGATAGTTATGAAATCAAAGAATTAAAGTCAGCTTAAGTTTGGGTAAAAATATTTGCTTTATAGTTTGACTAGTAAGCAGAAAAAGACCCTAAGCAGCAAGTAAAAGAAGGCCATGAGAATGATTAGTAGTATTACTTTTAGTTTTTGAACCATATATCCTTTCCACACTACAAATAACTAATAAAATCAAAAGCTGCAGTAACAAGACAAAGAAAAGCTGTCTTAAAAGAAGCAAGCATAAATCGTCCCATTGTTCTGCTGGTAAGCAAGTAAGGGGAGAGGAGATAAGGAAGGAAGGCCTTGCAGAAAGGAAAGTAGGAAGGATAAACTTCTTCAAACTGGGTTTTTTGCTAAAGCTAGCAGAAGGATATAAAGTAGGGCAGTCAATCACAGTTACCTCAACTGATTAACTCAAAACAAATTAGTATTGGACCATTAATCAGTGGAAATAGTAGAATTATCAGTCATAATGCATAAAAAGCAG
Source organism: Malaclemys terrapin pileata (assembly GCF_027887155.1). Taxonomy (NCBI): domain Eukaryota; kingdom Metazoa; phylum Chordata; order Testudines; family Emydidae; genus Malaclemys; species Malaclemys terrapin. The sequence continues at coordinate 31,186,853 of NC_071506.1, forward strand.
CCATGTTCAATAAATATTGCCCTTAACTCTGCTGGCCATAGATTTATCTTTGTTTCTCTTGGCTTCCCTTACCAATTATCTACAATTCTTAACTTCTGATTTGTATTTATTACTCACAACTTCCCATTTCTTCCATTTTTTTTATATCTGCCTTCATTTTCCCTCAGAACCAGATTGTGTTGTGGTTTTATTGTTTGTTTGTTTTTGTTTTGTTTTGTTTTGTTTTTTAAAACCGCTATGGCCATCTTCCTTGATTATGGCTTTTGGGGCATCTAGTAAAGTGTTCTTAAATGAGTCCCAATTATCATTCACCTTTTTATGATTAAATTCTTCCTCCCAATTCATTTGGCTCATAACTCTTTTCAACTTTGAAATTGGCCTTATTAAGACACCAAGTATATACATTACTCATCTGGACTTTATTCTGCTTGCATGTTATAAATGTGATCAAGGAATGTTCACTTAGGCCTAAGATACCATTAATATTTAGTTCTGTGATCCGTTCTTCATCTGTTAAGACAAGGTCTGATACAAAATTCTCCCATGTTGGCTGTAACACTTTTTGAGCTAGGAAATTGTCATCCGTAATATTTAGAAATTCCCAGGATGTTTTGGTACAGGCAGCATAACACCTCCAGCATGTGTCACTCAAATTGAAGTCCTCCATGATCACAGAGCTTTTCTTCCCTATATATAGTAAATAGGTAAGAAAGGAGGCAGTCATCCTTTTCCCTATTGTGATTTGGTGTTCTGTAGCAGACACCAACTAATATCCCATTTGTGGTTTATCTGTTAGGACATTAATTTATAATCATTCAAGATCATTTTTGTTCAAGGTATCAGTGACTTAAAAACAGATAATGCCAGTTTTGACATAGAGTGCCACTCCCACTCCCCTTTTGCCCACTTGCTTTTTCCTAAATAGGTTATATCCATTGATTGTTAACATTCCAATAGTGTGAATCATCCTACTGAATTTCAATAATTCAAACTAGATCTAAATTTATGCTAATAAATGAACAATTACGATTCCTCTTGTTTGTTTCCCAGGCTCCTAGCATTGGTGTATAAGCAATTCAAGAATTTCTTCTATCATGTCCTTTGGTTTCTTGTTTAATTTTGTTCTCAACATCTCAGTTTTGTGCTGAGTGAGCATCTCTCTCCCTTTTTACCTTTCCCTTTTGTTATTAGTTTAACAGCCTCCTGACTAGTCTAGCCAGCTTATCCAAGGAGATTGGTCTGCTTTCTATGGAAAGAGGGGCCTATATCGCTTTGATAGCTTCCACCTCAGTAGAATGGGAACCAATGTTCCAGAAAAACCAAAAGCCTCCACCCTACACCACTTACCTAGTCATCAGTTCACTTCCAGAATCATCTGCCTTCTGTCTTCCTTCAGTCTTGGAACAGAAAGGATCTCAGAGAAGATCGCTTGAAGACTCTTCTTCTTCAGCATGTTTCTGAGTTCCCTGAAGTCATCCATTATCTGGATATTCCACTATACAGTGCCATTCGTGCCAATATGAACCATTAACAATGGATCTTTGCTCAACAACTTCAGAAGCCTAACCAGTCTTATAGTCACTTCTCATGGCTTGGCTCCAGGAAGGTAGCACACAGTCCTGTTGTCCATCTGTTCCTTGCAGAATGTTTTTTCTATTAATCTTTGTATTGAATTTCCAGCAAGGATCTTCTGTATTCCCTGGATGGTTGGAGAACAATTTGCCGGCAAGCTTGATTTTATTATAGGCAGGCCTGAACATCCATCCACAAGTGTATCTATTACATCTCTCCATTCTGGTGGACCTAATGGATCTTGAGAGTATTCTTCCATAGTTTCCATATTGAGGAACATGTCATATCCATTGCAGGTCACCACTGCTGTTTCCTCACTGGCCATTTTGATGTCACACACAGAGCTGAATCTGGAAGGAAAGCCTCTCGCAACTCCCTCCAAAATTCTAGCTGCCTCTGTTCACAGCTCTCAAGTTTGTCCGTCATGATTGTAAATATTCTTTCGTCACCAATGAAAGAAGGTCAAGAATAGGATGAGTAGCTGGCAAATATCCTGTCTGAGACTAGTCATCAAGCATCTTTCATCTATTCTGTTAAGATAAAGCTTAGTGTCTCATGCTAATCCATATCAGACCCAAAACAACAAAACAATATCTTTGACTTAAAATTCTGTGTCCTGTTCCTGTTCAGCTAAGTATCTTTGCTTTGCCCAAACTATGACTCTAATAGCACCTGTATCTCATTTCCGCAGATGTTAGTGAGGGTGAAATTATATTAAATACTACTTCAAGGAGCTTCATTAGTCACCTCTAATTCATGTTCCTAATTTGTGAATGAGGTTGCACAAAGCATGAGGAAACATATTGAGGAGACCAATTCTGCACTGTCTTGGGAGAGCAATTAGCTTTGTATTCTCTGACCATTATCTATAAAATCTTGTGCCTGATTTGCTGCAATTTAAAAAAACACATTCTTTATTGTAGCCTCAAATTAGACTAATTAGTCACTATGAAACCAAATATTGTTTTGATGGCACATAAAAATCAAAACTATACAAAAATCTATATGCTGGTAAAATAGCAACACCACCATTTTTGAGAAAAGGACAATTTTGCAGTTTCATGTAGGATTCTTCGGGGGTGTTTTCCACCAAAAAAAAAAAAGCCTCTGGTCACGGACAGAAATGGTGAAACTTTACCATGGGCCAAAATTTCCAGTTCTCAATAAATGAATAGTTTCACAGAGAAGCTTTGCTTAAATGTTAAATTTTATGTAACCATGAGCTTTGATCCTTAAAAGATTTACACGTCTGCTTAACTTTACTCAGAGTGTTTAAAATTAATTCTTTCCAGAATTGGAGTCTTTCATTTCCATGTCACTGTTTCATGTAAAGCCCAATCCAATGTTGGCCCATTAAGATCAATGAAAAGACTCTTATTGACACCAATGGGCATTGGATCAAGCTAACAAACTAGGGGCCCAATCCTACAAACCCGTTTTGTGTATGAGTAACTTTGCCTAAGTGAGCAGCCTGACCTTAGTCCTACATCTTCGGCCTTGCAGTGCTGAGTGCGGCAATGCCTGAATACTCTTAAAAATTTGGACCTGAGTCACTTGCCCAAGATGATAGAGGAAGGCTGTGGCAAAGCAGGAATTGAACCCAGATGTTTTAAGTGCCAAGCAAGTAGCTTAACTCCTGGACCATACTTCCTTTGTACTATATACTGCTCTAACACTGAAGTGGGGTGATGGAATGGAAAATCGAGTCTATGTTATTACTGAAAAGTGAGCAGTAGCAATGGGTGAAATTCACCCCAGCCCAAGGGCCCGCTCAAAGCCTATGCCTCACTTAACCAGGGATTGCAGTTGTGACTGTAGTAGGCTTTTTTTTATGAGAACATCTATCAGCTAAAAATTGGACTATGACTGCCAATGTATTCCACACTGTGACATTATTAACATGAACTGTAACCATATAGATCATTGTTGCAACCAAAGTCCTATAGTTGCACCAAATCTTGTACTTAGGAGGTCAAGTAAGGTGTCCATAGGAAGGTGGTAATTTGCTAGTTATGATTATGCTGTCTGTATGTGTATATAATTTTTGTATTTGAAGTTATGAATATTGGCTATGAACTTGTATCTAAATGTGTTTGATTCTAAGTAGCATCAGTAAAGCATTTGGTCAGCTTCTTGAGAAAGGACTATTCTGAGTAAGTGCCCAGTCAAGAAACACTTAACTGACAATAGACTTTAGAAGACGCCAATTGACATCTGAGCTTTCCTGGGAATATTCAAACTAACATGTAAACAATGGTGTCGGCCTGCAAAAAGCTGAATCATTCATGGATATGTGACTTGCCCAGGTGGCTACAAACTCCATCTTGTTGCTGTGATTTTGCACAGAAGAACAAAGAGGTTTCCACCCACAAGAGAGAGAATATAAAAAGCACTGAAAGCCCCTCCATTTTTGTCTTCAGCTGGCTCAAGAGATGGCCTCTCCACCCCAAAGAGATGCCTGAAAGAAACTGGGACAAAGGACTGTAACTATGGGGGTGTGAGTGATTGCTGGACCCAGGCCATAAACCACAACATTGGTCTGAAAAGGATTGGGCCCAGACTAGGAACGAGTCTAGTCTGTGAAAGAAGCTTATTGGAACATCTCTGGGGGTGAGATATACCTGTATTCAGTTTCCTACTGTATTAGGCTTAGACTTGCGTGTTTTGTTTTATTTTGCTTGATAACTTACTTTGTTCTGTCTGTTATTACTTGGAATAACTTAAATCCTACTTTTTATACTTAATAAAATCACTGTTGCTTATTAATTAACCCAGAGTAAGTAATCAATACCTGGGGGAGCAAACAGCTGTGCATATCTCTCTATCAGTGATACAGATTGTGGACAATTTATGAGTTTGCTCTGTATAAGCTTTACACATAGTGAAACGGATTCATTTGGGGATAAGGCTCGCAGAAAGACTGAATACTGGGTGCTGGGAAAGTCCCTGTTAACTGAGAAGGCCCTGGGCTAAGGGAATCTTAGTGTCTGTGAACTGCAGGGGGGCGTGGCCCAACCTCTTAGTCTGTGCTGTAGCTGACTGGAGTGTCTAGATCAGCAAGACAGGAGTGGAGGGAAGCCTTCTCTGGTGGGGGGGGAGGGGATTGTTCTCAGTGGTATCCCAGCACATCTAGTGACAGTCTTGAGGGAGTTTCTGTGACCCAACCTGTCACACACACCCAAACAGTTACTATATGGCAATTATTTTTAATTACCTTGAGTGCAACCATGCAAGTGAACATAACTTTTATCGCACTTTCTTCATGACCTTGGGCAAATCACTTGGGCTCAGAATTTTAAAGGTGTATGGAGGGGTTGCTCTACTCAGCATTGCAAGGCAGAAATGACTTTGAAGAAGTCTCACTGAAAATCAGTAGGACCTAGGCACCAGTGCCTAAGTCATTTTGAAAAAGAGAGTTAAGCTCCTAAATCAGTTAGAGCTTGCAACACCTAAATACTTTTACAAATCTGGACCTTAGTGTCTCTGTGCCTCAGTTACCCATCTGTAAAATGCGACTAGCACAGGAGTGTTGTGACAATAAATATGGTAAAGCCAGTGAGTCACTCAGTGACTGTGGTGATGGGGGGGGCATATAAATAAAAAACCCAAACCAAAAAAATCCATATTCTCCATTCCTGATCACTCACAATTGACAGTGAGAACCTTTTCCCCTGACAGTCACACCAGTATAAAACTTGGGAGTAATGAAGTGGAGAATCAGACCATGAATCCATACATTTTAGTTGCAGATAACTTATAAGGTAAGAGGGCCATTTACAATTTCACTACACACTGCACCTGTTCCCAGGAAGGAAGAAGAGCAAGGCTGATCCTGCTCCTGCTGATGAGTATCTCATTGGGAGTGAAGATAATGGGATCTGAGCCTTCCTCCAAAAGCAAAGTCCCTGCCACAACTTCCTAGTCAAGAGAAGGGCATCCTTGCCAGCTGGCCCTCTCTTTTTGTAGTAAATGCTACAGTAGGTCTATTTTGGAATTTTTCTCTTCAATGACATTTTCCCTTTCTTACCCTTGCTCCATGCATATTGTCTTCCTCTTTTCTGTTTATATTTTTCCACTAAGTCCCCCACTTTGCTTTTCTGAACGTCCCTTTTCTCTTTCTCTCTCTCTCTCTCCATCTGTCTCTGTACCTTTCCTCACTGTGTAGTGGAAATGGGTGCCCATAGGTTGCAGTGATCAGCCAGGATCAATAGAGACTAACTATCAGCTTTTCATACAGTAAACTAAAAGAGAGAGTCAGATTCCAACAATTTGCCACTTAAATTGTGAGAAAGCAAGTGTGTCAACTCACAACAGGGTTCTAACCGTAAACCACAATCTATGTGATACATTCCTTTAAAGCTGCAAGACTGCAGTGCATTTACAATATAAAGATATTGCAGACAAAATCTTTTGAAATCCAGTACGGTTAGAAGCCTTTTTGTGAAATGAGTATTATCCTTTTCACTTACAGCAAATAAATTGGGCATATTCAAAGCGCTGGTTAAAGATAGAAATGCTACATATCTATTGGTTCATGAAGGTCAAACACGTAATATGTTAATCTTCTGAAGACTTTACAAAACTGTATGTCTTTAGGGGAAACATTAGAAAATAAAGTCCTAGTTCTAAAATAAAAAGCACATAGGAACTCCACTGAGTTCAAAGGGGCTTCGTGTGAGTATAAAAGTCTAACTGCATGCATCTGATTGCAGAATCGAGGTTGAAAATGAACATATTTAATCATGTAGCATCTCAGTTATTTACATTTTTCGGCTAAAGCTGAAAGCTAACTTTCACATGCTATATCATTTTTCCCATTTCAGTTTACATACGAATATTTATGCTTCCACTACAGCAGACACATCACGCTTTCTTTTCCTCTGGAGAATTACAAGTGTGAAAAAAAACATATATGCTTGTTCTCTTCACCATATATATAAAAGAAAGCTGCATTGCAGAGAGAATTAAGGCTTTCCCACTCCTTCCCCAATCTGATCTACTGTAACTTTTAAAATATTCAACCTGGATCCCTAAAACTATATTTTCCCTCCTCAGTCACAAAGGAGAAATATATATCGCGTTCTAGAGAAATATGCAAATCTCCAAGGGGCTGAACTTTACATAATTATGTAGCAGCATTTAAGTGGTTGTTTTAAACAAAGTTAAATCTGGCTACATGCTGGAAAAGTTATTCACCTTTTGAAGTATAAGCCAACTCTCAGTAGCTTAAGAACATGAAAGTGCTGTTAAAGGAGAAAACAATTATTTTAACTTATTTGTATTGTACATGGTAGCGCCAGAGCTTGGCAACTGATTTGGGGGACTGCATTATCAGAGCAATGCAGACACACAACTGTTCACAGACTCATTTATCTTAACAGCTGGTGTTATTTTCCTAAGGAAAAAAAATACTGTGTTATTTTTTTTAAACTGAAGAGAATTACTTTTCATTTGAATCAGTGATCGCTAAAGCACACACATTCATTACAGAACAGAAATTAGGTAGCAGAGTGAAGCATGTGACAGAATTGCCTTCATGCAGTTAGAAAGAAGCACCTTGAGTAATTTGCCACTTTGTTTCTTGTCACTGCTCCAAACCCAAAACGCTTGTGCTCAGTGCTCTAGTGGCTTAACTTTGGAAATGCATTTCTTATCTAATCTGACATGGAAGATGCCAAGAGGACTCTTCCTTTCACAGGAACAACTTGCTCCCTTTACTTTCCCAGTAGTCTTTTTTACCACTCTAGTCCAACTAACATCATCCTGCCTGAAAAATCCCTGTTCCTTCACCCTTTGCTCTGGCAAAGTTCTAAAATCTTTCCCATTCTACTGAGTCCATATCAGCCTCTAGGTCCTTTCTTTCTCGCTCACAGTAAGGCCATTCTTCGTTGGATTATTGCCCTACTGACTCATGCCAGCTGTACACTTAAAACTTCCGTCAATATAGCTACTGTGCTCAGCAGTGAAAAATCCTCACCACTGTGTGCCGTAGCTATGCTGATCTAGCACACACTGGAGCACAGCATGGTCGATGGAAGAATGCTTCCATTGCCTAGCTACCATCACTAAGGGAGGTGGAGTTCCTACACCGATGGGGAAAAAAACCTTTCATCTGTAGCTTGTCTACATTACAGCGGCATAGCTAGAGTGTTGAAGCATCCATAGTGTAGACATTGCTTTTATCTGTGATCCCATTGGATCTAGTTTTTGGATAGAAATTTGCACTGATTTAACTTAAATCAGTTTTTAATCCAATTTAGTTAAACTGATGTAACCTCCTGTGTGTACTTACTTAAGTTAAAACATGGCTTATTTTGATTTAGCTTACATTAATTAGTAATTGTTTTAAGCTAAGCCAAAGTACTCTGACACTAAAATAAGAGTGTCTTGCCAGGGTTTAACTAAACTGGTTTTAAATACCACCTTTAGTTTCAATCAGTGCAACTTTCCTGGGTTGACAAGGCTTAAGATCCTACAATTCACTGTACAGAGTCCCACTGATTGCAGAGGGGCTCTGTGTATGTCCACTGATGTGTGCATGGGCAGTCTATTCCAAGACAAAAGCCTAAGCAAGACCATGCTTTATCAGTACTTAGATGGGAAAACTCTGAATGCTTCCAGTAGGTACCCCAGAAACCAATTTGCTAGGCAGCGTTCTACCCTCTAAGTCATGCCGTAGAGCAGGGGTTCTCAGGACAAATTTTTGGGGGCCTCAGAATGCAGCCACCAACTCTTGCTGCTGGCTGCTCTCACACTTTTTCCTAAAATACTTAATTAGCTTTAGGAAAACCAAATAAATATGCACATATACATGTCCAAATCATTGTAATTTATTTATTGCTAGCTAGTAAGTCTGTTGTGAAAAGTGATACCTGTATATTTGTAAATATCACTTTTCACAGCAGACTTACTCAGCCCTGGCAAGCCTGAGGACTAGGGCCGCCCGGGGGGGGGGGGGACACAAATGGGGCAATTTGCCTCAGGCCCCGCCTCTGCCTTCCCTATCCCACAGCACCTCAGCGTCAGGAGCAGCCCTGGGCAGCGCTGCAGCGGCGTGGCTCCGGTGGGGCCTGAGCTCCTCCCACTGAGTCAGAGCTGCGTGGTAAGGGAACCCGGTCCCGCTGGAACCACGCCGCTGCAGCGCTGTCCAGGGGCCAGGGCAGCTCCTGGACGCAGTGCGCTGAGGCTTTGAGAGAGGGGAGAGGCGGCGGTAACCCAGGAGCGGCCCTGGACAGCGCTGCTGGGGGGGACGGTTAGGGAACAGAGAATGGGGGGTTGGATCGTGAGCATTCCAGGGGTCTGTCAGGACTCAGCAGGGGGGTGGATAGGGGTAGGGGCAGTCAGGGGACAGGGAGGGTTGGTGGGGGGTGGGGTCCCAGGGTGGAATTTCACTTCTCAAATTCCAAATTATAGTCTACATTTAATTTCAGTGCCACAGGGTGATTCATGTCAGGGGAGGGTAGCTTCATTTAAAATTAGCCACTTAGATTAACAGTGACAGAGCCAAGAGAGCCATGGGGGAGGGATCACATGAGAAGAGCAATATCATACACCACCTACCTCCTTCCCAACCCTACCAAGGGAGACACCCCCCCTCCCTTGTATTCCCCGAGGCTCCAGAGGGATTAATTCAGTGATTCTCAAACTTTTGTACTGGTGACCCCTTTCACATAGCAAACCTCTGAGTGCGACCCCCCCCCTTATAAATTAAAAACACTTTTTTATATATTTAACAATATTATAAATGTTGGAGGCTGTCAAGGCTGTATCCCCACTTTGAACTTTAGGGTACAAAATGTGGGGGCCTGCATGAAGAATTCTAAGCTTAACTACCAGCTTAGGTCTGGTCCGCTGCCACCATCCCAATGGATTCCCATCCCTGGGAAGCCTTGAGAAACCTTTCACCAATTCCCTGGTGAATACAGATCCAAACCCCTTGGATCTTAAAACAAGGAGAAATTAACCATTCCCCCTCCTTCCTCCCACCAACTCCTGGTGAATACAGTTCCAACCCCCCTGGGATCTTAAAACAAGGAGAAATTAACCATCCCCCCTTCTTTCTCCCACCAACTCCTGGTGAATACAGATCCAACCCTCTTGGATCTAAAACAAGGAAAAATCAATCAGGTTCTTAAAAAGAAGGTTTTTAATTAAAGAAAAAGGTAAAAATCATCTCTGTAAAATCAGTATGGAAAATAACTTTACAGGGTAATCAAACTTAAAGAACTCAGAGGACTCCCCTCTAGTCTTAGGTTCAAAGTACAGCAAACAAAGATAAACACTCTAGTAAAAGGTACATTTACAAGTTGAGAAAACAAAGGAAAACTAATACGCCTTGCCTGGCTATTTACTTACAAGTTTGAAATAGGAGAGACTTGTTTAGAAAGATGGGGAGAACCTGGATTGATGTCTGGTCCCTCTCAGTCCCAAGAGCGAACCAACTCCCAAACAAAGAGCACAAACCAAAAGCCTTCCTCCCCCACCCAAGATTTGAAAGTATCTTGTCCCCTTATTGGTCCTTTGGGTCAGATGCCAGCCAGGTTCTCTGAGCTTCTTAACCCTTTACAGGGAAAAGGATTTTGGAGTCTCTGGCCAGGAGGGATTTTATAGTACTGTACACAGGACAGCTGTTACCCTTCCCTTTATAGTTATGACAGAGGCAAAGCGGGGTTTCAGGTGGAGGCTGAGAGCTCGCGACCACCAGTAATAACCTCGTGACCCCCGAGGAGTCCCGATCCCCAGTTTGAGAATCCCTTGGTTAATTTAATTTTAGCACCCTGTGTCCATTCACATGCATGTGCTATTTTGAGCATTTCAGTTTTCACAACACAGGCTCATCCCAGATTCTGGAACAAGCTCAAATGCTCAGTTCATGGAGTATGTACATAAGCTATACTAAAGACAAACCCACAGTAACCGTCTCCAGTTTGTGAGGGACTCCATGGAGCCAGTCTCTAGGAAACAGATAAATTCATGGAGGTTAAGTCCATTAATGGCTATTAGCCAGGATGGGTAAGGAATGGTGTCCCTAGCCTCTGTCTGTCAGAGGGTGGAGATGGACAGCAGGAGAGAGATCACTTGATCATTACCTGTTAGGTAGGGTTACCATATTTTGTGCCTCCAAATGGAGGACACTCCACAGCCCCCGGCCCCGCCCCCAGCCCCGCCCACACCCCCGCCCCAACCCCGGCCCCTCCCCAAAGTCTCCGCCCCCTCCCCTGCTTCCCGCGAATATTTGATTCGCGGGAAGCCTGTAGCAGGTAAGGGGCGGTGTGGGGGGAGGAGGCGCGGCCCAGGCTGGCCCCCCGGCGTTTCCAGCCTGGGTCGGCTCGGGCCCTGGGGTGCCGGCCCCGGCCGACCACCCCCGGCCCGCCCAGCACTGCCGGCCCCCGGTGGCCCGGCGCACCCCCCCGGCTCCCGGCTCCCCGCCCCGCGGGCTCGGCTCCCCGGCTCCCCGCCCGGCTCCCGGCTCCCCGCCCCGCGGGCTCGGCTCCCCGGCTCCCCGCCCGGTTCCCCGGCTCCCCGCCCCGCGGGCTCGGCTCCCCGGCTCCCGGCTCCCCGCCCCGCGGGCTCGGCTCCCCGCCCGGTTCCCCGGCTCCCCGCCCCGCGGGCTCGGCTCCCCGGCTCCCCGCCCGGCTCCCCGGCTCACCGCCCCGCGGGCTCGGCTCCCCGGCTCCCCGCCCCGTGGGCTCGGCTCCCGGCCCGGCTCACCGCCCCGCGGGCTCGGCTCCCCGGCTCCCGGCCCGGCTCACCGCCCCGCGGGCTCGGCTCCCCGGCTCCCCGGCTCACCGCCCCGCGGGCTCGGCTCCCCGGCTCCCCGCCCGGCTCACCGCCCCGCGGGCTCGGCTCCCCGGCTCCCTGCCCCGCTCCTGGCTCCCCGCCCCGCGGGCTCGGCTCCCCGGCTCCCCGCCCGGCGGGCTCGGCTCCCCGGCTGACCGGCTCCCCGGACCCCGGCCCCGCGCCCGGCCGGGCACTGTGACCCTGGCCCGGCACTGCCCCACTGGTTCCCGGCCCGGCACCATGCCCCCGGCCCCGCACCGGCGCCGGCACCGGCCGAGCACCACCGGAGCCCTCCTGATTTTCCCGGACATGCCCGGCTTTTGGGGATTTCCCCCCGGACGGGGATTTGAGCCCCCAAAAGCCGGACATGTCCGGGAAAATCCGGACGTATGGTAACCCTACTGTTAGGTTCACTCCCTCTGGGGCACTTGGCATTGGCCACTGTCGATAGACAGGATACTGGGCTGGATGGACCTTTGGTCTGACCCAGTATGGCCATTCTTATGTTCTAACCTAAATGAACCCAAAGTTATGGAGACAGATATGAGTCAAGGAAGCCAGTAGACTATCAGAAACCTGGAAAAATCTCTGACTGGATGGGCTGTGGCTGAGGTGGTTCAAAAGTTTTGGATTTTTTTTAATTAAGCAGAATTTTTGTATTGTTTCTTTAAACAATCAAACACAGCAAGCAGCAAATATTTGGCCACATACTTCTGAAGCCCCAAACCATGTTCAGGTTTTGGCAGACTAATTTCAGCTTTTCAATTAAAAAAACCACAACAAATTTTGAAGGAAAGCAGACATTGTCCGTGGTTTTTTCTGCTTTTTAAAAACACCTAGTTTTTGCTCCAAAAGAAGTTTTGATGGAAAATATTTGTCCAACCCTTTTAATGAGCTTTAGTGCCTTTTAGCAATAGCTGATGCTGAGAACCAGTGATACCTTGTAAAGGTGACTTGAAAAGAAGTTTTCTCAAAACTGGTTTTGTGCCGAGATGCAGAAGGTTTTTAAATGTTTATTTTTCCCAGGGCTGCCGGGGGGGGGAGAAGTGGGGCAATTTGCCCCAGAGCCACAGGGGCCCCCACGAGAATATAGTATTCTATAGTATTGCAACTTTTTTTTATGGAAGGGCCCCCAAAATTGCTTTGCCCCAGGCCCCCAGAATCCTCTGGGTGGCCCTGCTGGGGACAAATTAATACCTGGAGGGAGGGTCGGGGGAGGTAGTGCGGGTCAGAGGAGATAGGGGTGGGGGCCGAGGAAGCAGTGAGCAGCTGGAGTCTGAAGCCCTGCTGCCAGAGCCCACAGCCTCGTGGCTGGAGGACAGGACCTAGAGATGGAGCCTGAAGCTGTGTAGAGCACAAAACCTGTATATGAAGACTTCAAACTACTATGGGATTCTCTGGGATGAAAAGACATACAGATGCGAGTCATCATTAGGAAAATCTGCACTAGAAAGCACCGTGGTTTGGCTTTGAGAATTTTCTGTGGTGAGGCCAGATCCTCAGCTAGAGTAAGCTGGTGTAGCTCCATGCAATGTCTTTGCTTATGCAACAAGTCTTGTCTTATGAAGAACATGCCATTCTTCCAAATCATTTCCCTGCATATTGAGTGTCCTGAGACCCTTTTTCAGTTCACAAGTGCTCCTTCTTTCATATTAGGCCAGGGATCAGCAGCCTTTGGCACGTGGCCCATCAGGGTAATCCACTGGCAGACCACGAGACATTTTGTTTACGTTGACCGTCCGCAGGTATGGTTCCCCGCAGCTCCCAGTGGCCACGGTTCGCCGTTCCCAGCCAATAGGAGCTACGGGAAGTGGTGTGAGCCGCAGGGACATGCTAGCCGCCGCTTCAGACCATGCCACTTCCTGCAGCTTCCATTGGCCGGGAACAGCGAACTGCAGCCACTGGGAGCAGCAGGGGGCTGTGCCTGTGGACAGTCAACGTAAACAAAATGTCTCATGGCTCACCAGTGGATTACCCTGATGAGCCACGTGCCAAAGGTTGCCGACCTCTGCATTAGGCTATAATGTGATTCCCTAAAATGGTCAAAAAACATTGTCTTGTCCACAGTAGTAATAAAAAAGTGCTTGAATACTCTAAGGGTGTGTCTACACTGCACTCAGAGAGGTGTGACTGCACAAGCTGCTGCCCATGCCACCACAACTTCACTGCTATTGCTATTCAAGCTAGCTAGATCAAAGCTAACTCAAATATGTCTACATGTGTTGCAGTCCCACCTCTGAATGCAGTGTAGATATATGCTAACTGTGCCAGGTAGCTATGCAGCTGCTCTGGGTGTATTATGGCACAGTGGATGGTGGACACATCTTTTCCGTCCCTGAAACTATTTATGATTAAAGGTGGGAGACGTAAATGGCACTTGGCATGCCTGAAGAAACTACGGGGAGAGTGGCAACCTGGCAGTCTGCAGTCCAAGAGTGGTGAATAGGTGCCACTCCTGAGCATCAGAAATAAGTGTAGGTAACAGACCTCTACCCGTCCGCTATAAACATCCAAGGTAAGATGGGGCTTGCTGTAGTGATATGGAAGGAAGGGGGCTGGCTGCTGGTAACAAGGGCTCTAAGGATAAGTCTAGACTGTAATAAAAAAACCCGTGGCACCAAATATCAGAGCCAATGTTAGCTGACTCTGGCTCATGGGGCTCAGACTGAGGAGCTAAAAATTGTAGTGTAGATATTCAGGCTCATGCTGGAGCCTGAGCTCCGAGACCCTCCCCCTCACAGTGTATCAGACCTTGAGGTCTTCAAACTTGAAGATCTACATTACAATTTTATAACTCCGCAGCCCGAGCACCGTGAGCCTGAGTCAGCTGACCTGGGCCAGCCATGGCCATGCAGCAGGTCTTTTATCGCAGTGACACATACCTTGAGAAGCTGAACCTGAACCTTGCCCATGTGTAATGCTTTTTGTGTTCATGGACTGAAGTTTGACAAGGTGCCAAGTCAGGACCCCAGGGTAAGAGGAAGTAGATTTGCGTTTTGTTGTGTATGTTCCACACAGCTCTACTTACAACATGCACCAAAAGAAAAAACAGAAAGGCCTTTCTCATGCCTCATTAGGCTACAGAATAAACAAGAGAATACACTTGTCCCCTAGAGGGCTGACTGGTATTACAGCAGACAACTCGTTCTCTCTCTTTATGTGTGTGTGTCTGTGTGTGTGTGTCTGTGTGTGTGTATAGATGGATGGATAGATAGATTAGATAATACATGCACACATACATACTACTTCCCAGGGGAGGAGGAGTCATGCTTCAGCATAGTACAAACAATATAATGCAGGACACGCTGCTTAAAATAGCAGAGAAAATTAGGTTTTCCATCTCTAACCAAAATCTTTTCCCTCTTCCATCCAAACCACAGTGAGAGGGTATGCCAATTGGCACCAGAACAATGAGCAGAAGTGGTTCAGAAATGTTTTCCTAAATATTTTCTTAAATCGCTAGCAGTTAAACTCAAGTGTCAGGAGGAGTGGAGAGAGAGTATTTGAATGGATACAAACAATAGAGGTAGGTACTCACTACAGAAAATAACACAACAATCTGATGAAAGCCTCATTTTTGCAAATGGAAAAACTTTTTAACAGCCAGTCATTTTTAATCATTCTCCAGTAAAAACTGAATAGAATAACCAATGTTAGTATAATTTGCCATCTCTCAGGAATAATAAGTGAACAAAATCACTTACTATTCACATATCTCTACTGCTAATGCTACTTTCATATTGTAATACACTACCAAAGCTCCACACACAAGAGATGCTAAGATGGCATTCACAATGTGTATGCAATTTTCCTATCATGTTTTAAAATCACCAAAAAGGTACATAATTCACAGCAGAACTAGAGCTGCAGTTTTATTTTCAAGACAAAAATAACTGCCCATGGTCATTCAATATCAGTATTCTTAACGTGTCCTAAATAAAAGTTCATTTTACTCACTTCTAGTGGATATTATCTAGCCACAGTGAACAATAATTTCATTTAGAGCTACGTGGGTGGACAGAGAGTTAAGTTAAATCTACCTCTACCTCTACCTCAGTGCAGACCCAGAGTACCTCTATTGAGCTTAGTAGATTTACTCCAAGCTTACACTGGTATAATTGAGTGAATAATCTGGCCATACTTTTCCACTCCCCAGAATAGATGTTATAAGAATGTAATGTCCAAAGAACATATTACTGCATATTTTTAGTGTAAGTATATTAAAATGTACCTTTAAAACAATTCTAACCATTGACAGGCTGTAGCAAAAACAATATAAAAAATAATTTCAAGGGGTTCTTTTCCCCTGTTTAAGCCAGGGAAGTGGTCCCTAGGCAGCCATATTCAGTTTATTGGTTTGAATATTGACCACTCTTCGGGGCACTGGATATGCCAGATTGTGTATATTTTGAAGAAGCTGTAGTTAATAAACCAGATCTTCTTCAGCTGATGAAGTAAGGCCATGGAAATATGTGGCATAACGCATCTGTAACTGCAGAACACTTTGCAGCTGCATAGCTCAAGGACATCCTTATAATAATAATAATCAGCTTCATGTGATATTATTTTACATCAAAATGGCATCAAAAAGGAAAGACCTTTCCCAGGATCTTTGACTAAATATAATTGTGTTTGAGAAAGAGATATAGCACCTAGCGTAGCTAAAATGGGCTGAATGCTCTGCTGTGCACCTCTGACAAATGGAGCACTCAGAAGTCAGAATTACACTAGTTTTGCAATTTAAATTGTGTATTATGAAAATGCTGAGTTACATTACTGGGCTCTGACTGGATTAACTAACAGAAATGCAAAGAAAATGGCTCAGATCAGAGTCTCAGATGAGACAGTAAAAATGAAAGGGTCATAATGGCTGTAACTGGATAAACTCAGCAGTTTTACAACTAATAATAGAGAGGCTGGACACGATGTTTCAGGAAATCCAATTTATTTTCATTGACATGACAAATTCAGGCTGAAGAGTTCAGTTAATGGAGGATAGTTACTTGGAAAGTTGAAATCGCTTCAGTCCCATGGGGAGAGAAAAACTCAATAGTTGCAGAACTGTCTTCAGAAATGAAACTGGCTTTGTAATTACTGAGAAAATAGATCAGGCAAGAGTCATTTTAGGACATATGGGATGTAGCAAGTCTATATGAAGAATACAGCTCTTTTAAAAATCTTCTGCAGGAGAGTTTAAATTTCTTTCTAAATTATTTGAGAATTGAGAGTGAAAGATCTTGCCATGCTGTGAAGACAAGAGCTATGGCTGGCAGAGACACAAAAGAACTCTTATCTGTACTCAGCTTCACTTTCACAGGAAGATTATCATAAACACTTGAATAGTTTGCTTGCCAAGTTGTTTTCTGTTTAACCATCAATAAATTCAGGTCTCTCACCTAACCAGAGTGAGAAGATGACCAATTCCAGACCCATTATAGGAAGCATGTACCTTGCAAGATGCAATCATAGAAAGTGTGATGCTGCCATCCTTACTTTGAGTAGTACTGTACTCCCTGTGATGCTCCATTGATTTCAATGGAACAACATGGAAAGTAAAGTGTTACTCATAAGTAAGTAAGCATTACTGAATGAGGCCCCACATGAGCATCTGTTTTACATTGTTTCAAGGGTGCCCGTGCTGGTTTTCAGTCTGTGTAAATGACTGTAGTGTTTCAGCGTAAGGCATTTTGCTCATATTTTTAAGAGACCTCCAGAGATGGCATCTTAAAGGGTTTTCTTAGAAAGGTTGATATTGTATAGTATTATGGTCATGATGCTTAAGAATGTAAATAAGCTTCTGATTTTAGGGTGAATGGTTGCACTGAAACAATGTGGGGTAGAACTTGGCATGAAAGTAGCTGTGATTGCCAAGTGACTCTAAGTCGATTGCAAAGTGAAAATTGGTTATGATATGATGGAATTATGACCCACTGAATATTGCACATTGCACAGAGTTTTCTTAGTGTAGCCAGATTCTGCAGAAATGCACGGGTTTGTGACTCTAGCCTATAAATACTCCCATTGAACTCAATAGAATTATTTGCATGTGTGTTATTTCCTAACTTCTAATGTGCTTATCTCTGTTATTCTCATAATAGAGTGAAAGAACATGAGAGAATAAAAAATGGCTACAAAAGAGATTGAACCTTAACAATTTGACTTATAAACAATATTATTAAATGTTTTAGACGCTAAATATATGACCTTATATAAGGCTTTGATTGTGCAGTGAGTTCAACATAAACTTAGCTGTCTATTTGGATGGATATCAGTGCAGGACAGTGCTTAAGAATGTGCCCTAACTTTAAGCACATGCTTAAGTCCCATTAAAATTAAACATAAACTTTAGTCCTGTGTGGATTTTTTTCTATAGGGAGTCTTATGCCAGAATATTCAAACTTGGATGTCTACAGTTAGTCACCTAAATGAATACTTAGGCACTGATTTTCTGCAGTGCAAAAGAACTCCAGCCAACTTCCATGGGGGCTTAAGTATTCAGCATTCAAATCAGGCCATTTATTCAGGTAGCTGAAAATGCATTTAGGTGCCTAATTTAAAATAGCAACACTAAGGTTGGCCATAGTATTCTGAAAAAAAAAATTACAACATTTACAAGAACTAACCTGAACTGTAACAGGGTATCCAGTTGGCTCCATCACAGATTCCAAAGGCAATGCATTTGCTAGCCTAGAGATAGATGTAAAAGATTTGTAACAGAGGAACAACATGTCTCAAAAGCATTTCTGTCAAATGGAGTAAGAGAGACAAGGTGGGTGAGGTAATAGCTTTTATTGGGCCAACTTCTGTTGGTGGAAGATACAAGCTTTCGAGCCACACAGAACTCTTTTTCAAGCCTGTTTCCTTTCCCAGACCCGAGGAAGAGCTCTGTGTAGCTTGAAAGCTTGTATCTTCCATTGACAGAAGCTGCTCCAATAACAGGTATTACTTTACCCACCTGGGGTCTCTCATATCCTGGAACCAACACGCCTACATCAATACTGCCAAAATCATAGTAACAGTCCTCAGGGCAAACTTGAAGGGGGGGGAATTACTTAGAGCTGTTCAACTTCTAAGACAAAGCCTCAGTAATGCGCTCACTCAATAGCTCTGACTAATCTTCCAGTGGATTTAGACTCTCATGGTATATACTGTATGCTTTTTCTTTGTGATTAATGGTAGCTTTGGTGGAAAGAGTCGTACGGTGTTCATGGTTTCATGCAGTAAGGCTAAAGTCTTCTGCCCAGCACCTATGCCCTGTGGCTCCTAGCAATGTCTTTTATAGGGATCGTCTGGTCACCCTAATGCATACACTTGCACCCTTCTAATTTATTCACGCAGATACCAACATGCACATTCACTACTCATGCAGAATGGTGTGAGTGTGCCTCTGAACGTGTATATCTATGGCCTTGCTTTGGTGTTTTATACATCACTGTCTCTTCATTTCACTTTGCCAAAGTAAGTTTTAATTTTGTGAAGCTTTCTGAATGGAAGCTGTAAATATTTAGAGGTTCATCTATCACTAATTCATCTGTCTAAGGGCCAGATTCTGTTTTGTGTTACTCTGGCATAATACTGGAGTAATTCTGAATTTACACTGCTGTAAATGAGAAAAGAATTTGGTCCAAAGAATCTAAACTAAATGGATAAATGCAGAGAAACTTTCTGCCACCCACCTTAAATCATTATATAAAGTACTGCAACAGAAAATTAATGTTCTGATTTCTTTCTCTCTGTGTAATAGGCTAAACACAGGGGAGTTGTGATAAGGATGGAGCCTTGTGACAGCCTGAACAGAGTGTCCATTGCTTTTGTCAGTCTGTTAAACACTTAATGTTACTTTAATGTAGATTTTTACCTTTCATCCCACTGCATATCATCACATAGTGGTACACACTGAAGAACAAATCCATTATTTTAGTTCTAATGTCACCTATTTGCTATGTAATTATTAAAAATAGTATTCATATAAAATTGCAGACAGGTAAAAGTTTTGTGGCACATTAAAGGAATAAATGGGCCAATAAAATCACTTTACTTCTAGAAGCACATTAAGTAAAGGAAGAGGCAGAAACCCTCAAGGAAAAATATACATCAAAATTATTTCTTCTCTTTTCATTTCTAAATGTAGGAATGTCCTGCTTTCCTGGCCAGATGAGGAAGGTAGATTTAAAATAAATCTAAGGCAATTGACCTTGCCCTTTGAAACAACTAGAGAGCACATAAAACCTCAATTGTATGTTATCGAAGAGCATAACCCCATAGAAAAGGAGCCTCTGAGGCCACTGGCCCATGAGAACTCCACAAGCCAACCTAGTTTATGCAGAGAGAAGATGTTTCCAGTCCCATGGGGTAACCACCCATGGGCTAGTAGCTTTAAAATGGCAAGTTCGGCGTGATGTGGTCCTTTCTGGTGGCTGTTTTTCAAGGGCTGGAATCTGAGGCAGCCCGATCCAATTAATGTTTACAGCAATTGGGCTAATGGGAATGAAAAAGGGGAGGGGGGAGCTAATCAGTGATATTCTGGCCTGGGGCCAGGGCTGATCTCCACTGGCAGATTGAACGTTAGTCGGCCAGGGGAGAACTTTAAAAAGCCAATGTGTGGGTTCTCCTGACAGACCAATTCTGGAGTTTAACTAAGGAGAAGAAAGGGGGCATTCTGTACCAAAAATACACAGCAGGAATGCCCTGAAGAAGGGGAATGAAAGGTGGCCTCCTCCTGTGACTGCCCTTGGCTTAGGAAGAGAGCTTTCTCTGGCTCAGCAACAAAAAATTGATCAGAGGCCTCAGTCAGTCCCCACTGAAGTCAATAGAAAGACTTCCATTGACTTCATTGGGCTCTGGACCATGCGGCCCATACTCAGACACCAAGAAGATGTAACAACTTTATTTATAGATAGACAGACATGAAGATTCTCTTCCACAGCACTCTGGCAAATAGGGGTGGGTAGGTACCTTCCCTCTCCCTTGCTCCCAAGTAAGCTCACGCTTTTTGCAGATCTTTATTATCTAATCTATATGTTCTGTTTTATGTTACATCTGACAGAATTCCCGTCACCATATTACCAGTGTGGCCAATCAACTACAGCCAATGTAGGCACCAGTCTATGTGCTAGATTG
Source organism: Malaclemys terrapin pileata (assembly GCF_027887155.1). Classification (NCBI taxonomy): domain Eukaryota; kingdom Metazoa; phylum Chordata; order Testudines; family Emydidae; genus Malaclemys; species Malaclemys terrapin. Next base: position 31,207,325 of record NC_071506.1, read on the forward strand.
GACACGAGGAGCCAAATTTTAAAAGGTATTTAGATGCCTAAAGATGCATATAGGCACCTAGTGGAATTTTCAAAAGTACCTAAGTGAGTTTGGTGTGTTACTCCATTGGAGCCAATGGGATTTAGGTACCTAACCTGCCTAGCTACATTTAAAAATTCCACTTAAGCTCCTATCTGCAATAGACTTTGGAAGGATCAAGTGGAATTAGGAGGTTGTGGAGTATCAATAGAGAGGGGAAGAGCTTTCTTTACACGAGGCAGCTACCAAAGTACCTGCCCCCTGGCATTTCTTTTTTGGATGTTGTAGCTTGCAGATGAGTCACTTGCTCAAAAGCAGGCTATTTATGACCTTCCAAAATGTTCAAGGCTGTGTACAAGTTGGGCTGGATTGGCCCCAAAATACATATACAAGACCTTTGTGTAGTGGACTAAACTGTGACCATGGATGGTATGTGAGACAAAACTAGGCAAATAGGAACATATGAGAAAATATAAAACTATAAAGACATTTTCACCAGGAAGTGTATTCTACTGAATGCTCACATTCTGAGTCTAAAGAGTAATTTCTTATCCTAATATTCATTATAATAATACTATGCAAGCATATGTCTAAAATTTCTTTCCTAAATGCTTATTAATTCAGAAATGTTCATAATGGGTGAAATTCAAACGACCACCACATGGCCTTATTTTAAGACCTTAATAGGGACTTAAATGATGCATACCTTTGTATGTAGCTCTTTTGCACAAGGGATCAATTTCGCCAATGGGCCTGATACTCAGTTGCATACCTTTACAAAGTTCTGGAAGTGTAAAGCATTCGTAGTGTAACTGAAAAATGAGAACCCCCGTCTTTGTTTTCTCATTTTTACTTTCTGTGAAAATTTGTGTCTTTTTTCCCCACCGATTGGAGTACCTCTATTAACAACAACAACAAAAAGGGAAAATAAAAAATGGAAGAAGGTTATTCGGCAATATATAACAATTATTTGATCCATTCCAAAAATGTTTGGTAATATTTGTTCAGGGGAATTGTCCTAGATCTTGTTACCACAGGGCTCAGTTAAAATGTGCAAGTTCTCTTATAGTAAAATTATTACTTCATTATGCTTACATAAAATAGACATTTAAACTATAGGATTTTACACTCATTCATATGATTTAACAAGTATTCATATAAATAAGATTACAAAAAGAATAACTTTTTTTATAAGTTACTCCTTTTCCTCTCCCTGCCTCCATTAAAATTACATTACGGTTAAACAGCTTCTTCTGTCAAACAAAGTTCAAGAACAAAATGACTGTTAAATTACCCCAGGAACATGAAATAACATATTTGTGCCTGTGAAACTGAAAACCACTTGAGCGTTTTTTTCCCTTTAAAGGAACATTTTTTAAGTAATTGGATGATATCACAATAATAAAGGCATAATTTTACTGGCAAGAGTCTCTACTATTAAATTATTGATCATATTAGTGAAATCCATCCCCCTATGATTTAAAATTAATTGTAACCCCTCAGTGGATTAAATGGAGCTATTGATGTGTACCATTGCCAGTCCAAAAAGGGAAGGAAAAATCAATCCAGTATCAATGAAGAACACATTAACTGGATTAAGAACTGGCTACCTGACTAATATCAAAAAGTAGTTGTCAATAAGGAATGAATGGGGATGTTACTAGTGGGGTTCCCCCAGATTTGGTTCAACGCCCCATGCTAGTCACTATTTTTATCAGTGATCTGAAGTAAATAAAAAAATAATTGCTGATAAAATGACACAAAGATTAATGGAGTGGTAAATAAGGATGAGGACAAAACAGTCTTACAGAGCAATCTGGATTGCTTGGTAACCTGGGCCCATTCTAACAAAATGCATTTTAATATAGCCAAATGCCAGGTCATACATCTAGGAGCAAGGAATGCAGGTCATACCTACAGAATGGGGAAACTTAATCTTGGAAAGCAGAGACTCTGAAAAGGGGTCATAGTGGACAAGCAACTCAACGTAAGTTCTCAGTGCAAAGCTGTGGCAAAAAAGGGCTAATGTGATGCTTACATGTGTCAAGAGGGGCATAGTGTGTAGGAATAGGAACGTGATTTTACCTCTATGTAGCACTGGTGTGACCAATACTGGAATACTGCATACAGTCTGGTTCCAACATTGTATGGAGGATGTTGAAAAATTGGAGAGGGTGCAGAATAAGCCACAAATGTGATATGAGGTGTGGAGAAAATGCCTATAGTTCATGACTTAAACAAGTCAATCTATTTAACTTATCAAAAAGAAGATTGAGAAATGACTAAATTACAATGTATAAGTACCTTCACAAGGAGAAAATAATGGATACTAATGTCCTTTTTCATCTACCAGAGAAAGGCATAGCAAGAATCAATGGCTGGAAGTTAAAGCCAGAGAAATTCAAACTAGAAATGAGGCACACATTTTTAACAGTGAGGGTGGTTAATTATTGGAACACATTGCCGTGGGAAGTGGTAGATTCTCTGTTTCTTTATGTCTTCAGATAAAGACTGGATGCCCTTGTGGTGGTATCAGATAGAGGATGTTGGGCTCAATACAGGAATACCTGGATGAAATTCCTATGGCTGTGCTACACAGGAGATCGGACTAGATAATCTAATGGTCCCTTCTGGACTTAAAATTTAGGAATCTATGAACAGTTTGGAACAGGAGAGGGAAATTTGAATGGATGGGACTGGGAGCTGTCATTACAGCTTTTCATTCACTTATGCTTTGTGCTGTCTTCTGCCCGTGCAGCAGAAGGTTCATCAACAGTGCAGGGCATTCACAATGACCCCTCCACTGGAGAGTCTGAAAGGTGGGTGGCATGGGAATATACTGCTTCATTGTATCCACTTGACAACCTTGGCTATCAGGCTCCTATAAAACTTCGGCATAATGTAAAGCTTCTGGGTAACATTTTCAAAAGTTCTTAAGTGCCTTAGGGGCCTAAGTTCCATTTTCAAAATATGATGTAGGACCTTAAGTCCCATTGGCTTTCAATGAGACTGAGGCTCATAAGTCACTTTTAAAAATTGAATTTAGGCTTTGTAATCATTTAGATGCTTTGTTACCTGCTGTACCGAGAGGGCACTGGAGTTTGTAACACTTGCTGTCCTCCCCTAGTGATGACTCCCACTTGGAATGCAAGGACCCAAAAAGGTATAAGAAGGTTAATTATCCCTGTGCTAGTGAGTGTTAGTTTGGCCCCAACATTCCCATCACTGAAATGCTGACTCTCTCTTTCATTGTGTGCAGGAAGCTTGGTATTTGTTATTGTATCAAAGAAGTGTCTGACTTCATTTAATACATAAGCACTGGCTGTAAATATTCCCGGTGTTACCAGAAGATGATGTTGCAGCCGCACAATGGAGGCTTGAAGCTAGGCAACAGTTGAGGATTCCCCTGGTGCAGATATAGGGAGAGTTCCAGGCCAGGATGGTAGCAGGGAGGTGCATGTCTGAGACAGCAGGGGCAATCCAGGCCAGCAGAACAGCCAATTGCGAGCTTCTGTACATCTGAATAAGTCAGAGCAGCTCTGAAGTTTGGGGCAAAGGAGGCTCGGCTCTAGCAAGTCAGGAAGTACAGCAAATTCCTTTATTACTGTCAAAGAAAAGTTAAAATACAAAGCTTAAAAATAAAACTCTTGTAATGTAAAAATACTGCATAGACAAACACTGTAGGGTTGATGGGAGGTTGTGAAGGGCGATTCAGGGGAGACACAAGGCTTTGGTGGGTCGTGATGGTAGCGTCTCTAATTGCAGCTATTATTCTAAGTTGGTAGAAACACTTGATTCCCACTTGCTGACTGGTTCAACAAACAGACCACTGGTCAGACACGTGACTGCATGTGTGTGAGGGCCCACTTGGTGTAGCTTTAATTAAAGAAACATCGTTGAGTAGCATGGATGGTCTAGTGAATCGATCACATGACTGGGATTTGGGATACCTGAGTTCTCTTCCCATCTCAGCCACAGATTTCCTGTGTGACCTTGAACAAGTCTCTTAATATCTGCCCAGTGCTTCACTTCCCCATCAGTATAATGGGAATAATACTTCTCTATTTCACACGGGTCTTGAGAGTCTAGTGATCATGAGGCACTCTCATACTATGGCAATGAGGGCCATATAAGTGTAGGCACTGATTTTGCTGGGCATGAGTAAACTTGCATATTGCTTCATTTGAATGCAAGATTAATCTGTAAACAAGGTTAATCTGTGATAGGCTGTGTGCTGGAAAGGGTGTTTTCGGGCTATTTGAGATAAGTGGGAACACCCTGAATTGATAAACTTGAAATATAGATAAGGTAAGTACATAAACTATTGGTCCTTATACAATCTGCAAAATGATTGGTCCTTACATGATCCATGTCTTGTCCAAACCAATTAAATTCAAGTAGTATAAATGTTAGTAGCTAGGAAAAATATATATCAACTGTGTAGTGTCTGACATGATTTGGAATTGTGGTGTCACCCCTGTACCTAAACCCCCTGCTTCTGGGCCTGTTCATTTAACCTGATTGATGAGCTGGAGTCAAACTGATTTTTTGGATCCCAGAGAAGTGGATGTTCTCTGAGAACTGGACAAGGTGTTCTTGATAATCTGAGTGAAAAAGGTCTTGGAGGGAATCCCAACAATAAGTACCAAAATAAAACAGGGAGAAGAGATCCAGTCATGTTTTTAAAGTGGAAAATATCAATTGCCTTTAAACTTCATGGAAAAACAACATTTAAAGGGTGTGAAATAACCCAATAGAAAATGGCAAAAGATTTTGTGCATCGTTTTACAATAAATTTTTCAACAGTTTTCCATAGATGGCATTGACTTTTTCCTCCCCTGTTGCAATGACCATGTCTCCCTCTGCTACATGGAACTGAATTCCACTGTAGCAGAAAAGGGAGATGATTCAGCATTGAAAAGCTGCTTCTGCCTTTTCACTCCATGCACCCAATGTCATCCCTTGCCTTCACAAATTCTTGCAATGATTTGGCATCCCTCCAAAAAAAAGAGGAGCATATTTAATGCTCAGGATTATTGTTGTTTTAATTTTGCTATAAAATATCAGAGGTGTGTATAGCACTTTGCATGGTGAATGAAGTCATGGTCTCCTGATATAAAGAGCTTAGATATGATATGACATGATGCCAGGCATAATGACATAGGGAAAGAGGAATATATGGAGTAAGGCTGCATGGTTGCTTGTTTTGTATGACATGTATTATGCACTTTCTATTTACTTATTTCTAATTTCATAGATTAAAGCCAGAAGGGACGACTGTGATCATCTAGCCTGACCTCCTGCATAATGCAGGCTAAAGAACTTTCCCCAGTAATTTCAGCATCAAGCCCTCACTAGCTCTTTAGACCATTGTTTCCCAGACTGTGGAGCACTCCCCAGCTGCTGGGCATGAAAGTCTAACCAGGGTGCCTGGAAGACAGCTCCATTAAGATACAGAGACCTTTGAGAACACATGACAGAGATGAAGAGGAGTATGACTAGTTCCATTTTCCTGAAAGACTGAGAGCCAGAAGAGCTTGAAAAGTTTAGAAAATTTTTCCTTAGAAGTGGATTTCGGAGACACGGTTATTGTTCAAGGGATAGCAGGAAAAGGCTCCTATGATTGGTCAGAACATTGGTAGGTTGAGAATTCATAATCTCCCAATACAGGCCATGGACAACAAAATAATGTGTCTGTCCCCTCAAAGATGTTTTAGGGTATGCCTACATTATAAAGTTAAGTCAACTTATATTAGGTCAACTTACAGCCACCACAGTAATTACTGCAGTGGTGCATGTCCACAGTACCCTCCTTGGGTCGGTGGTGCGCGTCCTCACCAGGAGCGCTTCCACCGACCTAAAAGGGGTAGTGTGGGGAGCCGAGAGTCCAGTATCTCAGCTCCGCTAACAGCTCCTGCCCAAGAGCCCAGCTGCCCCACTGGTTTCTGGGCTCTTGTCAGGCTCCCGCCCTCCATCCCCCCGCCAGGAGTTGTGGTGGGGGGAGCCACCTGGGGCTTCTCGCCTCCCCATTCCCTGCCAGAAGCAGGGGGAAGCCACCTGGGGCTTGTTGCCCACAGGGAGCGGGGTCCAGCTGCCCCAGCTTCTGTCTCTCCCCATCACCCTCCCCCAGCCAGCATCAAGCCATGAAATTGAAAAGACAGTCAATGTTCCTAGCCAGGAGTGGTAGGGAAGCCACCTGGGCTTCTCACCCCAGCTCCCAGGTGTGAGCAAGGTCCATTCTTGCCCCAGCTCCCAGCCAGCCAGGAACAGGATCCAGCAGCCTCAGCCTTCCAGGGAAACAGGGGGCAGCTGAGCTCTCGCTGCCCAGATTTCTTGTCAATTTCATGGCTCCTGCCATGAAATTAATAAGACAGCCAACTGTCCATGTAAATAATGCAGTGTCTGCACAGACACTGTGACATCCTAACTACACAGTCATAAGCCCTACACCTCTCGTGGAGGTGGAGTTATTATCTCAATGTAATAGGGCACTTACATCACTGGGAGAAAGGCTGTAGTGCAGACACTGACATAACTAGGTCAATCTAAGGCAACTGTGTAGTGTAGACAAGACCTTAGATATGCCTTTCCTCACATTATAAATATATAACATATTTCCATTAGTTTATTCAATAGATTATGTTAGCCAGTAACCTCCATAATTCAAGTGCCGTAGCAAAGTATTGGCTTGGAATTAAAATAACTTGAGTCATGTTAATGAGCTGTAAATAGAAGCAGTCTCAGTAATATGAAATGCTGGTTATTTAATTATATACATAAAGCTACCCAAATGTAATTAGAAACTGTTTATTACTTGTAGAGCTCATGCTGAGAAAAACATAGTGGGAGATAGAGTAAAATCTCAGCCAATATGTTATATGCAAACACACAGTGTAGTTACTATAGATGCATGTGTTATTTACACTTATGTGCATGACCCAAAAATGAAAATTTACGCAAATAAATTGATTTTTAATATCAGCATCCAATAGACAACTAGAAAGCACTAACAATCGTTTAACCATCTGATCATCTAACAAAATTAGTCTCAACTTGTAAGAATCCTCTTGAGTTGTTATGAATCATCTACTGATCAGAGCACATCCATCTCTCAAAGATGAATAATGACACATGCATAAACATTGAATATTTATGTAAACAACATTTTTATGAAACTTCAAGAACTTAGATACCTATTGCAACAGTTATTGGATACCAATAATAGCTTGTTTCCACCTCTTGATACAAGATTAATTTAAAGAAATCTATTATACTGTGATGCTGTATGATTGAAATATGACCATGTATATCATTAATATTGCCACTGCTAGACAATAGCAACACATCTTGTTCAAAGTATGTCATGTAAGGTGTCAATAGAAAAAGTTATGATTTGCTAAATACGATCATCCTGTTTAAAGCCATGTATCATCACTGTATCTGAAGTTATGAATATTGACTACATACCTGTATTTCAAATGTGTTTGCTTCTGGACTAACACCGACAAGGTAGTTTACATGCAGTCTAGCCAGCCACTGTGAATGGACTATTCAAGCTTGATGGCCCACTGAAGAACTTAACTCTCACAATGGGCCATAGAAGAAACACAGTACCACGCAGCGAGTCTTCCTGTGGACACCATATGGGCAAGGGCTGCCCCTGAGAGTCAGCAAACCATGTAAGGCATGTGACTTGCTCATGTGACCCTGGATTCCATCTTGTGCCAATAATTTTCCACAAACTGTGCTGTGAGCTTTGTTTTGGGACAGTAAAACTCCAAGTACATGACAGAGAGTATAAAAGAACCTTGGATCATCTCCATGTTGCCTCTTTCCTGCTCTGACTCTCTGAACTCTGGATTTACAACTAAAAGGAGCATATCGACTATGGACTAAGGACCTTTCAATCTTTTGGACATTACCAGAGACTTTACAAGGCAGCAGCCTACACCATCAGTACTACAAACCTGATACAAGAACTTTGCATTGATTATATATATGATCTATTAACCATTTTAACTCTCCTCTTTTCTTTATAAATATATCTTTCGATTTTAGTTACTAAAGGATTGGCAGTGGCATGATTATTGGGTAAAATCTGAGTTATATATTGACCTCATTTTGAGGCTGATCTCTTGAGATCAGAAGAATCCTTTGTTTAATGAAACTGGTTTTCAATAAGCACTCACCATAAAGTCTAGTATCTGGGTGGTGAAATAAGGCTGGAATGCCTAAGGAGACTGCATTTCTGATTTCTTGTTAACCCATGTGGTGAGACAGAAGTTTACTTTTGATTCTGGCTTGGTATATCTAATGATAGAATAACCACCAGTCTAGGGTGAGTCTGCCTTATTTCTCAGCAGTTTATCATGAATCTGGTATTATCAGCTGTGACCCACTGAGGCACGGTGACATATACTATCTGTCACAATCAATTTAAAATAAAAAGCAAATCCATTTTTGTTTATTTTATCTTTCATTTCTATACTGCAATTACTTGTACAGAAATGTGGTTTCTTAGATGTGGCAGGCTGCTTCTAGGGCAATAGTGACAGTTTTTATTTTAAATCTAATACAGAATCTAAATGAGTGGAATTCTTTGAATTAGAAATGGATTAATCCAAGTATGGCATTATAAATCCATTAAAACAGCACATGGGACTACTAAAGGAAAATAAGAATTGCCATACGGGTTAAGACCAATGGTCCATCTGGCCCAGTATCCTGTCTTCTGACAGTGGCCTGTGCCAAATGCTTCAGAGGACATGAACAGAACAGGGAAATTATCAAGTGATCCATCCCTGTTGTAAGCATGGGAATGGTCCCGCTATTGAGTGGAACTTTCCTGGCTTCTGCATTACCCCGGTGAAGTGGGCCAGCGAAAGGATCTGAGTCCTCGCTCCCACTTCCTTTACCCAGAGGCCTCCCTGCCCTTGAGGACTCCCCTTCCACTCTCCTGTCTGGCAGAGTCCTCGTAAACCCTGTCAAGGCTGGATCCCCACTTTGAACTTTAGGGTACAAATGTAGGGGCCTGCATGAAAACTTCTAAGCTTAACTACCAGCTGAGCTCTGGTTCGGCTGCCACCATTTCAAGGGATTCCCTTCCTGGGAAACCTTGAAAAACCTTCACCAAATCCCTGGTGAAAACAAATCCAAACCCCTTGGATCTTAAAACAAGGGGAAATTAACCATTCCCCTCCTTCCTCCCACCAACTCCTGGTGAATCAGTTCCAACCCCCCTGGGATCTACAACAGGGAGAAATTAACCATCACCCCTCCTTCCTCCCACCAACTCCTGGTGAATCAAGATCCACACCTCTTTGGATCTAAAACAAGGAAAAATCAATCAGGTTCTTAAAAAGAAGGTTTTTAATTAAAGAAAAAGGTAAAAATCATCTCTGTAAAATCAGTATGGAAATTAACCTTACAGGGTAATCAAACTTAAAGAGCTCAGAGGACTCCCCTCTAGTCTCAGGTTCAAAGTACAGCAAACAAAGATAAACACTCTAGTAAAAGGTACATTTACAAGTTGAGAAAAACAAAGGAAAACTAACACGCCTTGCCTGGCTATTTACTTACAAGTTTGAAATAGGAGAGACTTGCTTAGAAAGATGTGGAGAACCTGGATTGATGTCTGGTCCCTCTCAGTCCCGAGAACGAACACTCCCAAACAAAAACACAAACAACAGCCTTCCCCCCCCCAAGATTTGAAAGTATCTTGTCCCCTTATTGGTCCTTTAGGTCAGATGCCAGCCAGGTTACCTGAGCTTCTTAACCCTTTACAGGGAAAAGGATTTTGGAGTCTCTGGCCAGGAGGGATTTTTATAGTACTGTACACAGGACAGCTATTACCCTTCCCTTTATAGTTATGACAAACCCCGACAAGGCTGGGCCCAGGATTCCTGGGGGTCTCGACCCCCAACCCTGCTGTGGTCACCTAGGACAGGGACTAGGGTGTCCCCACTCCGGGGTACTCTCTCTGCACTGGCCACCTCCCTGACCCACTGATCATTTCATACAATTTAAAAGCAAATACAAGTTGTTTAATTAACAATTAATTTAAAAAAAAGAATAAGGAAAAATGGGAAAAGTTAAAGGAAAACACATCACCCCGCTCTGTGGCAGGGAACATTACAAAGTGTCTCTGGAACGTCAGGGCAGTTCACAGTCTTTTCCTTATAGGTCCCAGGCTCCTTCTCAGGCCCTGGCTGTGCTGCAGAGACGCTGTGGATTGGACACTTGCTCTGGAGGTGGCCACACGCCCTCAGGCTCTAGGTGGCAGGACCCTTTTTCACAGTGTTGCCCCCACCCTGACAGGGTGACGATCCCCCTCCAAGTCTGGCCTGCAGAGCCTCTTGGCTGAGGTGTCTCCCTGCGCTGGTCCCACTGCCCAGGGTCCCCCTCACTCTCCCCAGCTGTTCACCACACCCAGCTCCGGACGGCTCCAGCCCCAGCTCCAGCTCCACTCTGCCTCAGCACGGCTGCTGCTGCTGCTCTGCCTTCAGCTCCCTGGGCTGCTTCTCTGGCCCCTCTGACTCTGGTTGCTACAGCTCTGCCCCCAGGACAGGTCTGCTCTGCAGGCTGCTTCTGTGACTCTGCTCCCAGCTCTGACCTGCTTCCCGGCTGCTTGTCTGGCCCCTCTGGATCTGGTTGCTGCAGCTCTGCTCCCAGGGCAGGTCTGCTCTCTCTGGGCTGTGCTCTGGCTTTGGGGCTGCAGCTCTGCTCCCAGCAGCTTAGCTCAGGCCCCTGCTCTCTCCTTAGCTCGGCCCCACTCTGTCTGACTCAGGCCATTCCAGTTCACACGGAGGATGGGACCCCCCGGGCCTCCTGATTCTCTGATTAGCCTGCCCGCCATGTCAGTCAGGCTGATCTGGAGCATTGGCCTCTCCCCATTGTTCCTGGGGACTGTCAGTCTCAAACTCCTCATTTGCCATCGACCCTTCCTCTTTTAGTGCTGGGAGCTAGCCAATCAAAAAAAACCCCACTGAATGTTAGTAAGGGGGCAATAGTCCCCTTACATTGTCATCCAGTCCCAACTGCTGGCAGTCAGGGGTTTAGGGACACCCAGAGCATGGGGTTGCGTCCCTAATTATCTTGGCCATTGGTGGACCTATCCTCCATGAACTTATCTAATTCTTTTTAGAACTCAGTTATACTTTTGGCCTTCACAACATCTCCTGGGAACAAATTCCATAGGTTGACTATGCATTGTGTGAAGAAGCACTTCCTTATGTTGGTTTTACACCTGCTGTCTTTTAATGCCTTTGGGTGACCCCTGGTTCTTGTGTTATGTGAAGGGGTAAATAACACTTCCCTTTTCACTTTCTCCATGCCATTCATGACTTTATAGACCACTATTATATCCCCCCATGTCATCTCTTTCTTAGATGAACAGTCCCAGTCTTTTTAATAGCTCATTTTTGTTGCCTTTCTCTGTATTTTTTCCAATTCTAATATCTTTTTTGAGATGGCGTGCAACCAGAACCACATGCAGTATTCAAAGTCTAGACGGACCATGGATTTAGATAGTGGCATTATGATATTTTGTGTAGTTCCCCTTTTTGAAGTCAAATGTTACTGTGGTGGGTTTCTTTGGGATTTTCCCTTCTTTAAAGATGTTAAATTTAATTACATTATGGACGCTATTACCAAGCAGTTCAGCTATATTCACCTCTTGGACTAGATCCTGTGTGCCACTTAGGACTAAATCAACAATTGCCTCTCCCATGGTGGGTTCCAGAGCTAGCTGCTCCAAGAAGCAGTCAATAATTGTGTCTAGAAATTTTCTCTCTTCAGCCTGTCCTATCTTTTGAACATGCCACGTTACTGCTTTCCACAAAATCTACATATAATAAATTAGTCTATACTTTTAAATGGAAAATTGGAGACTTGGTTGATGTGCCTTTACAGTGTAAAGCCTAGAAAGGGGGCCAGATCATTTCACTGTTCACAGGTAATTTTCTGACATCTCAGCAGTCATATTCATCTAGCATATATCATTATGGCCCAACATTTTGATGTCAATGGGCCTATTCACATTCTGGAAATTAAGCATGTGCTTAAGTCCCTACGGGGTGCAGGCCATGGCTTGGAATTTAGATTTCTAATGCCATGACGCTCATACAAATATCCTATATCACAAAGCATCCTTCATGAAAAGAAGCACCATTGTTTGTGTTCAAAAGGAGAGAGGAGCTCAGGAAAAGGAGATCGTAGTTATCTGGCAGGTATTTACAGAGGGTTAGGCTGTGCCTCGCCATTATGCAGCTGTAGATGGGAATAGGAGGGAATACGTCTCTCTCCCCATCTTGTGTGGCTGTGGAAAGGGCCAGACACAGGGGTGCTGCACATATACCCCATGCCTTACCATCCGCTGCATGCTGAAAGCACAGTCTAGCCCTTAACCTCAATCTGTTTTTAACAGCAACATATTTCTCAGGTTTCCACTGAATAATTACTGTTCTTCTCAGAGGCTAATGCAGGGAATATTCTCACTTCATTCTGCATATTAGAAACTATCCCCTTCTACACCTTGCCTTTTATGCTCTCTGTAAGGATAACCACATCTTTAACATCTCATCAAGTGCTTTACAATGCATGGTGAACATAACTATCTCTCCATTTGTCTTTTTCCAGCTTCCTCAACCACTTGGAGCCATCTGAAAATTAAAATGGATGGGAGGATGATGGTAGTGAATCATATCTAGGGTACAAACAGTTGCCACACCCCCAGGCTTCATATGACGGTTTTGTATTTCTAGAGACAACTTCAAGTTTTGCAAGGATCAGTACAATATTTAGCTAAGTACATTATACATAAATATATGAAACCTGTTGTATCCCATGGGGATTTTTTTACAGCTGCACAGGAAAAAATGATTGTCAACATCCACTGCTAGCAAAATAATTACCATCCAGGCACCCTGCACAGCTCAGATTCACCTTTTTGTTCAGTGCAGAAATGAATCGAGACATATTTATAAATTATTTTGTAATCGATACATATTAGCTGTGGTTGTTTTGAATTACATTGGTCATTCTTTGTTTAGATGTGTATGTAGCAAACCAGTATGAACAGTTTCACTCTGAGGGCCAAATCCTGCCTGCCTCAGGAGAAACAGGGAAGCTGGCAGATGCTCCAAGAATCCTGCCACACAAGGGAATGCAGCCTTAGAATAGGTCTACACTACAAACACTGCGTAAGTGCAGTTCGAATGCTTGATGAAGAGAGCTCTCCCATCAGGTTAATTACTCCCCCTCCATGAGAGACAGTAGCTCTCCTACCAACCTGGCATGTTGACTCACATACCCAAGTCTCTCTCCTCTGTCACTTCCAACTTCTGAGCACCGAGCTTGCAGAAGAAATTCTGATTATTAGACCCTAAGTATATGACCTTGCACTTTGTAGTATTGAATTTAATCCCATTTTTGTCACTCCTGTCTTCAGTCTCATCCAGATCTTCCTGTATATCATTCTGATCCTCTTTTGTATTAACAATGCCTCTCAACTTTTTTATTATCAGCAATTTTCTAATATTAGCAGACTCCTACTTTGTATCAGAGTATTTTCAAAAAATAAAATTTTTGAAAGAGGCATGAGATATTTGTTGTATTTCATTAAAACTCCAGCTTCTGGAATCATGTGATTGTGAAAAAACTCATCTTTTGTCTTAAGACAAAGTACATTTCTAGCCCTCAGGTTGCAAAGAAAAACCAAAAAATATGACTTGAAAAGGCTGATAAACCAAGGCAATTAAAAGAACCCCCCAAAAATGTAAAATCTTTTTTAGGCAGTCATGATTTTTTTAGAGTGACTCTTGATTTTTGAGTACTTGGTGTTGGCAATCTGCTATACTGACAATACTGTGAATTTTTCATATAATAACATAAAGGCATGCAAGAAAAAATATGGGAATGTTATTAGAAGGGGAATAAAACATTTTCTGGGGATCAGGAGAGCTCATTGTCTCTAAAGTTTTCCTCTCCTAGTTGCTCTTTTGAATTAGGATATGGCAAGGAATCAGACTGTGCCCACAGATTAGGTATGGAACTTCTATCATTCTTGGCTGCAACAGATGAGTCCTGCAATTGACTGAAAATGCAAAATAAGAAGCCAGGTTAATTAGTGAGGAAACTTTCCCCAACCCAGTTTATTGAGTGTTACATCAGCATAACCGAAAGTAGCAAACCTCAGTCAGGTCAGTGTTATGTAGCATCCTTTCACTGACCCAGATTTCAAATGATCTTCACTCTCCAGCACTATGTGGGATCTGAAATGGTCTCTGGCAAGTAAGAGGATCCATAGCCCATTACCAAATCTTTGCCGTATTGATTTCTGACTATTCTCAGACACCTAAGGGGAGATGTTGTGCTGTGCATCATAGAGGCTTAGCACAGATCTCACTGTCTGGGGTGAAGCTAAGGTGGCTTTCAGACATCCTTGCTCGTTGCTCCTTCCTGATCTTAGACTCCTCTGAGTGCTGGACTGGCCACTGACATAAACGGCTTTCCTGAGCTGCACTATGGACTGCATCACTGACCAGAATCTCCACAGCACTGCATACTGCAATCTTCCCCCACCTGCTCCCCACCATTCCCAGCCATAGCCACAGCCCCAGCACACCTTTTATGCCAGGTCTTGCACGGAGAGGTCCTTGAAGGACAGACTGACGCTGTCTATGTCAGTTTCTGCACTGGGGGAATCTTATGATGCTGGAAGCAGGGCTCTTAGAGTATGTCTACATGGGGATAAAAAAACCTGTGGCTGGCTCACGTCAGCTGACTCAGGTTCATGGGGCTCGGGCTTGGGTTCCAGCCTGAGCTCTGGAACATTGCGAGGGTGAAGGGTCCCTGAGCTCAGGCTACAGCCTGAGCCCAAACATCTACACAGCAATTTTTAGCCCTGCAACCTGAGTCCCCATGAGCCTGAGTAAGCTGACCTCATCCAGCCACAGCTATGCCACAAAGTTTTTATCCCTGTGTAGTCCTCAGAGTCTCTTTACACAGTTCCAGCCGCCAGGGACCACAACAGGGGTGAGAGTCTCACTCTGATTCTCAGAAAAATCTACTTCTAGACTCACTTTTAAGGCCAGATGGATCCTGGCCTTTCAATCCTAGATGGAACTACTGTACAGTGGGTGCATAACTGGTTAGAAAACCATTCCCAGAGAGTAGTTATCTGTGGTTCACAGTCCAGCTGGAAGGGCATATCAAGTGGGGTATCTTAGGGATCAGTTCTGGGTCCAGTCCTATTCATCAATGATTTAGACAATGGCATAGAGAGTACACTTATAAAATTTGCAGACCATACCAAGCTAATAGGGGTTGCAAGTGCTTTGAAGGATAGGATTAAAATTCAAAATGATCTGGACAAACTGGAGAAAAGGTCTAAAGTAAAAAAGGATGAAATTCAATAAGGACAAGTGCAAAGTACTCCACTTAGGAAGGAACAATCAGTTACACACATACAAAATGGGAAATGACTGCGTAGGAAGGAGTACTGCAGAAAGTGATCTGGTGTCATAGTAGATTACAAGCTAAATATGAGAGAACAGTGTAACACTGTTCCAAAAAAGCAAACATATTCTGGGATATATTAGCAGGAGTGTTGTAAGCAAGATACATGAAGTAATTCTTCCTCTCTATTTCGCACTGATTAGGCCTCAACTGGAGTACTGTGTCCAGTTCTGGGTGCCACATTTTAGGATAAATGTGGACAAATTGGAAAAAAGTCCAAAGAATAGCAACAAAAATGATTAAAGGTCTAAAATACATGACCTATGAGGGAAAACTGAAAAAACTGGGTTTGTTTAGTCTGGAGAAGAGAAGACTGAGGGGTGATGTGACAGTGATAACAGTTTTCCAGTACATAAAAGGTTGTTACAAGGAGCAGGGAGAAAAATTGTTGTCATTAACCTTGGAGGACAGGACAAGAGGCAATGGTCTTAAATTGCAGCAAAGGCAGTTTAGGTTGGACAAATCTAAGGCAAAGTGTTCATACTTGGATGTCTAGAATTATAGATGAAACATTCATATTTAGACACCTAAGTAAGTGGTCTGACTTTCAGTCATACTGATCATCTACAGCTCCCACTGACTTCAGCCTCTGAATAAGAAAAATATTCAGTGGGTGCTGTGGGTGCTGTGGGTGCTCAGTATCTCTGGGAACTGACAGAATTGAAGATTGCTTATATGAGCATTGAACCAATCTTCTGAAGGTGCCTTCACAGAGATCTATATCATTTGAGATGTTGGCCACTATTCCTACTCCCTCCAATTTGTGGATGCCTGGAAATAGAGACTATTTTGTGAACAATTGGAAATATTGCTGGATGCAATATAAAGTGTCTTTCACATTGTGAAAGACTCTCTTCCCTTCTCTTCTTTACACAGACTCTAGATGTGATGTTGGTCACATCTACTATTAAGATTGCATTTTTAAATAGTTTATAAAGGGTTAATAAACTATGATTAGATGTCTGAATGGAATTGCAAAATTACTAAGCATAACCTATCGCTGAAATCAGCCTCTGTACCAGATGAGTGGATGGTAGCTAATGTAATATTGATTTTTTTAAAAAAGGGCTCCAGAGGCAAACCTGGCTATTACAGGCCAGTGAGCCTGACTTCAGTACCAGGCAAACTTGTAGAAACTATAGGAAAGAACAGAATTATTTGAGACTGGGTGTGGCAGTGCATACTTGGAGTAGGGGTGCAGAGGCAGCTCTGGTGACAGGCAGATCCTTAACTTGTATAAATTGGCATAGTTCCAAAGACTAAAATGGAACCTTAATTTTAGGATACTGCCCCATGACTCTGTGCATCCCTTTTATTTAGTCTGCAATCCATATAAATTCTTATGTTTAGATTATAAACCCCTGGCAGAACAGACCTTGTTATCTTCTTTTTCTGTAAAGGCCTTAACACATTTTTGGCACCAGATAACAGTGATAACAAATAATATCCTTGTACACACTGCAGTTCATTTGAAGCTACAATTAGCTATCAATTAGCTACAAATAGGTGTGATGGAAAAACTTTGGCCTCTGGCTCAAGGTCCGGTGGTTTCACTTGAATAAGGGTATGTCTACACTTCAGAAAACCTGTGGCTGGCCCTTGACAGCTAACTTGGGCTCACAGACCTCAGGCTAAGGGGCTGTTTAATTGCAATGTAGATGTTCGGGCTTGGGCTGGAGGCCAGGCTCTAGGACTCTGTGAAATGGGAGTGCCCCAGAGCTCTGGCTCCAGCCAGAGCCCAAACATCTACACCACAATTAAACAGCTCCTTTGCCCAAGCCCTGCAAGCCCAAGTCAGCTAGTGTCTGGTTGCTGTGTTGACATACCCTAAGTTTCTGTGTGCTAGAGCACTAGCTTAACTACTGACATTTACTGTGTAAAGCATCCTGAATGTGTTCACAAGACAGCTTTTGGGCCAAGCCATGACCATATATCGACCACCATCAGTGCAGTATATAATAAGCTATTATAGAGAAAAAAACGCCCAGACCAGATAGAAAAATCCATCATGTTACCTCTGGACAACAGCATCCCAAGAAAACACATGCCATTAGCCTTTACTAGAATACCTGAATCCAATGATGAAACAAATGTTTAAAAGTGTAACAGAGGCTGCTTGTTAATGTCAACATGTTCGAGTACTCTTCATTCTTTCTCAGGCATAGGATCTTGATTCTGTAAATGTAACTTTTATTGTCTTTGTGGGCAGCTGTATATTTCTGGTTGATTGTCTCCCAACTGCTTGTAGAACTCACGCAGTAGTATATTAAATGTTTTATTATGGCATATTGCGACTTACTACAGGCATGTAATGACATAGTTAGCATGTTCTTTCAAGATACTATTTTCTGTGCTTAGGAGTGTTGAAACAATTACATTCCTTTCCCTCGGTTATTCAAATAACAGACCGTGTATTATTTTACTAACGGCATGAATGGCTTTCTTTCACTTGATTACTGTAATTACACTCCACTGGTGCTTACTGATAGCTGCCGCAATTGTTACTAAAAACTTTCCCTTTTGTTACCCTTGCAGCTGTTTTTTCTTCAGAATGCTGAAAGACAAAAGTAGTCGGAATTAAAGGAGGTCATTGCAAACTCCGCATAATGGCACAGACTATATAATCCAACATCTATAGAAGTTTCACACACTCGTCATGTGAATTTTAATAAGTTCTGGCAGGATCTTTCCCCCAACATTTTGTAACAAACTTCTGTTAAAAGATATTTGGACAATGTACATTATAAACTGCAGGAAATAACTGTGACACAATTGCATCCCTACAAGATAGTATTGCTGCAAAATAGCCTTGGCCTACAAAAAAGATAAAGGACCAGAATCACGGATATACTGCTGATGCCATCTGCTTTCTACTGCTGTGGTGGTGCCAAACAGCTGTAAACCCAGCTTTACAGTTGCTTTGCATCACTGGACCGGTACAAAACAGCCTGAGTATGCTGGTGAATCCAGCCCAAGTACTCTAAATAATACATTAGAATCTAGCAATGATAATTTCCTAAGTAATGTTAAGGTTCAGTGTCACTAATTAAAATAATCTTTCTCTTGGGTATAAGAACTAACACGATGGGGAGATTGATAAAAACACTTTTTCTCTATTGCTGACCTTTATTAGTTTGGAAAGTAGCATATTTAATATTTTCCATATCCTAGCTAGTTAATGCTCTCTTGATCTCTCTGATATGTACAAACACACACTAATTTACTTCCTTTGTTCTATAACCACTTAAGTACTCAAAGTGACAGAATAATAACTTTGCAGAATGTAAGTCTAATAGCTCTTCTGCATACCAACCACTAAGGCCCTGATTCATCAAGTGCATTGCTCTGATTCTTAGTTAGACATGTGTTTAAGCACCTTGCAGAACTGGGGCTAAATTCTGCCCTCAAGTATCATTAGATTCTGAAACTCACTTGAGTGACTGAATACATTTCCACAATTCTCATTGTCATAATGTAAAGGTGTGGGGGGAGGGGAGAGGCAGGACTTACTGAGATGAACATTTTGGGGATGTGCTTGCTAGAGACAAGGTAACATAAACCTCCAAAGGTGGGAATGAACCTTTCATGCTCCTGTTTACTGAACATGAACCAGATTGCAGCATTTCACTTAGGGTCTATAGAAGCAGCTAGAAGAGAAAGGAGGAGAAAGTGATATTTGTGTGAGATCCCTGGAATAGATGCTTTAGAAATAGATTTATATTGTTGGTGTTCAGTAATTTGGAATATTTGTTTATTATTGTATATATTTTTGTTAATAGTGATATCAGTCAGATACGAGAAATGGGAGTTGCCCCTTTTTTAACCATAACTTTTTCACTGACAAAAATGCAGATTTGGTGACACCAAAACATTTCGTGAATTCGCATCATGGTTGTCAAATTGTTTAGGTCAAAAAAATCTGAAAAAAATTGAAAGTTCTATTTCAGTGTTTTTGAAATATCATTTCCTTGAAATTCTTGTTTTGAAATTTTTCAAAAAAATGTAAACATAAAAAATGCTCAATCTAAATTCAATGTCAATCTAAATTCAATGTTTTGTTTCAGGTTGAATAAAATGTTTCATTCCATCAAATTATTTTTAACTTTTTGATTTGCCAAAAAAATTGAAAAATTGTATTTTTGGCATTCCTCTCCACTGACAACACACATGTGCAAAGAAAACAGAGAAAACTGATAAATATACATTGACCTTAAGCATCCTTGGCAATGTTCAAAATGGAGGCTATTCATTTAGGAAACTGCAGATGAGAGAAGCTTTAACTCAACCACATCCTCTTGAACAAGTAGCGCATTATGTGAAAGCATCATTTTTAAATATGTTTTTTGAAGCCTGATGTTAATTTGCTATGGGAAAATGTAGATACTTGTTTTCACTTAGACACCTGCTAGAATCCAGAATTAAGGAAGGTAGCCACTGAAATATCCTGAAAGCATTTAATGTGAGGTAACAATTGTGATTAAAGTCACTTAATGATACAGTGTTTCACTGATTGACATTTCATGTAGAGTCATGTGGAAAATAATCCAATATATTTTCTCTACAGGCAATAAAAGTGCTCCGGTTGACTGATTCTTGTCACCGTCAACAATATCCATCGTATAGACTTGAAACTAACTGGTGAAATAACTAAATGGCTGTTTGGCAAAGGGTGCACATGCTGGGTAAGAGAATATGTTTTGTTAGGTCCCTCTGAGACCAATTCAGTGGTGAAGATAGCCAGATCCTCTATAATTTTAGTTTTCACTTCCTAAATTACATCAGTAAACTATATATAAGCTGTTTATAAGTAAAAGTAAATGATTTAACATGAAAGTGTAGTCAAGGTCCAGTGTCCAATTCCGTCAATGCAGCATTCATCACAGAAACCATGTCCAACCTCAAGTTGGCTCTCAAAAATTTAAGCTGTTATTTTAAAAAAGTTTTGTTTTAACCATCCAGGTTGAGAAAAATGAACTTTCCAAATGTGGAGGAAGTGTTTTAAAAAAAATGCAGCAGCATCTTCCTGAGTCTTCAGACGGCTTGACGTAGCTTATACAAAAAGGTTGTGACCACCCAACGCTAACACTGAAAACTAAGCTGTGTTCATATAGTAAGGACCAAAATGAGTCAGTGTGACAAAGTCATATGGGCATGCCCCTGTAGGGACAGATACCAGTCAGCAGAGTTTAACAAAATAGTGCAATAGGAGGTCGCATGTGTGCTTGGGTTGAAAAGATGTCTGCAAATGCAGATGATCAAACAGGCAAGTAACTTGACCGCAGAATAAGCAGTACAATACAGGAGGGGACTGGTAGCATAACCTATTAAGATTACACCTAATATTTCCAATTATAAGACCCTGTTTTTAGTTGTTTATAACTTTGCCAAACTTTAACCACTAGACTGCGATTTTCCACACTGGATGTCTGTCTCAGGCTGAATTTATTTGGAAAAATTCAGCCAAAACTGTTCAGCTTCATCCAAGTATAAGACAAGGGGAAAATACATTGTTTTGACCATATTGAAAAATTTGAGACCTTTTATTTGAAATGCTCTAGTGTCCACGTGTTTTGGAGAAGGGACTTCAAATTGGCCAGGGAAATTGGCCTTTATATTAGAGATATGCCTTTTGCCAGGCCTATGAAAATCTGCTTAAATTTGTCCAAGTTAAAAGCCTTTGAAAATCACAATTTGCCCAGGCTCAGTAGAGTCTTCTATGATTTTATCAGTAAAATCTCTGAAGATTCTATCCTCACTGACTATGCTGCATCCCCTCACAGCTCCTAATGCTGATCACAGTGTGCAGGCACCATCTGTGCAAACCAACTGAGCATGCTCTATCCCGTCACAGCTCCCATGTGTACCTGGACTGTGAGTTTTCTATATAAACACCTCCTCTCACTGGTACAGTCTTTACAATCCCAAAAAATATGATCTGTCACTTTCTGAACCTTACACATAGCCCATCTTTTTGTTGCTTATTAGAAATAAATTACTGTTTAATCCACAATGCCCTGTTGGGCATACCTCTCGGAATTCCCCCCCCCCCCCTTTATTTTGTTTGCCCACAATTCTTGCCATTCCCTCCTTAGCTCATTTTTGATTAGGTGTTTAAATTCCAGTTTGTTTAAGGGGATTCCTTGGTTGATTTGTTCATGATTGATAGCATTTTTTGCCTATTTGTCCATCAGTTCGTTGCCTGTGATCCCAACATGTGCCAGGATACTTGCTATTTCTATGGTTATATCCAGTTGTGCCAGTCTGGTTGTTAGCAGTAATATTTCATTTCATTTCTGCTGTCAGACTTATCACTGTAAGGCCTTCTGCCCTGATAAGGAATCAGACAGGATGGCCACAGTGCTGGCCACACATCTAAAACCCAAGTTAGTGCTAGTATAGTTCCTTTTAGCTCAGCCATAAAGAGGGATACAAAGTTAGTAGCCTTATGGCTTCCTTGAGTCCAAGTGAGAGCATACAAAAAGCTGTTCATTCTCTCCCTGTTCCTTCCTCTTTGGAGCTGTATGCACATATCTGGAAGTAATGTCACCACTTATCACAAATATATTGATTTGCTGTATCTCGTATATTTATCATTCCTCTCTGATTCATTTCATTATATAATTCTATGTCTATCTCAGAGGAATGGTTTTCCAGGGATAGAGTATTTTACCATAGCTATAGATCTTGGTCTCTTTCAAACCTTTCTTTTCATTAAGATCCTTTATCCAGTTCCATACACTACTTACATGGGGAATTTTGAGGTTTTGTCCTGCACAGCCTCCACTTAATTCCCAACAATCATTAATTTGTGTTGTCATCTTTGCTATTACCTAGTACTTTGGCCCAAAAACTTAAGTCTAGGAGCTTCATTCTAGGAGTGATAGGCATTTCACTGGCTAGTATCTATAGTACACACAGACGCATAGTAATGAAGGCACCACATGTGATACACAATGCCTGTGCTTGGATATTGTCTAGTTTACTAAGATTTGTGTTCACTGCTGATCCAAAGGCTTGGCATCCATACTCAATAATTGTCTAATTAGCACTCTGCATAGTATTACCATCGTTCTCTTATCTGCTTCCCAGGAAGTTCCAGAAATACTTTTAAGTAAGTTAATTCTACCTTTGCACTTATTTATAACATTTTCAGTGTGGTCCCTCCAAGTGAGCTTGTTATCAAATACCACACCTGGGAATTTTTAATTTTTCACTATATTTATCTGTTGGCCATACAGCTATAACTTTACATCTTTGGGGATTTTTTTCCTTTTGTGAAGGGATCAGTCTCTTAGGCCTTGGCTACACTGGCGCAGTACAGCACTGCAACTTGCTGCGCTCAAGGGTGTGAACCCCCTCCCCCCCCGAGCGCAGCGAGTGCAGCTCTGTAAAGCGCCAGTGTAATCAGTGCCTGCAGCGCTGCACGCTCGCTCGCAGCGCTGCAAGCTACTCCCCTCGGAGAGGTGAAGTACTTGCAGCGCTGCGAGAGAGCTCTTGCAGTGCTGGCGGCGCGACTACACTCGCGCTTCACAGCGCTGCAGCAGTGAATTCACTTGAATTCTCAAGTGTAGCCAAGGCCTTGGTTTTGTTTATAGAGAATTTGAAGCCCCACCTGTTTCCCCATTCTGCACTTCTCTTAATTGCATCATTGATTCTTTTGGCAGCACTTTAAATGTTTCTGCTTTTGATCCATATGGCAGGGTCGTCTGCAAATAATGCGATCCCTATTGCTGTACTCATCTCCTTAGGGAGGTCATTTATCGTGATGAGGGTTGAGCTAACTACAGTCCCCTGTGGAGTTCCATTTGCAATTGAATGTATGTTGGAAAAAACTTTCCCTATTCAGACTTGTATAATTCTTTTGCTTAAGACCCCTACCCATCTATACACTGTTACTATAATACTCATGCAGCATACTCTATGAAGTAATCCCTCTCTCCATAACACACACATTGTAGGTTTTTCTATATCCAGGAATGTTACTGTCATGAATATTTTGGTTCTCATGCATTTTTGTGCTTCTGTCTTTATCCTTACAAAGTGATTAAGCACGCTCCTACCTCTTCTGAACCCACTTTGCACTCCATCTATGAACCTATTTCTTCTTTCTTTCTCTGTTACCTTTCTTTCCATGGTTGTACATAAACCTGCTGTGATGGGAATTGGTCTGAATGCCTCAGGTCTTGAGCGTAACTTACCTGGTTTCCTCACTGGGACAATAATCATATTTGAAGTCCTTTGCTATTTCACCTTTTTGCCATATGTTGTTATATAATTTTAGTATCACCTCAAGCTTCCTTCACTTAGATGTCTGAGAATTTCAAAGCTTATTTTAGCCTTGCCTACTATAGTGATTTTGCTCTCTTTTTTTTTTTTTTGGTGTGTTTTCTTGTACGAAAGGGTTAATTTAAAATAACATCCACATACTTCTCCCACTTCTTCATCATTTCATAATTATCCTTAATGAATGTTCTTTTACTCTCCCTAATTTCTATCCTCTGATCCTTGTCGTTACTGACTTTTTGAAACATAGTGGCCAGAATTTCCACTTTTTCTTTATTGGGGCTTATTATTCCATGCCCTGCAATTGCAAGGCTTGGTATTAAGTGGCTCTTACTCTTTCTTCCATTCATTTTTCTAATTTGTTTCTACGCCTCTACTAATATTGGTAGCATTTACTTTCCTGCAGTATGTTCTCCAGCTTTCTCTTTTTGCCCTGTTTATAACCCTTTGTGCAACTGCCTTACTCTTTTTATATTTCATTGAGTCCTGACTATTTAAGGATTTATTGTTTTTACTGCTTTATTTCTTTCCCTAATACCATTTCACATTCCTTGTTCCGCAATGGTATATTTTTCCGATCTTTAAGTAGTGTTTGTATCTTAGGAATAGCTAGGCGGTCTGTCTTTGATTCCTTTAGTAACATTACTACAGAATTTCCCAATATCTTCATTTCCACACTGCTTATTCACTTATGCCTCACTTTTGTTTTTAAAGAATTTCCTATTGCTTTTTTTTTTTTTAAATTCCAAATGCAGATATTATCCTTGTCTTCAGTATTTCCCTTTCCTTGATATGTAATTACTGCTGGGAGGTGGTCACTACTCATTCTGTTCTCTCTGTAAATTTCTCAGCTGCATTCACTTACTACAGTGCTAGAAGCTATTCCCAGGTCTAGGCACATAATCTGCTACCCCTCTTGTTTCTGTGAGGAATTTGGGCAGCTGACAGCTTATTTTTATTTTACCTACCACCTTTCTCTTAAGGAGCTTCCATACTTGTTCTTTGTGTTTCTCTGCCCTGTAGTGTCTTAGCTCTTACTATATATCAGCACTTTTTTTGATTCACTCCGCAGTCTCCAGGGGGTTGATATCCCCTATCTTTATGTCCTTACCTAAGGATTTTACTATTATGTGCTTTTTACCAATTTCCTTTTCTTACTGCCCTGTTTGCTGGTCCTTCTGGTTTCAGAGAATCTACCCTTTTCTTTTTCCTTGTTTGCATCCATTCTTCTTCAATGCTTTCCCTATCCTCACTATCTAATCTGGGCTCAGTTTCATCTGTTTTCTCTTCCATCTCACTCTGCCAGCCTGCCTAGTCTGTCAGCCAAAGCCTCAGCCAGACAGCAGCCTAGGGAGCCCTAGTTCAACAGCTCCAACCCTATCACAGCCCCTCTCCCAGCAGCCAGCTGGCCCTGAAATGAGCCCAGTTCTCTCCTTTTCTTCCCCATCAGGCCTGGCACTGAAAGCAGGTACAGCAGGCCCTCACTGGGCCCATAGACTCTCTTTAACCCCTTCTCTCCTGGTGTGGGGTTTCTCTGCTCTATCACACCAGACTTTCCCTGTAATAGCTGGTTGAGCTTCTGCAGGCAGGGTGAGGCCAAAAACTGAAACTAAGAGTAGGAAACCTGTCTCTCTTGTGCTGTCCATGATCCCCTGCTGGCACCAAGGTATCAGGAAGGACAAAGCTGTCTGATTTGAATTTGGGGGGAAGGGAAGGAATAGATCAGAGGGAGGGAAAATAGTAGATTGGTGAGACTGGCACTGGCTGGGTAAGCAGGTAGGGCAGGAGGGGAGACTAGGACTCGGAGCTGAGGGGGAGAGGACAGAGGATCCCGAGGCTTGGCTGGTAAATCTGGGAATGGGTGGTAGGGTGAAGGGGAGTCTGGGTCTGGTTGGACAACGAAACTGGGACTGAGAGCTGAGGGGGGCAAGACTGGGAGCCAGTTGGCAGGAAAAGGGGAATGCTGAGATCAGAGATCTGAGTCCTTGAATTTGCAAACTTCATAATGTTTTGTCTGTGGAATTCCTATATAATTTGATCAGGTGTTTAATGGATTTAGATGAGTTCAGGCTATAATAGTGTGATTATATCCCAGAGTGTCACACAACTATATACGCCTCAAGTAAAGTTCCATTAGCACTGAGAAATAAGGGAAATTTGGACACAGTTTATATTAATGTTCCATTTATAAAGGTTTGATAAATGATTAGCAGATGTTTTGAGAAACGGTTGATTGTTATAGAGCAGGTCAACATGTTGTTTACACCTTCCACAGATGTACTTATGATTATAAGTATCATCTACTACTCATGTATGTAACATGAACCTATTCGTTTATTAACCCTTTATAAATCATTAATAAATGGCTCCTTAATACAAAGTGTGACCAAAAATAAAAGCTGACAGATGGTAAAACAAGTCTCTTGAGAAACTCCAGACAGCCAGGCCTGGATCCACAAATGGACTTAAGCACTGCAGTGCTCAGCATTGCAATTCCTAACTTTTAGGTGCCTGGAAAATCACAGGAACAACAATCCACAAATCCTAGATTAGGTATCTAGGCTTCCTCTACAATGAATGGGGAGAGATAGGCTCCTTAGATTGCAATCCGCAAAGCCAGCATGCTAGTCGGCTCCCGGCCTGAGCTAACCAATGGGAGACACCAAGGAGAGGTGTGTGTGCTAAGCCGCAGAGTTCGGCATCCAAGTCCAGGCTACAGGGAAGTGCCTATCTCTGCCAGTGATCTGTGACCTTGGGGAAGAAAGGTTCTCCTCTGACTAACTCATGTGGGGCCAGATCTGTTAGGCAGGCTCAGAGGCTGCCTACCGCTACAGACAAAACAGCCCCGGGTGGGAAAGGAGGAGGAGATGGAGAAGGACCTCCCTCATAACTTTTAGCCCAGATGTCAGGGTAATCACCTGGGATGTGGGAGACCCGCAGTTCATGTCCCCCCATCCCTCATGAGAAGTGATTTGAAGAGGCATTGGCTACCCCTCAGGTGAATGGCCTAATCCCTTGGCTTTGGAATATTCTGATTTGGCTCTCCCTTAACCTCTTTTGTTGAAGCTTTTCCACTTTAATTAAATAATTAAATATTAATTTGGGCCAGAGAGTGAAAATCACTCTCTAGCCTAGCAGCTTGGGCACTTATCTAAGATATTGCAGATCACTGTTCAAAACCCTTCTCCTTCTCATCAGTCAGAAAGTCCCTCCCCCCTCTCCACAAGGGTCTCCCACATCCTAGCAGGATACCCTAAGCACTGGACTAAAGGTTGCAGGCAGGATTCTGCCACCTATTTTGTGTGGAGTTACGAAGCCTCTTAGCTCAACTACCAAATCAGGCCCCGCACACGAGTAGGCAGAGGAACACCTAGCTTCCCACCATTCACTCTGGGGCTTAGGCAGAAGGGCAGACATCTTGATACCTAGAGTGAGGCAGTACCGTGCATGTTCAGAGGCAGAAACATAAGTACTGAGGGAATGTTTACTGTGTTCATTTGGCACTGTTCTTCATGTCCCATGAAGGTCAACATGGGCATGATGCCCCACACTCTTCCATACCCTCACCTTCATGCCAGTAACACAACAGGCTGAAACATTGTCTTTTGATTGATCTTTGATATTACAATGAAACCAGTTAAACAAAGTAGTAGTATTCTTCCAAGTACACTTAGTCACAGACTGTGACTGAATAAATGCCAACTCAAAACTGAGGCATTTAATCAGTTATGAAAGTAATTTATTGTGAATTTAGTATAAAGCAATAGAAATCATTACTGGATTATATAACCAACCAAAATATACTTTGCATTTTTGTTGTGCCTTTCAGCCAGGGATCTCAGGGCACGTCATGAACAGTAATTAAGCTTCCAGTACACAGTAATACAGTACATAAGTAACAATACAAACAATTCAAAGAAAGCAATTGTGATTTTGTTTTGTTTTGTCCCTTACTGAGGGTTTCCTAGTGATCTGCTGCCTGTTGTTTTCTAGCACAAGTACATCAGGGAAATAGCTGAAATGAATAACTGGGTAAAGCTGGAGTTAAGCTCTTACTGAGGTTGGAAATAATGCATCAGAGAAAAGTAACTTTTTTGGAAATCTGTGATACATTGGAAACCAGTCCTTCTTTTGTCACATAGGACCATATTTTTATGCCTACATATATTAATCTAGGCAGTCATTATTTTGTGTACAATTATTGTAATACACCCAGTGCCAATAATTATTCATTCAAATGACTACTGCGCACACACATCAATTACACATGCACACGCACACAAACATGTGCAGATTTTTGTATGAACTTTGGATTTGTGTATCCCAGGTTGGCAGGCTGGCTTTTTAAGGGGAGTTGGCCTCAAACTTGCCTGTGAGGTAGCTGTTAACCCCAGTTCATCCTGAGTGGTTGACTCAATTACAGTTAATGAAACCAGCAGTGAAAAGGCCAGGGAGAACTAAACAGAAAAGGAAGAGAACTTCTCAGTGAAGGGGAGACCTACAAGTGAGCAGCAAGGGCAGTTCCTGATCTCTCTGAAGGTACGGTACTGGTAACGGCAGGCTGGAGATAATCAGAGAGAACAGATTAAGCTCCTGTGGGAGGCCTTGAGATAGGGTCTGTAAGAAGCACAGAGGTTTCTGGGAGAAGCAGCTGGAGTCCCTGAGAAGGGGTCAGTGGGGAAACCAGCTAGGAAGAAGGGCCTCTAGGGGAAAAAAGCCCTGGGAACTCAGTGCTCAGCCAAAGGAGCGAAGATGGAACTCTGCAGCCCCGAGGAGTACAGTGAAGAGCAGGAAACTTCAAAGTAGCTAAAGAGCTGCAGAAGGATCTTCTGTCGTTGGACTTTCCTTATCCCAGAAGGGGACAAAGCTGGAAACAGGTGGCCTGGCCAAAAGGCTGAGCCCTGGACAATGTATGCAGAGACAAGCCTTTGTAGGGCCTAAGAAGTGCTCAGCAGTGCACACTAGAGGCTAAAACCCCTGCAACACCACACTGCAACACCAGAGAGTGCTGTGGCAGTGAGCGAAACTGCTTTCAATGTGCAATCATGAAAATATGGTTTAATATGCGATAGTACAGGAGTTGGCAACCTTCAGCACGCAGCCAGTCAGGGTAATCTGCTGGCGGGCTGCGAGACATTTTGTTTACATTGACCATCCACAGGCACGGCCTCCCATTGGCCAGGAACGGCGAACCGCAGCCACTGGGAGCTGCGGGCAGCCGTGCCTGCAGACGGTCCATGTAAACAAACTGTCTTGCGGCCCACCAGTGGATTACTCTGATGGGCCCTGTGCCGAAGGTTGACGACCCCTGCTGTAGTACTTGGTTAAATTGTTTTATCAAAGTGAACGTCTGCTCCTAATCTGGAATAATTCCAAGTGTGCACCATTTATTTTATCCAACTGGAAATTACTTCCATGGTGTTGTGGCCATGAACCCAAGAGGCCTGGCCCATCAGCTCATTGGGAGTGTAACAGGGAGGTCTGTCCCTTTTAAAAGGTACTGGTGACTGTGGCCAGCCAAATTAAGTTCCAGGAGTACTGTAGCAGATGCTGGAAGAGAGCAAGGAAGTGGTCCTGTGGTAATAGTTAGAGGTTGGGGAAAACCCAGGATACTGTTTCTTCAAAGGCCAGGCACTACGTAAGGTTGTCAACTGTCTAATTGCACAAAGCCAAACACCCTTACCCTGCCCCTTTCCTGCCCCTTCTCTGAGGCCCCATCCCCCACTCACTCCAGCCCCCCTCCCTCTGTCACTTGCTCTCCCCCACCCTCACTCATATACCTTTAGCCAACAGAGTGTGAATTGCACTCTATATGATTTTATGAAAATATGCTAATGAGTGTGAATATAATGTAACTGGAATATGCTTCATGCAACAGGTCTCTTGTAAGGTATCATTGCAAAGCTTATAATCTACTAAGTATTGTCATCCTATTTGTATGTATGTATCATTCTTGTATCTGAAACTAGAAATATGAAATATAACTGTGAGGGCCTATTGTAATTATGCAAAGTGTGGGCCATTAATGCTGGTTTGGAATCTTGATGGCTCCCATCAACCAGGACAATTGACTGTGCATGGATCTGTTTGCTTGCAGGCCTTCCTGTGAGTCAGGCTGGGAGGAATGAAGGCTTGGCATCTTACAGTGACATGTGATCATGTCACCTGAATTGGAATCCATCTTTAACCTGGTGCTTTTCCATTTAGAAGGAGGGGTGGGAACCCAGAGAGGGACAAAGGATTCCTGCCTTGTGCAAAAGATATATAAGGGTGTGGAACAGAACAAAGGGGGCTGCAATCATGAGAAATCCCCTAGCTACCACCTGAGCTGGAACAAGGATTGTACCAGGGGAAAGGATTGTGCCCAGACTAGGAAGGTGTCCAGTCTGTGATAGAAGCTTATTGAAACATCTGAGGGTGAGATTTTATCTGTATTCAGTTTTTTTACTGTATTAGGTTTAGACTTGCATATTTTATTTTATTTTGTTTGGTAATTCACTTTGTTCTGTCTGTTATTACTTGGAACCACTTAAATCCTACTTTTTGTATTTAATAAAATCACCTTTTACTTATTAATTAACCCAGAGTATGTATTAATACCTGGGGGGACAAATAGCTGTGCATATCTCTCTATCAGTGTTATAGACGGTGAACAATTTATGAGTTTACCCTGTATAAGCTTTATACAGGGTAAAATGGATTTATTTGGGGTTTGGACCCCATTGGGAGCTGGGCATCTGAGTGTTGGAGACAGGAATACTTCTTAAGCTGTTTTCAGTTTAACCTGCAGCTTTTGTGGACTGCTGTTCAGACCTGGGTCTGTGTTTGTAGCAGGCAAGCATGTCTGGCACAAACCAGGCAGGGTTCTGAAGTCCCAAGCTGGCAGGGGAAACAGGCTCAGAGGTAGTCTAAGCACATCAGTTGGCAGTACCCAAGGGATTTTCTGTTATCCAACCCATTACAGAGAATAAAAATCTCGTTTATAACTGAATATTCTTTACCCATGAGTCTTACTTTTATTAAAGCTCCTAAGACTGAAGGAAAGCACTATTGGGAACAATTGTAAGGAATTAATGGAACTGAATTTGAGAAAATAATTGTTGTAAACTGTAGTCTAATTTAATAGATATGACTAACAAAATAACATAACTTAGTGATAGAAATGTGCTCAAATAGTCTGATGTTCATAGTTTCTTAAATCTAAATGGCTACAGAATGTTTGTCCATGTGAACACCCATATTCATATGCACACTTTGATATTTGGTTTCATACCAAGAGTTTGTTTATAGTTTACAAAATGAAACTTATCTATAACATTACATTCATTCATCCAGAGAGCAGAACTAATACTGTCATTAGGCATAGTGATTGTCAATAGCCGTGAAGCCTACAGGATGTAATATGTTTGTTAATCATAATTATTCAATTACCTCTTGTACAAATAAGTTATTAAGAATCAAAGGCCCAAATTTCCAAATGTGTTTTTTAATTCTTAGTGCCTAACTTCAGGATTTTGAGACATGCTAAGCACTATTGTATTAATTTAGATGAAATATATGGGCCAAAGGTGTTAAAATAACCCAGTCATTGTCCAACATTAAACAGTGTTAAACACAGTCTGGGGTTTTTGTGATGGGGTGTCCACCCCGCACATGGTTGAAAGGGGTTAAGGTGGCCAGGAAGGCCAATTAATTCCATCGGGTGCACCTGGAGGAGAAGCCAGGGAGCAGTTACTAATTAGAAGTAGGCTCAGCTGGGCAGGAACAGGTGGGGCCAGTATAAAGACCAGGAGCAGTGAGGAGGCTTCAGGAAGACAGGGAAGTAGTGCAGTTACTCCTTGAATGCTGGGAGTTGGGAGGCTGGCAAGCCCAGAGAGGGAGGAAGCCAGATGAGTAGGAAGATGCTCAAGGAAACAGCAGCAAGGGGTGAGACCATGCAGAGATGTTGGCTGCTTTTTCTAGGGTCCCTGGGCTAGAATCCAGTGTAGAGGGTGGACCTGGGTTCCCCTACCAGCCACTCAGAAGTGGCAAGGACATTGGAGACACCAGCCAGACAGTGGGTCTGGAAGGACTTTGAATTCCCTGAAATGGGAGAACCTTAGTGACCAGGCCGGAGGGCCAAGCCACAAAGAGCAGACTGCAGTCCCTGGAGTGAGAGGGGCCACAGGGTGAGACAGCTCGGGGGAAGACCCTGCTGAAGGGAAAGTGCAAAGCCTGGCAGAGCTAATTCCAGGAAGGCCAGCATAAGGCGCTGCTAGCAGTGAGTGAATCCTGTGACAGGTTTGGTATACAGAGACCTCAGCCTGCTTAGTACTGTGGCAAACACACCACTAAAAATCCTTTTAACTTTTTGCTAAAGATAGAGAGGAGAAGGAAAAACAGTTAAAGCATTGGAAGTGTAAAGTATTAAGTAAGACTGTCACTTTAACAACATCCCTTGTTCCCTTTCCCTTTAGCTAGAGAGAGAGTTTTAGAAGGAAAATCCCCCTTTTTTGACACTCTTTTAGGTGGTATCAAATAGAGTAATGGCTGTCCTTTTGGGGAAAAGAAGTTGTTGCTGTTGTTAAAGTCCAATCCTGTTTCATATCAGATGTGGTTGGGATTCAGCTGGAGCTGGTAAGGTGGTGTTGTCATCTGGATCCCTCTCTCTGGCCTGGTCTGGTCAAGACATCCCTCAGGATTTCGACCAAGAAGGTCCAGGATTTGGGGGGTGGAAAGGGACAGCCATGATGGTGAAGTTTGCCCCAGTAGCCTTTGTCTGTTCTTCCATCTTTTCTCCCTCAAAGCATCTTTCTTTAAGGATCCAAAAAGAGAGTGATCAGTGGAATAGCCTATCCTCTCATTATTTTGTCCACTAATTAGTCCTAATATCCAACACACCAATTTGGCTCTTTAATTTCTAGAACCACATTTTCTTGTACACCAGGCATGACCTTAACACAGTCCTTGAGTTATATCAATAAGCTTTTTTGTTTAGACTAAGTTTTTCTGTCTCCTTTTCTTACCTTTTTTCCATCAACATTTGTTATAGGTTATTATGACATTTTATGAACTTTCACATACTTTTCCAGTTCAGCTCACAGTTAGAATAAATGTGTAGGTCTAATTATTACAATAGCACCCACAACTCCAACATGTCGGTGGGAATTCCAAATGTTTAACAAATCTTAAAAAACAGGCCCTAGGCTCTAGGTACACAAACATATTTAGTCTCCTAGCTTCCATTGATTTCTGTGGAAGCTAGGTGCCTAAATACCTTTGTGAATCTGGGCTTAGATGTCTAAATCTGGGTGCACAAAATGAAAAGCCTATCTTCAAAATTTAACCGTCAAGTTTGCTAGTGCAGTAGTTCTCAACCAGGGGTCTGGGGCCCCGTGGGGGGCCTCAAGCAGGTTTCAGGGGGGTCCCCAAGCGGGGCTAGCATTAGACTTGCTGTGGCCCAGGACAGAAAGCTGAAGCCCCACAGCATGGGGCTGAAGTCCGGGTCTCTGAGCCCTGCCACCCGGGGCTGAAGCCTGACTAATATAGCTTCATGGGGGCCCCTGTGGCATGGGGCCCCAGGCAATTGCCCTGTTTGCTACCCCCTACTGCCGGCCCTGGCTTTTATATGCAGAAAATCAGTTGTGGCACAGGTGGGCCGTGGAGTTTTTATAGCATATTGGTGGGGCCTCAGAAAGGAAAAGGTTAAGAACCCCTGTGCTAGAGGATAATCTGAACAGCAAAAAGATCCACATTCATTTGATAAATTCTTTCTCAGAAACAATCACCCAACTCTATGTATAACAATTTTATTTTGTTCTAAAATTCTGTGTCATTAGCTCTGAAAAGCAAACTTGATGACCATCTCCTTATTTTTTATATCTGGAGCTAGATTCATCCTTGCTATATTTCCATTGGTTCTAATGGAGTTATGCTAGGGATGAATTTGGCCACTAGTGACATATTCATGATGTCAGAAACGTTGCTAGATATTGTCTGATGATGATGATGGGGAAAGCGAGGAAGATGAGCTGCTGTTCTTTTGGCTTGTCTATAAAGAGCAGCAAAGCACACCAGAGGGGTTAATATTAAGATACTTTTTAGTGCGCCAGTCGGATCTTCACAGGGTGGTTAGAGCACAACACGTTAGAGGGTTTTACAAATCACACCTCTAGCATGCTTTGCCGTGCCATGTAAACAAGCCACAGGATAAAATAAAATTAGCCAAAGAAATCATTATAAACTAGAACAATGAAGGCTTGTGCCCTGCTTCTCCTTTCACATCAATTTTAAACAAGCGCAATTCCACTGACTTCAGTCGTTACTCCTGATTTAAACATGGTGAGCTAGAGGACAATCAAAATTTTCGTAACTTAATGTGGAAGTGATGAAGCAAATTCTGCTATCCCCGGGTAAACCAATGTACCTGAATGTAGAATTGGTCCCATCAAGCCATATATTATGCTGGAACAATGTTTTATATTGACAAGGAGGGAAAAATACTTTCAATGACTGTTAATGTAAATTAAGACAGTTCTTCCACTTGCTTGTCTTCTCACATGACAAGTTCCTTTAATTTCATTATTTTTCAGAAGGAATCTAGAGTGTACATCAGCAATTCAACAGAAAAGATTTACAGAGCACATAATGTTGCCTCACCTCACCAGTAGGACAAATCACAGAGTTTTAGCAAGTCCAGTGAGGCAGAAACATAGCAAAGGGTAAGACCAAGACATTCAAATTAAAAACTGAATTGTTTGTGATGACAATTGACTTTTCTGCGGAGTGTATGGAAGCTGTACCCTACTTACTTCAAGTTACTAGACAGAGGTATGGACCTTCAGAGGTAGCAGATCAGCCTCTTCTGGGAAAGGAACAGATTGAAGTCCTCTTTGTTTATTTACAATTGGGAGGGAAGGAGAGAAATGGAAAGCAAACTTAATAACCATAACTATATTAATATAGCTTCCATACTTGTTAAAACAGTATGCTAACCTCATAACAGGGACTCGCTGGGTGGGAGGGGACCTTAACAGGAATCACCAGAGATGGTGAATGATACCAAGCTCTTTCTGGAGCAGTCTCTCTGTGCCAGAATGTAGATGGCAGCAATCAGCATGTTAGAAGTGTGACCCACTAGGTCGTGGGCATAGGACAGATCCAGTAGGCCACCAGCCCAGAAGGAGAAAGGAGGTGGCAGCTAGTCATGTGGGTTCTCCCTCCCCATAACTGTAGGGTGACCATATGTCCTGTGTTGGCCAGGACAGTCCCTTTTTTAAGCCCTCTCCCGGCCATCCTGACTTTTTTGGCAAAAGTGGGCATTTGTCCCGTTTGTTCTTGCCAACTTGAAGTGGGGTATGGTGGAACATGCAGAGAAAGTGATGCCAGCCCTGTGCCGGGTGGGAGGGGAGCAGGGCTTGGGCAGGTAAGGCTTGGGTGAGCTGTGACGTGAACCCTGTGCGGAAGCTGAGGGCTCGGACGAGTGGTGGGGCCTGCATGGGGGGGCACCCTCAGGTGAGCAGCTCAGGCAAGCCCTGTGGGAGGGGTGGGGGAGCTCAGGCTAGCCCCATGCGGTTTCTCATTTTTCTCTTGGGAAATATGGTCACCCTATTTAACTGGCCATGGACCATCTCTGCAGATTGCCCAGTTCCCATTTGTAGCCGGGGAGGAGGATTCCCACAAGCAAAGCCTTTTCACTCACAGTACAGGAGAGTAAAGTCATGGATCCTAGGTCTATTCTCAGAAAGTTGGGGACAGAATGATAATTTTTCAGTTAAATTACAGAAGAAAGGCAGAAGCTAATACCTAAAAGCCAGTACTACAAGAACAATAGAGCATTTTTCCATTACCCTCTTCCTTTATTGGAGTCTATGGATGAGCAATAACTAGTTGTTGTAACAAAGGCCCAATATTAAATGTGCACATTCCACATACAAGCATTTTTCTGTACCTTATGACCTTGTCTATCCTTGAGTAGGCAGAGAAATGATATTATACACTGCATCATTTTTAATATCTCTCTGCTTCTTTTAGGCACATGTTAGTGTTTGTGCAGATGGCTGGGATTTTTTAGCACATGTGTACAGTGCCATCCACTGTTCTGCAAAATTTCTCTTTACTCTATGCTGTCTCTCTCATGCTAGCATCACCTGCCAAGTAACTGGGTTAGACTTCAAAATGGGAAATTTGGAGCTCGCAGATATAAAAGGCAAAATTTTCACAATGTATGAGTGATTTAGGCTCCTAAGTCCCATTCAAAAGTGTCTTAGGC
This sequence comes from Malaclemys terrapin pileata, assembly GCF_027887155.1. Lineage (NCBI taxonomy): Eukaryota > Metazoa > Chordata > Testudines > Emydidae > Malaclemys > Malaclemys terrapin. Next base: position 31,243,392 of record NC_071506.1, read on the forward strand.
ACTTAGGCACAGATTTTTTTAATCAATGGTATCTTGGTGCCTAAGATGCAGATAGGTACCTAGAAGTATTTTCAAAAGCTACAAGGCACCTGACTCCCATTGTTGTGTGTGGGGTTTTTTGTTTTGTTTTTTGTCTTCTAAAAATCCCACTAGGCATCTATCTGCATCTTGAGGTGTCTAAATACCTTTAAAAATCTAGCCCTTAGGAGCATGTCACTTTTGAAAATGGGCCCTAGGATCCAAAGATATTCAGATACTTTTGAAAATCTTACCCAATGTGCATAGTGGGATTTTGAGTGCTTTTCAGTTTGATTTCTTTGTTACTGAAGAGGCAGACCTATAGTCATTTCTAATTGCTTGTTTGAAAATTTTATGGGCATATGGCTGGTTTTTAGCAGTGGAAATCATCCAGAATTCCAAGTGAACCCTGAAGAAATCTAAATAAATTAAATAATCAATTACTCACTTAAAGTCGTATGCTGTTAACAATATAATTACAAGATGCTCTTTGTTTTGCCTGTATATTATCTTGAGTTCTTTAATTGTAGTTATGTGGTTATTAAGTGTTTCAATTTTAATATTAACACACCCCAAGCTTTGGGCTATGACACAAATGTAGAAAGCATTACACAAAGATAACAGAAGATGGCAATGTTACCTTATGGCTGATGCATTCATTTCATGTTCATACTTATGAATAAAACTGGTTAGTGAAACAAGTGAGTGGTTTGTAAATTTGCACAACATAGTTATGTTCTGCTAAATATTCTATTCATTCCTCGTTTAACAAGTTGACTTCTTGCAGTGTTTTATTCATGCATCTGTAGGGTCAGATTGACCAGTGTCAGCGATACTGGCTATTTTACATCACCAGTACAACACAACTGGAGCATAGAGATTAATTTAACCCTTCATGTGTACTGTAAAGGATTTGGCCTGGGAAATTAGAAAGAAGTTTGTGGGTGTTTTTGTTTATAAGAGAAGCTAGTTTGAGCACTAGATAAATTAGATTGGGGTAGTATCTCATAAAACTGAGATGAAATAAACGTTGTGATTTCTTCTAAAGTCACTCTTCTAAAATTTACCATTCCGTTGTTTTTAGAAAAATCAAAATAGATTTCCTTTGCTTCCACTTACATATTACAGTCTGAAAGGTGCTATGAAAAAGATAAGGAGTGATAAAAGTTTATTTCCCCTGAGCCCTGGTACTGCTATCACACAGCTGCCTGTAATTCAGAAATCATCATTGAATGGAAGGGGGCAGGAGTAGTCTGGCCAGTATGCAAAATCTGTAGTTGTACCAAATGGGCTCATCTGCAAAAGGGTGTCACAGAGTAACCACACCACTGGAGAAGGGCTTCAGATTCATGCCCCTTATTTGATAAGTGTGAGAGGCATGTGACAGCTGCTGTCCCTGGTACTGAAAAACTAAAGATATATTTGTCGTTCCCAGGTTTCTGACTCCCAGACTGTTGCCAAATTTCCCCAGTACAATTCTGTAAGGGTCATCAGGTCACTACTTGAGAATAAAACAGTTTGTTTGGACTTTATAGCTATCCGTGATAGTCTGCCTTCTGAACTGCATCTTTTTGAAAACGCTCTGAATCCTGGCTATTTCCATTAATCATAGGATAGACTTATAAGATAGGATGTCTGCCCTGTAGGAATAATGCATCCTGAACTTACCCCCCCCCCCCTGTTTTAACTGTGTATCTGTAACAAGGTTATAACCTTTGCATGCCCATCTAGGTCCCAGATTTGAGCAGAAAGCCACAGATGCTTATCATAGCTTGAACCATCTACTGCAATAGAAAAAGGGAAGAGTCACAGGCAGGGAAGAGGTTGTTTGGTTCAATACAGTAATAAAACAAAACAAGTTTCAAGTTAAATTTGAGGCAAATGTTTAGAGTATGGAGCATGATTGTGGGAGTCTCTCATTTTATTTCTAATCTCTACTTCTGTGTATGCATCAGCCTCTCTCTGGAACCCTGCCCAGGTACAAAATTTGTATTCGCATCTGATCCGCAATCCACAAACATGGTCCATGGATATCCTCAGAGGGCTCTACCTCTGGCATTCCTCCTAATCTACACTCTCTCTCTAAAGCTCAAATTAAACCTAATGTTAACTTTCCTGCTAAGAGTATTTGATCACTAGATGGAGACAATAGTTTAGCACAGTGTATAGATTGCAACAGAATCTGCTAGCTGCTTCTTACTATTTCCAACTGCAATATTGCTACCCTCAAGCATTCAAGAAGTATTAATTAGGGAGCCAAAAGTGATGGGACTGGTTTAAGATTCACAAGGGTTTAAAAATAGTACATCTGAGGTTATTTTTTATTTCCACTCCAGGTTTTGAACAAAGCTTTACTTCAAGGCCAGGAGGGCTAGAATCTTTTAAAATGAGATTATCACATGAATCCCAGAGCTAGAGCTTTAAGAAAAACACCTAATAGTGTGAGACTTGGAAAAGAATCAAAAGGCTGGTCAAAGGGCTGGCATTAGAGCTGTTCGAAAAAATGGCATTTCCATCACATGAGAAATTCCAACCTTTTGAAATTTCTTTGTCCTAAATGAAAAGTCAAAATTTCAAAATCTACTGCAGAATGGAAATTCCAAAAAATCTGCATTTTGGAAACATCTAAATGATCTTGTTGAAATATTTCATTTTAATGTCAATGTTATAGTACAATATAAACTATTACATATTGTAGAAATATATATATATATATAAAAATATGGTAACTTGAAAAGTTTGAAAAGTTTAAAAAATTGAAAGTAAAAACAAAATAAAACCAAAGTCAAAACAAAATGTTCCTTTTCAATTCAAATCACTTCCAAACTTTTCCATTGAAAATTTCATCAAAATTGACATGATCCTTTGACTTAGACAAAACAGTGTTTTTTGATAGAAAACTGTTCCATCTAGAACTTTTCAACCAGCCTTTGGTATGTAGAATCTGATCATTCATCATCTAGGCTTGTGTACTATGCAGTAAACTTGTCCTAAATTGTGCAGCCAGATTTGTGGCAGCTTCACATTAAAATACTGAACTAACTGTGAAAATCAATAGTGCAACCAGGAGCACAGTCCTGGTGACATTTAATTGGCTATCTAAGTTTATCTTAACTTGTCTTTCAGTTTTTAATGTGCTGCTGAATTTGGCAACATACAAAATGTTGAGGGGGAAGCTAGAAGGTCTGGATGGCAGCTGGTTAGGGGGCAGTTAGTGCTTTGGGTGCCTTGGAAAGCACAGGAGGAAGTTTTGAATAAGCACACCAACTGGATGTTCCTGTGAAATAGTGAACAATACTGACATATGAACTGCTAACTGAGATTCACAATTAGCATTCATTGAAATGAATGAGGCAGTTATCACCTATATCAAGAAGCTATAGGTGGCTTTCCAAAGTAGGTCCATCTTTACACAATACCCATTTCACGCTCCGGACCAGTCTGTATGGGGGACACTGAATGGATTCAGATAACTAAGCCTTTAGACTATCAAGAGACTTTTTAATGTAATTAACAGACATTGATAGTCACAACTGGACAGTGTCCAATAAGGAGTTTTTGTAACTGAGGTTTGGCTAATCAAGTCTCTGGCACTCCTGGGGTATATTACACACTTTCAGATCATTAATACTTAAGACACATGCAATCTGGTTCCGCAGTTGCACTGGCATAAACAGAAGTCCATTGAACTCAGTGGATTTAAATAAGTGTAAGGGAAATCTAGATCAGGCCCATAATGCTTTTGAACTTCAAAGTTCATATAAACTGGTGGAATGACGCAGCTGATACAACAAACAAGTTAAGTCATCAAAGCCTTTCCCTCACAGGTAAATGGCCAGGTTCCCAGATACACCATTGCTCTGGTGCAAGTCAGTGAAGCTTACACCGGTTTACACCAGCTCAAGACCTGGCCTATCTGTATCTTTAAACTTGGCTGGTCCTGCTCATGATTGATTTTTGTCTGGTACGCATACCACAGTGTTGTTTGCAATATAAAGGCCTAGTTCGTTTTTCTTTTTCCCCCTATGACTGGAGGGGTGTTAACAGGCCGCTTCATCTTGAATGGTCCCTTGAAATATGTGTTAAATAATTATCCTAAACAATCTGTATTTAGCTCTGACACTCAGTACATTTCCCAGACCTGAAGAAGAGCTCTGTGTAAGCTCAGAAACTTGTCTTCCTGGTGGGTTGGATTTTAGTATCATACAGAAAGTTTTGTAACTTGTAAAACCACACAATAAATATAGCTAGTTTAAATGCATATTTCCAAAGCAAACCTTCTGTGCTAGGTGAACGGGCTGCGAGATAAAAATTCCTCCCAGGAAGCAATTCATATGTATGTCTCCTTTTCTTTTCCTTTTTCGTTTAACTTTATTTTATATAAAAATATAATCACATAATGATGACCAACATTCACCAGGTGTCTCCTACTTCCCTGATGAGTGCCCTGACCACTGGGCTATTGGTTATTCTGGACTGGAGTTCCTCTGTGTGTGTTTGATCAGAAATTTCATCCTAGACGAGGGAAACCTTTCCTGACTAAAGTGTTGTCAAAACCAAAACTTTTAATGGGAATATAACGTTTTGACAAATTGGCATTTTTTTTTCAAACTCCCAACCAGCTCTACCCCTTAGTCCATATATGACTGTTTGTTTCCCTTTCACATAGGTATCAGTTTCTGAGGATCTTTCTCAGACCTCAAGAAGAGCTCTGTGTAGCTCAAAAGCTTGCCTCTTTCACCAACTGAAGTTGGTCCAATAAAAGAGATTACCTCACCCACCTTACCAGTGTGACTGTGTGACATAGACTGGCAAGTACCATTATGGTAAAAACAGTCTTAACTGAAAATAGACCTAATTATTTTGTAATCCCATTGGGGTTTAGAGAGCATGGCCCCTTTAAAACCTTGTCCTAAGGCACAGGAACGGCTGGATGTTCCAGGGGTGAAGAGAGGGAGAGTGACAGGGGTGTGTGTGTGTGTGTGTGTGTGTGTGTCCAGACAAAAGGGCTGGCCTTCATGTAGTGAGCAGGCCTTCATGTAGTGAAGCAGCTGAGAACTTCCCTGAAGCCTGGGAGGGACAGAGTGGCCAACTGGAGACACCCCAGGACAAGAGGCAGGAGGAGCACTGTGCCAGGGAAGAATCACCCAAAGAGAAATCAGAGGTGGACCCAGTATCACTGTTGCCCAGAGCTGTATGGGGTTGTGAGTACTGGAGCTTGTGACCATGCATTGGGAATAAGGAGGGATGCTGTAGGTAGTTAGGTGTCGCTCTGTGTGGGTTTGCAGAGAGTAGCCAAAGAGGGCACGGGAGGGGTTTGTTGGGAAAGTTTTCTGGTGCTGAAGACAACCAGGAGCATCCAAGACTCACTGGTGGACTGGAACTCTGCCCAGGACTCCTGAACTCTGAATGTAGATGCATTACTCAGTGTCTGCCCTTCTGTATTGTGGTACCACTGGGCCTGTGGGGCCTCATGTTGAATGTAACCCTGTTTTATTGCTCCCCCATCTTCTCTCCTGTGTTGTCTCTATTCATCCCTCCGTGAAAAATATTTCCTTTCCTATATTCATTGTACTATTTGTGTCTGTGTTCATTCACCAAAGGGGGAGGGCGGTTGGAACAGTTGCCCCTGGGGTGGAAGGGAGTTTTCATGCATGCGCCTTTTCTTGGCCAGAGCTTGCTGCAGAGCAGACGCCATCTTGGCCATAAAGGCGCTAAAGGTACAATGTTTATTTCACTGGAAAACAGGAATAAATGCATTTAGGGAATACAGTAGTGTTCTTGGAAGTCTGGAAACCAAAACCTAACTTGGCTGATTTAACAGCTGATTTGTTTAAGGTGTTTAACGAAATCCATAGGCCCAAATTTTCCAGTCCAGCTGAACAGTGCTTGGCACAAGTCTGAGACAAAGGTAGGTGCAAATCACTTTGTCAGTGCCTGTATTGTGGGTCCATCAGCGATTCCCAGCCTTGGGATAAAATAGAGCAGCTTAAGTCCTGGCAGCCAGGGTTTGGTCCTTTTCCCTAGCTGGTGCCCAAAAAAAGAATGGCCAAGAAGCAGCTACAGTGTCTCCAACAGTAAAAGATTCTCCTACGCAAAGAGACACCTCAGACTCGTGGGTTTATGGCTGCTTTGTACCAGCAGAGTGGCACAAAGTAACTGAATTGGACCAGGGCTTCAAGCCCATAATTACTAAAGTTGTGAAAAGTTACTAATAATGGAACTGTGAAAGGGCTGGAATGAATTCATTCATATAACTCACTATTATTAGTTAAACCTGATCTCAGCACAGGAATTCTGTTCTTAAAAAAAAAAATAGGACTGAGCCTAGGGTTATATTTAGCCTTCACATGCAGAAATGGAATAAAGTAAAGGGAAAAATAAAACTCAACCGCACATAATTCTTTAGGACAATGTTTTGTCTCGGTATCCATAGAACACAAGGCAAGCGGGTGAAGTAAATCAGAAGCAGTTTGTGATCCTTAAGAGTCCAAACTATTACAAATGAAATCGAGGTGTGCGTGCTATATTAAGCACTGAGGTTGAACGTTCTCAGCAGTCACCACTACTGTAAAAGGAAGGACTAGCACACAGCAGCCCATAATTCTCAGCTTGCCAGCTGAAAAAATGCCTTAACCACCGTTAAAACCCATGCCAGAATTATCCAAACCAATTGGGGTTTAAACCTCATTCCATTACATATCATGAATAAAATACAGCTCTCCAATATCCTAGCACTCAGTTCTTCCAGGACTTTTTAAAATATTATTTTCTATTGAAATAATAGAAATATTGCAGAAATAAAAAAAAGCATACTTACACCCTAATCCTGGGAAGTACTTAGAAAGTGAGTAGCATCACTGATGCCACTGAAGAGAGTCAAAATACTTTGCTTAGAACAAACCTATAACACATAATATGATACTGAATCATTAATCAAGGGTAGGCACACCTGATATGGCAAATGCCATAGCATGATCTTAAGCATGAGCTTAAGTTTAAGCTTAACCTCAGTATGCTTATAATGTAATTCAAGTCAAGATACAAGCAAGTGTAATAAAGGGAAGGAATAAGGGAGGCAGGACAAGGGTCATAATGATAGGAACACCTGTTTACACAGCCAATCTGTGGGCCTCATCCAAAGCCCATTGAAATAGGAGGTTTTCCACTGCCTGACTTCAATGGGCTTTGGATCAGGCCCTATGTGCCCAGTTAGCAGGTAAAGATTCTGAAATGTCTGGAAATACGTTGGTGCAGTTCAGGTTTTTATCAGGAACTGAAAACAGAATTGACACGATTCTTATGAGAAAATTTGATCTTGTATTTCTAGCCCAGGTTTACACTCAGCATTCTGGATAGTTTGGATAAACACTGAATAGTTATCTGAATTAACCAATGTTTAAAGTTCACTCCCTCCCTAGGAATAATCCAATATCACCTTTCAGGAAGGTTTGGAAATTCACCCAAATATTTCCATATAAGAACAACTGAAAGGTTACATTTAAAATCTTAAGGATAAAATATGAAAGCATCCTTCTAAAACATAAAATAAATTGTATCAATCTTATCTGAGAGCATGCATAACAAGTCAATAGATCCATGTTTATATAATTTTATATTATTCCTTGTTTTACATAAATTACAGAAGTAATTACTCACCCCAAGGAATGCTGGAAAAGAAGAACAGAAGAAACCTTCCTTAATATTAATGTATTATTTTTTTAAAGACTTGCTAAAACTCAGCAGACTCTACAAACCTAGCTGAAGAGTAAAAAGAATGCATGTAATGGCAGCAGCATTATAAGTAACGTGTCTATTAGGGCTTTTAAGAGCATGAAAGTCAATTGGCAAAGAGTGAACTAACAAGAAGTTAGGCCTGGTCTACAGTACCAAGTTAGGTTGTCGCAAGACAATATACATTACCTTATCTGTACGTTCACATTTGTTTCCAGCTGATGTATGTGCCCCATTATAGTGATGCAGTAAAACTACCTCCCCAAACAGCATAGAGCCATGGTTGACCTAACAAGGTCAACACAATGCAAGTATAGATGCTACATGGTCACCAAGACTAGAAGCCACCATACCCCTCTTTAAAGCCACTGAATGCTTTTAAAATGCTGTTTCCTGATTTCCTGAAATGCTTTCCTGCCTGGAGTGGATAGGAAGTATTGGAGCTCCTGGGCCTCTGGGGAGAAGAGGCCGAGTATGCAGGCAAAGAGAGATGGCAGGGATCAGCAGCAGTTCTGTGTGAAAGCAAAGAAACTTCACCAGGGATACCACAAGGCCAAAGAGGCCAACAGTAGATCTGGTGGTGCTCCACAGACACCCCAGTTTCAGAACAATCTGTATGCCATACTAGCTGGAGACCCCCATCAGCACCCCAGAGATTACTGTGGACACCTTGGAGGAATTCATCACAGAGACCCCTGCTATGAACAGCAAGGAGGAGGATGAGAAGGATGTGGGGAGAGATGCAGCAGAGGACTCCAGCCATGTCACAAGCCAGGACTTGTTCAAGATTCCACCACAGTCTAGCCAGTCCTGCCCGGCAAGCATTGATAAGCCTGATAAGGGGAAGGGAACTGGGTAAGTGTGTGTTCTTTACAATTTAAAAATAGCACTCAACTCATCCTCAAGATAACAAGACAAAGGTATTGAAATTTCATTGTTTTACTTGTACAAAAAGAAGTAGAGGTACAACAAACAGATAGAGATGGCACCTGCTTTTCATTTCCCTGTTGGGTTAGGTGTGGGGAGTGAAGGCATATGCAGAACACTTTGTTTATGTATATAGGTATGTCCCTTGTATCCTTCTGAGAGATCTCAAATGAAACTCTCATGGAGATACTCTGCAATAGTCTCTCGAAGGTTTCTAGGGATGGCTGCCTTATTTCTTCCTCTGCGGTAGGACACTTACCACACCACCCTGCAATGAGTTTGTCTGGCACCTTTGCAGTAAACAAGCTAGTAGCATATGGGCCTGGGCATTTCCAGAAAGCCAGTAGCAGCTGTGTTCTCTGCACCTTTGTGACCTTCAGGAGTGAGATATCAGCTAAAATTACCACCAGCTGTGGAAAACAGTGCCAATATTCAATGCCATTCCCCTATACCCATGGAACAGGGACTGAAATTTTACTGCTTCGTGTACCAGAAAAGTTCCCCCCCCACCCCCGCATTCACACCTGGCAGGCCATGCTCACGATGGCTGGGGCTGGAGAGCAGTGCTGGGCCAAGGCGCTCCAAAGCTGAAGTGTCAATAAGCATGTTTTATTAAAAGTGTTTATGGAAATAAAGGAAGGGAGTTTTAAAATTTTTCTTTCCCTTTCTGTTGTGACTGTAAATCCAATGGTACATCTGTTTTTATCAGCAGCTTCTGGCATGAAGGCCTTGCAGGGTGCCCCTTCTACGTGCACAGAATGCCCAACCCTGATGAAGAGGACTAGGGAAAACATGTTCTGAGAGATCCCAAAAGCCAATGCTGTATTGGACTGTAAGCAAAGGGCTTGGAGGGCCAATATGACTGACAGTATGGTGAAAAAGAGAGAGGAGAGGGCCAGGAGTCCCAGCAGGATAAGTAGAAGGAAATGCATCAGGACATAGTGGGCCTTCTCAGGCCACCATTCCAGACGCTGGTTGACCTACAGGTCCAAAAATCCTGGACTCTTCCCCCTTTGCAGTTCTTGGAGAACTCCACAGTCACTGTTCTCTACATCTCCCAACATACCACATTGCACTGTGGACCATATCTTTACCCCTATCACTCCACACCAGGGCACAGCAAAGAAACCCACAACTTCACAAACACTGACCTGTGAGAACAACAGACTACATTTGTGCAATTAAATGGACAGACATGTTTACTATCATTTAAAGTTACACCCCATTAAAAGTGTACATAACTGCCTGTTTTTTGTGGGGGTGAAGGGGACAGAACAATTATTTTGATTGTTTGGGTTCTTTTGTACATAGATTTTCTGCACTATATTTTTACACTCAGTCAAGTTCTATTTCTGGAGAATCAAATTATCTTCATTTTGTTCACAACAAATATTGCAAAATGCATAGTGATAATCAAAACAAACAGTATTTGTAAATGCAAACAAGCACCACATGATTCATAACTGCATGAAAACACCCAGTCATATTTACATACATTGTGTGATTGCAATGTTTATGAGACTTGTGCAGAGCTCTTCTGGTTCCGTGCTTCTGTAAGAGATGGCATACACTGAAAACTACTCCACAAGTTTTAAGGTGTGAAAACTATAGAATATGGATAGCATTGTGGGATGGCGAAAGTTGCATGCTGGGAACTTGATCCCCTAGCTTCTAGATATCCCGGAATTAGTCATTTCTATCCCACAACACACCACAAACATTTCCCAAAGGTGGCACACTAGGATACCTACCAGTGTTGCACCACATTGTGCATCAATACAAGCACTCCTGATGAGTACGCACATTGCCAGTGCAAGAAGCCAAGTGTGCACAAGGAATATACTAACTTTGGCAGCTGTATACTGATGTAACTTGCATTAACTGAAGTTTGTAGCGTAGACACAGCCTTAGTCACTGCAACTTTAATGATGTAAAACAAACAGCATCAGAGAAAATAGAGGCAGGTACAACTAGTGATGGGCAGCAAGTGACCTGCCAACTTGAGGAGGTTAGCCCCTGACTGGCCCCACCTCTCCCAGCCCCCATTTCACCACCGGAGACCAGACCCCCCCACACAGCCCCTGATTGCTGGGTGGGCAGCCACAGCCTCCCCCAGCCTACGATATGTGCTGCCCATGCATCTAGTGAAATAAGAAACTGCGAAAGTCTCTTGGAGAACTCAGGCAGTGGGATCTTAAAACTGAGAGCTGAATAATTTAAGGGTAGAGCTTGTGCATATATTATAAATAGTATCAAGAGAGACATCCCTGACTCTGATGGATTCTGAAGGATGCCTACAAAGGAGGAAAGTTGACAGGAAGTGTTTCTTGCTTGCTGACATGACATGTCTGATTAACCCTGAAGCAAAGCTGACTACCATAACTCCAGCAAGAACAGAAGAGGAACCTAGCTATCAGTCTAGCTTATCCATCACCATCTCCCATGGAATCCTGCTTAATAATAAAGGATTTAGAAAATCCAAGACCTAAAACTCATTTTCTCTGACACACTCACATATAAACATATTCCTGTAAACATCTATAAAAATATTTCTTGGTGAAGTTTTATTCAGCTAAGACCTGAGATACTGACACTGAAGCAACTGTGTGAGACCTAGATGTGAGAGAAACTGAGGTTAGCATACTTTTATAGTCATATAATACGATAACTTAATTTTATGTAATATATTTCTGATGTACAATTGTTTCCCCTTGGTAATTGTATTCAACCGTATTTAGCTCAGATTATTTATGTTGTGCTGGAATAATTGGCAAAATGTCTTGTTTCTTTTGATGAAATCTATAGTAAGTGATATGGTTGATTATCTTGGCAATCAATTTACTGAGCTGGTGTTTAACTGCTGAACGTTAATGATGGTCTGTGTTTTCTCTTGTACGGTTGAGTTGTAATAAAATAGAACTTGGTTCACTTAGTTACAGAGTCAAGTCCTTTATCTCATAAGAGCATGAGTAAATATGTCATGAGGCAGCCTCCTGAAAAATACCTTTACAATTTTTATCTAATTCATTTTTAAGTGTTGCTTAGCACCTACTTCCCGAAGCCTTATTTTTCCCAGTCATTTCTAGAACATGATGACTTGTACATGTCAGAGCCCAAAGGACTGAGATCTAATGGGTTCTGTCCTTACCCTGTCACCAGTCTACTGAGAGACCTTGGGAAATCTGTCAGGGTCAGTCTATGCAAGTATGGGAAAGGGAACGTGAACCATTCTTCCATGTGCCTCCTGTCCTGAACAGGTACCAATTGCAGCTGCATTCACAGTGCTCTCCTAAGCACAAGGACTACTCACACTTATATCCTCAATCCAGGAGGAGAAGCTGAGGAGATGAGAACAAAGCTCTGCCCCCATGCTGCACCAGCCAGCAGAGCTGTGTGTCCATCCAGAGGAGTGCACGTTATGTAGGTGATTCGGTGGACACAGTCCCTGTCTATGCTAGGGAGGTCTGATAGGCATTCTGCATCCTTGAATTGTGACGTTTCCTGATGCTCCCACTGGTGTAATATAACTCTGAACAGACCCCAACATAGAGCAGCAATTAACTATCACAATCTGGCCTTCAACTTCTTTATTCATCATTATTTAATAATAATGCCTCCTACCTCATAAGTATGTTGTGAGTATTGATTAACTAGTGCGCTTCTAAAGTGCTTTGGCATGTCCAGATGAAGGATGCTATATAAATGTATTATCATGTTTATTATAGCCACTTAAAAGCTACAGTTCGTCATGAAAATATAACCTGTTAAAAGGATAAATGTGAGGCTCACCAATGTGTTCAAATTACCCAAGTAAAATGAAACTCTCTTAAGCCACTTCAAATGAAGGAACAGCCAGTAAACAAGTAACACTGTATGTTGTATCAGGTGATTAAATAGGTTTCCCCAGCAGTTCTAACTGAAGAAAGTTGTTGAATAGATAAAATTGCTGCTGCAATAATGTGGGTAAAATGAACCAAAATCGTTAACCTTGATAAATAAATTAATGGAGATATCCTATCTCCTAGAACTGGAAGGGACCTTAAAAGGTCATCAAATCCAGCCCCCTGCCTTCACTAGCAGGACCAAGTACCAGATCCCCAAGTGGCCCCCCTCAAGCATTAAACTCACAACCCTAGGTTTAGCAGGCCAATGCCCAAACCACTGAGCTATCCCTCCCCCCATAGCTAGAGGGATTGAATCAGACTTTTTCTTCTTATATACATATACTCAAACAACTCAATTATGATCTACTTTTTATATGAAGAGATACAGTTGATTCTTTAGGCATCATGTGCACCTGCACAATGCTATGGTGTGCGTAAAAGCAAGCATTTGGAAGTAAAATTATATATATTAAAAGAATATATTTTGTGGGTGATTCTATGAATGTTTATTTTAAATCTGCCAGTGCTGCTTCGTTAGTTATGCAAATTAACAAATAATAGTCATATAACCAGCACTGCCTAAACTCAACATTTGTCATATTAACTGAGGATGAAAGACTGCTCCTGAATTAAAAAGAGAAGCTAACGTTTTTTATAAGCCATAACTGGCTAAATCATTCTTTTCAAAGAAGACATATCTGCCTCTGGTTGTTACACATTTTATCCTTTTATAGCTGTGACAATTAGATATCATAAAATTAAAACAAAACAAGAAAAGTGATTATGTCACCACAAGATGGCTTTCTACAAATCATTCTTCAGATTCAGGAGCCAACTTATTCAAAGGCTGAAGCTTTTTACTGCCTAAAAACCTGTTCATGATTTAATAGAACATTATCATCCGTCTCTGCCAATGTGTGATATTAAAAAGATAACTAGAATCTCCACAGAGGGCTTGCTCTAATCATTACACACATCACACAACTGCACACAGTATCCAAGTAAAGAATCAACCATGTCTCCTCATGTCAAAAGTAGATTACAATAAAAAGGTGACTAGTACTATTATCATTATTATTTTTATTTATCTCTTTAGAGGACCCAAAATTATGCAGGGAGTCTCAGATAAACACAAGGTCCCCACCCAGCAGAGCTCACTACTGGGGCCCCAGGTCTGTGAAGATTTGCAAATGCATTTAATTTGAAGTCAACAGGGCAATTCACAGTGTAAAGTGAAGCATGTGCAGAGCTTTGTTGACTTAATTGGGTCTCTGTGCAGGGGGTCTCTCCAGGCAGAGCAGCTTGCAGGATCAAGGCATAATTTCACATGACACAATGAGTTAACAAAACAGTGAGGTGGGGTAAGAAAGACAATGGTTACAGTCAAGACAAACTGTTGTAGCTTTTTTTTTTTTTTTGTGGGAAACAGGGGTATTATTTACTAAATAGTTTTTAATAAATATGTCAAGTATCAGAGGGGTAGCCGTGTTAGTCTGAATCTGTAAAAAGCAACAGAGGGTCCTGTGGCACCTTAGAGACTAACAGAAGTACTGGGAGCATAAGCATTCGTGGGTAAGAACCTCACTTCTTCAGATGCAAGTAATGGAAATCTCCAGAGGCAGGTATAAATCAGTGTGGAGATAACGAGGTTAGTTCAATCAGGGAGGGTGAGGTGCTCTGCTAGCAGTTGAGGTGTGAACACCAAGGGAGGAGAAACTGTTTCTGTAGTTGGATAGCCATTCACAGTCTTTGTTTAATCCTGATCTGATGGTGTCAAATTTGCAAATGAACTGGAGCTCAGCAGTTCTTTGGAGTCTGGTCCTGAAGTTTTTTTGCTGTAAGATGGCTACCTTTACATCTGCTATTGTGTTGCCAGGGAGGTTGAAGTGTTCTCCTACAGGTTTTTGTATATTGCCATGTTGTTGCTGATCTGGGCGTCCAGGATTTCCAGGTTTGTGGATCTTAGGTAGTAGATAGAATAACCCCGGTCAGGGCTCTAAGGGTATGTTGAAACAAATCAGACGTGTACCCAGAAGCCTCCTGCTACAAGACAGGCCCAGAAGAGAAACCAACAGAACTCCACTGGCCATCACCTACAGTCCTCAGCTTAAACCTCTCCAACGCATCATCAGTGATCTACAACCCATCCTGGACAATGATCCCTCACTTTCACAGACCTTGAGAGGCAGGCCAGTCCTCGCCCACAGACAACCTGCCAACCTTAAGCATATTCTCACCAGCAACCACGCACCGCACCATAACAACTCTAACTCAGGAACCAACCCATGCAACAAACCTCGATGCCAACTCTGCCCACATATCTACACCAGCAACACCATCACAGGACCTAACCAGATCAGCTACAACATCACTGGCTCATTCACCTGCACGTCCACAAATGTTATATATGCCATCATATGCCAGCAATGCCCCTCTGCTATGTACATTGACCAAACTGGACAGTCACTACGCAAGAGGATAAACGGACACAAGTCAGATATCAGGAATGGCAATTACAGCAAAAAAACTTCAGGACCAGACTCCAAAGAGAAACTGCTGAGCTCCAGTTCATTTGCAAATTTGACACCATCAGATCAGGATTAAACAAAGACTGTGAATGGCTATCCAACTACAGAAACAGTTTCTCCTCCCTTGGTGTTCACACCTCAACTGCTAGCAGAGCACCTCACCCTCCCTGATTGAACTAACCTCATTATCTCCACACTGATTTATACCTGCCTCTGGAGATTTCCATTACTTGCATCTGAAGAAGTGAGGTTCTTACCCACGAAAGCTTATGCTCCCAGTACTTCTGTTAGTCTCTAAGGTGCCACAGGACCCTCTGTTGCTTTTTAATAAATATGAAAACTGTTTCAGCAGGTGTCACCAGATAGCACAATAATACATAGTTTTCCAAGTTCCTTTTCTTCATGTGTGAGCAAATGTTAAGTCTTGGGAAGACATGTTGTGTTGCAGTTATTTGTAGATATGCAAGGTTCTGTGCAGAGGCCATTGTCCTTGGAAAGGGAACTTTGACTGGAGTCAGTCCCTGAGGCAGAGTTGTTCACTGAGAGCTGGGCTGATGTTGGGTTGAGACTCTTGAAAGAAGGGATCGCCCTGCATATTGTTGACCACCTCTGTCCCAGGACTGGTGCATATGTGTAAATACAAAAAGTTACATTTAGAATGTGCTCAGACTCCTCATGACTGATTTCTCCTTTGTTGGGAAACTGGACTGGACATCTGCTACTGCTCAGCAGAAAGAGATGCTAGTGTTAGAAATGAGATACTGGTCTTGGAAGAAAAAGCAACAATATAAAATAACATCTTTCTTTGGCTTACCTCTTGTGGACATCAAGTTAGAAAAAGATTTGAATAAAGAGTGTGAGGTGGGCTACTGAGATGCTTCAGGAAGACATTCAAGACTTCAGGGACAGAATGGAGAAAACTACTGAAGCAGTTGCAGAAGTGGGCAAATCAGGGAAATGAGGCTGACATCATCGGCAGAGATGGGTGGGGAACAATCTCCCAAAAGACTAGAGCCAGGATAGAATTATATACAGCCTTGCAGGCAAGAATGAGAAGTTTGAATATGATGTGTTGGAGTAGGAGAAACTTGTGGAGAAAATCAAAGAGTGGGAGAAAGTCACCTGGGCAAGGAAGATATTTTTTGCAGCAAAATTTCACATGGATTGGAGGGTTGTGATATTTCTGTCAGAGATGTCAGAAAATAGGAGTTGGCAGCAGTCATATTAGGAGATAGAAGGTTGGAGAGTTTTAGTTTGGAGTGGAAGTAAAGTCCCAAACTCATCTGGTGACTGAAGAGTTTAGTACCAGACTTTAATACTCACCAGTCAGTTTCAGGGAGTGATTGGCTCAACGGCTGGGGAATCAAGTAGTCCTGGGCACAATCAGTCAGCAGATAGATGGATGTATTCAATATTTAAAATGTGTTCCATTGACAAGACAAAAGGGCATATGATTTGCTTTTGTTCCCTGATTAGCTGGCTTTAAATTTCTGAATGTGGTTTCTGTTTTGAATTGTTGTGATTACTATTGGCCATTGCACCCTGGTTTTTGTATTGCTCTTTTCCCTTTGAATATAAAAGGTAATGCTCCTATTTCTGAGCCACTGGTTGCTCAGCAGCCTTCCCTTTAGAGTGACAGACTGTGTCCTTACTTCAATTAGATTAATACTCTCCTGGATATTTATGCATCACCTTCATTGACACTGATGAGTTATACATGCTCAATGAAGGGAGAAAGGACAACCCTTCACCCCAGCTTGCAGACTGCATGAAGTGATGCTTTATCCAGAGCCAGTGCTAGCCCTTTGGGGGAGCCCTAAGCAGGAATATTTTCACACACACACACACACACACAACGTACTAATAATTAAGGGGGGGGGCGCTTGAACTGCTCAGGGCCCTTAGTAATTGCTTTATCTGCTTATGCCTACCACCAGCTCTGGCTTTATCAAAGGTCATGTTTTACTACCTCCTTTGTGTACTTTGTGTACTGCCTTCTTTTGGGACTTTAAGACCTTCAAGGTGTTGAAGCTGTAACTGGAGTTTGAAAATTCAAACAAAGCCCTTTTAAGAGTATACTAAAAAGGAAGGAAGACTGGGATCCAAAATATTCAGCAGAGTACTAGATTGCACTGCTCTTGAGAGTCTTCTTAAAATTACACTGCGATAGCCAGTCTTATGAGTGTAGCGGTGGTTGGTGTCCGCACAGTCAGCCCTCCCTTTCAAAACAAAACTGCTCATGTGTGTGGGCTGCTGTGCAAAGCCACCTTCCCAGCTACTGTTTCAGGCAGCAAAGTAGACAGGTCCTGATCGCATGTAGAGTTCAAAGATACGGAAAGCAGGTTTCCTGCCTTCAGCCTGATTCCCTTCTCCTTTACACCACTTTTACACTGTGTGGGCCAGATTGTCTCTTCTCTTCTGACCAATTTGTGCCACTCTGGCAGCCCTAGAGGACTGAAATCTGGCTGGTTTTGGCCAACTGGGGTATTCCCCCAACACAGGGACTTACTTTTCTAAGATAAAACTGTTGCTGTAACTAAGTCCCATGCCACTTCCCATCCTGGCCTTAGCACAGGGAGCAGGAGGAACATGTCTAGAACATGCCTTTGTTCCAGCTATCATCAGCTGGCAGACAGTCTCTAGGGGACTGTTGTCGGATGGTATAGGTTAGCGTACAAAGGTTATGCCAAGGAATGCTGGCGCTGAGAGAACGGGGTACCAAAACAGCCTCCATAACTGCACCGTCTCTCTGCTACACTGAATGGATCTCAGCTTCAGCAGACAATCTGACCAGTAACTTTTTTTCATTTAATTAAGCTACTTCTAATTTACACCGGCGTAACTGAGAGTGGAATCAGGCCCCTCCGGGTTTCTGACATGATTAGGGTTGGACATTGTCATGCATGTAATTGGAGTCAAGAATATTGTGACTTCTGCATTTTTTTGTTTTGTTTTTAAATATCCATATGTTTTGACTTTTTGCCCTGATTCAGAGAAGCAGCGATATTCAGGACAGCTCTTAAGTACATGCCTGAGACCATGAGGAACTGAGTTATGAGAACACCTTCCACAATATTTTTTAAACCATTTTGTTTTAACTTGGAAAGCCAGGTTGGTTTCCAAATAGTGAGTTCAATAGGGGCTCCTCCTAATTTCCAAACTCTTCATCATTACTACAGCACATCGACTCTTCTTGTTATTTGCATCATTTATGATAGTATCAAATGCAAGGTTCTGCAGGAGAACTAGCTTTCCCAGACTTTCTCAAATATGGAACCTACTCCCATTGACACTGAAGATAAAACTCCAATGTAGTGGGAGCAGGAACAATCCTATTATTAGGTTGCCCATGTATAAGCTCTGATTCTCCACTGCTTTGCACCTTTTGAATCCCATATGTACCTGCGCTAAGTGAATTTAAAGTGGGTTTAAAATGCTGCCATTCTGATTTGGTGCTACTTTATACCCACATCATAACTGACTGCACAATGTGCAAGGCGGTGATGAATCAGAACCCAAAATATCTAATAGATTGGGGTGAAATCCTGGCCCCTACTGAAGTCAATGGGAGTTTTACCTAGATATCATTTATATCAATCACATAGCTTGGATGCATGTAGAAAAATCAGAACTCGCAATTACACCATTAAAACCAATGCTTTTTTATATGAACTACAAATGTCAAAACACAATTCCAGACTAACGTATGGGGTCAAAAATATCTTAAATACTTGGAAACGCATTGGACCAGATTCTCTGGTCACTTAAGGATAGTTTGATTTCAATAGCGTTACTCCTGATTTACACAAGTGTAAGGGTACATCTACACTACAGGGGGGAGTCGATTTAAGATACGCAAATTCAGCTACATGAATAGCATAGCTGAATTCGACGTATCGCAGCCGACTTACCCCGTTGTGAGGACGGCGGCAAAATCGACTTCTACGGCTTTCTGTCGGCGGCGCTTACTACCACCTCCGCTGGTGGAGTAAGAGCGCCGATTTGGGGATCGATTGTCGCGTCCCGACGGGACGCGATAAATCGATCCCCGAGAGGTCGATTTCTACCCGCCGATTCAGGCGGGTAGTATAGACCTAGCCTAAGTGAGAAGAGAATTAAGTGTAAGTGACCAGAGAACAGGGCCAAATTCTGCTTTCATAAACTTTGATATAAATCCAAGCAATTTCCAGTGTGGTGATCACCCATCTCTAAAAAAAAGCCCCCCAAAGTTGCCATGATAAAAACACAGCCCCAATATGAGAACTACAAACTAAAAGGAATTCAATATCAAATTAATGAGGTTTTTATAACTCCTCCTTTTATACTGCAGCAAATTTTCAATTCTCATAACAGAGATGTTGGGCAGCAACTCTAACAGTGGCAAAATGTTTCTTTTCTGACTCCCAGAAAAATGAAATGTATTTATTCAGTCAAGGCATCACATTAGTGAGATCCAACCTGGGGCCTTGTGCAAGATGGCAATCCAAACGTGGGTCTGTGTCACTAAATTGTTATGAACATTTATTGCATAATAGTACAGTATTATGTAGTCACCCTACCTTGAACCAGAACTTAGGCCTTGGCTACACTTACCAGCTAGTTCGACGGCTGGAAATCGAAGTTCTGGGTTCGACTTATCGCGTCTAGTCTGGACGCGATAAGTCGAACCCGGAAGTGCTTGCCGTCGACTGTGGTACTCCAGCTCGGCGAGAGGAGTACCGCGGAGTCGACGGGGGAGCCTGCCTGCCGCGTGTGGACCAAGGTAAGTTCGAACTAAGGTACTTCGACTTCAGCTACGTTATTCACGTAGCTGAAGTTGCGTACCTTAGTTCGAATTAGGGGGGGTAGTGTAGACCAAGCCTAAGAGCTTTAAACCAAATAGACTTGTTTCAAGGTAGAAGCTTGGCAAATACATACAGCTGACTTAATAAGTCTATGAGACGAATAGCTCAGAAAATTTAACAAGTCCACTGATGAAGAGTTTTTAAATTCTAATGGGTAATTCTTTGTCCATTAATGTCAATTGGAGATTTTGCCATTAACTTCAGTGAGACAAGGCTTTTGCCTCATGAAAGGATTACCAGGGAAATGATTGAACTACTAAGCCTGTTGTTCTGGCTCCCCATGTGCAAGTGAGAAGGCCCAGCTGATATTCTGAGTCTCCCAGGGAATGAAAAAAAGCCCAGCAGTCCTGCTCCCCACGTCTCTTGCAGTGAAGAAAAGCCCTGCCAGGCTTGATCCCTGGCACAAAGTGCAACCTTGTTTCTCTCATTTCATTGAAACACTTCTGCTTTATTTATTGGTATATGTTTGAAAACTGATGATTTTTCTGCATTCTTTCTAAAAAATCCTTTTTAATCAAGTAAAAACTTACAAATAAGAAAAAGTAGAATTCCGACTTTAAACGCAGTGGTTTGCTTTCTTTTTAACTAAAAATTAAAATCCCAGACATTGAGCCAGAACCTTAGCTAGTATAAAGTGGTATAACTCTGTTGAAGTCGGTGAACTATGCTGCTTGACACCTCTAGTAACATGGCGAGGGATGCAGACTCCATATTTGAAATAATACATATTAAAAGGCATGTATTTTGAAACGGTTCCCCTAATTCATTATAAAAAGGTTGTGCTTTTTGTTTCAGAGTGCTCTTTAACTTTTCAAAAGGCTTTGACTGTGTAAATATAGTGTACTGATTGTGAATAGTTAGAGGCAGTGCATACGCGTGTGAGTATAAAATGGAGGCATATGTAGCAGTAACTATGAATACATAAAGGAGGATACACAGATTCACATTTCTGTGGCACTCACGTGTCTGGATGGCAACATGATCCATATTTATTTGGTGCGGAGGAAGTAGCTAGATTTATTTTCATGCTACAATTTGGAGATTGATGGGGAGGATACACAGCAGGGACAGTTAGGGAACATATGTGAAAGCCGTGACAGTGGGTATGTTAATGTAGATAGGAGGAGGCGGTCCATACAGCTGTGACAGGGGTTATATCAGTGGAGGGACAGGGCAGGGGCTATAGGGCAGAGACAGTGGCTATGTCAGTGGACGGTAGGGGTGTATATAGCAGTGACAGGGGTACGGCAGTGGAGGGTAGGGGATATAGAGCAGTGCCAGTGGATATATCAGTGGGGTATGGGGAAGGGGGCTATAGGGCAGTGACAGTAGCTATGTCAATGGGGGCTATAGGGCATTGCCGGTGGGTATGTCAGTGGGTATGTCAGAGGGGGCAAAAGAGCAGTGCCAGTGGTATGTCAGCAGAGGCTATAGGGCAGTGTCAGTGGATATGTAAGTGGGGAGTAGCAAGGGGCTATAAGGCAGTGCCAGTTGGTATGTCAGCGGGGGGCAGGGCAGGGGCTATAGGGCAGTGCCAGTGGGAATGTCAGCAGGGTCTATAGGGCTGTGCCAGTAGGGGTGGGGAGTGGGCTATAGAGCAGTGACAGTGAGCCTGTCAATGCAGGGGTAGGAGGGAACTATAGGGCAGTGCCATGGGGTAGGTCAGTGGTGGGCAGGGGCCATAGGGCAGTGCCATGGGGTATGTCAGCGTGGGGTGTGGGAGGGAGTGACAGTGCAATGCCAGTGGAGGTGGGAAGGTGGCTATAGGGCAGTGCCAGTGGGTATGTCAATGGGGGGCTACAGGGCAGTGCCAGTGGGGGTGGGGAGGGGGCTATAGAGAAGTGCCAGTGGATGAGTAGTGGGGGGCTATAGGGCAGTGCAAGTGGGTATGTCCATGGGTGGTAGCAGGGGGCTATAGGGCAGTGCCAGTGGTGAGGTAGGAGGGGGCTACAGGGCAGTGTCAATGGGTATGTCATTGAGGAAGTAGCAGGGGGCTATAGGGCAGTGCCAGGGGGCCGGGAAAGGGGTTATTAGGTAGTGCCAGTGGGGGCAGGGAGGGAGGTATAGTGCTGTGTCAGTGGGAGAGTTGGAGGGGGCTATAGGGCAGTGCCGGGGGGGATGAGCAGGGGGCTATAGAGCACTGCCAGTGTGGGGGGCTATTAAGCGGTGTCAATGGGGAGTAGCAGGAGGCTATAGGGCCGTGCCAGTGGGGGTTAGCGGGGCGGGGGCTATAGGCCAGTGGGGTTAGCATGGCGGGGGTTATAGGACAGTGCCAGTGGAGGTTAGCGGGGAGGGGACTACAGGGCAGTGCCAGTGGGGTTAGCGGGGCAGGGGCTATAGGGCAGTGCCAGTGGGGTTGGCGGGGCGGGGGCCATAGGGCAGTGCCAGTGGGGTTTAGCGGGGAGGGGGCTATAGGGCAGTGCCAGTGGGGGTTGGCGGGGCGGGGGCTATAGGGCAGTGCCGGGGGCGTTGGCGGGGCGGGGGCCATAGGGCAGTGCCAGTGGGGTTTAGTGGGGAGGGGGCTATAGGGCAGTGCCAGTGGGGGTTGGCGGGGCGGGGGCTATAGGGCAGTGCCGGGGGCGTTGGCGGGGCGGGGGCCATAGGGCAGTGCCAGTGGGTTTAGCGGGGAGGGGGCTATAGGGCACTGCCAGTGGGGGTTGGCGGGGCGGGGGCTATAGGGCAGTGCGGGGGCGTTGGCGGGGCGGGGGCCATAGGGCAGTGCCAGTGGGTTTAGCGGGGAGGGGGCTATAGGGCAGAGCCAGTGGGGGCTGGGAGGGGACTATAGGGCAGTGCCAGTGGGGTTTAGCGGGGAGGGGGCTATAGGGCAGTGCCAGTGGGGGTTGGCGGGGCGGGGGCTATAGGGCAGTGCCAGTGGGGGTTGGCGGGGAGGGGGCTATAGGGCAGTGCCAGCGGGGGTTGGCGGGGCGGGGGCTATAGGGCAGTGCCGGGGGCTTTGGCGGGGCGGGGGCCATAGGGCAGTGCCAGTGGGGTTTAGCGGGGCGGGGGCTATAGGGCAGAGCCAGTGGGGGCTGGGAGGGGACTATAGGGCAGTGCCAGTGGGGGTTGGCGGGGCGGGGGCCATAGGGCAGTGCCAGTGGGTTTAGCGGGGCGGGGGCTATAGGGCAGTGCCAGTGGGGGTTGGCGGGGCGGGGGCTATAGGGCAGTGCGGGGGCGTTGGCGGGGCGGGGGCCATAGGGCAGTGCCAGTGGGTTTAGCGGGGAGGTGACACGCAGCCCCCAGACTCTGCCCAGTGCAGGCGGCGCCCGGCCCGTTCACACGGAGCACGCGGGTCCCCAACCCGCGCTGGAATTACCTCCCTCCGCAGCACATGACCCGGAACGCGGGTCTGGAGCTCCCGGGAGCTGAGCGCGCGGGGCTGTGGCGAGGTGCGGGCGGGCAGCGAGGAGCCTTGTCGGAGCAGCCGTGCCCTGCTCCCGGCCGGGGGAGCCACTCGGGAGGAGCCGCCAGCAGCAGCAGCGGCAGCCCAGATGTGCAGCGAGGCGGCCGGGCAGGTAAGGCACAGCTGGCTCCTGCTCTCCTTGGCACTGGTGCCGCTATATGCCCAGCATCGCCCAGCTCGCCGGGCGCTCGGGAGAGATCCGTTTAGCAGAAGAGTTTCTCGCTCTGTCTCCCTTAAACAACCCTCCGGCTCTTGCCAGCCAGCCCCGGGACAGCGGCACATCACCGAGTCCCTTCGTGCATTTCTATGTATTTTAAAACGTCTCAGTAAAATATAATCCCGCTTTTAAAACTTTGCAGCGGGTTTGTGTTCCAGCAGGCGTCAATGCACGGTATTGGGCTTTAAACCATACCTGTACTGTAGGTAACAAATTATGATAAGGATGGAATTGTGATACTTCGGGGGAATTTTAACCCACCCCGTTAGACTTTTAGCTATTCCAGCTGCTTAACTTTTTAAGTAGGTCTGTTATTGCTGCCAAGTACAAACAGAGTGATAGCTTTGATGACCAGCTGGTTCATGCAGATATTTTAGAGAATGGTTATTTCCTATGTAGCCTTGGTTAATGGTCATTCTTAAGTACAAAACATGTACAACTTTCTCCTCCTCTCTAAAATCTCTGTGGATTTGTTTCCATATAGTTGGCATACAGTTCTTTATGTCAGAAAAGCAGACGGCTAACATCTCCAGTTCTGTATGGGAGAGGTGCTATCGTGCTGGATAAAGTGTATGAGTTACTGGGATGCTTAATTTGCCTCCCCCCCCCTTTCTTTTATGATTCATCAAATGTTGTCTGAGAGACAGGTGATGATGGTGCTAAAATGCTAAAGACAATAATCCCCTGGATAGTTGCAAAGAAGACACATATAGTTACAATCCCAAATTTCAAAGCAACTGGATCTTATATTGATGTCTCATTATGGTAATAAATAAATCTTAGCATGAAACATGATTCTTTAGGCACTGTAATTTTAAAATTTTAGGGCATATCTACAGCCCTTTCAAGTCAGTGGGAGTTTTTCCATTGACTTTAATGGGATTTGGATCAAGCCTTTAATGATCAATCAAATTCCAATTGGTGTAAAACCAATGCAAGGTAAATATATTTCAGGGATCATTATTATTTATTGTTAACCAGATGTATATCCTGCTGGGCTACTTCCGTCTTTTTTTTAAGCTCTATCTCAGATGGACGCTTTGCTCTGAGCAAGTGGGGTCAGGAATGTCCCCTTGAATCTGTAAGGAAATTGTATGAAAGAAATACATTTAAAAAATGGGTTGGCCCATTTCCCTCAACTGGGCTGTCTTCTCTTCACCTTTGCTGTGTCTTTTAACATAGGAGACAGTGGGCTGCTGCTGGCAGCTGCAGGATGAAGTCGCCTCCCTGCTGTATGTCCCTTTCTTCCCAGACAACCGGACAGGAGCCAGGGGACAGCACATCGCTGGGTTCCTTGGAGTCCAGCGTCTTCTGCAGTGAGGAGGAGCAGGGGCCCTTGCTGCAGAAAGTTGACCCCTCCTTGGACTGTTTCACCATCAATGTGGGTGGCAGCCGCTTCGTACTGTCCCAGCAAACTCTGTCTTGCTACCCAGACACCCGGCTCGGCAAGCTGGCCGTGGTGGTGTCCGCTGCCCGGGATGTAGCCTCTAGCCTCCTGGAGCTCTGCGACGATGCCAACCTGGTGGAGAACGAGTATTTCTTCGACCGGAGCTCGCAGGCGTTTCGCTACATCCTGAACTATTACCAGACAGGGAGGTTGCATGTGATGGAGCAGCTGTGCGCCCTCTCCTTCCTGCAGGAGATCCAGTACTGGGGTCTGGACGAGCTCAGCATCGACTCCTGCTGCAGAGACAGGTGAGCACTGGGAAAAGGAGGAAAATAATAATGTGGGCTGGATGCTCTCAGTATCAACTCCTGCTGCAGGGAAAGGCAGGCTCTGGGGTGTGGAGGGAAGAGATCCAGCAGTGTGGGTTGGAGGAATTCAGCATCAACTGCACTTACAGGGGTAGATGGGTGCTGGGGAAGGAGCTGAGCTGCACAAACTCAGCACCAACTCCCACTACATGGACAAGTGGATATTGGATGTGGGAGGGAAAAGGTTGGAAGAGGTCAGTGGAGACTGTTACTAGAGGGGAGGTTGGTACTGGGGGCAGGATGATGAGATTCAGTATGGGAGCAGTGGCTGGGCAAATGCTGCATTGACTTCTGCTAAAGGGACGGGTGGCACTGGGAGTTCTGGGTGGGAGGAGGAGGAGGCAGAAGGAAATGCCTGGGGGGGACAGGCTGAGCCAGAAGTGACAGCAGATGAAAATGGTAAATAGGGACGAGGAGAAGGTGGACATCTGTGACGTTTGTGCTAGGATATTTTTATTCTTTTAATTCTATTGGTTGTGGTTAATTTTGGTTACTGGTTTATTTGTTAATATTGAAGTGTGGGGGTGTTCTAAAAATGATAAATAAAAAATCCAAAATACTTACATTAAAATCATTATAATCAGATGAATGTGATACAAAAACCAGTGCACACCTGCACTGCCTGACAGTCCAATAGTATCTATTCCAGAATGGCTTCAAGGTGCTACTCGATTTCACTGATTTCTTAATAGATTTTCAGGTCAGAAAGGATCACTATGACCATCTAGTCTGACCTGCATAACACAGGCCATAGAATCACATCTAGTAATTCCTGCATCATGCCCTTATCCTGTGGCTGAGCTGGGACATATTTTTTGAAAGCCTTCTAACCTTGATTTAAAGACTGATGAAAATCCACCACATCCCTTGGTATGAGGCTTGACTATCAACAGCGATCAATAAATGTACTGACTACCAGCATGTATATATGGAAAAAAGGATTGTCTCATGCTTCTTGGTAATCTCCTTGTTTGAAGAAAATGTTCCATAAATATGGCCCTGATTCAGCAAAATATTTAGCACATGCTTAAAATCCATAATAACTACTCAACAAAGTTGGAGAATTGTTTTGCTGAATCAGGACCTAAATGTTTAAATAAGGTGTAATTAACAGATATAATAAAATAGGTTCTTGAGCTATTGGTATGTTTTGGACAAAGGATTATAAAGGTATAAAGGATTATATACCTCCCTTCTAAAGCAATGTAATAAAAATTAAGTAAAATATTATTAATAAAAATGACAAGATGGTTTAGAAACATAGGGCCTGTCATAACTATAAAGGGAAGGGTAACAGCTGTCCTGTGTACAGTACTATAAAATCCCTCCTGGCCAGAGACTCCAAAATCCTTTTCCCTGTAAAGGGTTAAGAAGCTCAGGTAACCTGGCTGGCATCTGACCTAAAGGACCAATAAGGGGACAAGATACTTTCAAATCTTTGGGGGGGGGGGAAAGGCTTTTGTTTGTGTTCTTTGTTTTGGTTGGGTGTTCGCTCTCGGGACTGAGAGGGACCAGACATCAATCCAGGTTCTCCACATCTTTCTAAACAAGTCTCTCCTATTTCAAACTTGTAAGTAAATAGCCAGGCAAGGCATGTTAGTTTTCCTTTGTTTTCTCAACTTGTAAATGTACCTTTTACTAGAGTGTTTATCTTTGTTTGCTGTACTTTGAACCCAAAACTAGAGGGGAGTCCTCTAAGCTCTTTAAGTTTGATTACCCTGTAAGGTTAATTTCCATACTGATTTTACAGAGATGATTTTTACCTTTTTCTTTAATTAAAAGCCTTCTTTTTAAGAACCTGATTGATTTTTCCTTGTTTTAAGATCCAAGGGGTTTGGATCTTGATTCACCAGGAGTTGGTGAGAGGAAGGAGGGGAATGGTTAGTTTCTCCTTGTTTTAGATCCCAGGGGGGTTGGAACTGTATTCACCAGGAGTTGGTGGGAGGAAGGAGGGGAATGGTTAATTTCTCCTTGTTTTAAGATCCAAGGGGTTTGGATCTGTATTCACCAGGGAATTGGTGAAGGTTTTTCAAGGCTTCCCAGGGAGGGAATCCATTGGAAATGGTGGCAGCGGGACCAAAGCTAAGCTGGTAGTTAAGCTTAGAAGTTTTCATGCAGGCCCCTACATTTGTACCCTAAAGTTCAAAGTGGGGATACAGCCTTGACAGGGCCTGATTCTGCCAGTCTTACATGAGCATCCCCTACTCTCACAGTTTGTCCCACTGACGTTAAGAGTAGAATCATAGAATTAGGACTGGAAGGGACCTCAAGAGGTTATCTAGTCCAGTCCCCTGCACTCAAGGCAGGACTAAGTATTATCTAGACCAGGAGTCGGCAACCTTTCAGAAGTGGTGTGCTGAGTCTTCATTTATTCACTCTAATTTAAGGTTTCGCGTGCCAGTAATACATTGTAACATTATATATTATATAAGTCTATGATATATAACTAAACAATTGTTGTATGTAAAGTAGATAAGGTTTTTAAAATGTTTAAGAAGCTTCATTTAAAATTAAATTAAAATACAGAACCCCCCGGACTGGTGGCCAGGACCCGGGCAGTGTGAGTGCCACTGAAAATGAGCTTGTGTGCCGCCTTCGGCACGTGTGCCGCAGGTTGCCTACCCCGATCTAGACCATCCCTGACAGGTGTTTGTCTACCCTGCTCTTAAAAAACCTCCATTGATGGAGATTCCATACCTCCCTAGGCAACTTATTCCAGTGCCTAACCACTCTGACAATTAGGAAGTTTTTTTCCTAATGGGCAACCTAAATCACCCTTGCTGCAATTTAAGCCCATTGCTTTTTGCCTTTTCTCAGAGGTTAAGGAAATGTATCAAATTCCCTTTAGGAAGATTTACTCTGGTTGCAGGGGGTTTTTCATGTGAAAGGCAGTTTCCATAATAGTGCAAAAATTGTCATTCAAGGTTTATATTTTGGGTTGGATTCCCTGGGCAGGTACTTCAGGAGGAAGGAACTGAGTGAAGCTTTGGATATCAAGAAAGATGCAGAAGAGCTGGATGCCCAGGATGAAGAAGAGGATTTCTCCGGGAGTCTCTGTCCCAGTGTCAGGCAGAGGCTCTGGGAGATGCTGGAGAAGCCTCGCTCTTCTGTAGCTGCCAGGACTTTTGGCACTCTCTCTATGGCCTTTGTTGTCGTGTCCATTGCCAATATGGCCTTGATTTCTGTGGAGCTGAGCTGGTTGGCACCCCCACTACTGGACGCCCTGGAGTATGTGTGCATTGTCTGGTTCACAGCGGAGTTTGCCCTGCGGCTCCTGTGCACACGGGATCGGTGCCGCTTCCTGAGGAGCGTGGCGAACATCATAGACCTGCTGGCCATTTTACCCTTCTACATCACCCTGCTGGTGGAGAGCATGTGCGGTGGGGAGAGCTCTCAAGAGCTGGAGAATGTGGGGCGCATCGTCCAGGTGCTGAGGCTGCTCAGAGCTCTGCGTATGTTGAAGCTGGGCAGACATTCCACAGGTACCTTTAGCACATAGATTTAACATAATATTGGTTTTAGCGTTTCACAAGCCATAAGAGGTCAGAAGAAATTAACCAAGCAAGTTAAATGTACAGACACATAGTAACCCTTATAGATTATCCGGGGTGCTGTTGCCTCAGTAATAAAACTGAATCTGCATAGAAGGGATGGAAGGAAATGACCAGTTGGTCAAAAACACTAGATACATACTCAGGGTGGCTACTCCCCCGCTGCTCCTGCCGCTGCGACTACCCTCCAATGTTAGTGCACTAGCTAGCAGAGCTAGTCTGGGAATGGAATTGACACCTGCAGCTCGAAGTGTAGCAGATCCTATGACGGCTCCTAGTGGCAATTCCCCAGGTTTGTAATGACAATTGTTGACATCAGATAACTTCACTTTGAAATTTGGGGTCAGACCTTTCTATCTTTCATATGTTTATTTAAAAACCATTCAGGAAATTATTGTCCTATTGGTTTAGCATCGCCTGTCTCTCTCCCATATGGAGTTTAGTGATTTCTTGTCGTTGAAAGGGAAAAAATTGAATTAATCTTATCAAAACCTGATAACTCTCCTAGTCTAAGAGCGAAGTATCACATCACCATTAAAACTGAAAATAGTAGTCCATTTCTTTAGCATACAGAATTAGATGCCACTTAACTACACATGTAAACGGCTCCGAAGAGGTTAAATGCCAGTGGTGATAATTGTATACTTTTTGAAATGTAAGTTTTACCAGTCGCCCAGGCTCAGAGCAGTAAATCAAAAACTGCAGCTCGTTATAATTTGAATGTTGTCGGAAACAGTTATCTTCTGGCAGAGCAGGCGCTGCTATTAACATAAACCTAGTAAATCAGAATGGAAATATACACTGTACAGATCTGGAGCCTGTTTCCTGCTAGTTAAAGATGACAAAATGGTGAGGGTTTTTCATTTTGATTCTAACGCATACATAAACATAGTCATTAATATGGAAAGTTCTGCACACAGACGGGATCATCCATAATCACATCTCCCCCTCCCACCTACAAGCAGAGTCACCTACCTGTATGACATCATCCCTGGGATATTGTAGAGACCCCTTTTGCACAGTTGGGATCCACTCCAGCGGAGTGGATGGGGATGGGGCAGGCTCGGGGAAGGGACGGGAACCCTGCTGTGCGTAGCAGGGTGTGGCAGAAAAATGCTCAACTTGCCCTGCACATTTTGTGACGAAATGGCAGAGCCAAACTATTCCTGTGGGTGGGGGTGATAAAGACAGGACACAACTATGCCTCTGCAAAAGCCGAGCTATGTTTGGGGAAGGGATGTGGTCAGAAAGGGGACATAAAGCAGGCTGTGAAGGCTGAGCAGTTGGATTTGATACACCTATTCAACCTAGCACTTCCCCAGCATAGGCCTAGTGGCACAAAGGGCCAGGGCCACTGCTCTGCCTCATCTAGACTCACCGTTACTGGCACCCCTCATGCTACTGGCAGTGCTACCAAGACTCACTCCTTGCACTCCCCAGCACCTACAGCGAAGTTATTGCAGCCCTCCTCACAGGAGGAAAGCAGGACTCCCTAAGGCCTTTCTGCTCAACCTCAATGTGCTTGTGTTGGAGCAACCATGGTTTGGCTTGGCCAGATAAATAATTTGAAAAGAATTGCTTTCATATGGTAAGAAATTACAAAACCTGCACAGCCACTGACACCTACTGATCACTGAGAACATGCTTATTGTGTGCCCTTTAACTTGTGTTTGGCTAAAGCATATCTTCCAGAAAAGCATCCACCCTTGAACTGAAGACATCAAAAGATGAATCTACCACTTTCCTTCATAGTTTCATCCAATAACTAATCACCATCACAGTAAAAATGTGCGCCTTCTTTCCAATTTGAAGTTGTCTGGCTTTGACTTTCAGGCACTGATTCTTCTTATGCCTTTCTCTGCCAGATTAAAAAGCCATTTAGTACCTGGTGTTTGCTCCCTACGAAGACACTTACACATTGCAATCAAGTCACCACTTGATCTTCTATTTGCTCAACGAAACAGGTTGAGCTTTTTAAGTCTGTAAGGCATTTTTTCCAGCCCTCGGATCATTTTAGTGGCTTATTTCTGCATCCTCTCCAATTTTTCAACATGTTTTTAAATATGGACACCAGAACTATGTACAGTATTCCAGTATCAGTCTTACCAATGCCATATACAGAGGTAAAATCACCTCTCTGCACCTACTCACTACACCCCTATTTATAAATCCAGCAAACAAAAACATGGGAAGAGAGCCCTGAAATTCACTAATGCTTTCAAAAAGAACAATGCTTTATTTAACTTGTAACACTTCCCCTCTGGGTCACTGAAAAACTAATTACTCACTCATCTCTTCTAGTTGTTAGTTTTGCAAGGTGCTCAATGCCACTAACTTCCTTGCAAATTGAGGGTTATCAGAGCTGGTCCTTAGGACTGGTCTACATGCAGCTTTTGTACCATTATAACTATATTGAGTGATATAGGTAAAGGTGATACAGCCCCTAGTGTGGATGAATTTATACCAGTATAAAGGTGCTTATATGGTATAGCTTATTCCCCTACATTTACAGGAGTATGCTATACCAGTATGAACACCTAAACCAATATAGTTATAGTGCTACAAAAACTGTGTGTAGACAAGCCCTTAGTTAGGTAGGGTGGAGGAAAAGAAAAAATCTCTAAAAAACAAGGAGCCCAATTGCACTCTCTGAAGTGCATGCATCAAACCAGGGGCTTTGTGTGTGCACTGGGAAATAGAGATTGGCCCAAAAGCACCAAGAAATCTTAAACACATTTATGTCTCAAACTCCCAGAGATTCCAATGGCTGTCTGAGACCTGCAAAAATGTATGAGTTCAACCTTAGGGCTGGTCCCCACTTAGTCCGGACTTCGGACTAAGGTACGCAAATTCAGCTACGTTAATAACGTAGCTGAATTCGAAGTACCTTAGTCCGAACTTACCGCGGTCCAGATGCGGCCGGAAGTCTCCCCCCGTCAACGCCGCGTACTCCTCTCGGCGAGCTGGAGTACCGGCGCCGACTGTGAGCACTTCCGGGATCGATCCGGGATCGATTTATCGCGTCTTAACCAGACGCGATAAATCGATCCCAGAACATCGATGGCGTGCCGCCGGACCAGCCGGTAAGTGAAGACTAGGCCTTAGTTTCCAACATTATTTGGTTTAGTTGGAGCTCAGTGGGGGTAATTTGTAAGCATTGCATTTCTCCCCCTCAATAAGAAAAACAATATTAGTTATTTAAAAAATTAGTGAGAGAAACACTTTATCAGAAATCATAAAGTCCTCAGTGATCAAGAAGATATAATACAGAGACCCAAGTTATCATAACTGGCTTTAGAGGATGCCCTGTTTTGTGGATATATTTTGTTTTTCATTTGTGTGCCTATGGCATTTCTTCCTTTGCAGTGTTATTGTGTTTGCTTTTTCACTCCTGCATACCCTAGAGGGGGAGGGGCAAAGAGCGACCACATGTGCACACTTGTCTTTGTCCTGTGCAAGTCTCTGCACACTAATGCTCCCTCCCCCTACCCACTCAGCTTTTGCATAGGGGTGCAAGTGAGGCAAAGGGGTTTGTGAAGTTGGACAATGCCTGATCCTATCCCCCAAATTGAATGGCTCATTTCCCTCATAACAAGTTACTCCAACTACATTGTAATTGAAGGGATGTACCTGGCAGAGCTGGCAGTAACCAGCATAAGAGAGGAAGGCATGAGATGTGTATCTCCCACTCCTGTCTTTGAATGTCTTCCCCCTCACTCTAATATGATTCATGATCAGGCCCTTATTAATTTGTATACTGGACACCAATATCTATTCTTTTCCATTTCAAGATAGGGACCATAAATCAGAGACCTCTGTGTTTTATTTCTTGAATAATCATGTTTTTCCAATGGTTCTCCAAACAGCATTGCCTCCTCATAAAGGCATTCCTGAGGTTGAAACATAAAACGCAAAGTGTCTAGCTTTCAGAACAAGTGCTTCTTAACAGAGGTATGAAGACTGTTACATGGATCAACCTACTGACAGGATTTCTTGTGTTCCAGGCTTGCGATCTCTTGGGATGACTATTGCACAGTGCTACGAAGAGGTTGGCCTGCTGCTGCTTTTTCTTTCTGTGGGAATATCTATATTTTCCACGGTGGAGTATTTTGTTGAACAAGGTGTCCCTGGCACAACTTTCACAAGTGTGCCCTGTGCATGGTGGTGGGCAACAACTTCCATGACAACCGTTGGTTACGGCGACATTAGACCAGACACTACCACTGGCAAGGTAGTGGCCTTTATGTGTATATTATCGGGGATATTGGTCTTGGCTTTGCCTATAGCTATAATAAATGACCGTTTTTCTGCTTGTTATTTTACACTGAAGATAAAGGAGGCTGCTCTTCGACAGCGTGAAGCTTTAAAGAAGCTCACAAAGAACACATCCACTGACTCAAATATCAATGTTAATTTGCGAGACATATATGCTCGCAGTATCATGGATATGTTACGGTTAAGAAGCAGAGAGAGAGCAAGCACCAGGAGCAGTGGTGGAGATGATTTTTGGTTTTGACTTTATAAAATCTTGTATAACATACAGACTACTTCAAGGTGTAGTAGTGAATGGTAGGACAGCTGTCATTTTACATTATTCACTCTTAGCATATTTGCTCTCCAATTTGCAATTTTATTTTCTTGGTGCATTTAAGATAACTAGTGTAGGCCAAAGGCATAACTCAAAAACTCTCAAGGGGCTTTGAAACTAATTTTCACAATTGGTTCTTGAACTGGAAAAATATAGGGGACCCATCAAAGTAAAATAATGATCCAAATCTTTGTCTATGAATCGTATGTCCTTGCTAACATACAGTAATAAAGTTTTACACCCTTCCCCCCCTCAAAAAAAAAAAACGGGGGGAGGAGGCTTTTGGTGGAAAGGATGAGGAAATTAAAAATACTTGAAAAGAAAGACGCTTAAGGAGTAAAGCACTGGTGACATTTCTAATGGCTTTTACATTTTGTATTATTGTTTGTAGATGTAAACAAGAGTCAAGGGGCTGATCCTTGTCCCCATTCTGGCCTCCATCTGCTACAATATCAGTGGCATAGAGGGGCCACAATAGGCTGGGGGAAAATTTTCCCCAGTTCAGGAGAAGCATAGAGCTAGCATAAGCAGGCACCCTCACATGCCCCAGTGTAGGGCACATGTTTATGTCAGGACTGGTGATGAAAAGAGGTATGGCTGCTCTATATTATACAGATTCTGGGTTGCTGTACAGTCCAGCCTCTCAGGATACTCTAACTTACATCAGGGTCTGTATCAGCATCTGCAGCACAAAAGTGGCTTTTGTTTCTGTTCCTTGTGTATTGTGCTATCAAGAGGCACTGCCTGGAAGCTACCATCATGGAGTTCAAGACAAATGTTGCCTCTATTTGTCTATATAAGCACTTTTCTCAGTTTTGAGGGGACACTGAATTAAAAAATCCTGTATTTAGAAACTGAGGCATCAAAAATTCCAGGGGAAGAATTTAATTTATTTTAATTAACTGAGTCCTTGCCGAAAGCATCAGGTTGACATCAGAAAATGCAGAAGTTCTCTTTTTAATCACAAAGGAAATAGACACTTGTTTCAGCTTAGCCCATAGAAATCAGTAGAAGTTTTGGGTGGCTCAGGGCTCCAAGATCAGGTCTAAATAAGTTAATAGTTCTCACTGAGGCATTAGAGAAATCCTAAATGAAATACATGCATGCTCCCCCCTCCCCCCTAAAAAACAACATTATGGAATGCTCATGAGATGTTGTATACAGATCTTTTTGGTGTGGGAGGGTCGGTTATAGGTCTAGTTAGACAACAAAAAAATTGAAACTTTCCTTAGTTACTCCCCCCATACGCTTTTTAGCAAAATGGAGTGTTGCTTAAATCTAATTTGCATTGCCTAAGGGCCAAGGACCTGTAGAAATAACTTATCAATATGATAAACTAAATCAAAAGCTTCAAACCACCTGATTTCTTAACTCTTATGGATAATACAAGCACAAGTGTATGCACCAGTTTACTGCGTGTGTTTGAAATAAAATTAAACAAAGACATAAAAACAACCATATAGTAACTGCAGCTAATCTGACTTGCTGCATTATTCAGGACACCTAAACAAAATTTGCTTTTAGGACATATAAATGGATGAACAAAGTTGCTTTTAAGAAACATTAAATAACTCCTATTTTGAATTATTAATATGATTATCTTGCTATTGAACAAAAACTACATTACAAGATTGTACAGCTGTGTCAGAAAACAATTACAGGGCTCCATCATGCATGCAACTCTAATAGAAATTCAACACAAAACTTAACCATTTCCTATTAGTTTTGCCCAGCAATTTGGTTTTGGAACAATCTAACAAGTCTGTTGGGCTACTGATTCCAACTGGCAAGATTGCATCTGATCCTGCTTCAACTGAAATGGACTAGATGCAGAAAGTACTGGGTGAGGT
Organism: Malaclemys terrapin pileata; assembly: GCF_027887155.1. NCBI lineage: Eukaryota > Metazoa > Chordata > Testudines > Emydidae > Malaclemys > Malaclemys terrapin. Next base: position 31,278,688 of record NC_071506.1, read on the forward strand.
TCTATGCCCCATTATGCAAAGTGACAGACTAGATGATGATAAAGGTCCCATCTGGCCTAAAAAACTATTGGATCTTGCTGCTTGCCATACTTAGAATAGACATGTATAGGGAGGGAATCCATTCCATGTAAGCTTCCACACTGTACAGAGGCCCGCTGAATGAGGTAAGAGATTGCATGCAGCGCACAGTCAACTTGTGGAACTCCTTACCTGAGGAGGTAGTGAAGGCTAGGACTATAACAGAGTCTAAAAGAGAACTGGATAAATTCATGGTGGTTAAGTCCATTAATGGCTATTAGCCAGGACAGGTAAGGAATGGTGTCCCTAGCCTCTGTCTGTCAGAGGGAGGAGATGGATGGCAGGAGAGAGATCACTTGATCATTGCCTGTTAGGTTCACTCCCTCTGGGGCACCAGGCATTGGCCACTGTCGGTAGACAGGATACTGGGCTAGATGGACCTTTGGTCTGACCCGGTAAGGCCTTTCTTATGTTCTTATGAGAAAAGATAGGGCAGCAGCAATTACATACAAGGGGGAAGCGAGATTTGCACTCCCTTTGCCAGCAGGGGCTTTTCATGTGCAGGGAAAAACGGACAATGTTTGCACAGTTGACCTCCCTCTGAATTCTTGTTGGGGGAGGGGAGTTTTTATCTGCAGCCTGTACTGAACTCTGTCAAAAAAGGCTTACTGGAGCAGTGTGCTGGGCATCATGCCTTCTCCAGGCAGAGTTTTAATTTCTCTCTCAGAATATCTGTTCCTGACTTCTTCCCCCAATCTAGTGATAAAGGTTCCTTTATAGTGAAGTCAGACGTAAAAACTTACCAAATAGCTCTTCCGAGGTAACCATGCCTTCATTTTCAGGACTCCTACTTTGAAATTCTGGAGTTCGCCAGTCATGTCAATTGCACAGTGTCTTGTTATCAAGGCAGATGTCAATAAAATTATGGGTGGAGGCTATCAAAAGTCAATTCTGAATTGATCTTCAAGACAGATCTTCAAGACAAAAAGACTAGAGCACTAGCCCACTCTGTCAGTGAGCACTACAAGAGAATGCAACTGTAAAATGTAAAAATATTCCCTAAAAAAACAGATACTGAAAATAGCTCAATCTCCATTTAGGCACCAGAATCAGTGGCAAGATTTAAAAAGAAGCTCAGCATGTTGGGAGCTAAGCTTTTTTAAAAATCTGGCCATAAATGTCACGGTGGGAGCTACTAGGTTTCCGAGGACAGTAAAGAATTTGGCCCACGATGGAGAATACTTCTGGAGCCAGTAAAATCTCTAAAATTGCAATTACCTTTATAAGTGCAACCACTGTAAAATGCTATTCATTTTCGTTCTTGATTTAGCCAATACTATATCATGACTGGGGTACCGGGGAGCCCACTGAGATTGCTCCATTAGGGCAACCTGCAAAGAATGGGGCAGACAATCCCCAAAACTGGTGGCTATTCCAATACATAGCTAGCCACCAAGACTAACAACAAAACAGCTTCTACAATACCTTACTAGCTACCCAGAAGCCAAAAATACTGTTCCCTTAAAGCAATCCAGCCTTGGGTTTCCTTCCAGACAGTCAAGTCAAATATGATGAGGATTACTAAAAATCTTGTTCATCATATAAAAAGTTCTACCAATCCCAAAGGATTGGACACATTACCCACCTGGTCAATGAATATTTCAGATCTTACCCAAATGCACGCCTACAGTCAATTCTTATTAAATAAACTAAAACTTATTTAAAAAGAAAAGAGAGAGAGTATTGGTTACAAGGTTATTATACATACTGACATTAATAGAGTCCTTAGGTCATTTTCATAGTAGAGATAGTGAGCTCTGGAATTGCAGAGAGTCCTTTGTCTATGTGTATTTCATAGATTCTAAGCCAGAAGGGACCCTGTGATCATCTGCTGTGCCCTTCTGTATAACACAGGCCTTAGAGCTGCCCCAAAAATAATTGCTATTTGAATTAGAGCATATCTTTTAAAAAAATCTTAACTTGATTTTAAAATTGCCCATGTTAGAGAATCCATCATGACCTTTGGTAGACTGTTCCAATGGTTAACTACCTTCACTGTTAAAAATGTCCACGTTATTTCCAGTCTGAATTTGTCCCACTTCAGGGGCACTGGAGCATGTTATACCTTTCTCTGGTAGGTTGAAGAGCTCATTATCAAATTTTTGGCCCCCCCTGTAAGTTCAAGCACCCCATTCACATTGCATTGTGGAGATCAAGGTGGTGTTTGACTCTGAAAGAGAATCACTTTGAAACTCACAGGCCTCCTAGAATGTCCCGAACCTTATATGATGACTCCTTGTTTCTGTAAATGGGAAAAGAGGCATATTCTTCCAAATTAGGTCAGGTGTTCAATCAGGATGCATTGTCACCCTAGAACTCTTCGATGCCGCCATAGACCGCATGCTTAACCAGACACTAATTAATGCATTTTAGGCATACATCTTGATATGAACCTCACCGGCACTGATTTTGCTGGTGATATAACTCTAGTCATATCATGAATGGGCAAACTGGTTGCAGCACTTAAAACCATGGAAAGCTCAGTGGCAAAAGTTGGCCTAAAAATTAATTGGGTAAAACCAAAACTCTTCCAGTCAGTGATTTCAAACACTCTGCAGATTCTAGCATCTTAGTGGGTGACCACCTATCTCAGCCTGGGTAGTCCATAACATTGATGGCATCAAGAAAGAACTTGAAGCTCACATTGCAAAAGCATCATCAGTAACGGGTGCTTTATCTAGAATGTCTTTTGCAAACCAAATAACTTGGTAAATAGAGAGACAAAGTTGAGGATATATATTGCTTTGTTGGTCCCTATTCTGATCTATGAGAGTGAAACACAGCCCCCCACTGCCAAGTTTGAAAATAAGTTAGACACCATTCAGGTGAAGCATGATCAAAAACATCAAATGGCACAAATTCAAGTCAAATTCAGAGATCTTCTTCCTTAAAAAACATGTCCCACTCTCTCAAATGGTTGCCCAATGCTCTTTAAGGTGGTATGGGCATCTGCTCTGAATGCCTACCAATTTCCTTGCAAGAATAATCTTCAACTTTGACACAACAAAAGCAGGATGAAAAAGAACCCCTTGAATACCTAAAACATGATGGCTGGATGGCATCAGACACCTGTCCCTCACAGGCATCCTACCCTGTATCCCGCCAGACATGCCATCATGAAGGCACATAACACATTCAATGGCCTCTATGCTGTCCAAGCAACAGCATGGGAGCTAACCTAGTCATGTAGAACTAATCTAGTCATGATCAAGTCACCCCTTAACCATCTCTTTGTTGAGCTTAGTAGATTGAGTTCCTTGAGTCACTATATAGCATGTTTTCCAATCCTTTAATAATTTTCATGTCTCTTCTCTGAACCCTCTCCTGCACAATTCCAGAAGGATATTGATAAATAGACCAGAACTGGACGCTGTATTTCAGTAGCAGTCACACTAGTGCCAAATATAGAGGTAAAATAACCTTTCTACTCCCACGTGAGATTCCGTTTATGCAGCCAAGAATCACTTTAGCCCTTTTGGTCAGTGTCGCACAGGGAGCTCATGTTCAACTGATTATCCACTACAACCACCAAATGTTTTTCAGAATCACTGTTTCCCAAAATAGCATACCCATCCTGTAAGAATGGCCTACATTCTTGTTTTCTAAATGTATACATTTACCTTTGGTTGTATTAAAATGCATATTAATATACCTATCTCATAGAGCTGGAAGCGACCTTGAAAAGTCATTGAGTCCAGTCCCCTGCCTTCACTAGCAGGACCAAATACTGATTTTGCCCCAGATCCCTATATGGCCCTCTCAAGGATTGAACTCATAACTCAGCATTTAGCAGGCCAATGCTCAAACCACTGAGCTATCCCTCCCGTTTGCTTGTTTCCAGCTTACTGACTGATCCAGATCACTCTGTATCAGTGGCCTGTCCTCTTCATTATTTTCCACCCCCTCAATCTTTGTGTCATCTGCAAACTTTATCAGTGATGATTTTATGTTGCAGGCCATTGATAAAAATGTTAAATAGCAGAGGGGCAAGAATTGAACCCTGCGGGACCCCACTAGAAAAGCACCCACTCAATGATGATTCCCTCTTTACGATTACATTTTGAGGTCTATCAGTTAGCAAGTTTTCAATCCGTTCAATGTGTTTCATATTAATTTTCTATCATTCTAGAGTTTTTTGAGAGGCTAGTTGCTATTTTACAAAGTTAAGATTCTAGTCCTCTGCAGCAGACATTGTCAGTAATTCCAGTTGTGAAGGGAAGGAAACAATCTCTCTAATGTCATAGAGGCAGGAGGTGAGTGAGAAGTTGAACACCTATTGCTTCCCCCCCTCCCTCAGAGCCCTAACAAGTTGCCTCCAAGACATGTCTGATCTCTGACATCCCAAGGGTACAGATTCCAAAGTAGGCCAGAGGTTACTTTTGTTCTTCTTAAAAGAAGCCCCCTACGTATCCTTAAACAATCATATATTCGAGTAAATGTGCTTATTGGACTGAGTGAAGTCCATGTGCACAAGACAGAATTGAAAGCAATAAATTTTATTTCAACATGAGATCAATTTCTTCATCAAGGCAGGAAAGCATCATTGTTCACCCTTTTATAACTTTGTGGAATTTTTAAAATTAAATGTGTGTACTTTTGAATAATACATCAAATATTACAATTTGGTCTATTAGTTTAATGTATTCTTTCCACCTCTGATTAATTGCTTTGGAAAGACATTTTATTTCCAAACTTTGTGCAGCAGAACTGAACCTTCGGAAATGGATTTTTGACCATGGCTTAACCTCTTTCCTGTTTCATAATGTAAAATGAACACATTTCTATGGGAAGCTTGTAAGAGAATTCATAACAGGTTATTGAAATTGTTACTGGAAACAAAAATAAAGACCTGAATGAGCCCAGTTTTTGTGTTTTCAAACATGAATAAGAAAGAGAAGATTTTAGCAAGCAATTGCCTGAAACACTGATCAGTTTGGCCATGGCCCAATCATTTTTTGGCTGGACCAAACCTGAATGCTGCTGTGATACCACACACCAGGTTGCGATGCCACTCACTCACATTTGGAGGGGCTGGGTATAGGGGCTCATGGGCCAGGATAGTCAGGCTCTTGGTGGGGGAGGAGGTGCCTTAAAGGGGAAAAGGAGGGTCAGGCAGGGGGGAGGGGAATCTATGCCCCCTTCCATACACACACACTTTAAATGATGCTCCACAGCCCCTTGACTTAATAAATGAACAGTTAAGTATTGTAGAGCATGGGATCTCAAACTTCATTGCACCGTGACCTCCTTCTAACAACAAAAATTACTACATGACCCCAGGATGGGGGGAATGAAGCCTGAGCCCTCCCAGGTCCCATCAGCCCCAGGCAGGGTTGCCTATAAACTGAACCCTGCCACCCTGGACTGAAGCCCTCAGGCTTCAACTTTGTCCCTGGGCAGTGGAGCTCAGGCTTTAGCCTCGACCCCAGCAAGTCTAACGCCAGCCCTGGTGACCTCATTAAGGGCTTTGGGGTCCCAACCCACAGTTTGAGAACTGCTGTTGTAGAGGACTGTATCATTCTCTAACTGACCAGATTTCTGAACTGTAGTTCTCAGCCTGATGAATGAAATATGTGGTAGCATTATGCATTCAAAACATATTAAAGAATTAAGAATGTTCATAGACTATAAAGCCAAAAGGGACCATTGTGACCTAGTCTGATATCTACAGGACTTCCCTGATTTACTTCCTTGATTAATTTTCAGAGAGCCCATAAAAGTCAAAGTATTAATACATCCATGCTCAAGAATTATTGCCCAACAGAATGACACTCACAATACTGATATTACCTTCACTCCTAAAACCAAAAACAAAAACCCTACTCCAAACAGAGTTATGAATAAGACTAAGATTTTGTCATGCATATGGTTAGTAAAAATCACAGACAGGTCACGGGCAATAAAGAAAAATTAACGGAAGCCTGTGACCTATCCATGACTGTTACTAAAATATACATGACCAAATGGGGAGCTGAGGGGTCCGCACACTACCCCTGGGGGCCTGGCTGGGAGCTGCAGGATGCCCCCGCTGCCCATGGTGGCCAGGAACTCCGGGGCACCCTGACTGCCCGCTGCAGCTCTGAGCTCCTGGGGACCCCACAGCCTATGGCAGCTGAGTGCTGCAGGGCTCCCCAGCCGCCCATGGCGGCTCCAATCTCCCGGTGCACCCTGGCTGCCCATGGCAGCTCCGAGCTCCCAAGGCACCCTCGCTGCCTGCGGCAGCTCTGAGCTCCTGGGGGCCCTGCCGCCTGTGGTGGCCAAGAGTGGCAGGACTCCCCCGCTGCCAGCAATGTCCGGGAGCTGTGGGGCATTCTCTCCCCTGCCTGCAGCAGCTGGGAGCTCAGGGCCCACAGTTCCCAGCCACTACGGGCGATGGGGGGACTCTGCAGCTCCCAGGCGCTGCAGGCTCAAGTCACGGCAGTCTGTGGAAGTCACGGATTCCATGACTTCCATGACCTCCATGACAAAATCATAGCCCTAGTAAGACCCCCCACAAACAGAGAAGTGCCAGGGACTCTAGGAAGTCTACTAGGGATTTCACTATTGCTATTGATTACATGTGGAAGGCACTCAAATACTCTGGTGATGAGCAGCCCCGAGATAAATTATAAATAAATAAATTAAATTAATGGAGATATCCCATCTCCTAGAACTGGAAGGGACCTTGAAAGGTCATTGAGTCCAGCCCCCTGCCTTCACTAGCAGGACCAAGTACTGATTTTGCCCCAGATCCCTAAGTGGCCCCCTCAAGGATTGAACGCTCAACCCTGGGTTTAGCAGACCAATGCTCAAACCACTGAGCTATCCCTCCCCCCAATAGAGAGATTATAGGTAGAATCATTATCAATGTTTAGTATTTGGGGGGAAAGAACGTACTATACTAAGTATTCAGTGATAAAAATGTCATACCTAGCCTCATGCAGTACAACGAGAGCTTCTGAACCACACACACAGAAACAGCTTCATAGCTGCCCCCTACAGCCAAAGACCAGCACCAAATATATATATTGAGAAGATGAGGAACAACTATAGGGAGAAGAGCAGATGTACTGAGTTCCCAGTTCTCCCATATGTCACTACTCTCAGTCCCGTCATCCCCTCCCCGCTGCAGGTCAGTGTCTGCCAAATCAATAGAAGTTGCTCGCCTGCTTTCTGACCACAGGACACACTACAGGTAAAACCACCATTTACATCACTGCAGACTTTGACATATTGTAGTAACTAAAGGGAGTAGAAGAAGTAAGAGGTTTGGGGGACTCACTGTCTTCCTGAGCTTCGATAATTATCATTATTATTATTTGTATTCTCATAAGCACATACAAATCCCTGTCATGGAAAAGGACCCCATTGTGCTGGGCACTGTACAAACACAGAACAAAAAGACAATCCTTGCCCACAGAACTTACAATCTCAGTAAACAGAACAAGCCTACGATCAGATTCACTGTGTAAAAGAAGGACATTTCATACAGTAACTTTTGTTTGTATTTGTTCATCACTGGTAGAACTCCATTGATTTAATGGAGCTCCAGGAGGGAGCCCACTGTTCTGTGGGCTGATGGCCAAAGGGACTCTTTCAGTGCTATGTGTGGGGGTTGAGGTGAATGTTCTGCCTGTGATATGGCAGCAAATAGATCCAAATCTGATATGTAAAATTATGGACTTTACTATGCAGACTGATTCCTTCTGCATGGAGATGAAGCCAGCCCACCTGCGCTAAGGGCTTTGTAATGGAAATGTTGGCAGACTCCACTATGCCGTGCCAGTGGGCATTACTGTGAGTTGCATTGTGCTGCAAACACATTAGCTGTCCAGCAAGAGACTTGATAAGAACAGATGTGATGACACATGAGACACAAATGAAAAAGGAAAGGGGCTTCTAATCGTCAACCATCATCAGGCTTTCAGTGTGGCTCAGAGTTAGCATGCTTCCCATATCAATTATTTAATGTTTTTAGAGTTCAACACAAGTGCAGCTAGCATAGGCAATGCATCCATTACAGAAATGATATGTATCATGGGAGTCAGTTATTCAAGATCCTTCTGCTCCAGGCATGTTACTCCCCCATGCAGAAAACTGTACCTTGGACCAATCACGTCTAAAGATCCCTGTCGCACGTTCCACCACGAGTACTGAATCTATCTTCCGGCAGGCGAGTCGGGAAGGTTTTCTTTAATTATGTTTCCACCAATATCTTCTTAGGGCAGAATGTGATTCTCTCCTCTGCTTCTTTTTATATCTCATATCTAGGGCAGATTGTGCCAGATAGGCACAGAACTGTGCAAGATGTATTATAAAGCCACATGGCCCCTAGAGGGGCAGAATTGGGCCCTAATCTCAGCTGGTGCCTCTAAGCACTACCATAATGCAAATACTAATAGTAAGATGCACATGTAGCTGTTACAATAGTCTCAGCTACAGCTAGCTGCACACGTATCAGTTACAGTATCCTATACTGTATGTTGTAAGCCAAATTCAGCTTTAAATTACACTTGTGCAACCCCTTGACTTTGTACATGTATAGCTAAAAGCCCAGATATGCTCTAGAAATAGTACAGGACCTTTTAAACATTTTTAAAGGCTGACAGTACTTGATATGACATTCCAGACAGAGACTTTCATCCAGACTATTTTATTTCATCACCTAGTTTTCAGTGCATACAGATTTTCAACTAGCAAACTAATCTACTAAGTAAAGAGAAGATTTTAGCAACATTTATTAGGTGAGAAGTCTAAATATGGGGTGTAACCTGCAAATATACAATGGTTTGCCAATTATAACAAGACTTAAAAGAAGCTCTTGAGAGATCAACCAAACTGTAAAAATGAAAAAAGGTAAAAGGTAGAAAGTATTTACTTATAAAATCAGAAAGAAAGAGGTATACTAATAACAATTCATCTTAAAATGAAACCAAGTTTAACATGCAAGATCCAACTTTCAGATATTAAAGGATCTTAAATGAGATGAAATTACTAGTCATATACTGGATAAGACCTATTTTAAGTACTGCTGCTGTATCTGAAGTCCTCACTTCAGGGGAACTTATTCATAATATTGGTGATCCAACAGTGCTTTTTAATTCTGAGTCAGTTTCTTATTACATGACATTACTAGGATCCTCACACTGAAGCGCAATGTCCTGTCTTAAAGGCTCCAAGCAGTAAAGCTCTTCTAGCAAGTTTGCTATCACTTTTATGTCTAAATGGTAATTCCTTTGGTAACAGGGCTAAATTTAGGTCTTGAGCAACACAGAGCCACATGCCTAAAAAGCAGCGCCAGAAGTAAGCTGTGGATTGCAACTTCTGCACAAACCCAAAAAACTATGAAGCTACCTCCATTGGAGCCACCAATGGCTGGTAGTCCAGAGTTAGACTTAGGTTGTTGCCTGGGATAGTGAACACAAGTGACTCTGTAGACCAGAGTGCTTAGTGCACTCACCCGGGCTATAGAAGACCTGCCTTCAAGTCCCTGTTCCAAGGACTATGTCATCATTTATACAAGGTGGAACAGCTTCTACAGAAGAGATTGAAAGGAGGGTATAAGGGGGACACCACCAAAACCTCATCCTCCAACTCTGCTTTTTAGGGGGCCCAATCTTTAGGCGTGCTCTAAGGTCATCTCTGAGCATGCCTAGCAAATTGGGCCCCACAGGCAAGATAAGTGGGGAACAGCTAGTGTGAGGATCCTGCTGGGCCTTAGGCTTGAGCTCAGTGCCGAGCATCAGGACTTAGGCAGTTGCGTGCTTACCCAGCTGCAGAAATGTAGGTGCCATGGTGATTTTATGAGCAGAAATATAGGTGCCAAGGGAATTTAAGCATCTACAGGGTTAGGTGGCAGTTGAGCAGGGGGTCTGAGGATCTAAATTTTGGACGTAGGTGCTTAAAGCGGCAGTTAAGCACCTAAATCCCTTAGTGGATCTAGCCTTAGGGCCTGTATTTTACACATACTGTTGAATTGGCCCATATATTTTACATAGGAAAAATAATAATTTACTGAGGGTTTACTATATTTCATAACTGGGAAGGCTTCCCATGAATTTATCCATAGCACACAGCTGTAGTTCTAGGCCATGTAAACAGAATGGTGTATTTTCCTCTAAAGAAAGGTTAGACTTAGTTACCACCCTGCATATGAATAGTTTTAGATTATAGAACTTCCAAGAAGAGATCTTGTTCACAGGAAATCTGTATTGTATCCAACCTGTCTGAATGTTTCTTTTGATCATGTAAAGATATGGAGCTAGATTCTCAGCTGCTGTAAATTGGCGTAGCTCCACTGAAGTTAATGGAATTATGCTAATTTACCCCAAATGAGAATCTGGCCCATAATTTATAACTAGATCGTTATTTACTACTTCCCCTCAGATTCTTATGGGTAAGAAACCATGGAAACTGCGCGCCTGTCTCATGGGACACATTATGGGAAGGGAGCCAGGTGACTAGGATATCTGTCCCAGGGGACAAAGTGCCAATCCATAAGGGGAAAAACATGGCAGCTGGGTGTAAACATAATACATACAAATCATTTAAAATGTTTATTCTTTTTCTTTTAAGGAAAAGGAGTTCTCAAGCATTGTGTTTGATTTTTTTTAAGAAAAAAACAAGTGAACATTCAAACAGTTATTGGAAACAGGATGATACTTTGCCAAATTCACCCCATCCAGTCCCACTCTGACATACACAGAGTGGGCTCTTTTCAAGTGAATGACCATTGTATGCAGAATATTTGGGGATTTTGATTGCACACTTTGATCCACGGTTCAAAGGCTGAGTGGTGCTTTTGCTTCAGCCTACTGAGAATTGTAATATCTGTATGATATTGTAATGTACTCTTACCTTACTGGCATGACAAGGAAATGATAAAAATAAGAAGCCAATCATACCAGTGTATTCGATGGTACTCATTGACACTGATATAGTACAACTGGTGGCCAGCCAGAAAGTTGTATTGATGTGGTCACAGAAACAATGAGACACAAACCATAGTAAGGTTAATGCACTGCAATTTTAAAACTATTATTCAGCTGGGAAACCACCCCAGATTACCAGCAGGGTTGTTCCAATGCCGATCTCACTGGCACCAATGGCACTGAGTACCATAAACCAGAGGGTGAGGGTGAAGACTGTGTCCAAGGACCCTAACTGGAAGCCAGAGTCCTGACCTGCTCTCCTCCTGCATGCCCCTGATAGGAGAAGTAATGAAAGACGATGAAAGACCCACAGTGAGCGGGACATGGAGGCAAACCCTCTCACAACGCAATACTGTGCACAGGCAGCCCACTGGTTTCCAGGGACCTCAGATCAAATACTTTCTAACCCACCAACAGCACTCAAAACCTGCTGAAGTTGTGACAATTATCATTTAAATCCCCCAAACCAGACCTCAGGATGCTGATGGAAGGTGAAGAAAAACCCACATGGCAATTTGCCAATTTTGCCAGGTGGGAAAGATTCCTTCCAGGCCCCAGAACTGGTGACCAGCCTAGCCCCTGGCATCCTGAGAGATCCAGCCTACTGGGGGAGAGAAGGGTCCCTGAAAATGGCTATCTGGGGTAAGCAGCCAATTGTAGCCACACCCTTCCCACTCCAGATAGGAGTCAATCAACCAACACCACTGGTGCCTGGGACAGGCTTTAAAGTACCAGGCAAACTAGTTGAAACAATAGTAAAGAATACAATAGCCAGACACATAGAAGAACATAAATTGTTGGGCAAAAGTCAACATGGTTTCTGTAAAGGGAAATCATGTCTTACTAATCTATTGGAGTTCTTTGAAGGGGTCAACAAACATGTGGACAAGGGGGATCCAGTGGACATAGTGTACTTAGATTTCCAGAAAGCCTTTGACAAGGTCCCTCACCAAAGGCTTGTACGTAAATTATGAGATGGGATAAGAGGGAAGATCCTTTCATGGATTGAGAACTGGTTAAAAGACAGGGAACAAAGGGTAGGAATTAATGGTAAATTTTCAGAATGAAGAGGGGTAACTATGCTGTTCCCCAAGGGTCAGTCCTAGGACCAATCCTATTCAACTTATTAATAAATGATCTGGAGAAAGGGGTAAACAGTGAGGTGGCAAAGTTTGCAGATGATACTAAACTGCTCAAGATAGTTAAGACCAAAACAGATTGTGAAGAACTTCAAAAAGATCTCACAAAACTAAGTGACTGGGCAACAAAATGGCAAATGAAAATTAATGTGGATAAATGTAAAGTAATGCACATTGGAAAAAATAACCCCAACTATACATACAATATTATGGGGGCTAATTTAGCTACAACTAATCAGAAAAGAGATCTTGGAGTCATTGTGGGTAGTTCTCTGAAGACGTCCACGCAGTGTGCAGCAGCAGTCAAAAAAGCAAACAGGATGTTAGGAATCATTAAAAAAGGAATAGAGAATAAGATGAAGAATATCTTATTGCCCTTATATAAATCGATGGTACGCCCTCATCTTGACTACTGTGTACAGATGTGGCCTCCTCATCTCAAAAAAGATATACTGGCACTAGAAAAGGTTCAGAGAAGGGCAACTAAAATGATTAGGGGTTTGGAACGGGTCCCATATGAGGAGAGATTAAAGAGGCTAGGACTTTCAGCTTGGAAAAGAGGAGACTAAGGGGGGATATGATAGAGGTATATAAAATCATGAGTGGTGTGGAGAAAGTGAATAAGGAAAAGTTATTTACTTGTTCCCATAAGAACTAGGAGCCACCAAATGAAATTAATGGGAAGCAGGTTTAAAACAAATAAAAGGAAGTTCTTCTTCATACAGCACACAGTCAACCTGTGGAACTCCTTGCCTGAGAAGGTTCTGTAGGCTAGGACTATAACAGGGTTTAAAAAGAGAACTAGATAAATTCATGGTGGTTAAGTCCATTAATGGCTCTTAGCCAGGATGGGTAAGGAATGGTGTCCCTAGCCTCTGTTTGTCAGAAGGTGGAGATGGATGGCAGGAGAGAGATCACTTGATCATTAGCTGTTAGGTTCACTCCCTCTGGGGCACCTGGCATTGGTCACTGTCGGTAGACAGGATACTGGGCTGGATGGACCTTTGGTCTGACCCAGTATGGACATTCTTATGTTCCATTCTTAAAGCCTGTGTTCAGATGAAGCCTGTGATGCCACACACAATCACGATACTTTGCAGTGTGAGGATGGTTAGAGAAGGAGGAAGAGAAAGAAGTTCACACACACACATTCTCTCTCTCTGAAGGTATTGGGAAAGCAAAGGAAGCACAAATACCACAGCCTCAGTGGCTCCTGGTTGAGAGCTGTCCCCTCATCCTGATCCCAGAGGGAGCCTCCACTGCTCCCAGCCCTATCAGAGCTGGACCCAGCTCCTGAGGTGAGGGTTTGTAGCAAGCATTTTAATGCTACTTTATGCCAATAAATGTTGATGTTAAATAATACAGGGTGAAATTCAACCAGAAATGGACAGACCACACAAGGCCCAAGTAAATGATCTTGGCACAGAGGATGTACAGAAAGGTCAGAGAGATGGAATCCTCCACCCCAGCCTGGAGTGAGGCTTTAGGACAGAAACTCTGCCACACTGCAGCCACTTGCCACCTGCTGTAAATGCGCTGATCTTTGTGCTTCTCTTGCGGTTCAGTATATTGGGTACTTGGATGCACAAGTTTTCTGACCCACTGCAAATGCCCCGACCCACTCCCGGCTCAGCCTAAAATACTTCCTGTGGGTTGCCGCAGAGAGAGCCTCCATAAACCAGGGATTGTCTCTTGCATAGGCTCCCATGGCTGCCCCTGATTCCAAGCAGCCATTCCATTGTTTTTGTGTATGGAGAGGCAGGAATTGCCATATCATTTTAAGCCATTGACCAGGCTTTTCATCTTTCCATTCCCAGGGTTGGAATCAGTTTCTCTTCTTTACGCAGGCAGCGGATGCTGCCAATTTCCTATAGACCCCTTTTTAATTTGTCAGGGTGTGCCTAGAGAGTTCTGGAGGGTCTTGTAAACAAACAATTAAAAACAACTTGGATTCTAATTCTGTTTCCTGAAAGGTTAAGTCTGGATTTCAATATGCATCTGATGCTGCTGCTACAGCAGCCAAACCTGTAAACAATATTATTAGTCATGGACAACGCATGAGGACTGTGCGTACCACTTTGATTAAAGATTGAAATGAAACCCTTGTCAGAATATATTTACTTGCTTTCAACTAATTTAGACTCCATAACACCAGTGTTGTTTCAGGGGCCTTACTCTGTCTGAAAAGATAAGTACACCAGCCTGCTATGATTTTAAATGTATGCATAAGGTGATCCCACCTGGAGATCTATGCTGTTTGTCATACACATTTCAGTACTGTGACCTGAACTGCACCTTCTGGTATGGTACCTGCTGAGAACACCTTATTTGTGCAGGTTTGATCCTGCTCCTGTCAAAGTCAAAGTCAAAACTACCATTAATTTCAGTAGTGCTAGACTGAAGCTCAGGAGTTTCTGCAGAACCGATTTGATGAAATTCAGGATGGTTCTGTTTTTTAATTTTCAGTGGCTCTTAAAACTAGAGAAATCAAAAGGAGTGGTTCTTGTAGTACAGGATTGCTAAACCCAGGAAAATATGCCGGATTTATGCATTACTGCTTTGTGCAAGGAGTTACTGTGATACCTAGTGTGGGGGCATATTGGTGTTACTGGGCTAGGTACTGATGAGCAAGCTTTAAAAGATTATATGGAGTTTATGGCTCGATCCTGCTGCCTTTGAAGTTAATAGAAAACTCCCATTGACTTCAGTGGGGAAAGGCCAGGCCTTTATGGCTCAACTTTTCCATACATTCTCCTACCCTACCCTCCACCTTACCTTTGTTATGATGCCAGGTACAGTATCCCCCCACGGTGACATCTGCAGAGGTAGCCTTATGGGCCTGAGACATGGTGGTCTTTTGAACCCAATGGAGGCTGGTTGAGTATGTTGTTCACCTTCTTGGAGGAGGAAATTAGATCCAGCTTGTGTGATTGCTTGGAATTTGGGAGATCACAAATTAGAAGGACCAGCAAAGAGATTTTTGCAAAGTTCTTCACTCTGGAGCCAGACTGAACTGCTTTTAATCAGGCCATTTGGGCTGCAACTGGAGAAATGTACAGCACGTTAGTGACGTTTGTTTAGATGAAGATCTATTGCACTGGAATTTGGCATCTTTTTTTTCCTCTCAACTGAAAAAGTGACTCTGGGCTTGGAATTCATAATTTCTAATTCATCATTGTAGGTCTGTTTGTTTACTTGTGATAAAGAGGGAGTCATTAATAGATGCTGAGGCCTGGTCTACACTAAAAAGTTAGGTCGAAGGAAGCTGCCTTAAGTCGACCTGTTAATGTATGTGTCTACACTACCGGGTCCTTTACACCGACCTAAGTCGCCTCTAATGTCGACTTCTGTAATCCACCTCTGCCTAATATTCATGGGTTGACTGCGAGGTAGTACAGATGCAGCATTGTGTAATTTGACTTAATTGGCTTCCAGATGGTGTCCCACAATGCTCATCTGTGACCGCTCTGGAGATCATTCTCAACTCTGCTGCACTTCAGCCAGGTACACAGGAAACAGCCCCTCCCCTGCTAAAGCCCCGGGAATTTTTGAATTCCCATTTCCTGTTTGATCAGCATTGGGAGCATGCAAGTTGAGCACAGCTGATCGTGGAAACTACACACCCTAAACGCGCTCCAGCCTGGTCTGCACAGGAGGTGGTAGATCTCATCGCTGTATGAGGAGAAGAGTCTATGCAGGAACAGCTCCAATCCAGCAGAAGAAACACTGACATCTATGCAAAGATTGCTAGTGGAATGGGGGGGAAGGGCTACACGAGGGACACACAGCAGGGACGTGTGAAAATAAAAGAACTTCGCCAAGCGTACCAGAAGGCAAGGGAGGCGAACAGTCATTCTGGCGCTGAACCCCACACATGCCAGTTCTACAAGAGCTACATGCGATTCTCAGGTGTGACCCTACCAGCACCCCCACAAGCACCGTGGACACCTCACAGGTGTGTGAGTCTACGGAAAACAAGGAGGACGATATGGTGGATGAGGAAGAGGAGGAGGAGGAGAATGGGAGACAGGTGAGCGGTGGATCCATTCTCCCCGAGAGCCAGGAAATATTTTTAACCCTGGAGCCCTGTGGGTCACAGGACATCATGGTGGCTGACCGTGAGGCTGGGGAAGGCACCTCTTGTGAGTATACAGTTACAATCAAAGTCCAGTTAAACTTTAGCAGGCACACACATTCAGTGGTATTGCATGTTTACTGTGAAGCAAAAGTGAGGTGCTGTGGTTCTCTGCTTACAAGAGGCTACTCCAGCTACACAGAGGGTGCCCCTCTCCCCTGGAAAAGACTGTTTATGTGGACTGGGATAGCCTGGGAATCCTCCATGGATATCTCTATGAAACTTTCATGGAGGTACTCTGCAATCATTTGCAGAAGGTTTCTGGAAAGGGCAGTCTTATTTCTTCCACCATAATAGACACTTTCCCACGCAACTCCTGAATTAATTCTGCTGGCATCCTTGTGGTACAAAGCATAGCAGCATAAGGACCGAATCTATACCCAGACGCTTGCAGCATCTCCTTCCTTTTCACCTCTGTTACCCTCAGGTGACTGATATCACATAGGGTCGCCTAGGGGAAATGGGAGAAGTTCTCATTAAAAGTGCTCTTACAAGAAAAAAAAGGGCATGTAGACCCACCCCACCCCACATTCCAGATCTCCAAACCACGTGGCTGCTAATGTGCCTTTACTGTGCTTGGCATGGGGCGGCAAGTAGTTTAAAGTAGCTGATAGGGGACTGGGGACCCACATGAGAGATTCTGCAATCTGGGAGTGAAAACATTCCTTCACCCCCCCACACACCCAGTTCGTAAACAGCTTCCTGTGGTGCTATGGGGAAGGGCCATTGTTCGACTAGCTACCTCTGCTCCCGACATGAGCCTGCCATAAACGTCATGAAAAGTGCGGTCACCCGTGACACAGGGGGGCACACTCACCATGGCTGGAGCAGAAAAATGGTACAGTGAATGGTTACGGATTCTAATTATGTTATGGCTTGCACCTAGTGTAATAAGGGGTCTTTTTTTTTTTAATGAAAACAGCCTTGCTATGGAAACATTTTATTCGTGTACAATGGCTCCTTTATTTTTTCCCATGACTGACAGCTCAAAATATGTCCTTCGGTGTGTCATCAACACCTGAAAGCAGACTTTCGCTGATTAGAAGGAGAAAGAGAATGTGGGAGGACATGTTCACTGAGATAATGAATGCCTCCAGGACAGCTGACACAGAGCTGAGAGCGTGGAGGATTTCACTGTCCGAGAAGTTAGACATGGACATGGAGAGCAGGAAAGCTTCCAATGAGCAAGAGCGTGCGGCACAGGATGAGATGCTTCGGATTATGAGGGACCAAGCAGACATGTTGAGGTATCTGGTTGAACTGAGGAACAGAAGCAGGAGGGTAGAGTCCCTCTGCAGACCCTGGTGGACAGCCAGCCAGCATCGCCTGGTGCAGAATCACCCTTCCCCAAGCATTCCCTGAGGCATGGGTGAAAAGTCCATTATCCCTTTCACTTAACTCAGGGGGAGGGTACAAGGAACAGAAGGCACCCATTCACAGACCTTTGATGGTCTGGAATGCGATATTGTGTTACATAGCTGAAAATGTTTCTCCTGTTCCAACTTCACAACCCCTTTTCCCCAAGGTTACCTTTTTTTTTTGGTTCTCCCTCTTTACCTATGTTTGTGAAATAAAGTAAATGGATTCGAGAAATAAATGTTCTTTATTGAGTAGAAGCAGTAGGATTGGGTGGTGAGGTTGGCTTTACAGGGACAATGATACAAGGCAGGTGAAGGTTTGGAAAAGCACAATGCAGACAAACAGTTCACATTATTCTGACTCATTATTGAAACAGCTTTTCAAAGCCTCGTGGATATGCAGTGCCCCTTGCTGTGCTCTTCTTATTGCCCTGGTGTCTGGCTGCTCAGAAATGGCTGCCATGCAATCTGTCTCAACTGCCCACCCTTGTGGAAAATTTCCCCCCTTTTTTTCCACAGATATTATGGAGCACACATCAGGCAGCTATAACCATGAGGATGTTCTCTTCACTAAGGTCCAACCTTGTTAGTAAACTTCTCCAGCACCCTTTCAAATGACCAAAGGCTCATTCAACCACCATTCTCCACTTGCTGAGCCTATAGTTGAACTGTTACTTACTGCTGTCCAGACAGCCAGTGTATGTCTTCATGAGCCACGGTAGCAAGGAGTAGACTGGGACCCCCAGGATAACTATAGGCATCTCAACATCGTCAATGTTCATTTTGTGGTCTGGAAAGAAAGTCCCAGATTGCAGCTTTTTGAACAGATCCACATTCCTAAAGATGCGTGTGTCATGAACCTTTCCCAACCATCCTACGTTGATGTCGGTGAAACACCCCCTGTGATCCACAAGCACTTGCAATACCATTGAAAAGTATCCCTTTTGGTTTATGTACTCTTTGGCAAGGTGGTCTGGTGCCGAGATGGGGATATGTGTGCCATCTATCACCCCACTGCAATTAGGGAACCCCATCATGGCAAAACCATCCACTATGTCCTGCACATTTCCAAGACTCACTACCCTTCACAGCAGAAGTCGATTAATGGCCCTGAACACTTGGAGCACAGCAGGTCTTACGGTTGATTTACCTACTCCAAATTGATTCCCACTGAGCCGTAACTGTCTGGCATTGCAAGCTTCCAAATAGTGATTGCCACTCACTTCTCCACTGTCAGAGAAGCTCTCATTTTTGTGCTGCTGAACTGCAGGGCAGGGGAAAGCTCGGCACAAAGTTCCTGGAAGGTGGCCTTCCACATTTGAAAATTCTGCAACCACTGCTCATTATTCAATACCTGCAAAACGATGCGGTCCCACCAGTCAGTGCTTGTTTCACGGGACCAGAAATGGTGCTCAACAGACTACAGCTGCTCTGTGACTGCCAGCAGAAACTGTGAATTGTTTTTTTCAATGGCTTGCAGCAAGGCTGCTTGCAGGACATCACTATGTTCCATGCGGCGGACCCTACTTCGGCTCTGGAAATACTGCGGGAGAAGACACGAGGTGTTTGAAATGCTCACAGCAAGAGTGCACAACTGAGCAGACTCCATGCTTCTCGGGTTATGGCGTATGTGTGGTGGTTTTAAGGCACAAAAACCACTGGGTTGTTTGCCATTGAGTACAGTGAATCATGGGATGCCGATGCAATGTTCCCATTCTCTCCTGCGACAATGTTTTGGTCCCATGAGGCATTGCACAAACTTCTCAAAACACACTGTCAAGTTGCACTTTGGGATAGCAACCCATGATGCATTGCTTTGTGCATCAATGCAGGCACTACTAGTGAGGATGCACTCCATCGAGACAATGAGCATGGTGTGGCCATGCACAATTGACTTAATTAATTCAGAGGCTCGAGGTCGAATTAAAGTCGACTTAATTTTGTAGTGTATACAAGCTCTGAGACTGAAAAGATTTAGAGGTATTATTTGGTTGGGCAGTTCATCATACAGCCTTTTAACTTGCAAGTTGTATCAGTGCTAAAAATTAAAGTGGAAAGTCTAATTGTTTCTATATTTTAACAGGCTTTGATTTCCCTCTCCTTTGCCCTCCCATTGCTAATATATTTTATATAGAACAATTCTTCGGATAAACCAGAAGAATCTGAAAATCTGAAAAGGCTACCAAGATTGAATGGTAAAAAATGTTGTGGGGTTTTAATCTTTATGGTCGTCTTTATTATTTTTTAAATCATTTGCATTTTGCGTATTTAGACAGCCAACATATATTCAGGAAAGTGTTTGTGAAATCTGAATTTTAGCACCAGTTAATCCAAAAATTAATTCCAGACATGAGTTATTTGTTGTTCTCTGGTTAAAAAGTTCCAGTCATCCAATCAGGGAGCAAAAATCAATCATAAAATATGAATAATAAATATTGAATCATTGAAGAGAACATTTCACAAACAACCCAGAGTCTGAAAATTATTCATCCAAATTATTCAGTGACTTCTTCTGAGTAACAAACATATTCGAAGAAAATCAGGTTCAGTGAGCAAATGATTCACTAACCAAAAAGAAGCTACATTAAATGTGAATGTTAATTGTAATAAACAGCTTGATCAGCTGCATGAGTAAGTTGTGGTCTCCTCTCCAATAGTGGAAAATGATGTTCTGATATTTTAAATGATATTTTCATAATCTATATGTTTATTGATGTTATTTAAAATATGGTTAAAATCAATTTTATGTTCCTGGTCCCTTTTTAGTCCCTTTTTAGTCCAGTTGCCAAATGCCAGTTTTCGACAGTAACTTGTTTTACTGTCCATACAATGTGGTTTTAGAGGTTGTTTGTTTTTGTGGATTCTGAATGTTAAGAGCCTACATTTGAAGAAACTGCCTGATGAAACCTTACCACTGCCGAGCATTTTGAAATATGAGAACTTATTACCACTTCCCTCCTGATTCACGAGTCAGGTGACAGTGAGACCACTTTCACCGAATTTTAATTATTTTAATGAAAACTACACATCAATATTTTGTTATGGAACATAATTAGCCAGGATGTACATATGTGATGTCTGTATTAGCAGACCTACCTACCTGGCTAGCACTCAGCCTTCTCCCTGCAAACCAAGACACAAGGCATATACTTCATGTATTCTCAGAGCATGCTCACTTAAATTCTTATGTAGTCACTCATCAGAGTTTTCATATATTACACAATTGTAAACATTAACAGATTATAAACCAAAGACACACCACACACCAAACCCAATAAAAGAAATCCACAAAGAAGAAATTAAGTCAAGAAATGCTTTGTGCATTCCAGGGAGGTGTGTTGAAATGACCTGACAAAGTCAGCTTTAGCATTTGCAGATGAAAACAGCAATGATGACTAGTGACCTGTATTACTCATATCAGGACACTCAACTGTAGTTTGAATGAGAGAGAACACTAATAATCATTTATAATTATTCCAAAATGAAGTATTTGCTTTAATGTATTATTTTATTTTGTTAGCTAGATAGACAGATAGATAGATAGATAATGTATTAATATTTCTCACATTAAAGAGTGGTTTCTATATCAAATAACAATCCAGGTCCATGCTATACCCCCAACCTTCCTCCTCATGTACCCCTATAATTCAAATATGAGATACAGAATCCACCAAAAAAAACCACCTTTGTATGCACCCTAAAGCAAGGTTGACCATGGTGGCTACCGGACTATTTCTGAGATGTATGATCCACCAAGTTTAAGCAAAATCTATTATAGCTACAACTTAGCAAAGGCCACAAACTGAATGACTGAGAGGACTTCCTTTTAAATTATATTTCATATTACTTTTTTTCTGATCCTGAATAGTAAGCAGCTAAAATATACATGCAGCAGCTTTAAATTGCTGGTTCTCAACTAGATGAGGGCGTATCAGTGGGGAGAAGGAAGAAGGAAAGGAACACATAACTGTATAGATGGAAGGTGTTGTTAACTCCTATCTCTCTGGAGACGCTTGACTGACTTCCAACCCAGATGGCTGTGAGAATGCCAATCTGATCTGTTCTGTGATGATATAATGTCATGTTATGGCACAATAGGCTCCAATTAATCAGAACTAATTTTTCAGCGTACTGTTTAATCATTTTCAGTTTACTAGTGACTCATTTTTACATGTCAAGTATTACTCATTGCTGCAGGGGACACAAACAAAGGCCATACCGTAGACCTTTTTCTAAACAAACAATTCCCTGCCAGCAGTGTATCCATCTGTATTTTTTTAAATTGGCCTGGCCCCTCCACCCTTTTCCCCTACCCAGGCAGTGTCACTTCTCCAGGCTTCTGGAGTTACCATAGCCCATCCCCAGTTCTTTCAGATCCCAAAGGCCTCCTCCAAATCAAAATGCCATTGTCTGTTAAATTATTAAACCAAGCAAATTGATGGATTACTTGCCCCTTATTCTTTGAGACACTTCTCATCTCTTCTGGCTACCTCTGAGTCTCTCTCTGTTTTAAGAAACCCCTGTACATTTCTACTCTCCATCCCAGTAGGCCTGGCTGGAACCCTGATCTACAATCCAATCTGCCAGCAAGTTAAAGAAGTATGGATTGGATGAATGGACTATAAAGTGGATAGAAAGATGGCTAGATTGTCAGGCTCAACAGGTAGTGATCAACAGCTCCATATCTAGTTGGCAGCCAGTATCAAGCTGAGTGCTCCAGGGGTCGGTCCTGGGGCCGGTTTTGTTCAACATCTTTATCAATGATCTGGATGAGGGGATTAATTGCATCAGATTGGCATTCTCACACTAAGCTGGGGAGAGAGGTAGATACAATGGGTTTACAGGGAGAGGCTAAGGGAACTGGGGTTATTTACTCTGCAGAAGAGAAAAGTGAGGGGGGATTTGATAGCAGCCTTCAACTACCTGAAGGGGGGTTCCAAAGAGGATGGAGCTCGGCTGTTCTCAGTGGTGGCAGATGACAGAACAAGGAGCAATGGTCTCAAGTTGCAGTGGGGGAGGTCTAGGTTGGATATTAGGAAACATTATTTCACTAGGAGGGTGGTGAAACATTGGAATGGGTTACCGAGGGAGGTGGTGGAATCTCCATCCTTAGAGGTTTTTAAGGCCCAGCTTGACAAAGCCTTGGCTGGGATGATTTAGTTGGTGTTGGTCCTGCTTTGAGCAGGGGATTGGACTAGATGACCTCCTGAGGTCCCTTCCAACCCTAATTTTCTATTATTCTGTCCTGGCACCCACAACTCCCATCCTGCTCTGCTCAGTTGGTTTGGTGAAAGATAGGCTGGCTGGAAGCACACAGCTCCAGCTTGATCCCTCAGTACTGAGGAGAGAGAGGAGTTCCAGGCCACTCTGGTTTCAAGCCTTAGCAGTCTGGGGTTTTGTCACAAATTCCTAAATACCTCTCTGTGCCTCAACATTGGTGTTCTCTTTCACACAAGAAAATCCATTCCAGAAGACCCTAGAACAGTGCTGACCCTGGAGGCTTACTGGGCTAGCACATGTTGTGGTGTGTTGTGAGCAAGACACGAGAAGTCATTCTTCCGCTCTACTCTGCGCTGGTTAGGCCTCAACTGGAGTATTGTATCCAGTTCTGGGCATCGCATTTCAAGAAGGATGTGGAGAAATTGGAGAGGGTCCAGAGAAGAGCAACAAGAATGATTAAAGGTCTTGAGAACATTACCTATGAAGGAAGGCTGAAAGAATTGGGTTTGTTTAGTTTGGAAAAGAGAAGACTGAGAGGGGACATGATAGCAGTTTTCAGGTATCTAAAAGGGTATCATAAGGAAGAGGGAGAAAACTTGCTCATTTTAGCCTCTAAGGATAGAACAAGAAGAAATGGGCTTAAACTGCAGCAAGGGAGGTTTAGGTTGGACATTAGGAAAAAGTTCCTAACTGTCAGGGTGGTTAAACACTGGAATAAATTGCCTAGGGATGTTGTGAAATCTCCATCTCTGGAGATATTTAAGAGTAGGTTAGATAAATGTCTATGGGGGATGATCTAGACAGTATTTGGCCCTGCCATGAGGGCAGGGGACTGGACTTGATGACCTCCAGTCCTAGAATCTATGAATCTATGAATCCCAGTATGCTTATGCTACTGCCACTTTCTACTCTGCCTCTGTTTGAACAATAAGTGTGATGAATATTCTGAAATACCTCATACTGATTTAAAAAGGAATAAAGAAGAAATGGAACTGTCACCTGTCCTTCAGTTATCCAGAGTTCAACACTCTGCTTATTGGGTTTAACAAGGGCTCAGCAATGCATACTGGGATACCATCTGTGTTTTACTCAGAATTTCTGTTTATCAATCTCCCTGGTATAAATCAGTTGGCCATCGTTAAACCTTGACGGTAACTCTCAAAATGGCCCTTTCTGACTTGGAGAAGAAAGGCTGTGGTCAGTGCTGACCTTTTCACAGTTCCCATCTCAATCTTTTCTTCTGCTTTTGAGGAGTACCTTAGAAGGCACAGTCTCTTATCAAAAGTCCATTCTGCTGTAGGATAACATTCAGTGCCTTCATCAGAAGGCCTACTCTGCAAAGTGGCATTTTTTCTTCAACCTATTGGTGGCTGATATTGGCTAAAAGTTTCATTATACATTATAGTGATTGCATATCTATATCACCTGAATTGCAAAAACAAACAACCGTGTTTGGTTTAACAAAACTTAAATATTTCAATCAATTGTTCACTGATACAAGATGACGTGTAATAGTAATAATAATAATACCTAGCTCTTATACAGCACTTTTTGTCAGTAGATCTCAAAGCACTTTACAAAGAAGTCAGTCTCATTATTCTCATTTTACATCTAGGGAAACTGAGGCATGTGACGGTGAAGTGACTTGCCCATGGTTACCCAGAAAGCTAGAAGCAGAGTTGTGAATAGAAACTAAGTCACATCAAATGCTCTAACCACTAGTAAAAACTTCCCATAAGTATGGTTATGTTGCTGTGTTTTTCTATTTCACTTGACAGATGCACAACATTATCTAATCTTTAAGTATCAGAGGGGTAGCCGTGTTAGTCTGACTAACACGGCTACCCCTCTAATACTTGACACCATGCAAGGCACTGCATTTAGCCGTAGGGAATGGAAATCTATCAACCTCATGAAGAACTCTAATCTTTAAGACTCTCTAGGCTTCTGTTCTTACAATAGAAACTGAAGTACTGCTGTATTGAGGCCAGTTGATGCTTGGCTAGTGTCCTCATTCTACTGAAGCTAGAACAAATGGAATGGAACGTCAATACATTCAGCAAATTTGGATTTCTTATCAAGCTTGCAAACATGAGGTAAAGAGCCCTTAAAATTCTAAAATTATTTAGGCAATTTTCATCATTAAACTTCTCCTCTTATTGTGAAATGGTATTAGCACTTAGCAGCACTGGAAAAAACAGTGACATAATTCACCACATTATGCTAGTACAGGTTGAACCTCTCCAGTCCGGCACTCTCTGGTCCGGCAACATCTGTGGTCCAGCATGATTTTATTTTATGTTTATTATGCTTTATCTACTTATTTCCTTGTGCCAAAACAGTAAAATTGTGTAACAACACTAACATTTTGTTATGAAGAGAGCCGGTAAGCCTTGGCTAGGCAGCATTGCAAGCATTGTTCCATTTATTCACCTCAGCGAGATAAAAATAAAAAGAGACCCACTCGCTACATATTGACGTCTCGTGGTTCGGCAAATTCTCTGGTCAGTCAAGTCCTGAGGGTGTACAGGACACAATTCTCCTTCCATTGACTTCAATGGATCCTTTCAATTGACTTAAATGTGAATAAGATCCGATAAATAATGCTCAGGATATATCTGTTGCATGATATTTGTTTCTACAAATGCCATTGAATATTCTCATGCTACATATGGTTGCACCTGAGACTGTGGTCCTGATTCACTCATTGATTTCAATGGAGTTAAACCAGTATAAAGCTGGAATAATGCAGTCATGAATCAGGCTCTGTGGTTAATCCTCTGTTGAGATTACAATATATTGCACAATTGGCACTGATTTCTTAATAAAACTATATCAAGAAAAATGGAAAAGGGAAGAGGAGCCATTTTTCTCAACTGTTGGTTGAACTTTCCATTCCACTCAAGTAACTACTACAAAACACAGATGTTAGGGGTTCAAGCACCTCTTTGAATATGATCATATTCTAAGGCTTCCTTTGAATCACAAAAGGAAAATAATCTGGTACCTAGGATGTGGGCAAGAGTTTGAAAATAGGGCATGTTCCGGAGGTGGGGAATTGACACAATTTTTTTACGACTTTTAAAAAATAAACATTTAGTCAAAAAGGTGCATATGTCACTAGAACTCCAGGGCAATATACTGTAACTAACTAACGAATTATTCTGCTTTTGTGAACCTTGTTATTTTGTTACACGTAAGAAAGCACATTTACTTTTCAGTATTTGTACAGCTGCCACAATATATGAAGCTCAGGTGGCTTTAAAGATACCAAAGACTGTTTAAAAAAAAAATGATAGTTTCTGATGGCTGCCAACTGTCTACATTAATCACTCAGCTCCCCTGGATTTTTAATAATTTTTTTAAAGTAGAAACTTATCTTTAAGCACTACTTTAAAGATTAATGCATTCCCATCATAAGGAAAAACTTTCTGTTTAGCTTCAGGAGTATAATTTTATTTGTCCTTCCTCACAGAATTCATTGAGCCTGCACGGAGGTAATTGAAGGATGAATACATGATTGCTGGGGATGCTTTGCATCATTAGAAGGTGAAAGCAAGTTCAGACTACATTCATTATCTTGTATACACATGGGCCCAGATCTTCAAAGGTTTTTGGAGGCCTCAGTACCTTTGAGCAGCTGGGCCATTGTCACTTTCCTGAGAGTTAATGACTTGTCATTTGTAACAGGCACAAATTGGGACGGGCCTTCAGCTAGAGGGTCTATTAATCATTTGTTCCACTGTATTATCATTGAAATATTATAATTACACACAATTAATGTAGCCCATTTACCTATTTGCCTTATAGCACAAAATTTCCTCTTCAAGATTTTTCTGAAATCATAGTGTTCCCTAACAATATATTCAAAAGTTCAAATTCTGACTTATACCCACCAGGATTAAGGTGAATGTAGTTGTACCAGTTATTAATCAGGGGAGAATCTAGAATGAAGTACCTATCATATACACCTCCAACTTTGTATGTGAGTCTTCTTGAAGATCCTGGATATGATTCTCCACCATTCTTCAAATGTAAATAGGTTCATCAATCCAAATACAAAGGCATGCACCATGTATGGCTCCCTATGTCCACAGGAAGGGTCTGGGACCACTGTAAAGCTGGAGGGAAGGTGATGGTCTTGTCCAGCCCTGACACCTGCTGATCTATTTTATCATTTCAGCACTAACCGATGGTGTAGTCATGGTATGATCAGACCTGAGTCATATGGGACAAAAAAATAGTGCTTTCAAAGAAAAACTACCTAAAGCTGGCTATGAGATCTCATGTGGAAAAGGAAGTAAAGATGTTATGCATAGCCCCCCATAATGATTTAGACTTTCTCCAAACATAAGTTTGCCTGCTGCTCAATAGATAGGATAATTGATATTTTGGTCTCTGTGCCTCTGTTTACCCATGGAGCTATTATTTCTCTGTGTCATTCTCAGCAGTACTGTCTGTTTGGAATAATATTCCAAAAAGCTGCATTATTATTCCTTCAGTACCACCTGTTGCAGATGGCACTAAATCCCCATATCACAGGCAATGTGGGTATTAGTGTTCAATTTTTTCAATAGGAAGGATTTCATTTTAACAAAAATCAAGATTTTGGACTATTTTAGATGGATCCTGTTGACAATTACCTAATATTTTCTATTCTAACTCTGAAAGTTGTTCCCAGGGGGAGGAGGTGGTATATTTAACTTCTCTATTGATTATGTTTTTGAACCCTACTTCCTGGAAAATGTCCATATGAGTGTTAGTACATAAGCAGAAATTCACATGGTCCTTTTCTCCTCTGCTCACTTACCCTTTTTCCCTTACCCAATGATGCGTCGCTCATTCTCATCTCGCACCACAGGCTGGCAAGTGCAATAAGTGACAAATAATGAAGACTGGGGTACAAGTATCCTCAGAGGTTGTGAAAAAAATCTTGCTTTTTTGTTCATTGCAGCTGAATAGTAAGAAGAGGGAAAGCAGCAGAAAATAGCACTGACTGACTAGCTGTCCTTAAACACGTAGTGAGGAACCATCTTCATTAATTAGAAAAGCTGAACTCTACAGAATAAAAATAACTAAAGTAGTCCCAGCGTATGGTTCCCCTCCTGCACAGAAATTTTCATTTTTAGTGTGACTTAATGGATCATATAATTGTAGCAATATCCATTTACATTAGAGTCCAGGGGACTCTCTTTTAATATAGTTTGTTCAATGCTCAGCGGTGCTAAAAGAAAGTTTAGGTTGCAAAGTCAAGCACTACAAAATTTTTTAAATGCCAGACTTATGATTTCCTATGTAAGCTTAGGCCTTGTGTACACTACGCAGTTTCATTGACAAAAGTCAGCTTTCATTGATAAATCAGTGGAGGTATATGTCACGGAGTGTGGGGAAGTCAGGGCCCGGCACCCCTCTTCCTGAGATTCACCGTGACTCTCAGCCAGCCAGTAAAACAGAAGGTTTATTAGACAACAGGAACACAGACCCAAGCAGCGCGTGTAGGTACAACCAGAACCCCTCAATCAAGTCCTTCTGGGGGGTTCAGGGAGCTTAGACCCCAGCTTGGGGTTCCCTGCGTTGCACCACCCAGCCCAAACTGAAACTAAAAATTCCTCCAGCAGCTTTCTCCCCCTTCCCCTCTGCTCCTCCTCTCCTTTGTTCAGTCTCTGGGGCAGAAGGTGTCACTTCTCCCAACCCCCCTCTTGGCTCAGGTTACAGCTCAGGTAGCTTCCTTCTCATCCCCAATGTAACTCCCAGGCAACATTCCCAGATCAAATCCGCTCCGCTCCCTGCTCCGTCACAGAATATACACTACAATGCTCCTCTCACCAATTTAATGCTCCTGCTATGCCAATAAGATAAAACCATCTCAATGAGAGGCATAGAGGTTTCTGTGGCAAAGTCAAATTAACACAGTTTCAGTGTAGGCACTGTGCTTGCTTATGTTGCCATAAATGGCCTCCAGGAGTTGTCCCACAATGCCCATTCTTACCGCTCTGGTCAGCAGTTCAAATTCCGCTGCCCTGCAGCCAGGTACACAGGCATCTACCCATTCCCCTTTAAAGACCAGGAATTTTTGAAATTCCACTTCCTGTTTGCACTGCATGGAGAGCTCACATTGTATCTTTCCAGCCGACCAGAGTGGCTCCATGAAGCAAATGTTCTCCTGCTGGAAGTATGCTGCAGTTGTTGGATCTGTGGGGAGTGGAGGCTGTGCAGTTCCAGCTCTGCTCCAGCTATAGGTGCTGGAACAATTTGTATAGTGGGGGTGCTCAGAGCTATTGAAAAAAACTGTAAACCCTGTATATGATGAAAACCACTTCAAGCCAGTGCTGCAGCACCCTCAGCACCCCAAGTTCCAGCACCTCTGGCTCCAGCGGTAGTAAATACGATATCTACAGGTAGATGTCTCATGGCATGCTGGAGAAGGGTCATGAACGAGACATGCAGCAGTCCTATGCGAGGATCAAATTGCTGATGCAGGTATACCAGAAGGCCAGGGAGGCAAACCGTCACTCTGGTGCTGTGCCGAAGACCTGCTGCTTCTACAAAGAGCAGGACACATCCTCGGAGGCAATCCCCACCTCCACCACCAAGAGCCCTGTGAATACATGGGGGGGATGGAGACAGCAGCCAGCGGACTCAACCCCGAGGACGAAGTGGTGGACAAGGAAGTGGAGTTGGAGGATGAGGTGGAACAGGTGACAAGGTCGTCTGGTAGCGTGGCGAGCCAGGACCTCTTCTCAATTCTGGAGAGTTCAAGCCAGTCCCAGCAGTCTGGCTTGGGTGTACATGATGCAGGAGAAGGGAGCTCTGGTAAGTGCTCATTTTGATTTGATACTGCTCAATTACATGAGGTAAAGCTGTCCTTTGTCTCGTTATATGTTAGAAGTGGGTTAAGGGATAGCAATGTACAAGACTAGCAGTGTTTGTGTCTGCTTCTCTTTCCCATGTGTAGCTATGTAGTGGGGGCCCTGCAGAGCAGTGTGTTAATGCACACCAAGATTTCACAGGAATCCACCAGAGAAATTTCTAGGAAACTTTCCTGGAAATACTTGCTAATCCTCTCCCAAACGTTCCTTGGCTGAACTGCTTTCTTTCTTCCCCTGCTGTAGGAAACTTTGCCATGCCAATTGGCAATCACTGTGCAGGGACCAAAGCAGCACACAGGAGAGCAGCATACGGACCCGGTCTGAAACCATGCACATGCAGGAAATGCACCCATGCATCCTTGTTTACCCTCAGGAGTGAGATATCGGCTTCAATTACCCCTGCCTGTGGAAAATGGTGGCAGAATTTACAATAGTGTCCCTAGTCCCTTGCAGTGATTCCCTTTAAAAAACACCTAGACCCTTTGCCCCATCTTGGAGCTTCCCTCCTCCCTGGGCTGAACTCACCATGTTTAGGGAGCTCACTGAGCTATGTGCTTGCCAATGCTGTGATTGCACTAACAATATTGCCTCTGTTTCTTGTGCTTCTACAGATGTGCCTTTGAGGGGAACCCCCTACACACCAGCGGAGCGCCTCTGTCAAATAAGGGGGCGACCCAGGAGGAGTAAGGAGTATTTATTTTGTAATTCCTTATGTATGGAGTAAAATTCTAAGAAGCTGCAGCACAGCATTCCAACTGAATAATTTACAAAAGATATATTAAAACTTGACTGTCTGTTATAAGACCTGGGACCTTTCCCCTCCCTGCTCCGGACCAGAACTGTGGAGAACCTGAAGAAGAAATTGTCCTCTGTGTTTGTGTGGACTAGGCCTGAGGACCCCTGCCGGAGGCCTAGCAGCCCTGCCACATCCCACCTCAGAAAAGGGAATAGAGAGTTCCTTCAAACTGCCTAAAGTGGCTGCGTGCAGGCACCATGTTTAAGGCACTCGCTGAGGTATGTGCTTGCAAAGGAAGGACATTGGGAACATTTTGGATTGTGCACCCTGGGTTTGTTTGTTCTGCACCCAGACTGAGTGTGACTGGGCCAGAGGGCTGAGTCACCAAAGATCCACCTAACAAGAGCAGCAGCCAATAGGGGCAGAGGAAATTGAGAAAAACTGCAGGCAGGCACACACTCGAGTGGGGCGCTCGCGAGAGGTGAGTTCACCCCATTACATCCTTGTAGGACGCTTCCTAGGTTTCACATTGAATCCAGTGTCATGCACGCTGTGTGAATGCTCACACAGTGTAGACATGTTTGACAAAGTTTATAGTTACACACAGGGCTAGAGACACTTGAGGTTGATATTCTGAGCCAAGTCTGTCACTAGATCTGTGCAGCTAGCTATGTGCATGTGCACAGCAGCAGACTGTTTTGCTAAAGTGCAGTGAGTCTGTCTGGTCCATAGCACTGCATAAGCACAGGGAGGTCATGGGGTTACTGAAAGGAGCCTAGAAATCTGAGCAGCCCCTCAACTGTCCTGAGACTCTAGTAAGGGGGTGAAGGCCAAAAATGGATTGACTCAAAATGACCAGAACTGGAATGAGAGGGGAAAGGGACAGAAAACATGATCCTGGTTTCCTCATGGAAAGAGCAGCTTAGGCCAAGGCAGTTGTATAAAAACACTGTGGGGGGACAGAGATAAGATGAAGATGTCCATCCGCCCATGGGAAGAGGGTGGAGTTTCTGGGGACACAGGCTGCCACCTGTGGGGATCAAGGCCACAGTGAGGTCTTGCATCACCTTCTTGTCTTGGGAACCATAAATCCAACTATGGTCTTGATTATATGACTCATCAGGTCCTCTCAGAGCTTTGATTTAAGACATTTCAGTACCTTGAATTAAGGAGGTCCCAATAATAGGCTCTCCCCTTTGATCAGCAGTTCAGTTACTTGGTGGTGATGTCTGTAGATGGAGGTGAAAGAGAGAGGAAGAGCATGGCAAATGTCTCTCCCTTTTATCATGTCCTTTCTTCCCTCTTGGCTTTGCCCCCCCCCCCCCCCCCACATCTTCAGGGTCAAGTGAGCATTACCTCATTGTAGTCCAACTGACCAAGGGAAGGGGGTGACTCATTTGAGAGTCCAACAGATCCTTTGTTGCTGCCGAGGCCAGTGTCCTTTCTTCCTTTGTGAGTCTGGGCTGAGTTTGTCCCATATATGCCCTGATGAGGTGTGAACTGCTCCTCTGTTCCTGGAGAGTTTTGTCTGGGCTTGTTTTAAGCCATGAAGACACATTTTCAGCCTCATAACTACATACGTGAAATTACAACCTATAACATTACTATAATATTACTATAACAACCAGGGCTGGCTCTAACTTTTTTGCCGCCCAAAGCAAAAAAGAAGAGCGCCGCCCCGCTTTAACATCCCTCCCCCCACAGTGCCACACCGCGCCGGGCCGCCGAAACCCCCGCCCCTCCCCAGCGCCGGGCTGCACCGGGCCGCCCAACCCCCCCCAGCGCTGCGCCGGCGAAACCCCCACCCAACCCCCCCCAGCACCACACCAGCGAAACCCCTGCCCCCCTCCCAGCACCGCGCCGAGCCAGGCCGCCCAAATCCCCGGAGCGCCGGGCTGCTCAAACCCCCGCCCCCACCCCCCCCAAGCACCGGGCCGGGCTGGCCAAACCCCCGCCCCCTCCCCAGCGCCGCGCCATGCCGCCAAAGCCCCCGCCCCCCCAGCACTGCACCGCCGAAACACCTCCACACTGCCCGGCTGAATCAAAAATCAAAAACAAAAGAAAACCCTCGAGCGCCCTCCCCCCCCCGCCATCCCAACATTGGCCGCCCCTTCTGAGGTGCCATCCCAAGCACGTGTTTGGTCAGATGGTGTCTAGAGCCAGCCCTGGTAACAACCATGCATCATGAGCCTTCCGAAGACACCTGACATGACAAACTTTGCATTGGATACCACACAATGATTTTATAAGGATGAACATGGGGGTGCAGGTTGTTCCTCTGAGGCACAGAGTGTCTCAAGGGGACTTAACGCTTTTTAATCCATTGAGCAAAGTTTTCCTATTTCGAGGCAGTTAAAATAATAACTAGCATCCAGAGCATTTTAGTCAATAATAACAAGAAAAATCAGTGCAGAGCCATTATCCCTGTCAGCTTTAATGCAATGTATATAAATTACAAGTAAGTAAAGTTTTCTAAGTACAGTAGTTACATGCAAACTTATTTTCAGAAGTGATTTCCAGTTGCTTTGGAATATAATTACCTTAATGAATGCTCCAAAGCAAAAGCATATCATTACATAAGAAATGCCAGATGGGACCCATATCATGCCATAATGAAATTTGCAAATGAAATAATTTAAGGGAGAAAACAATAATCCCAAAGGTGAATGCATAGAAATCCTTATTTGCGTGCACCGGGGGGGAAAAAGTACATCTCTTATGACAGAGCAATGTATACTTGGACTATTACTATACTAGAAAATATTAGAACTAGAACTCAACTAGAATTAGAGTTAGGGACATACTAGATAAGTGAATTTTAAGCAAACACTGGAAAATAATTTTAGAACGGAAATTTTGAATTCATACACAAATACTTGCATCTGAATCCTGATTTTAGGAATTGTGTTTAACCAAAGAGAGAAACAAATTTACCATGTGACCTATATGTCCAATCAAAACAGCTCAAATTTCAAATATTGAATACTCAAATGATCTGGTTACGAATAAACCCGAGACCAAGCATTATTCACAGAAATTATTCTGTAAATACCATGACATTTAAGAAAATCATGATCTTCTTGTGAACAACTGATATAGAAAGAGGCAACATATATCAATTTTTGTTATGTCTTGTTTGCATCTTTCTGTTTACACTAGTATTAAAGTCAGAGACAGAGAACCATTATAAATGTCTTTTGAACCATGCTTTAAAGTATGTAAGTAATTCTATTGACTTTAGTGGTGCTTCTCACATGTGTAAATGTTTGCAGGATCAGGGCTTTAGCTTGTGACCTATAAGAATCCAAGATTAATCTATGACTGTTTTGAGTCTCCTTTTCCAGGTGGCTCACAAGGATCCATCTCTTGCCATATTGTCATAGCAGTATTTTATACCCACTTGGCACTCACATTATCACGTCATAAATAACAACACCAAGTGCAAGGCATTGGAGAATCAGCTACAGCACCTTTATCCATAGGGTTTCTGGCCTACTGGTTTTCAGATGCCTGCCTACCTGCAATTAGGCTAACACCCCTCAGGAGGGTAGGAGCATTGTTTCCACAGTGATTGACAGAAATAAAGCCTTCTAACATTCATTAGTGTTAGTGAAGGCCAGCCAGAAGGCAGCACATAAAACATAAAGAAGCCCGGGGACCTTGAAGACATCAACCATGCTATAAAATAGCAGACAGCAAATAAAATATGAACTGACTCTGGAGCTCTAAAATCATTAGTGAGGCTTTAGGCACTGAATGGAAAATAAGCACAAATGGACAAAAGGAAAAGCACATTGGAATAAGTCAATCACAGGTCGTACCTGCTCCATCTAGGAACCAGCTCAGGTCCCAGGAAGAGGAAAGTCTGCTCAGAAAGGGGTTGCCAATGCAAGGCACCAAAACACCCACTCCCCCAGGTGCCCCACTGCCACCTAGCATGGATCCAAAACAGAGAGGATGTTGCTAAGACATCTAGAGGCTACACTGATTCAATGCATCCCACAGACTGCCTCCATCAGTGGGAGACATTAACCCCATCTTAAAGCTGTCCTTCTGGGCAGAATCCCCAGGAGAGCCCTGAGGCAAACAGCACCTTCTCTACACCAAGGTGAATTCCCCTGCACCAGCGAGTGTAGCCTGTTAGGTCTCCCAGAATCCAATAATGACTTTTTATTTAGCTCCAGTGACTTTCACTGGCTCAGAATAACAAGAACATAATCAAGAGAGCACAGCAGGGATACCTTGTTTACAAGCTATATCCAGCTGCACTCCATTCTTAGATCCAGTCACAAACCATCTGCAGCTGCTTCCAGACTGACACATCTTTGGAACTCTGCCAAGCTTTAAGGTACAGTAACCCGACACAATCACGACACTTCTTGAAGCTCCATACACTACATGGACCCCGAGTTCCTTTATTTTTGCTTGTAATTATTTTGGATGGAGTATGGAAGGTTCCAGGTTATGTTGATGGGGATGGCTGCTGGACTGCCGAGCTCTGGGAAGGAAGCAGTTGAACCAATTTTTAAGCCACTGCACTTTCAAATGAAAATAAGTGTTTAAATTGGAGCTTTATACCCCGCAAAATATAAATGAGCCCTTCAATGCAGGAAGCTCTCTGCCGGTCCAGAGATCCACACCGGGATGAGAGATAAACATACAGCCAGAGGCTGTCTCATATTTCTGTAAAAAGAACAGGAGTACTTGTGGCACTTTAGAGACTAACAAATTTCTTAGAGCATAAGCTTTCATGGGCTACAGCACACTTCTTCAGATACATCCGAAGAAGTGGGCTGTAGCCCACGAAAGCTTATGCTCTAAGAAATTTGTTAGTCTCTAAGGTGCCACAAGGACTCCTGTTCTTTTTGCGGATACAGACTAACACGGCTGCTACTCTGAAACCTGTCATATTTCTGTGGCCTTCATCCAACCCCTCAGGCTTCTTCAATATGTATCCCAAATGGGGAATCCCTCCTGATTCCAGATTCCAGAACCAGAGTTACTGCAGCGATGAAGAATGTCAGTGCCTCCCTTCAGAGTTCAAGCTTCCAGCATCTCTCCAACAAGCATCTGTTAAACTCTTGCTCAAGAGGCTTTTGGTTGATGCGGACACCCACACCAATATTTCTCTGTTGCAAACCTTCATTTTACACAGGATTATTAGGACGGAGAGAAAGGGTTCCTTGAACTCTGTCTGGCTTTAGGCGTGGTATGATATAAAGAACATGCAGCAATCCTGTCTGATCTCCTGTTGGCAACAGACAAAAACCTGTTGATTCTTTTAACTCTGCCAAGCTCTGTATGATGCCATGGAACACAAAAATGTAGTGTTAGTATTCCTGTGGCCCCAGATAGGGATAGAGTCACACCTCGGTGGCTCTATTAATTTCTCATTGAAAGGCCAATACTGCCTTAAGGGATAATCTGACTAAGGTAGTTCAGGCTTTTTTCCCCCTACTAATTTCCCCCTACTGATACTCACACCTTCTTGTCAACTGTTTGAAATGGGCCACCCTGATTACATTGGCCTCATTACTACTACAAAAGTGATTTTTCCTCCCTTGGTATTCTATTGTTGAGAATAACCCATTTCCACTTTAATTTAATTGTCTCATTAGCACTGACCCCCCACTTGGTAAGGCAACTCCCATCTTTTCATGTACTGTGTATATATACCAGCTACTGTATTTTCTACTCCATGCATTTGATGAAGTGGGTTTTAGCCCACAAAAGCTTATGCCCAAATAAATGTGTTAGTCTCTAAGGTGCCACAAGTACTCCTCGTTGTTTAGGCTTCTGTTCTGTCACACCTCCTTTTCAATAAGCCCAGTAGGAAAGATAAGTGGTTTGGCTTGCAATGCCATCTGCATGCCCTGTGTCCTTGTTTCATCAGAGTTGGACAATGTGGTAACAAAGCTTTCCAAGTGTCCGGCCAAAGGCTTGGGCTTCTTTGGGGGTGAGATGGCTGACCCTCAATTTGGATATAACTGTGCTGGGTCACATAAGCAGAGAGACTGGTAAGGGTTGATCGAGGGATTACACCTGCCATGGTCAGACAAAATATCAATAATTATTCATTGCGGAGGTGTGCAAGACAACGTTCCGGTGTCAGTTTGTAATGACCTACCGTAAACAACCTGAAAGAGGAAACATAGGATTCAAACGCAGGAGGATCCTCAGTTGTGAAGAACAACACACGTACTATAGGTCAGCAGTGTACGTAAAGAGAAGCCAAAAGAGAACACAAAATATAGGTGTGTATATGTTGTGGACTCCAATTCTGACATTTTAGCTGCAAGTGCTGCAAAATCTCTGCTTGGGCTGCTGAAAGCAGTCAGGTAACATCTTACCACCTCTTGACATTATGCTGCTCTTGTCCTGTTATCTGCAGACATGATCAAATACAGCACAATGTATGCAATATAATAACACATGACCTCCAAAACGGAAGAGACAGGCTATTCTTTTTAATTGAATTTGCATCATTACTATGAAAGCTGATTTATCCACTTATTCAGCAGTGGGCCATAGCAAAATAGCACGAATGTCTGAATGGTGTAAACCCCAAGGAAGGAAAGGAATGGTTTGCAGTGGTAAATGAGGGTTTGCCTAAAGGGCAAGGGATGAAAGTAAGGGAAAATGTAAACTGAACTTCCTTACAGCAGAAATCTTTTAGATGATGGAATAATCTGTCATAGGAAGTGGTGGAAGCCCCAAAACTTGGGACTTTTAAAAGTAGAATACAAAAATGAATGCTAGAAAATGTATTGAACAGAACAACCCTCCTCTGACAGGGTTCGAGCCAGTTAGGATCCAAAAGGTGGAGCATTTTCCATCTTTAAATTCTATCATACCATAAGAGCAGATTTATTTCCTATACTGGTGAACTGACAAACACTGGAGATAATGTAGTTTGGTTCACTGCCCCCTTTAATGTTGTGTTGGTTGTGTATTTGAGTGGGCATGTAAATAGGAACATTTACTGACTCTCCGTCAAACATGACTATAAACATGTTCCGTGTCTTCAGCAGGTCTTGCTGACATGGCAGAAGTCTCAACATCATATGGGTTCCGCTCAAGCAATTTTTTGAAGAAAATGCTCCATTTAACAAGAGAGGCAAGACATTCAC
Organism: Malaclemys terrapin pileata; assembly: GCF_027887155.1. Classification (NCBI taxonomy): domain Eukaryota; kingdom Metazoa; phylum Chordata; order Testudines; family Emydidae; genus Malaclemys; species Malaclemys terrapin. The sequence continues at coordinate 31,316,263 of NC_071506.1, forward strand.
GAGATCATTTTGGCTGTAACAATTACACACGGCAAATCTTCAGTCCAAACCTTAGTAGGGGAACATCTTTACATTCTAACAAGACATAAATAGAGCACCACGGTCATTTAAAAATAAAAAGGAAGAAGCCTTACAATAGGAGCTAACCCTCATATTAACTCAGATCCAGTCTATTCATTGACTTCCATTATTTTATACTATATATATTACTTTATATTATTTAGTATTGTGAAGTCCATCCTTGTATCACCCATTTCCCCTGCAAGCATTTCACACTAGGTAAAAACCAATCAGCAAACTAGCTAATGTTTCCTTTTGGGTTCTAGCACAGTCTGTGCACAGCTGATTAGTGGAGAGTGATGAATGATAAAATGTGTTAGTCCAAAACTTTTGAATTAGCCTTTCAGAATAGTTCTCTGAGGTTCCATGAGCAAAATGCATACAGAGTTTAGAGCTTCAATAAGTTTGCTGCTGAACACTGTTGGAGAAACCTAGAGCAAGTCAGATATACACTGGGAATAACTTGATGCATCAAAGTTCACTAACATGCACTGAAATTTCTCACTCAGGCTGGGTAACCTGGGAATTCCATTTCCCTCGCACAACATCGGAGGTTCACTGAAGAACGGGAGCTATGGATTATGGACCTTCTTTCTGCCACAGCTCAATAGAATCAGTTGACAGTCAGAACAACATTGTTTTCCCTGTTCCTATTGTATTGTTGGGGATTTAGTGCATCCTTCCTCTCCCCACTGCCAAAGACCCTTTAGGATAAGGGAGTCTATCTTTTGGACTTGGCATCTTCCAGAAGACCCTGCTGGGGGAGCGGTCACCTTTTACTACCCAAAAATCTCTGGGTGGCAATGAAGGAAGTGTCAGTTTACAGAAAGGGGCATAGGCAATTGCCCTCTCCCACACCAAAGATATCTAAGGTAAAGAGGGTCACAGGACTAGTTGGGAAATGGAATCAACTGGAAGGATGGAGAGAGACTTCTGTGGTGGAGGGGACTATCTCTGTGTGCAGTGCCGGAATACCCTTTAAAGGTTTGAGTTTTTGAGGTCCTACCTGCAAATAAACAGGTTTGCATCCAGCCCATGCAACTGAGCCCTAGGGTTGACTCTGTGATCCCCTTCATGCACCCAAACCCTGTAGAAATTGTACAGTTCTTCTCTGAAAACTCATGTCATTTTTCCAAATTCTCAGATTCCTTTTTGGTTTCCAGAGGTCTCATGTCTGAAGTAAGTGTAACCTTTCTTTTGACTCCTTTTTCTCAGTGAGCTTTAGTGAGTATAACAATTAGCATGATGTGTATCTTAACTAGTTTGCATCAGATTAAGAAAGTTTAGAAGTGATAGAATTTATTCTTTTTCTGCAGAAAACTATGGACAAAATGAAGGATTCTCCCTATTTTTTGACAGATTGTAATTGCTCCTGTTCTTCCCCTATGTTAACTGGATATAGAGGTTAGATGTTTGCTGTGTGACAAATAGAGACTCATGGAAGTGTAATATTTTCCTCCCAAACAGAAGCAGTAATCAGTGGGAGTGGGAAAGCCTCTCCTATAATTACTAAAAGTGTTGTTAAGGTACCATTCTCTCGTCTGCCTTCATTCAAGTTTCAGTTTTCTCTCAATCTATTTACAGTACATGCACTGTTCAGTCAATCGTGAAATAGCTACATTCAGGACCGGCTTTAGGGCGATTCACCTGATTCCCCCGAATCGGGCCCCGTGACATGCCTAAGGACCCTCCACTGACATGCCACCGAAGCCACCAGCAGTCAATTGAGCTGCTGCCGAAGTCCCGCCACTGTCTTCAGCGGCAGCTCTTTTGAATAGGGCCCCGCAGTGCCTAAAGCCGGCCCTGGCTACATTATCCTTTATTTATTGCATTCCCTTTTCCTAATCGTGCTTTTAGGGTGAAATTCACCCCAGTGTGGAGAGCCCAATGAAGACAACTAAGCTCACAGCTTCATTGGGGCTTAAGAAGTATGTAGGACTTTCTGTTGGTCCTCTGCATGAGGGTGATTTTCATCTTTAACTATCACTTATAATCAAAATCTAAAATATCAATCAGTAGGGATAAGCCTTTTAGAGGAATCCAGAGCTCAGCTAAATTTTTATTCATGCATACATTGTGTTCTCATGAGAGAGATGAGCACAAAGCTTCCTGGATGTAACTCCCCTCTAGAACAGTGGTTCTCAAAGCCGGTCCACCGCTTGTTCAGGGAAAGCCCCTGGCGGGCCGGGCCGGTTTGTTTACCTGCCGCATCTGCAGGTTTCACCGATCGTGGCTCCCACTGGCCGTGGTTCGCCGCTCCAGGCCAATGGGGGCTGCGGGAAGGGTGGCCAGCACATCCCTTGGCCCGCGCCGCTTCCCGCAGCCCCCATTGGTCTGGAGCGGCGAACCGTGGCCAGTGGGAGCCACGATCGGCCGAACCTGCGGACACGGCAGGCAGGGCTGGCTCTAGGTTTTTTGCTGCCCCACCCCCCGCAGCCCTGGGCTCTCTCTCTCTCTCCACCCCCCCACCCCCTGCACTGCAACTCCACCCTCCTGCCGCCCCAGCCCTGGATCACTGGTAACTCGCTCCCAGGGCGGGTCATTCAGCAGGAATTTTGGATGTGCACAGAACACAGACAGGATTGGTTCCCATATGATTACAGAACTGCAGTAAAGTGGAACAATTTTCAGCTTGTGTGATTGAAGGATATCTGGATGCATATTATAAGACTGTCCTACATAAATGAGGAAAAGTTGAGGTGCCTTTATTATTCTTTTGTTCCATTCTTTGTTTCTATGGGGAATTTGCCAATGCAATATCACTGTCTTCCTTTTAAACAAATAAAACTAAAACTAACAACAACAAAAAAAGCAATGGCTCTTGAAAATAGCAATTCCAGTCCTAATAACCACTGGGAAGCATTTCTTGCTCAATTTATTCTACTTTTTCTACAGCAAGTTACAGTGGATCAGTATATTTGATTTGGGAAAAATGAAGTAACAGTTGCCCAAATTGAGCTTGAGCACTCCTGAATTTTGAGGGTGTTCAAATCTGGAAGGCAGGTGCTAGATTCTCTTTCTGAATATTAGCTAAATCTGGAAAAGAAAAGTCAATTTCTGCTTCCATGGCTCAGAAGTGTAAATCCACCTACATGCCTGGTACTGTATCTAAAACTGCCCAGGTCCTAGTAGAGCCTCCCCTCCCTTACTTTTCATTTGAAATTCTAGTGGGATCCACATACCTCCCTTGCTAGGCTTCAGATTGAGAGGTGCACTGTCCATTAGTCCACCCAATTCTTTCTTTGGGGGAGAGTTCAGAGGGCTGGGGCGGCAGGAGGTGCGGGTGGGGGGAGAGCCCAGGGCTGGGACAGCAGGATGTGCGGGTGGGGGGAGAGCCCAGGGCTGGGGCGGCAGGAGGTGCGGGTGGGGGGAGAGCCCAGGGCTGGGGCAACACGGGGATGCGGGGGGAGCCCAGGGCTGGGGTGGGGGCGGCAAAAAACCTAGAGCTGGCTCTGTCCCTACCATTCACAGCAAGCTGCAGCATGAGGTTTCAGTCCCACACTCCTTCCCCCTCCCTTTCCTGTTAATTGCGGCTAAGGGAATGCTGGGAAATGTAGTTCTTTCCCTGCTCCAGGGCTGGCTCTATAGGCAGGGAGCTAACCAAGGAACTACAACTCCCAGGGCCCCCTGTTGGCTCTCAGCTCCCATGCTGGATTCTTGCGCCCCTGCTAATTTGCCGCCCCAAACTGCTTGCTTTGCTGATGCCTAGAGCCGGCCCTTGAAGGCAGGTAAACAAACTGGCCCGGCCCGCCAGCGGCTTTCTCTGAACAAGCAGCGGACCGGCTTTGAGAACCACTGCTCTAGAAGATCTACATTGCCAAAAGTGACTAGTGATTTTGTGCACTTTGATTTTTCGATGCCCACCATGAGACTTCCTGAAGGGGCATGATTATCAGAACAAGCTGACCACCCGCCCTTTGATTATCAGACCCCTGTAAGGTGTCTAAGTGGGACCCCAAAAATGAAGGCACCCAAATCATTAGCCACTTTGAAACTTAGGCCAAAATTAAAATCCTTGATCCAAAGATTGTATGAACACATCCTCTATTATGTAGAATAAATGAAATTTAAATTTCAGCCTCTTTAATACCTTTGCATATCTCTGAAGAATCTCCTATTTTAGATTAATTCTGTGAGTTTGGCTGCTTTGCTTGTTCACATTCTCATTCTCTATGGAAGCTTTTATTCGTATTTTGGTTAGTGTTGGGTTTTTTTGTTTGTTTTTAGAAAAAACATACCCCTAGATATAGTCTTGATTTACTTTTATTTGTTGGGCTCTCTTTTCAATTTATCTAGAGCTGTATCCAATCATTTCATAATTGATTTTAATTTCACATTTAGCTCTCCTAGTTCAAATTGGCTCCAGGCATTCAATTAAATGTTGTCCTCATAGGATAGTTATTCTATCTAGATTTTATAATTCTGCATGTGGCAACCTGGGATCTTTCTTTATCCAACAAAGGTTTTGTGCAGTTTTCTTTAGAGCTCTGACTGACATTTTTGGTCCCCTCTTAGCAATTAAATTATCTTATTTTAGTTATTAGAAAGATAGATTAACCAGTTTTAGTGGGGAGAGCAGGGAAGACTCAAAAGTAGGCCTAATCTTAGTCTCCTACTTTTATTTCTTAGCCATATGAGATTCTTTTAACGTTTGTATTGGTTTAAGAAAGAAATAGAAATGGGCGGTTTAGGCTTAAACCTTGCAAAGTAACCTTTAACTTCGGTGGGAACTGCAGGTGCACAGCATCTCTAAAAATCAGGCCTGTATGAGTCTGATAATACAAGAGAGTAAATGATCTGTTTTGTGGTTTGGATCTATTTCATAGTCAGGCAACCATATATATTCAGTATACAAAATACTAAGGGGTGACTCATCTATCGTAGAATTTGTAAAATAGATACTAGAAAAACTACTGTAAAGTCAATGTAGAATAATTTCACTTAGCCCTTTGTTCTTTCTTATTCAAATACTTATACAGAGTTACCCCCTAAGCCTGCAAACATTGATGTAGATAAGTAATAATACTTGATTGCAGTGGAACTATTCACATGTTTGCAAGGAGGGTTTGTGATGTGGTGTGCTCCCCACACTGGCCCTGCAACACCTGAATTGGGCCAGGTGGGCCCACTCCGCTAATTAGGCTGTAAATGTGGGAGTCTGAGCATAGAGGTAGCTAAGTAGAGAGAAGTTCACCTGTGAGGGAAAGGCGGGGCTTCTACAAAAGACAGGAAATTGGAAATAGAGGGTGTTACAAGGAAGGAGTCTGCAGTCACTCATTAGAAAAAGGGAGATGTGTTTGGGGACAACAGAGATGAGGTGCCTAAAGTTTACCCTCTGGGAGGAGGGAATGAAGAGACTGGCAAATCCAGAGGGGTGGGGCAGGAGGTGTGGATGTAACTCAGGGAAAAGCAGCAAGGTGCAGGGAACAGACCTTGCCCCCTGTGTAGGGGGTCCCTGAGCCAGAACCTGGAGTAGAGGGTGGGCCTGGGCTCCCCTGCCAGCCACTGTGAGAGTGGTACTAGGAGGCAGTGAAGCAGAAGACTGCCTGAGATTGCTGGAAATCAGGAACCTTGATATTTACCCCAGGAAGTGGAAATCACAATAGTGACCTGGCCAGAGGGCTGAGTCACAAAGAGGACAACTGCGACTCCTAAGAGTGAGAGGGGCTGCAGAGGAGAAGTTGATGGGGAGTAACCACTGAAAGGGGTGTCAGCCTGACCAAGCTAATCCCCAGAACTGCCAGGAGGTGGAGCTATCCAGAGGTAAATAGAACAACACGTGATAGGACCTTGGAGTGCAGCTGGGAATCCTAATTAGGATTCTATTAGCCAAATATAGCTAAAGTGGGATGCTCCGGTCCCACAGAATAGAAGCAACCATCAAGTTCAGCTGTGATATCTCTGGAAAATCAAGAAATGCCAGAGGATTTCACCGGGGGGGACTTTTGTAAATAGGCACATTAACATTTATGGGTTGAATGTTTCTCCCCATTTCCTGGTGGAAATTGGAATGCAGAGGCAATAAGAATAAAGTTGGCTGTGCACTCCAACTTCCATTAAGAAACTTATTTTAATAAGATAACCAAGATACTAAATATTAAGTGGTAGCTACTAGAAAACATTCAGGCTTGCTTCCTCAGCTGCCTGTAAATTATTCACAAAAAAAGAGGGTCCTGTGGCACCTTTGAGACTAACAGAAGTACTGGGAGCATGTTCTTACCCACGAAAGCTTCTCACGAGGTTATCTCCACACTGATATATACCTGCCTCTGGAGATTTCCATTACTTGCATCTGAAGAAGTGAGGTTCTTACCCACGAAAGCTTATGCTCCCAGTACTTCTGTTAGTCTCAAAGGTGCCACAGGACCCTCTGTTGCTTTTTACAGATTCAGACTAACACGGCTACACCTCTGATACTTCACAAAAAAGAGTTTCCATCCTGTTGTACTGAACTTGCAAGCTGAATGGCATTATCGGTGAACTAAATAAACTATTAAGAAGTAGCTCTTTGTCAGCCTTGCAAAACACTAATGAAAATTAATTAATCCATGCAAAACAAACAAAACTATCAGGGGAAAAGCACAGTTTAGTGGATAGGGCACTGGAGTGGCTGTCAGTAGGACTATGCATTAGTCCCAGCTCAGACACTGACCTGCTATGTGACCTTAGGAAAGTCACTTTGCTTCTGTTTCCCTTATGCCCTCAGACTGTAAGGTCTGTACAACAGAAACATCTCCACTCTCTATTTGCACCTCACTTAACACGGTGGGGCTCTCCTCCTGCTTTGAGTCTCTAGTCACTACTGTAGAATACATAACTGTAACCCTTCTGTCAGATATTGTCAGCAGTAACAAGGGCTCAAAACAGTGAAAGGTTCATCTTAAAACTAACACACGTCACCAACAAAAGCCCCCACCCAGAGTTTTAAAATACCTTCCCTGTGCACCAGTAACAGTCAATACTTGCGCACACAAAAACACTGAGTCTGTGTCTGAAGCAAGGAAAATGTTATTAGCGGGAAAGGGAACACACCATTAATTTGGGAAAACAGAGCAACAATATATCTGTAAGAATGATACATAAAACACTCCCCCACAGTACCTGTGGCAATTGTCAGTAACTCTGTTCCCCACCCACCATTGTGAACATCCAATAGGAACACATTATTTCCCCTTTTGCAATCCACTAAACTCAACTCATGGGTTGGTGTCAATAGGTAGCATAATCATCCAGAGTCCTGAGATACACTCAGGTAGGTCTTCTCTAGTCCCTTGGCAAGCAATGCCTGATCCTTTCTTGAGGACCTAACCCAGCTAGCATGACTTCAATTTTATTTAGTGATTGCATAGGAGGGGCTTCACCTGATTTCACTCAGCTCTACTGCTGGCCTCTGCAGTCTCAGCGAAGAGCCACCTCAGTGGAGGAAAAACGGCAGCATACTGAATCAACTCCTTGCAACAAAATAGAAACCCTTCCCTCCCCCATTGCTTTCTCAGTTCAGTTCACTACCCAACTAATTCTGCATTTATAGTTATGGTGACTTCCAAAGTGTCACTGGAGGAATTCTGGGTAGAAACTGTATGCAAATGAAGCTCTTTCTGTGGTCATTTTTCTTCCTGGTCACCAATAGATGGAAGCAGAAAACTCTTTACCCTCTGGAGCTTCAGGCCATTCTGCTATTTATCCACTCTTCTGCATGTTGACTGACATTTACATAAAAAAACCAATGACATTTGAAATAATATTTTACATGCCCATCAAAATAATTCACTCACTCTAGTTAAATACGCTACTGAAGCTGACCTTAATGTTGCAAATTTTTTGTAAGATTCTCTATTTCCACTTATTTCAATAAGGGTTGAGGGGACTCAATACTTGATGGGACTGACCGTTAAGTTCTTTTGGAGCCTAGTCCTGCTCTGATGGTGAAGTCTATGGGAGCTTTGCCATTGAACTGACAAAGATCAGACTGAAAGGATCTTATTTTGTTTTATGAACCCTGTGAAATAAGACAAAACTGGCACTGCAAAACCTCAGCAAAGCAGGGCTGTCCTCCGTGATGCAACAGCCTGATCTGAGAGCTCTGATACACTTGTGAGTGAATATCTCAACCTTGACATAGCTTTAAAAAAACAAGGAACTATTTTTTAAAAGGTACACAAGTCATACAAATAATTCATGGTACTTACACAACATGTATATAAGAGCCATAGTGCTCACTGATAGACCTTTAACCTAGTATCTGTCTGGGCAAGCTCAGATTCTAAGAAGTGACTTTTCACATTGGATTTTTTGAAATGTAATTAACATTAATTTTATTGCTGTGGTAGCCCTTAAGTAAATCTTGTCAAACATTATTAAACTGACTAATTGGCAACACAGATTTCCCATTTCACTGCACAAAGAGAGAACTACCAAATAGATATATGTTTGTCTGATGTCTATTAGGAATTTTCAAGAAGAATCTTATCTTATTTTTATGACCTGTTCTTATATTTATGGCCTAAAATTATGATGACATCTGTTTGTAATGTCATTGATATAGCTGTCTGTCAGAGTGAACGTTCTTCAATAAAGAGGATCATTCACAGTAAAGCTCTATTAGAAAAGAATATAGACATTTGCTAGATGTCAAACGAATTTAAAAATCCTTCCAATGAAACAAGGCCTCTGCAGGTATTTCTGTCCTTATTTTACTTCTCTTGTAATGCTTGCTTGTCTAAATAATTATGTAGGTCACGTGCTTTGAGAATTGCAGATGAGATCACATTGCTTTAAGATTTCCTCTTGGGAAAATGGAAACAATACTGTGCAGATAGTGCACTGTCATTTGAAGCTTCAAATGAATATGCTCAGATAAGAATTCAGTTCACAGAGAATCTTAATTTAGGGGCTGGTTATGAGTCCATTGGAAGTAATGGGAGCTTTTGCCATTGCTTTCAATGGGGGTAGGATTAGACAAGGTAATGAATCACCAGAATAAGCAAGCAGCAACAGCTGTTTCCTCTGGGTCTCTCAGCTACTTCCTGGGATGGATCAGCAATCCAGGCTCCTCCACACTGAACCAAGGGTGAATGCCCTGGTGCCCATGGTTAAATTACCTTGTAGGTCATACCGACTAGGGTTGCCTATTTGATCCTCTCCAGAAGCGGACCAGTGTGGATTTACAGACACTCAGCCCTTTTCTTAAAAGTAAAGTATTTCATTTAGCATTCGGAACAAAGCATTAGAAAAAGTATTTTAAACCAATACCCCTACTTTTTCTCATCTAAACTTACATTTCCTTACAACTTAAGTTAAGTAGGTTTTCCCCTGAAGCTACCACAACAGAACAGAACCAATTTATATTCTCTTAGGAATATCTTCCTCTGACCCATGCTGGTCATAGCTGTTGTGCTGTCCTACTGTCCTGTCTTTCCCCAAGTGAGAGTCTGTGTCTCCCTTAAGTAGCAGGCATGTCCTGCTATTCCAGTGAGGATCTGTTAACATAGCACTCAATATTTTTCTTAGTTTCAGGGACCAGCTGTGAACCTGCCTGATGCCTCAGCCAGAGCTTCCCAACAGTGCGTCTCCAGGAGAATGCCCTGGTGCTGGCTGCCCCCTTGTTTGGATGTTTGGACCCTTTCAGCCTTAATGGCGTGTAACCACTGGCCGGATGGCTGTCTCCCCTCCATGGGTGAGTGAGGTGTTGAAGTGGTCTGAACAGTGCGGAGAGGTGTCCCTCAATCCCCCTTGTTAGAAATCAAACACCCAAATCACACTTTGGATACAGCTCAATCTATCAAGTATCAGGGGGTAGCCGTGTTAGTCTGTATCTACAAAAACAACAAGGAGTCTGGTGGCACCTTAAAGACTCACAGATTTATTTGGGCACAAGCTTTCGTGGGTAAAAACCTCACTTCTTCGGATGCATCCGAAGAAGTGAGGTTTTTACCCATGAAAGCTTATGCCCAAATAGCTCAATCTATGCATTTCATACATAGGTACTCATGGTCCTGTAGTGTCACAGACCCATAAAGTGTGATTGACATTTTATAGAAAGAAAGTAAATTGAAAGCATAGCATCTGCTATGAAAGTGAAAAGATTGGCATCAAGAACATTGTTTTGGGCTAGATGTGTGATGTTAGAATGCCAGGAAAGTTTTTCCCTGTAGCAATACTTTTTTTGATACAGAAAGAAGCAGCTGTCTCTTGTCCTAGTGTTTAGGTGGTGGGATAAATCAGTCCAGATAAAATAAATGCTGGTATCTCCATTTTTCTAACTGGTTGGCTCCTGTTTCATGGGCAGTGATACCGAGGGATCTGATAAAAAGAAATGCTGGTTTTCAGTTTTGTTCTGGCTGCTTGATGTTTTCTGGGGAAATCATTCTGCCATTCTTCAGGCAAATATGGAGCTACACTTTGTCATATGACGGTACCAATAATAAAAATGGTTAGTAGGGCTTTTATGCCTAAGTAAATGAGGTAAATTTATCTACTTTTTTTATACTGTGTTCCTCACCATGGTGTTTGGGTGCTTCAAAATAAATTACATTAAGCTGGGTGTATATCAGTGTTGTTAGGAGCAGACTGGCTATGTGAGTCTTTCCTCCACTAAGTCCATATTCTCTTCATTTGAAACTACTTTAAGATGCAAGAAAAATATCAATAACCTTTTTTTTTTAAAATGTTGCACTTCTCTGAACTCCCAGTTTTGTCTGGGACAGCAAGCAGAAACACTAAAATGCTGTGAAACTGATTCTGTCACTTTGCTAAAAGCAGAAAGTTCAGGGACTAGATCCCCAGCTGGTGTTTCAATGGATCTATGCCAGTTTACACCAGCTGAAAATTATCCCCAGCTTTTAACTAGTTAAATTGCCACTATATCAATAAATATTAACCATTTTCTATTATATTATTTCTATGTTAGCAATTCATTCATATTATTTATATTCCAGTTTTGCTTCTGGGTATTATGATGCAAATGCTTTTTGATTATTAATGGCATTTGTACCATAGGTATATCTGGCTGGTGAACCTAACAAAGTCTCTAATTTTTCCAGGTGAGTGTGTGCCGCCATAAAGATCTCAGCTACATTTGACAGCTATCTCTAGTATTAGCACTGACAGTTATGTAGCCCCCTTTGGAGTTTGCTAGCTCCTGGAACATTGAAGTAAGCTTCTTGGAGTCCTACCCTCTGGACTACAGTAACAACGGTTCCAGTGCCTCCAGGCACATTTCCCAGCCTGCTTAGGGTCTGGGGAAGGGACAGAATGGACTGGAAACTCCTACAAAAGCCAGTGAGGGGCTTCAGATGGAGTAATTTATATAGCCATTTTGTGGGCCAGTGAGGAGTCAGGAGTACCCAGTTGCTCAATGGGAGGGGACAGATTGCCTCAGAAACAAAGGGACTAGTTTTTGTTTCACTTTTCGGCTATTTGAGTTTGGAGCTGGTAGGGGGGCAGTGCAGCCTGGGGAGCCTCTACTCAATGCCCACTCCCCACACAAAGGGGGACTTCGATCTTTTGGGGCACTAGTATATGATAGGGGCATGCCAGCCCTGTATAGACCAGCAATCAGGGAGGCAGAGAACCAGCCCAGCTGCCTACAGCCAGTCAAATCCTCCCCAGAACTCCAGGCCAGGAGAGGGCCCTGCTCCACCCAGGGCTGAAAACTCAGTAAGGGAATCTCTTTCTTTTTGTTTAAGCCAGCCAATATTCACAGTGCTGCAGCATTCATCTCTGGACTCATCCTTGGTGTCCCATCTGCCTGGGAAGGTGCCAGGGACCAAGCTGGCAGTTCATGTATAGTGCTCAATGCAGGGAGGTGGGGAATTTGTTATATTCTTACTGTTTTAGTATTTTAGTAAATCTTAAACCTTTCTTCCCCTAGAGCCTTTGTTTCCTGTCCCCAATAAAGTCCCCTGTATTATACTGTTCTTTCTGAGAGTGGCATTTCATTAGATGGGGTTTGTATGAATATACTGAGTTGTTCATGTACTGGGTTATATTCCCTCTGAATAGAGTAGCAGTATTAGTTATTTTCCCAAGGGACAGCACCCCTTGTGTCCCAGACACAGAGAGGAATCACTTTGGGTGAAGTCACAAGGCATCAAAATCAAGAACCCAGGACCCCAACCCATGCAAGGAGAGGGAGAAGCTACTCCAATTAGGGAGGAGGCTTGAGCTAGGCCTTGGGGGAGTGGCTCACATTAGAAGAGTTAGCATTTGTTTACTGTCTGTTGGGTTTTCTTTTTTCCCCCAGAGAACTACTACAAAAAAACCACTTACGTAATTCTGAACCTTTGAGCTGAATCAATGATGAATATGTTTTTATTTTATTGGAGCTGTAATGTCTTCTATCACAGATTTTCTAAACTCTCTTTTCTGGGAAAGATTGCTGATCCATGAAGAGAAGGAACTGGACAGACAGCTTCAGCAACATCTGACACTAAGATGACCAGATACTAGTAAAGTTAGAGTCTGCTGTTCTTTGGCTACCACCCAGTAGATTTCAGACTTTGTGGAAATCGAATGTATCCCATTGGTTGATGACTTCAAGCTAATAGATGGGGGTTAGAGATGCTTGCTAAAGTTACCAAGCCTTTCAGCAGCTTTTGATACAGTTGTACATAAGTTGCTGTTTGTGTAGCAGGGATGGATGGAATCATCTTACAATGGTTCCATTCCTGTTGGACTAACTACAATAGTCACCCAAATACTTCAATAGCTGCATAATGAGGCTCCTCACCTTCTGAGTGCAGTAGGCAAGCCTCTGATGAGAATATTAAATCTGTGCTCTCTCCTCTGATCTGGCTGCAAGTAAGCATGGGTGAAATTCAAAGTTCTGGAAACCCTCTACAGTGTCATAAGTGACACAGGAGCCAGCTACCACAGAGATTTCTTCTCCATTTCTGACCCTCTACATAACTTGCAGTCATGTAGACCAATCTACCTATTCTAAAGGGAAAACATGAGAGATCCAGGCCCAGGATATCGGGAGGAGGCCCAACCTCTGGAAAATACTGTGTTTATATCAGAGTCAGGCCACATTTATAAGATGCACTTATTTGTCCAGGTTTTTAAAAATCACTGGCTCAGTTTTCCCTTATCTGCCTACTGTCAATGTCCTTGTTGCAGTGGAGGTGGGTGGGGGTGGGGGAGAGAACTGGAATATCAGTACTCTGTTCATGTAATTTGTTTGTTCCTCAATCTCAGCCATGTATACTTATAAAATTAATCATTTTAAAGGGAAGTTTTTCTGAAAAATAACACTCTTTTTGTGCAACCCTAAAGTATCTGAATTTTAAATATTAAATAGTGTAACTAAAATCATGTAATAATATATAATGTTGCATTTACTGTGACAAATGTTTTAATACTGCTCTATTATCAGGTAGAAGTAGCAGCTGTTCTATTGTCTCATGAGTATTTAGGTTTGGAAAAAAAACTACTTTAGTACCTTGGAGTATTTAAATACAGAGATTTTTGTCCGCTTAGGATACGCATTAACTCATAATACTTTCACAGCTTTTCAAATCTGCAGTTACAGTAATTGTTGTGGTTCTCAAGGCTGGGCAGTATGCAACAGATAAAGGGCCCGTAAATGTAATCCTCAGTTGGTGTAAATGCACTGTAGCTCCACTGACTATAATGGAGCTATTCCAATTTACATCAGCTAAGGATCTGGCCAACAATAGTTTCTCCTTGGCACGTGGTCAAAGAGGCAATAACAATCATACAGCTACTCACATGTACAAAGTAAAGTGTGTATATACGTGATTGCAGGATCATGGCCTAAGAAACTGTAACTGTGTGTTAATTCACCTATTCATGTTTCTTTAAGATGTTCTTGTACAACCTTAGGGGACAGATTCCACAGTGAGGCAGCTAATAATATTCACACTTGTTGAAGTTCTCAGGGTTGGTAGCAAAACAGCCAAGTGCTGACTCCCTGAGGGAGTCCAACAGTAGTTCAAAATCAGAAATTTTCTAAGGGAGTTTAGAAAACTGATCCTGCAACTTGTTGCATATGCATAGGTGCTGGAACTGGGAGTGCTGCTATACCCCCTGGTTTGAAGTATACATGCTTTACAGTTTGGTTCAATGGGTCTCAGCACCCTCAGTATAAATATTGTCCCAGCACCCCTGTGCATGTAGCAGAGGTTCTCATACTGTGCTTATCAGCATAGCATCCAAACACCTTCTAGCAGTGCATTAAGCAATGCGACAAACGTCTCTTCAGAGATCCCGACACAAATCCCATATGACAACCACACCTATGAACATTTAATCAGAATTCAAATTTTAAAAAGGACAATTCCTTAAAGATACCCAGAGGAATGTCCCAAAGACCTTTTATGTGTGTAAACTATGTTATAGTAGATTAAATAATGTAAAAGATTGGATTAATCACATATGAAATATTCAAATCTGCGGGAGCACCACTGTTTTTAATAGGGCTCTGAGGTGCAACAGTTGCCCAGTATGCAATGGATTGCAGGGTTTGGGCCTAATTCTGTTGCTAATTTATCCCTTCTGTCGTGTGGTTGTCTTTGACTGTGTTGTTATTACAGATTCTTCCACCTGATATTGACTGGGACACCAAACAGTTATGGACATTTCTTTTGTCTTGAACTTTAGAATATGTATGGATATCAACAGTTTTGTCTGGCCAGTAATGCAAGAAATAAGGCAGAGTATGATCTTTTAAATACTATTAAAATTGGCCAAAATCTGGAATAATATCTGAGAGCATTTGTCTATATCTCACCAATGTATCTGTATGCTGAAAGCTACTTTAAAATATAGTCATGACAATTCAATTAAAATATTTCAATTATTACTAATAGAAAAAGCTATCTTTAGACCAGATCCAAAACCCATGGAAGTCTATGGATTCTTATTACCGTCAATGGATTTTGAATCAGACCCTAAAATACTAATCAAAAGATCATTGTAGTTAATGCAAAAATTGCCATCAACTTTTATGGACTTCAGAGCAGGCCTGCAATGAACAGAAAGAACTTCGCAGATTCTCATGTTGATAACTACAGGCCTTAATAGTCACAATTTTCAATATACTATTTCAGAGAAAATAACCATGTAGAAGACATGCAGGGGTCTTGGTAGAGATGTTTTATTCTTTTAAATGTATTAAGTATAATTTCTTATAAAATAACACATGCAATTTTATTATATAATTTATTATACAAATTAATTATTTCTATTTATTTATTTATACCTTTACATTTATATTTGTACTTCGTATTTTTTAAATTTTATTCATAGTTATTATTAATTATTATTTATATATAGACAAATCAATGTATTAATTACATATTGTTTATTACAGAGGTTCACTCGTTGGTTGTCCCTGGAGAGCTGGCTAGACATATGGCATTGCTGCTTCCTTTTTACTTCCAGATGCTAAGTAGCATAAAAAAAACCTACTAAAAATACATTCAATACTTACTTTCACAATATTATTTTTCCATATAAGCAATGTGTGCAGTTGCCACAGGGATGTCACATGATTACAAATGGGTAGCCAGGTGGTCTGTGGAACTGTGAATGAGAGCAGAGGTGTGCATGAGACACTCTCTTTAAGATGTGGTTCACACTGGGAAATAGATTGAGAACTCCTGATTTAATAATGTTCACCTTTGTTTGTAATGCAGATTACCATAGCACATGAAGTATGCTATTTGCTACTCAAATCCTTTTCCTAATCCTTGTTCCATATCCCATGAGTGTATGTTTAGAATGGCATGATCTAACCCAAAATTGTTAGGACATGTTCTCATTGGGTTTGAAATCATACTCTGAAGGCATGACACTGATCCTAACTGCTTCTGGGAGCAATAGCTTTATGGAAATGAATTCAACAGCTTTGATACTCTAATCTTAAAAATTCCTTACTACTTGTTACTCACTTTCATATATTCTAAAGATAGTAAATTATCATTAATAGGACTATCTAATAATAATCACTTTGTTTTCCTCTCAGTACAGTATGTAACAATTTACTATTAATACTGAAATTTGATCATTACAACCGAAAAAGTCTAATACATATTTAAAGTTGTTACTAACAATAGGAATTTCTTTAATTTGTTAAAATTAAAAATTCAAAAAATTCAAAATTTGAAAAATGACATTTTCTATTCCCATCTGTAAATCCTCTAGACTCTATTCTTTGAATGTTTTGTGTTTTATAATCAACATTGAAAGAGACTACAGTATTATGAAAAGGATAAATTATAGTACTCTTTTGCTTTTAAAGTTAAATAAAAAGCTATTGGTTACATTTTATTTAATTCATTTGGGAAATCTACAAAAACTTACCTGGTAACTGGCATATTATCTTCAAAAAGTTTGAATATTTCATATGTGCTTAATCCAATTTTTTTACATTATTTAATCTACTATAACATAGTGTACACATATAAAAAGTCTTTGGGACATTCCTCTAGGTATCTTTAAGGAATTGTCCTTTTTTAACGTTTTAATTCCAATTAAACATTGATAGGTGTGCTTGTCATGTGGGATTTGTGTCAGGATCTCTGAAGAGACGTTCGTCACATTGTTTAATGCACTGCAGGAAGATGCTCAGATGCTATGCTGATGAGCACAGTATGAGAACCTCTCCATAATAGAATAGTTTAGCCTTTAGGAGAAAACCAGGAAAGAAAAATCTTTTCTACTTTTACCATCAACTTAGCCCTTCCTCTGCTAATATTATCTCTCATTTTCCACCAAATACATGATTTATTGTTACTGCAAACAGAAATGTTTTCTGATGATACAAAACACAGTAAAAATCAATATTCCTCTCAAAATTTGGTTTTTGGTTTCTACTTCATATCCAAAAAAGTGAGAAATTTCCATGAAAATTTTCAGTTTTTTCCATTCTTAATGGAAATTACTTTGATACTTAAAATCAGCTGGTCATTTTTTAACAGTTTTTCTAGTCATTTGGGGGGTTTGTGCAGCTAATCTTATAGTCTTGCTTGAAGATACTCTATCACTATTTAATAAGCTCTTCAGGGCAGGCACTGTTTTTTTGTTCTATGTTTGTACAGTGCCTAGCACAACTGGTCATGGTCCATGATTGGGGCTCCTAGGTGCTAGGACAATACAAATAATAAATAATAACATGAAGTAGTGTTGAGTTATGACTTTTGCAATTAAATCTGATGCTTATCGGTCCATGAATCTGCCCCTTCCTGTTTCTATGTCCAGTTTCTGGGACATTTCAGATCAATGCTGCATGTGCACATGCACACGAAGGGTGAGGATTAACCAGACCTTCCATTATAGACCATTATAATTATTTTTTAAACAAGTTCATGATTTCAGCAGGTGAATTCTAAAGGCTCTACTCTGTCAATCATGGAGCTCAGTGGAAAATCATGTCAAAGTTTGGCTGCCCAAGCAAATTTATCATCATTGTAAGATTCCTTCATGACCAGATGACTGCCTCCATCCTGTGCAGTGGCTCTACCTCTGAGCCCTTTGTCATCCGAACTGGCGTAAAACAAGGCTGTGTACTGGTACCCACCCTTTTCTCCATTTTCTTAGCAGCTATGAAAACATTGACTCAAGACCATCTACCACAGGGCATTGACATCCAATGTCAGATTGACGGCCACCTCTTCAACCTTTCTCATCTCCATGCCAGAACTAAAGTAATATTGGCAACAATAACTCAACTCCAGATGTGCAACTACAGCAGATGACTGTGCTGTAGTTGCACACTCAAAGGAGGATCTGTAAACAGCCCTTAATTGCTTCTCTGAAACTTACAAAAGCCTAGGGCTAACTCTGAACATCAGCAAAACAAAAGTTCTCCACCAGCCAGTCCCCGGTCAATCATCAGACCCAGCAAGGGAGATCTACATTGACAAAGAAGAACAGGAATATGTAGAATACTTTGCCTATCTTGGCAGCCATCTCTGGCAGAGGGCAGACATAGACATTGAGATTAAGCACATAATTCACTGTGCCAGCCTTGCCTTTGGCAGACTTTCTCACTGGGTGTTCAACAATCACAACATCAGAACACATACTAGATTCATAAAGCGATGGTAATCTCAACTCTCCTCTATGGTTGCAAGACTTTGGGTGACCTATAGAAAACACCTGAAAAACCTGGAATGCCAACCCCAGGACTTTCTTTGGAAGAGCCTCAATATAAAACAGGAGGATCATTGCACTAATGTCAGTGTCCTCACAGAGGCCAACATCTTCGGTGTTGAGGCCCTAATTATCGCATCAGCTGAGGTGGAGCGGGCACTGTGTGCGCATGCCTGATATAAGCTTACCAGAACAACTGCTGTATGCCCAACTCACCAAAGGAGAAAGGAAACAGGGAGTCCCAAAGAAACACTTTAAAGACACTCTCAAGATAAACATCTAGAGATGTGGCATCGACACTACACACTGGGAGCGAGCAGCCCAGGATTGGGGTAACTGGCGAAGCCTTGTCAGAGAAGGAATGTCCACTTTTGAGAAAAATTGCCTTGCCCTGGTTGCAGAAAAATGCCAGAAAAGAAAGGAAACACAACTGTCATGCAGCAATCACGGGCCAACCCTGTCTTCCAACTCTGCCTGCAATGTCTGCCAACAAGCCTGTGGCTCAAGGATCGGACTCCTCAGTCACCAAAGGACCCATGAAAAATAAAACCTGTGAAAGAGATCATCCTCAACCTCAAAGGATCACCAACTACTGTCTTAAAAGACCCTAGTTTTCAGCGATAACAGTATATAATGAAAAACTCTTCTAGCAACATGAACCTTTCAAAGAGTTACAAATATTTAAGGACATCCACCATATGTTAAGTTGGGTTTTTTTTTGTTTTGTTTTGTTTTCAGTTTTGAAAATTACTCGGGCAAGTAGACTTTTGGGAGGCATGACTAGGCCCTCAGTGATTGATTGTCGGGTCTGGGCTTGCCTCAATGCTCTAAGGCAGTGGTGGGCAACTTGTGACCCATCAGGGCAATCTGATTGTGGGCCACGAGACATTTTGCTGACGTTGACCATCCACGTTGACCGAGAACAGCAAACCGAGGCCACTGGGAGCTGCAGGGGGCCATGCCTGCGGACGGCCAATGTCAGCAAAATGTCTCGCAGCCTGCAATCAGATTACCCTGATGGGCCGCATGCGGCTCGCAGGCTGCAGGTTACCCACCACTGCTCTAAGGGCTCAACAGGCCCTGATTCCTAATTGCACAACAGAGTCTTTCTGCCAGACTACTGTACCCCATACAAGAGTCTGATTTGTTTTGTGACCCCCAAGTTTCACCTCACTTAAAAATTTACAAAATCAGACATCAAAATACAGAAGTGTCACAGCACACTATTACTGAAAAATTGCTTACTTTTTCATTTTTACCATATAATTATAAAATAAATCAATTGGAATATAGATATTGTACTTACATTTCCGTGTCTAGTATACAGAGCAGTATAAACAAATCATTGTCTATGAAATTTTAGTTTGTACTGACTTCACTGGTGCTTTTTATGTAGGCTGTTATAAAAACTAGGCAAATATCTAGATGAGGTGATGTACCCCCTGGAAGACCTGTGAGTATCCCCCAGGGGTACACAGACCACGGGTTGAGAACCACTGCTTTATGCCACTCTGGCAGTAAACCAGGTAAAAACAGATTTTCTGAAGGGGATTCCTTAAGTGGAACAGCTTTACACCACACCCTCTCCCAGCCGCCACAATAAGGAGTGTGTCAGCAGAGGGAGGGCGGTTGGTCAGAGCAGACTCTGTTCTGGCTATTCTTGGTCAGGGGTCATGGGAGATGTCAGTTTCATTTAACATTTATCCTATGATAGCATCTCATATCAAATCATTTTCAAATCAACACAGTTCCTTCTCCACAGGAGCTAAAGCCTATATTTGAGCAGCCCTGACGTTTCAGGTTCAGTGAAGAGTTTGGCGATGTCTGCAAACTTTGGAGCAAGCCTGTGGTCAAGGGGTGCAGGGATTCTTTTTTAATTGGTAGTTTTTTTAAATACAATGTGTGCAAAATTTGTAGTTCTAAGTAGCTTTGACATGCAAACAGGATAAATTCAGTTGTTTTAATCTAGCTTCACTGAGTTTGTGGGAACATTCAAAATCAAGAGCAACTCTCAGCACTTCCGAATCTGGACAGATTAAACTGAAGAAAATGTCCACACAATCCCCTGTCAAAGCAGCAATTGATCTGGGCCCTAAAATCTGTATGAAATATTAAAAGAATCTGGGTCATTGGAGCCTTTCAGAGCAAGACTGTGCTTGTGGTGTGAAGTGCAGAAGAATAGTAGCTTTAAAGCAATAAAGCTTAGCCCAAAGATGTATTAATTTTTCAGAAGGTCAGACTATTCTTTATTCCTCATTTTA
This sequence comes from Malaclemys terrapin pileata, assembly GCF_027887155.1. Taxonomy (NCBI): domain Eukaryota; kingdom Metazoa; phylum Chordata; order Testudines; family Emydidae; genus Malaclemys; species Malaclemys terrapin. The sequence goes on from NC_071506.1 coordinate 31,336,701, forward strand.
ATTTAATTGTGGACCTCTGGTGGACCTATTTCATAATGTGGTAGTAGAGATGGATTAGTTGACATAATTACTGCCAGCTCAATGAAATATCAATTCCACTTCAATTTTATTAACTGTGCTATATTTAATAAATCTCCAAACAGTATTGAGCAAAACATATTAAAAGTAATAGTACTACATATATTGTCTACCTATATAGTCATTGATTTGTTTTATGTATTAAGTTTAGAATTTCCCTTGTAGAATATAACAAAAAAGCCAGTCATATTTTATTTTTAATCTGGGACCAGGAACACTAATATGCATTAATGGTCATTGTATAAATATTGTGTGGTGCTACTAATGGGTTTAGTTAAAGTTATTTGGGTATCTTAACTGTACATTTCCATACTGTAGGGAAAAGCAGTATTATTTTAAGTAATTAAAATATAGGATAGGCTCAGGAATAATTGTAATGACTTCAACTTTTACCTCTACATTGGCTACTTTGCACTGAAGTTCTGCAAGATGACCCAATCCAATGTATCTTTTATGGATTTTATTAAAAGAGTAAGCAAATAGTTATAGTAACAAATGTGACCTTAGGCAAAATATGTCACTAACTAACTTAATTTATTATTTTCCTAATGTAATTTAAATAAAACAATATAATAATCAAATTAGGATTATAATGAAAGTATCATCAATAAATCAATATTTTCAATTTATCTGGTTTGCCAATTACTATAATAAGTAATTAAAGCCATTATATAAACAAGTTAAGAAAGACAGTAACCTTAATATTTTACAGGAAAGATAAAAGGAGAAGTTGTTCCCTTTTATCTAAGCAATTTACCTAAGAGTCTGCTAAAAGCAAAGGCTAATCTTTGTCTTGGTTTTAGGAAGTACCGCTCTTAGAATATTGTCTAGTAACTTCCTACTTCCTCCTGTTAAGCCTTGCTGTTCACACAAACCACATCAAAGTTTTGCGTATTTAATTTACATCCTTAATCCACTTTAACACAATGCCTGCATCTTTCTGCCAGTCTTGTATAGATACAGAACCATTTCTAGTGTCCTAAACTTATAGCAGCTTCTAGAATGACATTTGTTTTACTCAGAGATCTCTTGCTATTTAGGTAATATAGTTCAGAGTTTAGTGTCTACTTTGGGGAACCATTAGTCACACGCGCACACATACACACTCACTCACACCAGTGGGTTTTAGAGTAATTTGAGCATTCTCAAATTATTGTACAGAAGCATGTTCACACCTTCTTAACATCTTTAACCCACATGATTGGTCTTAATTAGGAACTAAGCCTATGTCTACACTACAAATTACTTCGGTATAATTGTCACTCAGGGGTGTGAATAATACCGACCTTAGCACCAGTGTGGATAGTGTTATGTCGGCAGGAGTTATTAAGCCAATAGGAGAGCTCTTTCCTGTCAGCTTACAGCATCTTCACCAGAAGCGCTATAGCAGCACAGTTGCATCGGCCATTTTAAAACTAATTTCTCTTAGTGCTTCAGCTACCAGAAATACTACTCCAAGTGCTAGCAGGATTTCTGGCACCAAGCGACCTCATGCCTCTCAGAAAAAGGCTGACCCTTCTCCTCAGTCCTCTTTGTATCACCCGTAAACTCCTGCTGCCCCAGGTAGTAAGGAGCACAGATCTTCATATTGTGGCTTGGTACATGTTGCTATCCGCAGTATCAGCCAAGAAGAGTCTCATAACTGATGTCAGGCTAATGTGGGCTTGAGAGGCCCATTAACACACCTAGTTGCACCTGAAGGGTGGGCCTGGCCTAATTAAAGATGAAGCCCAGCTGGGGAGGGGCTGGGAGGTACTATAAAGAGAGGAAGTCTGCTGTAAAAGCAACAGTCATTTTTTCAGATTCAATCTCAGGCTTTAAGGTGATAAGAAAGGTCTCTCACTGTGTTGAACAGATTTAGTCCATGAAATTATATTTGTAATAACAGTTTTAATACAGAGGCAGATACATGTAGCATTAGCTGGGATCCCAGTGTATATCAGGATAACAGGGAATGAAATGGCAGGCAAAGCAGCTAAAAATGCTGTAAGAAATGGAAAGATTGACATAGGAATACCCTTGAGTAAACAGGCATTCAAAAGCCTAGCACAGAGCAATTTAAAAGAGGAATGGCAAAAAAATTGTACGAACAAAAAAAGAAGAAAATATTTTGAATTATGCCTTAGAGTTGAGGTGAACAACATACTTCAGGGCCTGGATAGGAAAAATAAAGTAATTTTGTTTAGAGTGACTGGTGATGGTGGCTTAAACAAAAATCTTTTTTGAATAGACACAAAGATGGACTCTGTTAGCCTGTAAGTTGGAAAAAAACAGCTGATCATCTTTTATGAGTGTATAAGGGCCTTGATAAAGAAAGGGAAAAGCTTTCTGAGGAATATAAACATCTTAAGGAAATAAAAGTTACATGATATTATTTAGTATAAAAAAATTCAGGGAAATGGGATTAGAAAGGGTGTTGTTATATTACCTAAAGGACACAGGACAGGGTGAGAGAATATAAAAACTAAGTATTTAGGAATTATAGTTGGTGGCAGCTACAGACCATTCAGTTAAGTCTGCTTCATAGTTTAAAAATTAGAAGGGAGCTGCAGGGAGATAGGGAAGAAATCTGCAGTCAGTCTTTCAGTAGGAGAGAGACTTGTAGGAACAGGATGGCTCCTGTTGAGAGTCTTTGGGTTAAGTTTAGAGGTGAGAGCAACAAGGGTGGTGTCATGGTGGGGGTCTGCTATAGCCCACCAGACCAGGAGGATGAGGTAGAAGAGGCTTTCTTCCGGCAACTAACAGAAGTTTTCAGATCACAGGCCCTGGTTCTCATGGGGGACTTCAATCACCCTGACATCTGCTGGGAGAGCAATACAGCAGTGCACAGACAATCCAGGAAGTTTTTGGAGAGTGTTGCAGACAACTTCCTGGTGCAAGTGCTGGAGGAACCAACTTGGGGCCATGCTCTTATTGATCTGCTGCTCACAAAAGGGAAGAATTGGTAGGGGAAGTAGAAGTGGGTGACAACCTGGGCAGCAGTGACCATGAGATGGTCGAGTTCATGATCCTGACAAAAAGAAGAAAGGAGAGCAGCAAAATATGGACCCTGGTCTTTAGAAAAGCAGACTTTAACTCTCTCGGGAAACTGATGGGCAGGAGCCTCTGGGAGGCTAATATGAGGGAGAAAGGAATCCAGGAGAGCTGGCTGTATTTTAAAGAAGCCTTATTGCGGGCGCAGGAACAAACCATCCCGATGAACAGAAAGAATAGTAAATATGGCAGGCAACCAGCTTGGCTTAACAGTGAAATCTTCGGTGAGCTTAAACACAAAAAGGGAGCTTACAAGAAGAGGAAACTTGGACAGATGACTAGGGAGGAATATAAAAATATTGCTCGAGCATGCATGGGTATAATCAGGAAGGCCAAAGCACAATTGGAGTTGCAGCTACAAGGGTAACAAGAAGGGTTTCTACAGGTATGTTAGCAACAAGAAAAAGGTCAGGAAAAGTGTGGGACTCTTACTGAATGGGGGAAGCAACATGGTGATAGATGATGTGGAAAAAGCTGAAGTACTCAATGCTTTTTTTGCCTCTGTCTTCACAGACAAGGTCAGCTCCCAGACTGCTCCACTGGGCAGCACAGTATGGGGAGGAGGTGAGCAGCCCTTAGTGGTGAATGAACAGGTTAAGGACTATGTAGAAAAACTGGACGTGCACAAGTCCATGGGTCCAGATCTAATGCATCCGAGGGTGCTGAGGGAATTAGCTGATGTGATTGAAGAGCCATTGGCCATTATCTTTGAAAACTCAAGGTGATCGGGGGACGTCCCGGGCGATTGGAAAAAGACAAATATAGTGCCCATTTCTAAAAAAGGGAAGAAGGAGAATCCGGGGAACTACAGACCGATCAACTTCACCTCTGTCCCCAGAAAAATCATGCAGCAGGTCCTCAAGGAATCCACTTTGAAGCACTTGGAAGAGAGGAAGGTGATCAGGAACAGTCAACATGGATTCACCAAGGGCAAGTCATGTCTGACTAACCTGATTTCCTTCTATGATATAACTAGCTCCGTGAATATGGGGAAACCAGTGGACAGGATATACCTTGACTTTAGCAAAGCTCTTGGTACAGTCTCCCACAGTATTCTTGCCAGCAAGTTAAAGAAATATGGAATGGATGAATGGACTATAAGGTAGATAGAAAACTGTCTAGATCATTGGGCTCAATGGGTAGTGATCAACGGCTTGATGTCTAATTGGCAGCCGTTATCAAGCAGAGTGCCGCAGGGGTCAGTCCTGGGGCCGGTATTGTTCAACATCTTTATTAATGATCTGGATGATGGGATGGATTGCACCCTCAGCAAGTTTGCAGATGACACTAAGCTGGGGGAGAGGTAGATATGCTGGAGAGTAAGGATAGGGTCCAGAGTGACCTAGACAAATTGGAGGATTGGGCCAAAAGAAATCTGATGAGGTTCAACAAGGACAAGTGCAGAGTCCTGCACTTAGGACAGAAGAATCCCATGCACTGCTACAGGCTGGGGACCGACTGGCTAAGCGTCAGTTCGGTAGAAAAGGACCAGGGGATTACAATGGATGAGAATCTGAATATGAATCAATGGCATATTGGGCTGCATTAGTAGGAGCATTGTCAGCAGATGAAGGGAAGTGATTATTCCTCTCTATTCGGCACTCATGAGGCCACATCTGGAGTATTGATTCCAGTTTTGGGTCCCCCACTACAGAAAGGATGTGGACAAATTGGAAAGTGTCCAGCGGAGGGCAACGAAAATGATTAGGGGGCTGGGGCACATGACTTATGAGGAGAGGCTGACGGAACTGGGTTTATTTAATCTGCAGAAGAGAACAGTGAGGGGGGATTTGATAGCAGCCTTCAACTACCTGAAGGGGTTCCAAAGAGGATGGAGCTTGGCTGTTCTCAGTAGTGGCAGATGACAGAACAAGGAACAATGGTCTCAAGTTGCAGTCAGGGAGGTCTAGGTTGGATATTAGGAAACACTATTTCACTAGGAGGGTGGTGAAGCACTGGAATGGGTTACCTAGGGAGGTGGTGAAATCTCCATTCTTAGAGGTTTTTAAGGCCTGGCTTGACAAAGCTCTGGCTGGGATGATTTAGTTGGGGCTGGTCCTGCTTTGAGCAGGGGGTTGGACTAGATGACCTCCTGAGGTCTCTTCCAATCCTAATCTTCTATGATTCCTGCAAGGCAAGCAGGAAGAAGGGGAAACAGACACGGGATTGGAGCAAGCCCCTGTGGAGTAGGAACTGGATCTCAGGGAGAAGCTCTGGGAGGCATTGATTGTTACAAAAGCCCAAGAAGAGGCTGGGGAAAAGGCCTGAAGGAAGGCTAATGTTAGGAAGAAGTCCAGGGAAACAGTGGCAAGGTGTCTGAAGGAGCAGGCCCTGGCTGCTCATCCTCTTTTACCTACTCTGGAACCGCAAAATGCCTTAATTGTAACAATATGATTATTGCATGACATCACTACAGGGCAGAGTTACAGTTATTTGTGTGCCTTAGGTGTGCATTACTCAATTAATCAAAGAAAATCACAACAAATCCACTTGAAATACAAGAAGACAAACTTCAGCTGGAGAAAAAATGAGGAAAGCATGGAAGCCAATGTAAATAGCCTGAGCCTAATTCTGTAATCCTTAAGCAAGAAAAAACTTGCACAGAATATTATGGAAAGCTAATTAATTTATAATATTTATGCTATAAAGAGACTTTCAGATAAATTGTTACTAAAAATTCTCTGGTCTTTGACACAGAGAAAAACATAAATAAGGTGCTTTTATCACCAGGGCTTCTAATGAGATTATACTATTCATTTCCACAAAGAAAACAGGAACTAGTGTTCAATGATATCATGCAGGCTCATCGTCTGAGTATTTATACATATTACAAACCTTGTCAGATTGTGTTGCCAAGTATTTATAGTTAAGTATGAAAAGAAAGATAGAGCACCTGCATGAATTCTTTTGTTTAATGTCTATTGCCCCGATCCAGCAAACATTTATTCATATGCTTAACTTTACTATCACAAGTAGTCCCATTCAGTTCAATGTGTGTATGTTGTGACAGGATGGATCACAGAAACCTCCTTGGGGTTGCCAACTGATGTGCCAAGACTACTTCTGCCCCTGCTTTCCTGCCCTGGCAGCTTGGGACTTCAGTGCCCTGCCTGGTTTGAGTCAGACCTGCTAGCCTGCTGCAAACCCAGACCCAGCTCTGAACCACATCCCCTAACAGCTGTAGGCTTAATTGAACCCATCTTAAGAAGTGTTCCTGTCTTTAACACTCAAATGCCCATCTCCCAATGGGGTCCAAACCCCAAATAAATCCATAAAGCTTATACAGGGTAAGCTCATAAATTGTTCGCCCTCTATAACACTGATAGAGAGATATGCACAGCTGTTTGCTACCACCACCCCAGGTATTAATACATACTCTGGGTTAATTAATAAGTAAAAAGTGATTTTATTAAATAAAGAAAGTAGGATTTAAGTGGCTCCAAGTAGTAACAGACAGAACCAAGTGAATTACCAAGTAAAATAAAACAAAACACGCAAGTCTAAGCTTAATACAGTAATAAAACTGAATACAGATAAAAGCTCACCCTCAGAGGTGTTCCAGTAAGCTTCCTTTTACAGACTAGTCTACTTCTAGTTTGGGTCCAGCAATCACTGACACCTCCTGTAGTTACTGTCCTTTGTTCCAGTTTCTCTCAGGTATCCTTGGGGGTGGGGAGGTTATCTTTTGAGCCAGCTGAAGACAAAATGGAGGGGTCTCCCAGGGGGTTAAATAGACTTTCTCTTGTGGGTGGAGACCCCTTCCTCTCTCCTATGCAAAGTCCAGCTCCAAGATGGAATTTTGGAGTCACATGGGCAAGTCACATGTCCATGCATGACTCAGAACTTACAGGTAGCAACCATGGTTCACCTGCTGCTTTGAATGTCCTCAAGTAGACTTCTTATATGGATTGGAGCCTTCCAAGATCCATTGTCCATTAAGTGCTTCTTGATTGGGCACTTAACTTTCACATTCCTTTCTCAAAAAGCTGACCAAATGCTTTACTAAGGCTACTTAGAAATCAAGCAAGTAGACAGCCAACATTCATAACTTTGAACACAAAAATAACACATGCATACAAATAGGATGAATAGATTCAGAAGATCATAACCTTTACATAGATATATTACATGGCATATGTAGCATAAAACATATTCCAGTTATGTCATATACACGTTCATAAGCATATTTCCATAAAGCCTTATGGGATGCAACGTCACATATGTGTTACAGGTAAACTTCAAATTGATTAAATTTGCTTTCAACACCAGTTAAGAAGGTGTTGCAGAAGTCAGTGAGAACAAAGAAAAAATCCAGATACACATAAAAAGGTAAGACATTGGCATAGGAAATATCAAAATGAGATTTAGAATAGTGTTGGATAATACAATGTAGAGGCCCTACACAAGTCTCTATTCATCACTCAGACCCCACTTAAACTCTTAATGCCAGGGTTAAGTGAAGTACAAGCCCTCAGCACTGGGAAGATCTCATCCATGGGGAATTAGAATTTGGGAGGGAATAATCAGTGATTCACAAAAAGGCTGTAGGGGAGAAAGCCATTAGTATTTGAACTTGTAATAAAACATGGTGGCAATTTTACTGATACAGAAGCATCGGCTACAAGTACACTTGGAGCTGAGAGGGTGATTCCTAGCTTGAATAGACATATCTATGCTAGCTGTCATTGAGCTAGTGTACTAAAAATAGTAATGTAGGTACCATAGCATGGGCAGCAACAAGTGGTAGTACAGGCTAGTTGCCCCAAGTACAAACCCACAGAGACCCCTGCGTGAACTGAGAACCACAGCCTCAGTTCCAAGTGTACAAATAGCCTGTATGTTATGAACCAAGATAGTCTGTCTATATATGACACTTTAACATCAGAAATAGCTAGACAAGTGTGACCCTAACACCATCCCAATGCAAGAGGGCAAGGGGTTCACTGATATCTGATAGTAAATTTCAGCTGATCTGACCAGTTCAGTGTATCCCAACTCACTACTGTCATAACCTGTATCTAAAAGGTGTCATGTAAGATATCAATAGAAAGTTAATATCATACTGATCATTAATATTATTGTGTGGTGCATGTACAGAAGACAAATTCCAAATTTCAAACATATTGGAAATTATATTGTCAAAGTGTGCCTGCCAGGCAGTGCTAAAGTTATACTATCCTAGCATCTTAGACAAAGGAATGTGGTGTGGCCACCTGGAAGGTATTTCCAAGGTACATTAAGAGACAATGGGGATGTAAATTATATAAAAGGGAAATAGGACTATTAAGATGTCAGGAGGAGGAGATTGCAGGAAACAGATCAATATGCATTTTAGCAAACACCAGTGCGGGGAAGAAGCCAGCATGAAATGTCCTTGAGCAGGAGACTCCATGTTGCCTTCCTCACATCTTGGATCAATTTTACTTTGGGTGGTAACATACAGAAGAATCTATTTCAAAGGTTCACTGGGCTATAAAGAGAGGGGAGAGAACCCCAAGTTTCTTTCACTTAAGACAAAGGAACAGAACACTTTGTGGGAGATCCTGGCAAGAGGAGTAGTCAGCCATCTTGATAGAAGATAGTTTGATAAGGAAACTACCTTGAACAAAGGCTGTAGCATTTTTTGTTAAGTCTTAGCCTCCAGAAAGCATTTTTCACTTTTATTTGCTAGTAACCATTTCTAATTCTATCCTTTATACTTAAACTCACTTAAAATCCTATCTCATTTGTTAATAAACTCGTTTTACTTTTTAATCTAAACCAACCCAGTGTTATTTGTTTGCTTTAAAGTGAATGTTAGTTCCAGTTAATGTTGCAAGCTACTAGATATTGTATCTTTAAAGGCACAAATTAACTTTTATATCTCTCTGGATGGTCCAGGAGAGAGATGGATAATGCAGAGCATATGGTTTTGAGAAAATGTGGGACGTGGGGGTGGTGGGGTCATCTTTCCTGGTGTAACCAAGGCTGGTGGAGGCCAGGGTGTGGCAGAGGCATAATGAGAAGTTTCTGGAATCAGAACTGCTGGGTCAGAGCTGCTTTAAGGCACTCAGTGCCTTCTTGTATGCTGGCTGGAAGCATCCAGACAAGAGAACTAATGCAGCATAACATTTTGAGGCACTCGGGGTTACAGGGCAGGTAGTGACACAACCCCTCACTGATCTGGATTGCACCCTGGAAGGTGACAACAAGTTGTGTAGAATTCAAACAAGTTTAACAAGAATAAAGTGGCCAAAGAGATTGACTAAATAATGACTAGTGCAGCTGCAAGTATTTTACGATTGTAAAATCAAGAATGGAGAGGTATTGTTTACTGTGGCCTTACATGAAGTGATAAGAGAAATGGGATGAAACTGGGCAAAGGAAAGAATATCACTGAGATCTATTAGAGTGTAAAATAATCTCTTAAGGGAAGTGGTGGAAACCTGACTGCTTGTGCCATTCACAATTATACTGGGTAAAATTCTGCATTGCGTTGGAGATAGAATGAGTGATCTCAAGTTTCCCTGCTTCTACAAAAGTTTTATATTGTTTGGGGGAGATCCTGTAGTCCTCTTGTTAGGGTGACCAGATGTCCCTATTTTATAGGGACAGACCCGATTTTTTGGGTCTTTTTCTTATATAGGCTCCTATTACCCTCCACCCCGTCCCGATTTTTCACACTTGATGTCTGGTCACCCTACCTCTTGTAGACAAACCTCTTAGTGACTTTATTTCATATTACTATTCCTCTAATGCATCCATAGCATTAGTAGCTGGATGCCTTTGTCCCCAGTACCAACCAAATCCTCAGCAGATGTAAACCAGAATATTTCCTTTGACTGCAGTGGAGTGATGCCAGTTTACACCAGCGGAAGATATGACCCTTTATGGACAACACAAGGTCCATCAGCCTGTTATTGATTTCAGCCCAGAATGGAGGCTGAAATAGCAAGGAATGCTGGGAAAGAGAGTAAAAATAGTTTTTAAAAAAACTGCCTCTTTCTCCAAAGAGACATTAGCCACTGAAGAGGTGTAGTGCATTATGACTCTCTTCTCTGCAGGAGTAGGAACACTTTGTAGGCCTTTCTGCAAAGGGAACTAGCCAGAGAAGTTACCGTTTCCTGGAAACCATCCTAGCCTGCTTCAGGAACCCCAGAGAAAGGGGGGATTTGTGGACATTGACCCCAGCCTGAAGTATGGAGCTGAGAACAGTGGAGTCTGGGAAGGAAGTTGTCTTTACTCTGGATTCTGTTTGGTTTCTCTTAACTTTTTAGAGGCAAAAAGATCAGGGATTGAACAGACTACGCTGCCCAGGCACCCCTGGGTAGGACAGAGGAGGAATTGAGCACACCAGTCCAGTCTAGTGTATTGTTGATTCTTTATGTTGCATATTAGTTGTTCCTGGAAGAGGAGGAGTTTCTTCGTTGTGGCATGAGGGCTAAACCATGCTACCAAGAAGAGGAAAGTTGAAGCAATGGCCTCACCTGATGCCAGGGAGGTAAGACCTGGTATATGCTCCTAGACCAAAGTTTTCAAATTTAAATGCCTAAAGTTAGGCATTTAACTCCAAGATGTCTCCATATGGGCTTTTAAAATAAATGGAGGCACCCAAACTTAGTTGTCGCTTGGGAATCTTTTGGCCCTGGCTTCTCCCTGAAAGCATTAAATGCTAAGATTTATCTTGAGATTTCCTTAAAGAGCTGTCATGAGAGTGCATAGACCCCATCCTACCACAGCTAATAAGGGGTTAACGGGTAGGCTAGCTATCTCAGCTGTGGCTAAGTGCTGGCCCAGCAACAGCTGGGAGAGAAGGCTGCAGATCAGAGGAGGGGGATGGCTGCTAGAGAGACTGAGGGACTGAAAGGAGATGCCTTCAGCAACAGACTGGCAGGAAGCTGCCTAGGAAGATAGATTTCCAGAGAGACACCATTAGAGAATGTGATTCTGGAAAAGGCTTACAACTCTATGGCTACACTGCAAAAAATCCCTGCGGCAGTGGAGGGGGGCGGGGGTTGGGTTTTTTTGCAGTGTAGCCATACCCTAAGAGAGGTGAGGCAGCAAGCAACCTGGAGAAGCACAAGGGATTGTGAGGAACTGGTCCCAGCTGCTTACTTCAGAGTCCCTGGCCTGGCACCTAGAGTGGCTGGGTCTGGGTTCCCCTATCATCCCCACCACAAAGGCTAGTGAAACCCCTTGGAGCAAAGGGGTCAGGACTCTTCAGGTGCCTGGAATTATCAGCCCTTCGCTAGGATCATTGAACTCCTGGTCTATCAGACTTCTTATTGCCCCAGAAGAGGAGAGACTATAAATGATCTTGCTGGAGTCATAAGAGGAAGCCACCTACACGTGGCTGGGGTGGCAGAAATTAAGCCAGAGTTGCCGTAACACCACGCAGCCATGGCTGACAAAGGCACACCCAGAGGTGCTCTTCTATTCAAAAATATTTTTCCATAGAACTTTTTTTATTAGTACTGTAATCTCCTTAAAGAAATGGCCAATGTACTTTATTTCTGTATATGCTTGGTAATATCTCTTACTTTATGTAGTTGCCTTAAGGAAAAACAGCTGTTCTTTCCAATTAGATTACTCTACTGAAGCTTAAAATCAATGTTTGATGTCTCCTGAAGAACAAAAAATCCCATATTTCATCCCTTTTGTGTTAAAAAATATAGTGCACCATATGTCGTATTTTATAATCGAAAAGGAATCTAGTTTGATTCGTTTCAGAATGTAGTAGGGATGCTATCTCACATGGCTCTGTTCTGCAAACCTCCTACTTGGTATTTCTCAAAATGGTAATTCAGCTCTGAGAAATGCCGATTCCCAATATTTAAACTTTTATTTAAAGAGAACTGCCTTGTGGAGGTGTTTCTTTCAGAAATGGCATTTCAGTGACTTTGGGTAAATTCAGATAAGTTATTTTATTACTGGGTTTTTTGTTTTTGTTTGTTTTAATGCTGAATATTTTATACAGCTTTTTTATTTTTGGTGTTTTGATCATAACATCCTCAACAGATGCTATTTTCTGAAAAATGGCTGGCTTTATATCCAATGAGGTTTTAAAATTCTGTTTTTGGCTGTTAAAGGATTTTTGAGCTGATGTCACATGCGTTTTTTTTTTTTTTTTTCTTCTGAAGTGCTGTACTGGCTATTGTAAGAATACAGGGGACATTCCCAAATTAGATTTGAATGACAAAAAATATGAGAGTACTTGAGCATAACTACATTTGACTAGACAGTATGGATCTCTTCTGTTCCCTATTTCCTTCAGAGATGGAAAGGAAAGTTTGTCATATAGTGACACACAGTCCTATATCATAGTCCCTATCCATTTAACTGTCTAGCATACCTTTTGAAATATTTAGTTTTAATAGATTTAATATGTGTTGCTGATGAAAAATTAGGTAGCTAGAGCTGTACAAAAGATACTCATCCTTAGGGCTACTCTAACATCCACTGGCTGGTAACAGCCCTGTAAGTCCCCTTGCACTCCCAGAATAGTAAATATATCTTACAGTAAGAGACTAAGGAGCTCAATCTGTTTAGTTTATGAAAAACATGACTGAGAGGTGACCTGATTATGGTGCAGCAGTACCTTCACCAGGAAAAAATACGGGTACTAGAGCAGGGCTGCCCAGAGGATTCAGGGGGCCTGGGGCAAAGCAATTCGGGGGCCCCTTCCATAAAAAAAAAGTTGCAATACTATAGAATACTATATTCTCGTGGGGGCCCCTGTGGGGCCCAGGGCTTGGGGCAAATTGCCCCACTTGCCCCCCTGGGCAGCCCTGTACTAGGGGGCTCTTCTAATCTAGCAGAGAGGAGTAATAAGCACCAAAGGCTGGGAATTTAAGACAGACAACTCAGATTTTATAAGGCACATTCTTATAACAGGATGGGTGATTCACCATTGGAACATACTGCCAAGGGAAATGGGGGATTCTCCATCTCTTGAGGTCTTCAAGTCAAGACTGGATGCCAGCTCCCCTTGCAGTGTAGATATAACCTAAGAGAGGTGAGGTAGCAAGCGGCCTGGGGAAGCAGCAAGAGATTCTGAAAAAAGAAGAACAGGAGTACTTGTGGCACCTTAGAGACTAACAAATTTATTAGAGCATAAGCTTTCGTGGACTACAGCCCACTTCTTCGGATGCATCCGAAGAAGTGGGCTGTAGTCCACGAAAGCTTATGCTCTAATAAATTTGTTAGTCTCTAAGGTGCCACAAGTACTCCTGTTCTTCTTTTTGCGGATACAGACTAACACGGCTGTTACTCTGAAAGAGATTCTGAGGAACTGATCCCAGCTGTTTACTGGAGCGTCCCTGTCCTGGAACCTGGACTGGATGGGCCTGGTCCCTGGTGGCAGACGATACCTGGTGGAGCAAGGTGCTGAGCCACCTGGCTGCCCAGCAGCAACCAGGATGAGTAAGGAGAATCCCGGGAGCCAGCAGCAGGGCAGGTCAGCAGATGCCCTGCATGGTGTATGGACGGAGTCATCCTGAGTGCAGCCAGAGCCCCGTGAGCCCCGTCTCTGGTGAAATGGTGATGAGTCTGTCCCTCGCCAGTGCCCATGAGCAGAACTGGGGTTGGTGCCAGCGAGGAAGGGAGGGAGCGAGTGAGAGAGAGGGAGGAGAGGAGAGGGAAGGGGCTGCAGAAGAGGAAGCCAGATATTGACACCACCACACAGCTTCCTGCACTCCCAGTCTCCCCACCATAGAACCCCCAATAACTCCCTCCCACAGCCCCCCAATCTGTCCCTCCCACAGACCCCACTTAACCCCATATAACCCATCCAGCCCCCTCTTAAGCCTGTCCAAATCCTTGCTAGCCCATCCCCAAATAAATACAGCCAAACGCTCTCTCACCCCCCAAATAAACCCAAACCCCACAAAATTTCCTTCTGCCACAGCCTCCATTCATACTACCTCTAAGCCACCCCATCTCCCCAAATAAACCTACTGTACCCGCAACCCCTAAAGAAATGACCCCATAAAACATCACCCTGCCAAAACCCTCCTTCCTCTCCCCAAAACCCCACATCCCCACCCCCAAACCCTTCCCCACCACTGTGCACTATCCCCCAAACTCCATTCCTCAATAAATCCACCTCTTAAAACCTCCCCTCTGCCCCCACCATCTCCAAACCACTTCCCTCTTCCCAACCTCCCTATTCACTGCTTCCCTCTCCTCCCCCCATTGCTCCACCGCCAGTTACTCACCCCATGGCCTTCTATTGCCCGCAACACCCAAGTCCATCTAACCTGCAGATCACCCCAAATGCCCCCAACTCCTGGATGCACAACCCCCCCTCTACCTTCTTAGACTATTCCAGTCCCCCCACAAGGCCCTGCCCTCACCCCTTTAGCCCTGACAGCAGCAGCACAGCTTCCCTTTGGAGCATTATACAGGGCTGGTGACCCTTTGTCCCCTTCTTGGCCTGGTCTACACTACGAGTTTAGGTCGAATTTAGCAGCATTAAATCGAATTAAGCCTGGACACGTCCACACGACAAAGCCCTTTTTTTCGACTTAAAGGGCCCTTTAAACCGGTTTCTTTACTCCACCTCCGACAAGGGGATTAGTGCTGAAATTGGCCTTTGCGGGTCGGATTTGGGATAGTGTGGACGGAATTCGACGTTATTGGCGTCCGGGAGCTATCCCACAGTGCTTTATTGTGACCGCTCTGGACAGCACTCTCAACTCAGATGCACTGACCAGGTAGACAGGAAAAGCCCCGCGAACTTTTGAATTTCATTTCCTGGATGCCCAGTGTGGAGAGCACAGGTGACCACGCAGAGCTCATCAGCACAGGTAACCATGATGGAGTCCCAGGATCGCAAAAGAGCTCCAGCATGGACCGAAGGGGAGGTACAGGATCTGCTCGCCATATGGGGAGATGAATCAGTGCTAGCTGAACTCCGTAGCAGTAAACAAAATGGCAAAATATTAGAAAGTCCCAAAGGCCATGAAGGACAGAAGCCATAACAGGGACGCACAGCAGTGCCGCATGAAAATTAAGGAGCTAAGGCAAGCCTACCAGAAAGACAGAGAGGCAAACGGAAGGTCCGGGGCAGAGCCACAAACATGCCGCTTCTACGCGGAGCTGCATGCCATGCTAGGGGGTGCAGCCACCACTATCCCAACCGTGTGCTTTGACTCCATCCATGGAGAATCACGCAACAGGGAAGCAGGTTCGGGGTACGAGGAAGATGATGATTAAGACAATGAAGATAGCTCACAGCAAGGAAGCGGAGAAACCGGTTTCCCCAACAGCCAGGATATGTTTATCACCCTGGACCTGGAACCAGTAACCCCCAAACTCACCCAAGCTGTGCTCCCAGACCCTGAGGGTGCACAAGGGACCTCTGCTGAGTGTACTTTTGTAAATATTACACATGGTTTAAAAGCAAGCGTGTTTAATGATTAATTTGCCCTGGCAATCGCGGCCAATACAGCTACTGGAAAAGTCTGTTAACGTGTATGGAGATAGAGCGGAAATCCTCAAGGGACATCTCCAGAAAGCTCTCCTTCATGTACTCCCAAAGCCTTTGCAAAAGGCTTCTGGGAAGGGCTGCCTTATCCCGTCCACCATGGTAGGACACTTTACCACGCCAGGCCATTAGCACGTAGTCTGGAATCATTGCATAACAAAGCATGGCAGCGTATGCTCCCGGTGTTTGCTGGCATGCAGACAACATCCATTCCTTATCTCTCTTTGTTATCCTCAGGAGAGTGATATCATTCACGGTCCCCTGGTTGAAATGGGGTGATTTTATTAAGGGGACATTCAGAGGTGCCCGTTCCTGCTTGGCTGAACAGAAATGTTCCCCGCTGTTAGCCACGCAGTGGTGGGGAGGGGTGAAGTGATCATCCCAGAGAATTGGGTGTGGGGGGGTAGTTGGGTTTGTGCTGCATGTTAACCCGTAAACCGCAGCCTCTCCTTTTACATTGCAAACCCATTTTAAATGGCCAACCCAATGGGTCCTTGGTATGGGAAATGAGGGCGCTGCTGTTTGAAACCATTCCCACATGTTATGAAGATTAAAAAAGCCAAAAGACTATGGCTTACCATGACTGCCTGCAAGCCGAATTCTGTTGCCTGGCACTGCGTAAGTGATCTCTCACACCAAACCGGCAGGCTCTCAATATAAGAGGAAAAATGCGACCTTGTAACGAAAGCACATGTGCTGTGTAACGTGAACAGCAAAATTTAACGTGAAAGAGTGTACCCATTGTTCTCTAAAATGTGTCTTTTTTTAACCACCTCTCCCTTCTCCTCCATCAGCTGCAAATGTTTCTCCTTCACAGAGGCTAGTGAAGATTAGAAGGAGAAAACGGCGGACTCGGGATGATATGTTCTCGGAGCTCCAGATGTCCTCCCACGCTGACAGAGCACAGCAGAATGCTTGGAGGCAGTCAATGTCAGAGTGCAAAAAAGCACAATATGAACGAGAGGAGAGGTGGCGGGCTGAATCACGGGCTGAAGAGAGCAAGTGGTGGGCTGAAGAGGATAGGTGGCGTCAGCTTGCTGACAGAAGGCAAGAGTCGATGCTCCGGCTGCTGGAACATCAAATTGATATACTCCAGCGTATGGTTGAGCTGCAGGAAAGGCAGCAGGAGCAGAGACCGCCGCTACAGCCCCTGTGTAACCAACAGCCCTCCTCCCCAAGTTCCATAGCCTCCTCACCCAGATGCCCAAGAACACGGTGGGGGGGGCCTCTGGCCACCCAGCCACTCCACCCCAGATGATTGCCCAAGCATCAGAAGGCTGGCCTTCAATAAGTGTTAAAGTTTTAAAGTTTTAAACTGCAGTGTGTCCTTTTCCTTCCCTCCTCCCCTACCCCTCCTGGGCTACCTTGGTAGTTATCCCCCTAGTTGTGTGATGAATTAATAAAGAATGCATGAATGCGAAATAACAATGACTTTATTGCCTCTGCAAGCCGTGCTCAAAGGGGGGAGGGGAGGGGAGTTAGTTTACAGGGAAGTAGAGTGAACCCGGGGGGGGGTGGGGGGGGGTTCATCAAGGAGAAACAAACATAAGTTTCACACCGTAGCCTGGCCAGTCACAAAACTGGTTTTCAAAGCTTCTCTGATGCGCACCGCACCCTGCTGTACTCTTCTAACTACCCTGGTGTCTGGCTGCGCGTAATCAGCAGCTAGGCGATTTGCCTCAACCTCCCACCCCACCATAAATGTCTCCCCCTTACTCTCACAGATATTGTGGAGCGCACAGCAAGCAGCAATAACAACTGGAATATTGGTTTCGCTGAGGTCTATCCGAGTCAGTAAACTGCGCCAGCAAGCTAATAACATCCAAATGCACATTCCGCCACCATTCGGCACTTGCTCAGCCTATAGTTGAACAGGTCCTAACTACTGTCCAGGCTGCCTGTGTACGGCTTCATGAGCCATGGCATTAAGGGGTAGGCTGGGTCCCCAAGGATAAATATAGGCATTTCAACATCTCCAACGGTTATTTTCTGGTCTGGGAAGAAAGTCCCTTCCTCCAGCTTTTGAAACAGACCAGAATTCCTGAAGACGCAAGCATCATGTACCTTTCCCGGCCATCCCACGTTGATGTTAGTGAAATGTCCCTTGTGATCCACCAGGGCTTGCAGCAGCATTGAAAAGTACCCCCTGCGGTTTATGTACTTGGTGGCTTGGTGCTCCGGTGACAAGATAGGGATATGGGTTCCGTCTATTGCCCCACCACAGTTAGGGAATCCCATTGCAGCAAAGCCATCCATTATGACCTGCCCGTTTCCCAGAGTCACTACCCTTGATATCAGCAGGTCTTTGATTGCATTGGCTACTTGGATCACAGCAGCCCCCACAGTAGATTTGCCCACTCCAAATTGATTCCTGACTGACCGGTAGCTGTCTGCATTGCAAGCTTCCACAGGGCTATCACCACTCACTTCTCAACTGTGAAGGCTGCTCTCATCCTGGTATTCTGGCGCTTCAGGGCAGGGGAAAGCAGTCACAAAGTTCCGTGAAAGTGCCCTTACGCATGCGAAAGTTTCGCAGCCACTGGGAATCGTCCCATACCTGCAACATGATGCGGTCCCACCAGTCTGTGCTTGTTTCCCAGAATCGGCGTTCCATGCCATGAACCTCCCCCAGTAACACCATGATTTGCACATTGCTGGGGCCTGTACTTTGTGAGAGGTCTATGTCCATGTAAATTTCCTCATCACTCTCGTCGCCATGCTGCAATCGCCTCCTCGCCTAGTTGTGCTTTGGCATGTTCTGGCTCTGCATATACTCCAGGACAATGCGCGTGGTGTTCATAGTGCTCATAATTGCCGCGGTGATCTGAGCGGGCTCCATGATCCCAGTGCTATGGTGTCTGGGCTGAAAAAAGACACAAAACTATTGTCTGACAGAGGGAGAGAGGGGCGAGTGATGACATGGCTTACAGGGAATTAAAATCAACAAAGGTGGCTGTGCATCAGGGAGAAACACAAACAACTGTCACACAGAATGGCCCCCCCAAAGATTGAACTCAAAACCCTGGGTTTAGCAGGCCGTTGATTTCACGGAGGGAGGGGAAAACATATGAATACAGAACAAATCTGTTCCATCTATCTTCTACATCTTAGGCTGGCAGCAGACGGCGCAGCATGACCGATAGCCATCGGCATCTTCTGGGTGCTTGGCAGAAGATGCTGTATTACGATTGCTAGCCATCATCGTCAAGACGGTTCAATAGGATTGCTGGCAGGACTGAGTCTCCAGGAGACAAAACATGTCTGCCCAGGTGCCTCTGACCAAACTCACTGAGGAATACGATGATGATGGATACCAATCGTAATACACCATCTACTGCCAAAAGGCAAGGAACTGCTGCTGTATAGCAATGCAGCCCCACGTCTGCCAGCACCCAGATCGCCGATGAAGGCTACCAGTCATACTGCACCGTCTACTGCCAAAAGGCAATTAGCTGCTGCTGTGTAGCAATACAGTACCACGTCTGCTGGCACCCAGATGACATATGGTGATGGTGAGCTGAGCTGAGCGGGCTCCATGCTTGCTGTGGTATGTTGTCTGCACAGGTAACCCAGGTAAAAAGGCACGAATCGATTGTCTGCCGTTGCTCTGATGAAGGGGGAGGGGCCTGACGACCTGTAACCAGAACCTCCTGCGACACTGTTTTTGCATCATCAGGCATTGGGATCTCAACCCAGAATTCCAATGGGCGGCAGAGACTGCGGGAACTGTGGAATAGCTACCCACAGTGCAACGCTCTGTAAGTCGATGCTAGCCTTGGTACTGTGGACGTGATCCACTGACTTAATGCACTTAGAGCATTTTATGTGGGGACACACACAATCGACTGTATAAAACCGAATTCTATAAAACCGGCTTCTATAAATTCGACTTAATTTCGTAGTGTAGGCATACCCCTTGTCTTCTTTGGATGGCCAGGTGGCTAGCTCCCTCCCTTATTCGGAAGAGCCCATCACAGCACATCTGCGAGCAGCAAGAGCCAACAGGCTGGAGCAGGAAGCCAGGCCCAGCCCCACAGGACAGGAGTGAGGTGAGGGTGGGGTGGGTTCGCTCTCCAACCCCCCATTCCTCAGGGCCTCCCCTCCACACCATGCCAGGATAGAGACAATGACCCCCAGACATGTCCGAGAGTTGGCCCTGATATTTTTATTCCCCAACAATATTTTTACTCGCCATCCGTGGTTATACAGCTGGTCTAATGGTTCATTCTGGCCTTAAAGAAATCTGAGTGTGCCCCACTACCACCTGGAACCAGGAGTGGGTGGTGTACAGCATGCAAAGCCAGCTGGGGATTCCCCACTTCAGGAGAATTCCCAGCTGATCTCTTTGGGTAGCTTCCTGACCCCTTGATAAGAAATTTCCTGAGGCACCAGCTCTTGCCAAAAGAGAGGAAAACAAACTTGGCATTTCTAGGGCAAACCCTTTTGGAGTTATGAGAAACCAAAGATACAAAATCACCTCATCTGTAAGTCTCCTCTCTTTCAAATGTCTCTTACAATCTGCCTCACACTTCAGATTATTTTTTAACCCTACCATAGGCTTTAATTTATGTGAAAATGCAGGTGATTTAGTTCTGGGATAGCTAGAGTTGGTGGCAGGGATTAAAATAAGCTTAAAATGGAAAGTCAGCTTCAATCATGAATATAGCGGAGACTAGTGTCTCTCTGTAATCAGAGTTGTAATCGCAGCTCCCACTGGCCGTGGTTCGCTGTTCCCAGCCAATTGGGGCTGCAGGAAGCAGCAGCCAGCACATCCCTTGGCCCACGTCGCTTCCCACAGCCCCCATTGGCCTAAAACAGTGAACCGTGGCCAGTGGGAGCTGTGATCGGCTGAACCTGCGGATGCTGCAGGTAAACAAACCGTCCTGGCCCGCCAGCAGATTTCCCTGACGGGCTGCATGCCAAAGGCTGCCGATCCCTGAGTTATCATTAGGGTTCCTAGATGGCCTGATAGTAGGGGCTTTGTCTTATATAGGCAACTATACACTCCCCTCCCTGAAAAAAAAAGTGTCCCAATTTTTCACACTTGCTATCTGGTCACCCTAATTATAATATTTCATTCATATTTTAGAGTTAGTTTACATTCCTTTGAATATCACTTGGTTGCTTTATATAAACAAATTTATTTTAAAAAACATAT
This sequence comes from Malaclemys terrapin pileata, assembly GCF_027887155.1. Classification (NCBI taxonomy): domain Eukaryota; kingdom Metazoa; phylum Chordata; order Testudines; family Emydidae; genus Malaclemys; species Malaclemys terrapin. The sequence continues at coordinate 31,357,436 of NC_071506.1, forward strand.
CTTACAAACATTATTCATTGTGGGGGGGGGGGAAGGGTAGAAATCCCTCTGCTTCCAAAATGGAAAGTAGGGGATTGCACTTAAACATGCTGTGATGCAGAATATCAGCTACCACCAACAAAATATACTTTTATAGCCTCTATCTCATGTGGCCTTCCTTCAGAAGCTCAGCATTTTATAAATGCATGTGTCCTGCTACTGGCAGGAATCTATTAATCATATATTGAGTACTCACCAAAATAGATAGTTTTGAAATTTTATTATTTTTTGGAACAAATCCCTGAATGATTTTGAGTTAAGGCTCTATAGAAATAGTGTCTTTGAAACAAACTTTAAAACTGAAACCTGGATTATATGGTGTATTGCATATTAAACAGACACAATGGCTACTTTGATTCATGTAGAGATATCATAATATCCAAAGAATGTAATGGCTGCCAAACTTCATAGTCATCTATTTTTTTCCTAATAAATAGGCCAGTAAATCTGCTTTAGACTCCTGACAGCATTTTACATGCAGGACAAACAGTGTTACATGACTCAGCTTTTTGTTTTTAAGCAATTCTCTGAGGCCCCTGCTGACCAGGTACAATAGGCTAAGAAGGTCAGAGGTCCTTCTTCCTCTAGTCTAGTCACTGTGCAGGAAGCAGACTTAATGCTACAGTTAGCATTCCTGACAGCAAGGGGGAGCTTGCTAGTAAAGAAGGTAGTTGGGTATAACAGAAAAGGGCAAGTGAGTCCATGAGTGGATGGATTAAGGAATGGCCAGGACATTAGGGAAACATAAAAATCCATCCCTGTAAACATCTAGTAACAGCAGATTCAGAGCACGGTTTCCCTGAGCACCAGACGCATTCTGTCTGCCTCTAGCTATCAGTATCTACACCTCAGGATTAGTGCCCAGAAAATCCTGGCCTAGTGCTCTGTCTGTTCGCAGACCACTAGACTATGCCTCCTGCTAACACACCAATGGCATGTAGCATGGAAATCTCAGTGGCTCCTGTCATTCTCCTGCTGCAACATAATGCCAATATATTGACTTTTATTTAGAATCTGTTGAGCACAGCTCCTTTCCAACATGTGGGGGGAAATAACACTCTACTTTCAAACCCACATACCCATTTGAGAATGTGCAGAAGTACCAGCCATCATAAACCATCATCCCACCTACAGAAAGTCCCCTTTCATTCCAATTAGCAGTTATGATTGTGCAGCTTAAAGTTTCTTTCATTCGCTCTTGTTCATTTACTTTTGAAAAGGTTGTTACACGGCAGCATCAGCCACATCTCTATTAATGCAAACTATAGGGTATATGTCTGTCTGGTTTTAGGCAGGAGCACAGCACAGAGGGAGCTTTCAAAAGGGTGCCTTTCAAAGCCCACCTTTGAAAGGGTGGCTTTCAAAATTGCATTTGTACAGCAGCTTCCATCTGAGATCTTGACATGCTTCATCACTTCCCTCTTTGGGAGGCAGGGCTGGCCTTAACATGAGGCGAACTGAGGTGGCCGCCTCAGGTGCCAGATTGTGGGTGGTGCCACTAGGACCCAGAGTGTAGAAAATGGTGTCTGCTGCTGGTGCATATGTATTCTCTCTGCTCTAGATGCACAGAGATGGTGGAGTGTTGTGCTGGAGGAAGGAGGGCACAATGGACATAACAGGCAGGCAGGAGAAAAGGTGAGAAGGAATAACAGAAAGCAGCAGGAGCTGAAGGGAGAGAGAGGAGGAGGAGCCTCTTATGTACCTCTCTAGCATCCCCAGGACCCCTGACTAATTAACACCAGTTTCTCAGGGAGCTTCCTGTTTCCCGCTGCTTCCCTGAACCCACTTGAGAAGAACAGGCAGTCAACTGAAGTAGTAGGAACCAGTTAGGCCCTTAAGACGCTGATATCTTCCCTCACTCAGGCCCTGCTACCAGCCTTCAATTGAGTGTTGAGAGCCACTATAGCTGGCACAGAACAGCAGTCATGAGTGAAAGAAGAAAATGCCCCTCTGGGGCAGCATTCAGAAAAAAAAAGAAAGCAAAGGAAGCTTTTCTAGCTAAGCAGAAGGAGCTCTCCTGAGATACATAGACACAAATGTTCATGGTGAGCCTTCCGGCCCCAGTGAGGATGTGAGTGGTGAGGAGATGCCTGATCTTCCAGTTAGTCAGAGTGCAGGTGACCTGGCAGCTACTGCAGCATCCATATCTCCATCTCAAATGGATGTAACCATGCACATTCCTGAAGAAAAGTGTAGATCAGAGAAGAGTGTGGTAGAGGCGCAAGAAACAGCTGCTGCTGAGTTTAATTCCTTAAGTCTACATGATCCAGAACTGTGGACCCACTTGAGCAGTAGCCTGAGGGACTTCCTTGTACTGTATGGGCCACAGCAAGTGAAAAACTTCATGTTCCCCAAAGACAATGAAAATAGAAGTTTCCATCCAAGACATTACTGGCATGAAATCCCCAATGGTCACAAAGTGGAGACGCCATGGCTTACGTACTCAAAAACCCAGAATGCTGTATACTGTTTTTGTTGCAAACTCTTCCAGTCTAATATTCCAGCCACATTGGGTTCTACAGAAACAAAGGGCTGGAAAAATCTGGCTAGTAATCTGGCATGCCGTGAGAAGGCAGCAAATCACCGGAGAGCATTCCATAGGTGGGAAGAGCTTGAGATGAGACTAAGGTTAAAAACCACCATAGATGATCAGCATCAAGAGAAGATTGCATCAGAGTCTCTTTACTGGCAAAATGTTCTGAAAAGGCTCATTGCCATTGTGAGAATGCTTGCTACCCAAAACCTAGCACTGCGTGGCACTTCAGATCAGCTGTATGTGCCAAAGAATGGAAACTTCCTTAAAATTGTGGAGCTGATGGCTGAGTTTGATGCGTACTCCAGGAGCATCTAAGAAGAGTCACCACCCAAGAAATGTACACACACCATTACCTTGGAAAAACAGTTCAAAATGAGATCATACAGTTACTGGCAACAAAAGTCAAACAGAAGATTGTGGCAGATCTGAAGTCAGCAAGATATTACTCTGTTATTCTGGACTGCACACCTGACATCAGGCATACGGAACAAATGACTTTAATGGTGCATTTTGTAACAATGGTGACTGCCAGAGAGCATTTGCTAGAATTTATTGACATTGGTGATACTACAGGAGCTGGTATGACAAATGTGCTTCTTAAAAAGCTGGAAGATACGACAATTGTGATAGCTGACATGAGAGGTCAGGGCTACGATAATGGTGCCAACATGAGAGGAAAGAACAGAGGAGTGCAGACACGGATCCAAGAGTTAAACCCTCGAGCTTTTTTTGTCCTATGCAGTTCTCATTCATTGAACTTGGTGGTCAGTGATGCAGCATCAGCTTCTAGTGAGGCTGCTGAATTTTTTAATATAATTCAAAGCATCTATGTATTTTTCTCTTCATCAACTAATTGATGGCAAATTTTGAAGCAACATCTGAGAACATCCTCTCTGACACTGAAACTACTGAGTCCCACAGGATGGGAAAGTCGAGTGGAGGTGATAAAGCCTATCAAACACCAAATTGGGAAGATAGACGATGCCATAGTTGCCATTATGGAGGATAATGCTATGACAGGAACTGTTCTTGGGAGAACAGTGGCAGAGGGAAATGGAATCACCAGAAACATACATAACTTCAAATTTCTGTGTGGCTTAGTGTTGTGGCATGACATACAGTTTGAAATAAATGTTGTAAGCAATAGACTCCAAGGTGTTGACCTTGATATATCTGGAGCAATGGAACAACTGGACAAAGCAAAGTCATACCTACAGTCTTACTGATCAGATGAGGGATTTCAAAACGTTCTGAAGAGTGCACAGAAGTTGGCAGAGAAACTTCACACTGAAGCTATTTTCCCACCCATTCAAGAATACAAGAGTCACTGAAGAAGATGACATTTTGATTACGAGGCATGGGATAATCCCATAAGAGACCCCAAACAACAATTCAAAGTTGAATTCTTTAATCAGGTGCTAGATTATGCAATACAGTCAGTTGAAGAACGTTTCGTGCAGCTCAAGGAACACAGCAGTGTATTTGGGATGTTGTATGATATTCCAAAACTCCTCACTATACCTGAAAGAAGACCTACACCAGCCATGCAGGGCACTAGAGACAGTGTTGACACACGATGACATGTGCAATATTGATGCAAGTGATTTAGGTGATGAACTGAAAGCCCTTTCAAGATACATTTCAGCAGGATCAACTCCAAAGGCTGTTCTGGAATATATGTGCACAAATAAGATGACCACTCTCTTTCCAAATGCTTTTGTTGCTCTGCGCATACTTTTAACACTTCCTGTAACAGTTGCTAATGGAGAACGCAGCTTCTCCAAGCTGAAGTTAATAAAAACACATCTACGCTCCACAATGACAGAGGAGAGGCTGGTCGGCCTTACAACCATCTCAATAGAGCATGAGCTGGCTCAGACTGTGGACCAGATAAACAGATAAAAATGCCAGTGTTTACTATGCAGACAAGAAAAGTTACATTTGCTGTTCAGGCATTTGAAAGTTAAGTGTTACTTAAAATTTGTGACCAAGGCATTTTAAGTTCTTAGTTCTCGTTTATTTGGGTAGGTGTCAGAGGCTCTAGTCACAACTGATGCCTAAGTTAGGCTTTTAAAATCTATATTCAGGCACTTAATAAGGAGCCTGATCTCATCAGAGGCAGAGAGAACTGTCAACTCTCATTGCACTTGCCAGAACATAGAGCCTCTGCAAATGAGATCTCCTGTATAAGGTTTTTGGGGGGCAACTTTAGCCAAAAAGGCTTTGTTTCTGAGATTTGCCTTGAGCCACACTGCGAGTTGGGACGAGAACTAGGGAAAGAATCCAGGGTGAAATCTAGGCCCCACTGTAGTTAATGGCTAAACCCCCATTGATTGCAATGGGGCCTGGATTTTGCTCCAGGAGACCTGACTAGAGGATGTAAAATGCAGGCGTTTCTGAGGACATTTCTATTTGATTTCAATTTATGTGGGTTTGTGCACCCAGGTTTTGGTATGAGTTAAAGGGACATGGTGATTTCAATGGGATTACTCAGCAAATGATTTTCTGCTCTCAGAAACTAGTTCAATAGCTTAGGGCTTATCTACAGAGAGAATTGAGTGCACAGCAGGCTAAAGTATGAATTTACAATGACTAGCTACTCCATACTAACATGCTGTGTGGACATCTTACTGCACATTAGGGCTTCATCTACATTGGGGCTGGAGTGTGATTCCCAGTTCAAGCAGACATACTTGCAATCTCTCTCCTCGAGCTAGCTTACTAAAAATAGTAGTGCAGCTGTGGTAGCACGGGCACCTGGGTTATAGGGTTGCCAACTTTCTAGTCACACAAAACCGAACACCCTAGCCCCGGCCCTTCCCTGAGGCCCCGCTTCTTCGCCACCCCTTTCCCAAGGCCCCACCCACAGCTCACTACATTCCTCCTCCCTCGGTGGCTCGCTCTCCCCCACCCTCACTCACTTTCACTGGGCTGGAGCAGGGGGTTGGGGTGCAGGAGGGGGTTAGGGCTCTAACTGGGGGTGCAGGCTCTGGGGTGGGGCCAGAAATGAGGGGTTCAGAGTTCAGGAGGGGGCTCCAGGCTGGGGCAGGAAGTTGGGGTGTGGGAGGGGGTGAGGGCTCCAGCTGGGGGTGCGGACTCTGGGGTGGGGCTGGGGATAAGGGGTTTGGGGTGTAGGAGGGGGCTCCAGGCTGGGGAGTGTGGCTGAGGGATTCAGAGTGTGGGAGGGGGCTGAGGGTTGAGACAGGGGATTGGGATGCATGAGGGGGTGAGGGTATTGGGCTGGGGGTGCTGGCTCTGCGGAGGGGCCAGGGATGAGGGGTTAAGGGTGTAGGAGGGAGCTCTGGGCTCGGGCAGCAGGTTGGAGTGCAGGGGGGGCTCTGGGCTGGGAGTGCAAGCTTTGGAGTGGGGACTTGGATGAGGGGTTTGGGGTGTAGGAGGGTGCTCCGGGTTTGGGGGGTGCAGGGGTTGGAACTCAGGGTTGGGGGGCGGGCTTACCTCGGGCGGCTCCTGGTCAGCAGCGCAGCAGGGGCGGTTCCCAATCAGAGACGCAGCGGGGGAGCTAATGCAGGTTAGTCCCTGCCTCCACTGGCATCGCGCTGTGCGCACCCTGGAAGCAGCCAGCAGGTCCTGGTCTTAGGTGGGGGGGCCAGGAGGCTCCACATGCCTCTCTCACCCGCAGGCACCTTGCATGCACATGCACCAAAAGGTTCCCGGCCAATGAGAGTGTGGAGCCGGTGCTCGGGGCGGAGGCAGCGCATGGAGCCCCATGCCCCTCCCCCCCCCGCCTAGGAGTCAGACCTGCTGGCCACTTCCGGAGCCAGCCAGGACAGGTAGGACTAGCCTGCCTTAGTGCCACAGCCCTGCCGACCAGACCTTTAACAGCCCGGTTAGCGGTGCTGACTGGAGCCGCCAGGATCCCTTTTTGACCGGGTGTTCCAATCGAAAACCGGACACCTGGTCACCCTACTGGGTTACCAGCCCTAAGTGCAGATCTGCCCAGACTTCGTGGGTACATACTTGGAACAGCTAGCCCATGCTGCCACTCATCGCTCCCCACCTTATTGCAGCTACATCACTATTTTTAGCAAGGTAGCGCACCTATGTCTCCTTGAGCTGGGAATCACACCCCCAGCTCCAAGTGCAGATATAGCCTAAAACTGCCTTTATGTGCTTCAGCTTAGTGTGCTTTAAAGTGTATTATGATAAACCATCCAAAGGCACTTTTAATGCACAGTAAGCGAGTCTACCTGGGGAGTTAGTGTGGAGTAGTTACTATACTGTAAATGCACACCCTAGCTTGCTGCACACTAACTTCTCCATTTAGACAGGCCCTTAATAGATGGGCATTGGGAGAAATTCTGCTTATTTTGAGTAGGATTCCTACTAGAACATAAAAGAGAAATTCACTCCTGTACAGAGGCCCAGCAGCAGGCATATACGCCACACTAGCCTTAGTTTGAGAGCTTAAGTGGGACTTACCAAGTGCATATACCTTGTGCTGGCCCTGTGCTCTGAGGAAAATGTCCCATTCAGGTATTAAGGTATGAAATAACTATATCCTTAAATGTATCAAACTTCTTATTGTTTCTTCAGATCTCCTCTTGTACAATGGATGGATTCTGAGAGCTCATTCTCAATGCAGTGATTACAGGCTGAGCAGGCCACAGATTCATTAACAAAAAAAAAGGAATCAAACAGAAGAAATAAACCAATCTGCCACTTAGCCATAAGGGATGAACTGTGCAATCTGTGACTGCATTGGGGGGGAAAGGACCATCATGCTGAGGCGCTACTGATCTATAATGAAATCGTTCTTCACACCTGCACGTGGCAGGCCTCTACTTGTGGGAAATACAGTACCACTGCTGCTATTTATTTTAGAAACCCTACATCTCCAACAATATTTCTAGTCTGTTTTTTTCTAACTGCATTCAAAGTCTAAATTTGACCCTTTGTGAATATTGCATGTAGATTTTAATATTGCAGCTGGCTTTTCTCATGTTTGAAATTTTCTAATGACTGGGCACCAGCTGTTCAACTGATTAATATCATTGACTTTTTAAGTCATATAAACAGCTGCAGTAGGCTTTAAAGTAGGCTAATTATGACATCCTTGCTGCTACTTTAAAATCCTGCTTGTATAGTATGCTCTTCAGATGTATAAAGATTATTATGCTATAGACAAATCAAAGCTATTATCAATATAAAGGTGAGAGTGAACTTTATTTCCTATTTCCAGTCATCTGTTCTGGGTTGAGGTTACTCTTTCATCTGATTTTTCACAGAAATGTGGTTTAATTAAAGGATTTAAGCAGTGCAGACAGAACGTTAAATTTAATCTCAAAGTTAGCCATTAGGTTGAGGATCTTGGGGGAAACCAGGCTTAATATACTGCTGTCTAAGGTTTGCTGGCCAACAAATGTGCATCCATCTAGAGCATTCACTGTGAAATGCAGACGAATATTCATCCTAACTCATAAAATAGTGTTAGATGTACCATCAGCCCACATTCTTTTTATGGGGAGTTCCTACAGGATGTCCCATTTTTCCCTTTGTTTTTCTCAAAGGCCCTATGTGGTGTCAGTCTATTACTGAGATGGCCAAGGAAGGCTGAATACAGCTCCCTCTGGAGTCTGTCCAAGCTGTGTTTGGCTGTAGTATGGGGAAAATTCTATGGCTCTGAAGCCTGGGAGAAGCAGAACTGCTAACTGGTAAAGTAAGAGTCAGGTTTGCTGTCCACTGGACAAGGACTACAGGTGAGATAGTGAGCAGGCTGAGTGACATCAGGCACAGCAGTGAACTGCCAGTCAGAGGAAAAGGTAGCTAGAGGGCCTGAGAGGAGTGCCGAGAACTGAGGAGGAGTTACAGAACTGAGCTATCAGTCAGAAAGGAGAGGGGAAGAAGCAACAGAGATGAGCTGCCTGTTGGGGGAGGGGCAGGTCTTGATGTCACTGTATGAGTAATACCTTGAGAGGTGCGGGTGGGACCAGAGAAAATGTGTTGCAGAGCATCTGTTTGAATGTGGTGTGTGCTCGTAACTCTGAGCAGAGCACTTATTGAATAGGGAGGGAAGAGAGACAGTTAAACTGAGAGTGACAACATCTTAATTTTCCATCCAACCCCAGAGTAAGCTGTTTACCAGTTTTTAGAGCCTTGCAGGTTTAGCAGCAGCTGTAGCTACGGCAAGATGCCTTTTAATTTAATTTTAAAACCAATGTTTACACGTACAAATGATTTATCTGTTTATCCAATCTGTGCCCAAGCTTGGGGGTTTGCACTGCTAAATGGCTGCGTCTACAAAATTTGCAAGCAAATTGATAAAGAACTTGACATTTGATCCCCAATGCCTTTGCATTTGCCTGGAAATTTTCTTCACCAAAATTTAGTTAAGCTCCTCTGCTGAATTTCTAACATACTGTGTTCTAGTTATTTAGCAGACTTCCCTGATAGTTTTTATAGCAAACGAAAGAAATAAAGACCTGTAATTCCATCCTTGGGTGCCAATACTGTTTTGCTTGTTCCAGCAATATAAGTGAAGACAATGAAACTACTTGCATGCATGCTATTTGGCAAGAGTTGGAATTGCAGAATTGGGCAAAGGTTTGGAGAAGATGAGGGGAGAATCCTATGCTAAGTTTCAAAATCAGGACACTTGATTAAAAATTGAATTTGACAGGTGATTTTTTTCCCCTTCACCAGAGAAGAGATAATCTCTTTTGTTTAAACGCTTACTGTTTTGTTATAGAAAAACATTTTAAGGGTCTGATTTTGCCACCCTTGGTGTCTCAGAATACTAATCAGCATGTATAAGGATGACAGAACTAGGCCTTAAATGATAGTGCGGTAACCTTTTGTTTATTTTAGACTTAGATGCTAAGGTGCTATACAATGAAATCAAGCTATTGCCAACTTGAAAAATCTCTTGAAATAGCTTTTAAACAACCACAAAACACTATCTTTTAGCATACCCTAAATTCTGTTGGTATGGTGATTTTGATAAAGTACTTGCACTAGTGTTCCAGAAATTGAATTGCCATCCTATTCATTGCTGAACTGATAGCTGTAGGATACTTGTATGTGTTGCATACAAATCCTGATCCTTTGTCTTGCTGCTAAAAAGAAATGGCAATTAAAAATTAGTCCATTCTTATGGTAATATTGGGTCATTTTTATTGTCTTATAATAACTTCATTCAGCTGTACCTTTTTGTAAGTTGCTGCACCCCTCCATCATAAAGATTTTTGAACAGATTTATCTGGAACTGTTATTCTAGCACAACTATATTCAAGAATTTGCTCATACTTCTGTAAAATGTATACTGACAGCTGCCTTAAATAACTTTGGAATATGAGTATACAGATTGTCAGACCTACCATGTATGGATGACATAATAATCCTTTCTCTGAGGTGTAATTTATGCCCTTTATTCATATTTGTACATATGGTGAGCATTTCAAGATGCAGAAGTCTAATGCATGGTACTTCATGTATGTCAGTTCACTAGCCTGCAAACAGCCGGCGCTGACAGCTAGCTAGCTCAGGTCACAACCTCAAGGAAGTGTTAAGGGTACCAGTTCACTTGTTAGAACAGAATAAAAGGGGATGTTATCATATTACACGTACATGGCATGTGCCTGATAATTACACTTGCTTTAGATGAATGGAAGCTAGTGAAATGATAATGTTATTGTCTTCACCTGTTTCCTGCGATTGCTATCTTAGTACTTAATTAACCTGAGATCAAAGATGTGTTAGGATAAGAATTTACTTGATGTGTAAAGTTCCTGAAAACCAATGGATGTTACCTGTATTGTTTTAACTTATCCATACTTATAATAATGAATAGCCAGCAACTGCATTATGCATATCACTGTAACTGAATTACTTGTGTATGCATAGGAAGTCGAATGTTAATTTCAAAGCAAGTAGTCCTTGATGTGGTGACCTGAGGTCAAAGATTCAAAATGCATTCTTCATCAAAAGAAAAGCCCAGGCTGTGAGTGCAAGCATTGCCTGGCTGCTTTTCAGGGAAGACAGGTATAAAAGTATGCCCCTGGGAACTATCCTTCATCTCTGGACTGATGAATTCTGACATGGTGGAATTCTGAGCAATTGGACTGGGATCCCTAGACCCATTCTAGGAAACCCTGACAGACTTTTGGAAACAAACAAATTACTACAACTCTGCTATCATATTAGACTTACAAACTTTGATTCACCTGTAATGTATTTTACCTGCTTTAACCTCTCAATAACTCATTTATTTTTTCTTAGCTAATAAATCTTTACTTTAGTTTACTAAAGAAATAGGCTTCAGCATTGTCTCTGGTGGGATCTGAAGTATACCTTGACCTGGTGTAAGTGACTAGCCCTTTGGGGCTGGGAGTGACCGAATGTGTGATGATTTTTGGTTTTAATAACCTTTCATCATTAAGTCCAGTTTGTTAATATAGGGTGGAGTGTCTAAAGGAACTGGCTGTGGCTCCATGGTGAGCTAGTACAGTGATCCAGGAGCACACATTTGTTGCTGTTTTGGTTAAACCTAATTATAGAGAGTATACCACCAGTCTGGGTGTATCTGCCCTGTTTTCTGACTGTCTGACCTGAGATTGGCACTATCAGCTGTGACCGATTCCAGGCACCATGACAGAAGCCATTTTGAGGTGGTGTCAATCAGAATCAAAAGTTGACAGCACACCTACATCAAATATTGTAGAGTTCTGGAAATGTTCTTGGCAATTAAGGCTGTCCTTGAAACTTCCTTTCTCATTCCTATCCTCTTCCTGACCTCTCCTTTCTTCTGAATTTTCATTTTTAACCTATCTATCCCTTCTCTATAAGGCGTTTTGCCAATTTGTCCTGACCTCACTTTGGACCAAATACTTCTTCCACTGAAGTTAATGAGTAGGGCAGCCCACAGTACCCTTCAAGTTCTTGATATTTGTATTTCATCCTTCTGTAATATCTCACTTCAAAATGGCCTTTTTAGGGAGGGGAAAGACTTGGACTTACTGAGTATTAATATCTAAAATTTTAAACTTGTTGGCAATATTTCTGGCTTAAAACTTCTTGTCCTGAACTGTGGCAAGTGCATCTCAGTGGTCCAGCAAGGGCACCCAGTCTCAGGCATCCAGCTCCCTAGCCTTTGCCTTCTTAGGTAGAGACCCGCATCTCACTCCCTTCTGACTCAGGTATTTGCAGACTGCACAGTTCCCTGCCTTCACTGTGTTATTCCCAGCAGAGACAGGCTACCCAAACACACCTAATTGCCTTTTCTGTAGAGACAGTTAATGGGTGTAATTGCTACAGTTACAAATTATCCACACAGAATTTCCTATGCAAACCTGTTCTATTCTTAAGGTACAAGTATTACAGGGAAAACATATTGAAGACAATAAAAGAATCTGCACAGGTACTAATAAGTTTACCAATGTTCATCCTTACTCTTACATGGGCTATGACAGGAGCAGTCCTTCAATACCTCACCCTAGGGGTTTCCTTTGTGGTCATAAGTTCATCACAGCTTCAGCTCAGAATGAGCACCCAGTCTTATGGGGCCTCAATAGGCCAAGTCCTTCCAAGCCTATCCTAAGGTTTGGGGCCCTTCATGGGCCAGGGTCCTGTCCGTTTGCTGGATCAGGTAGAAGGCCCTGAGCCAGTTTAAGACCAGCCTATTTATCCACAAACCCTTTCTTTTTTCTGTTGGTCCCTGAAGAATCCACTTCGAATTGGTATATGCACACCTCTTCAGAAGATGGCTTCAAAAGGCTGATAAGAGGAAGCACATTAGCTCCCCCCTCCTACTAGAGAAGTTACATATAATTCCACAATAGCACATACACAATTGCATTTTTAATGCAATGGACCCCCAAAGATATTCAGCTTAATTCAATGTTTAACTTAATTCAATCAAGTTCATCTTAATTTTGTTTTTTCCAGGATATTACAGGATACTGTCAGCTTGTCACACTTCTACCTTACGATAGCAGACCAAGTTAATATTTACCTTCCACTGTTGTTTTTTCTTTCCCTCACTTTATTACATACCAGTTATTAACTGGAAAGCTATGAAATCAGAAATCAGAGTTATAGGGAAATAATGAGAAAGCAAAGTATAGTCCACAAGAAAAGTTGATAAGCACTTTCTATTGTGTTTGGGAAAAATAAAATGTGTCACTGTTCAGGGTGTAAAGTTAAGGACCTGTACAAGTTCTCTCAGGATCAGAGACTAATAGGCCTGATTCTTTCCTTGCACAATGTAACTCCTGCTACATCTACTCTGTAACCAGGGGATTTGCAGCCTGTGTGGGTGTACCTGTGCTAGCTTTAATCTAGCTAGCTCACTAAAACTAGAAGTGAGGACACAGCAGTGCGGGCCACATAAGTGTACCCAGGGGGGTAGGTGGGCTTGTACAGCTCTCGCTGATGCCTGCACCCCTGCATCCTCCCTGCTATTTTTGTTAGGCTAGCTAGATTAAAGCTAGAGCAGGTACGTCTATACAGCCTGCAAATCACACAGCCAGCGGCAGAGCAGACATATCTACCACTGACTTCAGTGGCATTACGCAAGTGTAAGAGCAAAGACCCAGACCTATTTCTCTCAGATTTACTTAACAATTTCAATTTTTTTGATGGGGAGGTGGAAGGAAAATACAAAGTAACACGTTATTTTAAATTAGCTATTTTATGCCATAATTCTCCTGCTAGGATGATGTTTGCTAACATACATTGAGATGGGAGATGGTAAATATAACTGTGTCCATTTGTTTAAAGTTAGTTTAATAATTCCATCAAGGCTTCCTGATTTTGACATTCATGGTCAATGGGTTCAGTGCATTGACTGCTCGGTTTGTTGACTTTGAGAAAATATTCACAGGACTGAATGAAACACATTTGAAATACCTTCTAATAAACAAAAAGAACAGGAGTACTTGTGGCACCTTAGAGACTAACAAATCTATTTGAACATACGCTTTCATGGGCTACAGCCTACTTCATCACATCTGAAGAAATGAGCTGTAGCCCATGAAAGCTTATGCTCAAATAAATTTGTTAGTCTCTAAGGTGCCATAAGTACTCCTGTTCTTTTTGTGGATACAGACTAACACGGCTGCTACTCTGAAACTTCTAATAAACAGGCTTTGTGTTTAAAAATATTAAATCAATTTATACTCAGTAAAATCTTTTAAGAGAAATATTTTTTCTACTCTTGGCTCCTATTGCTTTGTAAAATAAATTACGAGAAAATGCAATTGTTGTAGCATAAGCCATGATGAGAGCCTACAGAATGTATCGACCTGTTATGTTATAACAGTGTTAGCCCAATGCATCAATTTAGTGTATGCTCTTTTTAGTGGCTTCATTATAATAATAGCTTCTGTTCTAAACAAGCCACTGTAGGTAACTGTAAACCAAAATCAATTAGTAGCTGAAGAAAGCATTTTTTTCAAAGCTTGTTCTCTTCACTTGTACCATCCATTAACATAATCACGGTGCCTGTGTTGTGTCTACTTCTGCAGTTATCAATGGTGTAACCTAGGAACCAATTTGATAATGTAATATTTGTGTTTGTCTTTACTCCATTCATACTGGCCTGCAACAGATACCCATTCCTCCTCTGTTCTTTATTCCTTCTGTGAGTTCCGAAAGAGAGGACCCATGTGTTATGCAATTTTTTGGGGTCACATCTTGGATAGAGTGTCAACTTTGAAATTTAAATATGCCATTTTCAGAATCAACATCAATAGGCATGTACCCAAATGGAAGTGGATTGATATTTTGGAGGCGCTCAGCACTCCTGTTTCTATTGAAGTATTTAATGCTTCTAGTGGCTAGAGAGATGTTTTTCCAGCTTTTAATGCAGTGTTCTTTAGGGGAATTGGGACTATTCTTTAGGCAGCCTTAATATGTGGTTGGTATCTTGAAATGTATAAGCCTTTTGAACATGAATGTAAAACTTAATTCTCTTTAAAGATGAGATGGGTTGCATTTTATTTGAAGTGATGGTGCTACATGTTTTCTCTGAATTAAAATTTCTGGTTTTGATCAAAAGTGGTTATCAAAAATTCAGTTTGGGATCTTCAAACCCATTTACTTGCTTTGATTCTAAATGTCTCAGATGTTTATCTAAGAAAATAAATGCTGTGGCAGTTGATGTTGCATAAAGTTAAAATGCAATCCCTTGATTCTGACCTAATTTCCCAGACAACATTATCCAATCAAATTGTGTTATGTTCAGCTAAAGGACTTAGGATATGTCTACACTGCAATGTAAGCCCAGGGTTAGCAGAACTCAAGTCGGCAGACCCTGGGTTAGCTAACCTAGGGCTTGAGTATCTACACTCATTTGTAAGCAGGTTAGGAATGCTTGAACCCCAGGTCCCAGCCTCCATAATACATTACGCAGGCCTGAGTCCAACCACCCATGTCCCAGACTTCCTAGCATCCTCGCAGAAGGTGGCTGCTCTAGCCATTTGTTTGTGGTACAGTGTGAGAAAACTTAACTGAGGATGAAGAAAGTTATACCATGGAATTGTGGGACAGTTTTGGTGGACTCACAGAGCACCGGTCCAGTAAGGGCTGTAGCTACACTGCAAAGCAATAAGACTTGGATCCTGATTTCTGGCTTGTCTCAAGGCTTGGACCCTCCACCTCCATGGGGCCCTGCGTCCATGGGTCAGAGTCCTGAGATAGCAAGATTTATGTGTAGACAGATGGGGAGTTAGGCTTGAGTCTGAGTTTGAACCCTGGGCTTACGCTGCAATGTTAAGGTAAGGGGACTGTTGCCCCCTTACTAACATTCAGTGGGGGTGTTTTGGTTGGCTAGCTCCCAGCACTAAAAGGGGAAGGGTCGATGGCAAATCAGGAGCCTGAGACTGACAGTCCCCAGGAACAATGGGGAGAGGTCAATGCTCCAAATCAGCCTGATTGACAGGGCAGGAAGGCTAATCAGAGAGTCAAGAGGCCAGGGGGGGTCCCATCCTCCATGTGAACTGGAATTGCCTGGGTCAGACAGAGTGGGGCCGAGCTAAGGAGAGAGCAGGGGCCCGAGCTAAACTGCTGGAAGCAGCGCTGCAGCCCCAAAGCCAGAGCACAGCCCAGAGAGAGCAGACCTGCCCTGGGAGCAGAGCTGCAGCAACCGGAGCCAGAGGGGCCAGACAAGCAGCCAGGAAGCAGGTCAGAGCTGGGAGCAGTCACAGAAGCTGCCTGCAGAGCAGACCTGTCCTGGGAGCAGAGCTGTAGCAACCAGAGCCAGAGGGGCCAGAGAAGCAGCCCAGGGAGCTGAAGGCAGAGCAGCAGCAGCAGCCATGCTGAGGCCGAGTGGAGCTGGGGCTGGAGCCGTCCGGAGCCGGGTGCAGTGAGCAGCTGGGGAGAGTGAGGGGGACGCTGGGCAGTGGGACCAGCGCAGGGAGACGCCTCAGCCAAGAGGCTCTGCAGGCCAGACTTGGAGGGGGATCATAACCCCGACCGGGCAGGGGCGACGCTGGGAAAAAGAGTCCTGCCACCTAGAGCCTGAGAACGTGTGGCCACCACCAGAGCAAGTGTCCAAACCCGCAGCGTCTCTGCAGCACAGCCAGGGCCTGAGAAGGAGCCTGGGACCTACAAGGAACAGACTGTGAACTGCCCTGAGGTTCCAGAGACACTGTTTGTAATGTTCCCTGCCACAGAGCGGGGTGATGTGTTTTCCTTTAACCTTTCCCATTTTTCCTTATTCTTTTTTAAAATTAATTGTTAATTAAACAACTTGTATTTGCTTTAAATTGTATGAAATGATCAGTGGGTCAGGGAGGTGCCCAGTGCAGAGAGAGTACCCCGGAGTGGGGACACCCTAGCCCCTGTCCTGGGTGACCACAGCAGGGTTGGGGGTCAAGCCCCCCAGGAATCCTGGGCCCTGCCTTGTCGGGGTTTATGAGGACTCTGCCAGACAGGAGAGTGGAAGGGGAGTCCTCAAGGGCAGGGAGGCCTCTGGGTAAAGGAAGTGAAAGCGAGGACTCGGATCCTTTCACTAGCCCACTTCACCGGGGTAGTGCAGAAGCCAGGAAAGTTCCCCACAATAGCGGGACCATTCCCACGCTTACATTGACATACCCATAGTAGAGAAATAAAGCTAATGGTACCTGGAGCATCTCAGAATCACAGTTTGTGCCATTTCCCTGAAGATAACCTGTAAATAAAAGCAGTTTGCATTTCATTGGTGTACTTTAAAATTTTCATGAGTCTCCAATGTCTTGCAAAAACAAGTATTTGGAGTGCTGTTTCACTACATACTGAAAAATGAGATTCTTATTATGACTCTATAGTCTAGCTGAATCTATAAAACATACATTCCTACTATTTGGGAAGGAGTAGAAAGAGCTAGCACTCTTTCGCATCACCAAGTATCCTTCAAAGATATGACTGACTGGAGAGCAGCAAAACCCAAAGTTTAGAGGGGTTAAAAAATATAGAGCTCCAGCCTCTGAAATAACAGCCTGCAATTTGTTAACCACTTATTCTCATTCCTCGTGGCCCACGCTGAACAATGCACAATACTGGTTACTATCTGAAGTGCAGAAATAAAAGATCAGCTTTTGTACTCTTCTCTAAGGGAAGAGAAAAAGGTGGTAGAATGGCTATTTCCAAGGCCAGGAGCCTCTAGAACAACAGCAGCCAGTTATGCCTTCTCCACCTTTCTGCATGCAAGTACCCTCTCTGTTCCTCCTCTAATTCCCAGTAATGCAGGTAGAGAGCCACCTGATGTACTTGTCCTGGGAAATGCTTAGCATAGCGGATGGTAGGGCTGGAACTGGGAGGGAATCCAATTTTCCATCTAATCCCTGATCCTGGACCAGGACTTAGAAAGATTTATTGATTGATGATCTTGTATATTGGTCCAGTTAAAGTGCTTCTCTACTCTGGCAAGACTCGGAACAGTGGATGTCATGATATGGCTGTCACCTGACCTCTTCTTTTTTTTTCAGTTTTATTACAGATTTCTGATTGGAGCTGGTCAAAAACTTTCCATGAAAAGGGGGTGAGTTGAGGTTTTTCGTTTGGGTTGGGGCAGGGGTGATGAGAGGGTAGGATATGACTCTGACAAAATGGAAAGTTTTTTTTACAAAAGAAGATTTCAGAATAATTGGGGTCTTGTTCAATGCTGTGTCAAATTTCAGTATGAAGTTGACAAACTTTGTTTTTTATATCAACATTTTTCAAGGGGAATCAAGGCCAAACATAAGTATTAGTATCTTTATATTTTTCATAGGCTCAGGAAGCCAATTCAGGGGCTAGAATACCACACGATCCAGTATTCTAGCACTATTAAACTCGCATTGGGTACACTGATGCTATCAGAAATGTGGTGATAAAAATGATCCCTGCAGGATTCCATCTGGGACATCTCTTGAGACCGATGAGTAGCAATTCCCATCACCAGGGCAGACGAGAGGGGGGGAACCGGTACAAATTACCAGGGCCTGGCGGTCCAGAAGGGGGCCCGGGGCCCGGCTTCCCCCCACCTCTCATTAGCCCTGTTTAGCCGGTCCGTCCTTGCTGCGGGACCCGAAAAATGTTTTTCACCGGGGCCCGAACCCGCTCTCAGTGGCCCGGCCCATCACCACTATCCAAAAGGATCCAACCCACAAGGCATGAACAGAATCTGTCTATTGCAATACTGTCTGCCCCAGATGCTCCACAGAGATGGATCAATACCTTGTGTTAGTGAATCCTTCACCTGATGCAGTCTGCCTGCTGGAAGGACTGGCTTGAAAGCAGGGTTCTCACAACAATTTTTTTGGTGGCCTCAGAGTGGGGCCACCAACTCTCACTGGTGGCCGCATTGATACTTTTTTCCTAAAATACTTAATTAACTTTAGGAAAAACAAGCGAGGCTTACCCCACTCAGCCAGGGAGCCCTACCCTCTGTAACTGTGGCCCAGAGAGACCCCGTCAAGTTGGGGTTTTGCCTGGTTGTGCACCATAAGCAATAAGGCAGATACTGCAGGCCGAGTTAAGGTGGCCATTCACACATTCCCAGAACACTGGACATTTGGCACTTCCAGGAATGGCGTGAGCCTGCCCCTGCTGATGTGACCTTGTGTGCACATGGTGCATGGAGGGGCACCATCTTTAAGAGCTACATCATCATGGAGGGGCTCCATCTTTAAGAGCACTACCATTTGAAATCCTAACTGAACCCAGAAAGGCTTACCAACCCTAACCCTAGCCAAGAGAGTCTTACCATCTGTAACCCTAGACCTGGGAGACCCTTTGTAATCATAACCCTAGCCAGGGAAGCTATTCTAACCCTAATCCTAAAATCCTTACCCTCAATAACCATAACACTAGCCCACTGAACAACACCCTCTGTGACCCTAACCCTAGCCTGTGTGCCCTGTCCTCTATAACCCTAACCCAGCCCCAAACCTACCTCTAGCCAGGAGAGCCCTACCATTTGTAACTCTAACCCTGGTCCAAGGAGCCATAGCCTCTATACTCCAAATGTTAACCTGGCATACCCTACCTGCTGTCACCCTAATCCTAGACCAGGGTACCCTAACTGATCCAACCATAAGCGTGGCCCATGGAGCTTTACCCTCTGTAACCCCAATCCTGACTCAGGGAGCCCTTCCCTTTGTAACCCTAGCCCATGCAGCCCTACCAGCCCCAACCCTAATCCTGGCCCGGGATCCCCACACTGTAAACCCAGCCCATGTTGCCCTATTGGCCCTTACCCAAACCCTAGCCCAGGGAACCCTACCCAATGTAACCTTATTTTGGAGTGCGTAATTGGATCCAGTCCTAACCCTGGTCTGGGAAGGCTTATGGTTTGTAACCATAACCCAGGCCACTCTGCCAGCCCCAACCTTAACCCTAGACAGAGGAGTCCTACCCTTGGTAATCCTAACCCTAGGCCAGTGTATCCTACTGGCCCCAGCAGTGAGCCTGACTAGGGGGTGGCCCACACTGTAGCCCTAACATTCTTTAGGGGACCCCTGCTGACAACAACACTAACCCTAGCCAGGTGAGCCCTTCTGGCCCCATCCATACACTAGAATGGGAATCCTTACCGGCCCCAACACTTTGTTTATCTCAGATGGTTTAGGAGATTAGTGATAGGATATAAGTCACCAAAAGCTGGAATACCCCCTTTAGTAACAGGGTTGAATCTGGCCCTGATATATAATAACCAAAAGTAGTAGTTTCCATCTGATGGCTTATGTGAAATGAGTTGGTCCCAGTCTGATTTCCAATAGGAAAGTATCCAAATGATAAGAAACCCCATGCTATGGTTTCTAGAAGCCTCCGTAGTGAAGACAAAGACTGAATCGGTCTAAGGAATGAACTATCCTCTTGTCTCTAACAGCTGTTCCCCTAAAACAGGGTGGTGATACCCTGCTAGGGCAGCTTTGGGAAGCTTTCAATGCACCTGTTCTGGAACTGTTCAGTGCCTAACAGTGTCACTCCAGCACTTTCACCATCATTACATTTTTTATTTAAATAATATAAAGCAAGTACCAATTTTTCATGGCACAACTGTCACTTAACATAGTCATCGGACAGTAAAATGAGTAATTTTTGTAAATCACTGCAGCAGTAGGAAGAGCAGGTGCATATGTCCCTATTTTCTTCCTTCCATCAGTAATGTTGCTTGTTATTTTGTTGCCATCTGGCAAGGACAGCAGGATCTACTAAAAAAAATAGGTTTAAAAAAAAAATAAAACATGTCCTTCCGGCTACCATAGCTCTCTCCAAAACCTAAAGTGGAATATTTAAAGTTCAACTATTTGGCTAGGCTCTACTGAGTTATTAAGTTTGGACCCTAAATCTTCTGTTCTGCCAATAATCTTTCCTTCAGAGAAATAAAAATAAAAATATTGCTGGACCACTCACTTTCTATCATAGATAAACCAAAATTGTCCTTAATACATCCTTACCTGTTATAGGTACTTGCATGTCTCCCATCACTGTAGTATCTGAGCACTTCACTGTCTTTCAATGGAACAGCTTAAATAGGTGAAACTGAGAGTGATCTGCCCCATAATAGCCCATAGTCTAGTGGTTATGGCCCTTTCCTGGTTGGTAAGGGAACTAAATTCAAGCAGATGGTGGAATTAAATCTAAGTCTTCTGCATCCTGTGTAAGTACTCTAATCACTTGGATAAAGGCTATAAAGGAGGGGGGATGGCACCATCTCCTCTGGCTGTTTTGTATGTTTTCCAGCATGCTCTGAAGATGCCCACCAGATGAGGCCCCACAGGTAGGGGTATGTGGGGGAACACCTAGTTTGAGGATCTCACTGCAGCATAAGCACCCAGGCACATTGACTGAGGTGGCTGTGAGCATCCTGAATGGCAGATTTTTAGGTGACATGGGGATTTTACTGGTGGAAGTTTTGGCACATAGGGACTTTAGCCACAAGCTGAACAGGGTTTTGAAGATCTTGGTGGTGCTTAAATGTTGGACTTATGCATGTAAATCCTTTTGTGGATTGAGCCCTAAGTGACTTGCCCAAAGTCAAATAGAAAATCTGTGGTGGAGCAGGGAATTGAATCCTTGTTTCCCAAATCCTAGACTAGGGCCCTAAGCCATGGACTATCCTTCCTCTACTAAGAAAGCCTGGTAGGCCAGATCCTCACTTGGTGTAAACTGGTGTAGCTCTGTTGAGCTGGCTATGCTAATATACATTAGGTGCACCTGGCCCTATTTTTAATTCAAACATTAAACAGTATTACCAGAAAAATGAGCAGTTAGTTCCTATGTACCACATAATTATGTAAATATCTCTCATTATCAAAACCACTCTCACATGCTGTTTATAAAATGTGAGGAAAATTAATTTGTTTTTTGTGTCCCAAGTCCAAACAGGTCCAGATTATTTTTTAAAATTCAAAGCCACCACATTTTCAGATATTCTTATCTTTTTTTCCTAGAAAAAATATTACATGCTTTCATTTAATTATGAAGACATCTACTCTAAGTTTTTAAGTGTATTCAGATGACGTCTTGTGACTTTAAAATATGGCATTGTTGTAGAGGAGAAACCATACTGACCTGGCTCTTAATGCCTTACCCATGATAAATTATCCTTCAGATATAAATTAGTTCTCCTGCTGTCTTGCTGTGACAAATCCCCTGGTCGCCCCATGAACAGTCACCTTTAAAGACATCACTAGCAGCTATTATTGTTCATAGGAATTTATAACCAGGCAAATAGGTGGGATTTTTTTAATGGTTTAAAGGACATAAATGTTGCAACACATATTGACTGAAGACAAGAGACACTAGGTGAGACAGAATAAGCCAGTCATAAAGCATAGAAATTAGTGAGGCAAGAGAATTACTAGGTCATCTAACTAATCCCATGAAAACAAAGAGTTTTTCCCAGCAGTATGTCCTCCTCCAGTGCTTTGTCCTGTCCAGTCTAACAAAACTTAAATGATAGGCAGTAGGACAAGTCAAGGATGGAGTCTACTGCTGGGTGAATTTTTTTCAGTAAAGGGTAAATTTGCCAGAAAGTGCATTTTTTCAGGGCATTGAAACTATCCACAAATTCAGGTTGAATTTGGCAAATAGTTTGGGAAGAAAAAAATGACAAAGAAATTCAAAGAAGTCTAAATGGTTTGGTTTTGGCCATTTCATTTTGGAACATTTAAACTTTTTGTATCAAAATGTTTTATTTCAACCTTACATTTCAAAATCAGATTTAATTTTGAAATTCAGCTCATTTAAGACAAAGTTGGAAGAACACACAAAACAAAACATGTTCTTGAGAACATGACCTATGAAGGAAGGCTGAAAGAATTGGGTTTGTTTAGTTTGGAAAAGAGAAGACTGAGAGGGGACATGATAGCAGTTTTCAGGTATTTAAAAGGGTGTCATAAGGAGGAGGGAGAAAACTTGTTCACCTTAGCCTCTAAGGATAGAACCAGAAGCAATGGGTTTAAACTGCAGCAAGGGAGGTCTAGGTTGGACATTAGGAAAAAGTTCCTAACTGTCAGGGTGGTTAAACACTGGAATAAATTGCCTAGGGAGGTTGTGGAATCTCCATCTCTGGAGATATTTAAGAGTAGGTTAGATAAATGTCTATCAGGGATGGTCTAGACAGTATTTGGTCCTGCCATGCGGGCAGGGGACTGGACTCGATGACCTCTCGAGGTCCCTTCCAGTCCTAGAATCTATGAATCTATGAAAAGCAAAAACAACAGCAAAAACTGTTTCACATCAAAGTGTTTGTTCCACACAAAACAATTATTTTGTCATTTCATTGAGGAAAAACTGAAAAAATTCAGTTTCAGTTTGAAACTAAGCAAATATTTTTTTATTTTATTTTTCTGTTTGGCCCTGTGACACTAAGCACCCCTATTTGCACACCAGGGATTTCCCTACCCCCCCACCCCAGCAGACATGTCAAACCCGTGAACAAAATGCTGAAAATGGGCTTGCTTTTGGCTTAATTGGCTTGTGAGTTGTTTGTTGGCTAGTTTTTGGCTTGTAGCTTGTTGCTTTTTTTTTTATCAGCTCCCAGCAAGCAGGGGCGAGGGGGGGGCAAGCAGGGGCAAGGAGCAAGCAGGGGCAAGAGAGGGAGAGAGTCAGGGATGCACAACGGGCCCACCACAGTCCCAGACTGCATGCCAGGGGGATCTAGTCACATAGAGTGTTGGGGTTCTTAGGGATTGGCTTGTTTTGGCCTTGTTTTGAAATTGGATTAGCTTGATTTTTGGCTTATTGTGAAAGTCGGGGTGCTTATTTATTGTGTGAAAATTGGCAACTGTGTGCCCCCAGTGGCGGTGTAACCCCCTCCAAATTTCCCCAACACCAGCCCAGTGGTCAACTAGTTACATACAGTGTTGCCAACTTAATCATTGATTGGAAATTTAAATTAAAATTGAAACATTAATACACACATTAAAAGCATATACAGTGTATGATAAAATGCTAGTACCTGAAAAAGTATAATAGGTTCAAAAAGTATGAACAAAGACTAGCTTTTTCACACAGCTGTTGTTTTTTCTGACAGTGTTGGCACAGTCGTTTCAGCAATGTTGGCCAACCTTATAATTTCAGATTATGATTTGTAAGCAAGGTCTGAATGAGCTCTCCCCCGACAGCTAGTGATGAGCCAGGGGAGGGGGAAGGCTTCAGGACCAGACTGTATTTACATGAACTCACCTACCCTGCCTAGGTACAACAGAAGTAGATTTCTGCCCAGCAATGGAAGCTACACTTGGATCAATTAGAGAGATATCCATTTAAAACGTACTAGAAGAAGCAAAGACTTCAGAAGTTGACTAATTAGGGCACTTATATTGACTCCTTAAATGAAGAGGACAAAAAGTGTTTGTTAAGCCAGCTGAAAAAGTAAAGTACACAGACTTGATTCTGACATCTCTACAACATCAACTTCTGGATTCTATCAACCTCTATGTAGCTGTTACAGATGACTGTTTTATAGAACCCCAACAGTTGAGTGGAGTTAGGCACTACCTGCAATGGGGCTGCCATGTGATCAGGACAAAACAGAGAATTTGAACACAGAGTGGAGTATCATTTGATGAACAAATGAAGATTTAACTTTAACTTCAACTTCTTCTTTATCATCACTAGTAGTTCGACTCAATTTTTGTGCTATGTTTCCTGGGATGAAAGAAGTAGGAATTCATCTCTTTCTAGTCCCAGTCACAATAGCTACAGTTGAGCATTCTTTTTCCTCATTTAATAGAATTTTGTGTTCTGAAAGAAGTCGCCTTCTGCATGATGATGAGCATATCATGAAGGACTGGATGTACTGGACACATGAGAAGCCACTAAAAATGAATGCACTGCATTTGAGAAGTTCATTAACAGAGTTGTGCAAAATTACAACAAGGAACCAAGAAGAATGTAGATGTACTGCTTCACAGTAGGCTTGAGTGGCCAGCTTTAATTTGTGTGATGTTTTAAAAACATGAGTTCAATCTAATAAAATGGTCATGAAACATTTTTCAGTTTTTATTATGGTGCCATTCAGCCCACCTTCACCTTAGCGGTCTCACCTCTCATCAGTCCTCACCCCCAGTATTTTAACACACACACACGCAATTTCAATTCCTGGGAAAAACACTGCTTCACGCCCTACACACCTGTAATTATCTTTGCACAAAATATGCCTTGTGAGGCATCATTTGAAAACGAATAACTCCCACATCATTAATATTCTCGCATGATGCATTTATGCAGTGGGTATTAAGAGTTATGAATATATGCTGGAATTATAACTAAGTATGTGTAAACCAGGCATGTCCAGGGAGTTGTTAAACATGTCTATCCCAAACAAAGGAGTGTGTATTTACCTCAGTTTATGTATAAGCAGTAAACAGAGTCATCAAGACAGTAAGGGAGGAGATGGCAGGAACCAGAACAATTTGCATTTTTTCAGCAAACACAAATGGGGGCGGAAAAGAGTCTCCTTCAGCATACTCCACATTGCCTTCCTCACTGGTTGAATAAACTTTACTTCATGGGCTAATCTTCAGAAGTGTCTATTGCAAAAGTTCACTGGACTATAAAGGAACTTGAGGTTTTCTACTTTTATCTCTTTCACCTAAGAAGACAAAGACTCCGGCACCTTTGAGCCTTAGGAGGAAATCCTGACCGAGGAGAGGGTCCCACTAGCTTGCTGGGAAACTGTGAATGAGAAAGGCTCATCTTGAACAAAGCCTGGAATCAAAACTTGCTAGATTAAGTTTTAGAATTTTAGATGCGTGTTTTCACTTTTATTTGCTTGTACCCCATCCTAACTTAATCAATTTTACTTAACATCACTGCACCTATGTCCTATTAATGCATTTGTTTTGTTTTACTACAAACTAACTCTGTGCAGTCTTTAAAGGGAAGGGTGTATTTACCCCCAGTTAAGTTAATAAGCTGTGATGTGTTTTTGTGGTTTGAAAGGAACAAATGAACCACATTATTGCTCTGAACCATCCAGGAAAGGGCTGGACATTGCAGAGGACATGCCATTGGGAAAACTCTGGACTGGGAGTATGTTGGGGTCACCCTGCAAGTAGTAACCAAGGCTGGTGGAAGCTCCTGTGGGGCTGTAGATAGGCTGCTGGGGTCAGAGCTGCTGAACCAGGGCTGTCTAGCACACAAACACTCAGGGTGTGACTGATACTCAAGAAGTGACCTGCATGCTGATAGGCTGGTTGTGAGTAGCCCAGATTGGGAGCTACAGCAGCAAAGCATTGTGAGGCACCCTCACAACCCAAGGTTACAGGGCAAGTGGTGATACAACCTCTGACTGGTCTGGATTGCACCCCAGACTGTGACAGGTGCCCGAACCAAAAAATCAAGGATTCACTAAACTCTAATGCAGACTAATGTCTGCCTAGCCTTTAATTTCCTCTCCCCAGTACACTTCTTTACAAATGTAGACACTGATCCTGGAAACACTTTCACACCTGCTTAGCTTTCTGTGTGTCAGCAGTCCCGGTGACTACAGTGGGACTGCCCATGCATGTAAAGGTAAGCACCAGTGTACGTGTTTGCAGGATTGAGGCCTTAGAGACTGAGTCTGCAGTTCATAGTAAAGCAAAATTCCCTCTGACTTGCAAGGTATTTTGCCAAGTAAGGATTGCAGGGTTGGGTCCTTGGTGCTACACAATATATTATAATTTCCTTTTTGAAAGTGGCCATGAATCCACCTTGACAGCCTTCAGGCACAATACACTAACTCTTTGAATTTATTCTAAAGTGAGGAGTATTTGCTTTTCTCCTTTCCCTCCCCCCATAGTCCCTCCTCTTCCTCCCCTCCCACTGCCTGGTTTGATGTTGACTTCAGGGAGCTTTGGCTCAGATCTTTTCTCCTCACTTGCCTTCATTCAGAAAGAGGTCTCCTCCAAGGTGGTCAAGCTGCTGCCTATTTCCCTACCCACGCCTGCTGACCTCATTGGCATGAAGCATCTTATGGGCACCATGCCAGAAAGCTTTTGGCTCCGGTGGCTACTGCTGCCCAGCTACCCCTCACACCCACTCCATTTAACCTTCATCGCTTCCCTTTGTGAGGGAAGGGCAAGAGCAGCATCAGAGGGTGGAAGAACAAAGCTTCCAAGCAGATTGTGAGGAAAGGGAAGACATCAGGCTAGTTATCCCTAGGACTCTTGCCCCAATACCCCATTCAATGAAAGTGATGACCACTACATCTGGTGTTCAGGATTGGCAAGTATCCAGAAGATTAAATTAAATATGTTTTCCTAATGGCTGTAAAAGTTAAGTGCACTAATTTAGCATAGAAGACCAGGATAATGCCAGTTACAGTTCCCTGAAATACACTATTATGAGCTGAAATAGTTTTTATTTTGGGTAACTATATTTATAACATTTTTTTTAAAAAAATCACTCATAGAATCCGAATGGAATTTGTCAGGTAATTGTAGATTTATAACAGAAAACAGAAACTCATGCAGTCCTTAATAATACATAAGGGTATAAATTATTGAAATGGTGTAGAATACTGATATTCAGGGGGCTTTTTAAAATGCATCCAATTTAGCCAACTACTATGGTTGTGAAGGTGTTATTCAAGTTGCTCAGGACAGCAAAAGAAAATTGTTTTGAGCAGCAGAGCACAGCAAATTTGCATGTGGGAGTCAAATAAAGAATGTCCTTGGCAGCAGCCCATGTCTTTCTTGCTGTACCATCACTTCCCCTTCTGGTTTCCATTGCCTTTTTCTCATTTCAAGTTTTCAATCTTCCATTCTCCCCCTCTTCTTTTTACTGGTCTTCATATTTTCCATATCGCCAACAGCTCTCTTTACCTAGTTCTTCCTATGTTGTTTTGTTATTGAAAAAAACCTCTTCCCAACAGAATTACCTTAGTTCTCTTTCTAGACATATGTCTTGCAACACAGATGGCAGAAGCCATCCGAATTAATTTCATGACTGGCAGAGTTTCTGCATATGTCGTTTTTACAGTACACTCTGATCTGGCTGAGCTGCAGAGCATTAATCTTAGCAATAATTGATAAATGCAAATGCTTAAGCAAGATAATTATTTTATCTCGCAGTGAGTGGGAGTGTAATGAGTGTTTGGAAAAACACAAGAAATTCAAGTATCAGGGGGTAGCCGTGTTAGTCTGTATCTACAAAAACAACAAGGAGTCTGGTGGCACCTTAAAGACTAACAGATTTATTTGGGCATAAGCTTTCGTGAGTAAAAACCTCACTTCTTCGGATGCATCATGATGCATCCGAAGAAGTGAGGTTTTTACTCACGAAAGCTTATGCCCAAATAAATCTGTTAGTCTTTAAGGTGCCACCAGACTCCTTGTTGTTTTTGTAGATACAGACTAACACGGCTACCCCCTGATACTTGACACCATGCAAGGCACTAAATTTAGCCGTATGGAGTGGAAATCCATCAACCTCAACAAAAAACTTGCACAGATACAGACAGACATCATCTTCCTCTCCAAATGCAAACAGATGGACATCATACCAAAAGGACTGAAGGTAAAAAATCCATTGCAATCAACATACTACACTGAGTATGGTGAGAGACTGTGCCACACACTCTCAAAGAAACTGAGGAACCACCTGATCAGCATCCTGTACAGCAGACAGGAGAAGATCAAGAATGAGCTCTCAGAACTGGAGACTCTCATACAATACCAGCCTTCTACACAAACTTCCACATGGCTGGACTTTACAAAAATGAGACAAGCCATTTACAATGCACACTTCACTTCTCTACAGAGGAAAAAGGACAGTAAGCTATCTAAACTAATACCTGCCACTGGGGGCTATAACAATGGTACCCTCAACTCATCTAACAACATTGTCAATCTTTCCAACCACACACTTAGCCCAGCAGAAGAGTCTGTCCTATCTCGGGGACTCTCTTTCTGTCCCACCATCCCCACGAACATGATACAGTTCTGCGGTGATCTGGAAGCCTACTTTCGTCGTCTCCGACTCAAGGAATATTTTCAACGCACCACTGAACAGTGCACTGACCCACAGGAACCCTCCTACCAACACTACAAGAAGAAGAACTCTGCGTGGACTCCTCCTGACGGTCGAAATGACAGACTGGACCTCTACATAGAGTGTTTCCGCAGACGTGCACAGGCTGAAATTGTGGACAAACAACATCACTTGTCCCATAACTTCAGCCGTACAGAACGCAATGCCATCCACAGCCTCAGAAACAACTCTGACATTATCATCAAAGGGGCTGACAAAGGAGGTGCTGTAGTCATAATGAACAGGTCAGATTATGAACAGGAGGCTGCCAGGCAACTCTCCAAGACCACATTCTACAGGCCACTATCCTCTGATCCCACTGAGGAATACCAAAGAAACTATACCATCTGCTCAAGAAACTCCCAGCTACAGTACGGGAACAAATCTACATGGACACACCTGCAGAACCCCGACCAGGGGTATTCTATCTGCTACCCAAGATCCATAAACCCGGAAACCCTGGACGCCCCATCATCTCAGGCATCGGCACTCTGACAGCAGGATTATCTGGCTATTTGGACTCTCTCCTCAGACCCTATGCTACCAGCACTCCCAGCTATCTTCGAGACACCACCATGCATCCGAAGAAGTGAGGTTTTTACTCACGAAAGCTTATGCCCAAATAAATCTGTTAGTCTTTAAGGTGCCACCAGACTCCTTGTTGTTTTTACAAGAAATTCAGACATTCACTTGACATAAGGGACTCAAAAGTTCAGATCTTGTAGAAACTGTCTAGGCCAATTGGATCTGGAAAATGGCTGCTTGGAAAAAAATCACAAGATGGTTTTCCCATAAGGCATCTGATAAGAGATCAGCCTTTCAAGCAGTATGTCAGCACTTCCACTTCTGGTCCCAGCCAGAACCAGCAGGAATACATGAAAAGTAGTTTTGGTCAAAAATTGTGGAATAAAACACTTTCTCATTGAAAAATGAGGTCAAAATTGAAATTTTCTGCAGGAATACATAATTTTTGACAGAATTTTCTGCCAGGGAAAACCAAAATATTTTGGGTCAACTAAAAATGCCAAAATTAAACATTTTGACATTTCTAAATAAAAAAATTTCAGAACTTTTAGTTCCACAAAAACTATAAATGCCTCTGCCATAAATTACTATTGGAAATCATCCCCTTCTTGTTCAGAAGTTTTCACACATACACATCACTCTCCAGCAGCATTGCCAACATCAAGCATTCAAAAATCATGAATCAGACCAAAAAAAACCCATGAGATTTTTAAAAATATAAATCTGGGGGGGGGGTCTTTTTATTTGGTTTCCTGTTTCTGAGCCCTTAGGATTCACACGGTCATAGAATCATAGAATATCAGGGTTGGAAGGGACCTCAGGAGGTCATCTAGTCCAACCCCCTGCTCAAAGCAGGACCAATCCCCAATTAAATCATCCCAGCCAGGGCTTTGTCAAGCCTGACCTCAAAAACCTCTAAGGAAGGAGATTCCACCACCTCCCTAGGTAACCCATTCCAGTGCTTCACCACCCTCCTAGTGAAAAAGTTTTTCCTAATATCCAACCTAAACCTGCCCCACTGCATCTTGAGACCATTACTCCTTGTTCTGTCATCTGGTACCACTGAGAACAGTCTACATCAGTGGTTCCCAAACTGGGGTTCGTGAACCCCTGGGGGTTCGCGAAATGTTACAGGGGGTTCTCAGGAAAAAATTCCCTAAAGGCAGACAGAGCTGTCCCTAGGGACCTCAAGCAGCACTTTGCCAGCAGCCCAGAGCCCCTGGACTTCCAAGAGCTAACCAGATCAAAGCAAGCATATCTATCACACTGAGGAGATTTAAACTTCAAGACTCCTTATAAGAAATGGAAAGGAAGGTGGATATTTTTTGCTGTTTTTAAAATTAAATAGGCAGCTAGTTTTGTTTTAAAATTATTATCAAGAACAAGTTTAAGCTTTGTTGTAACGTGGGTTTTTGCGTGGACTGCTCAAGACCTGAATGCTTGTGTAGGAGGAACTCTGAGTTGGCTTCTTAAATACCTTCATGCTGTTTCACATCTGATACTTCTTGATGAAACATAGGAGCCTTGTCTTATAACAGGCTTATTCAAAGTGATACAAGCTACAAAAGTGAGATCTTGGAAGAGAGTTGCCATTTTCATAATGTAATACAAATACTGTAATGATAAATAATAATAAATAGTGTGTAATAAGCATGACATAAAAACAAATTTTATATTTCCAAGATCACTACTTTTATTATTTATACTCTGGTGAAGGAGAAAATCCCTGGAAATATTCATTTTTATTTAGGAGGGGGTTTGCAAGACTTGACATTTTAGTGAAAGGGGTTGACAGGTTGTTAAAGTTTGGGAACCACTGGTCTAGAGCCATCCTCTTTGGAACCCCCCTTCAGGTAGTTGAAAGCAGCTGTCAAATCCCCCCTCATTCTTCTCTTCTGCAGACTAAACAATCCCAGTCCATGTTTTTATTGTTTTCTCTGCAATCAGAAGGACTAGAAAGTACTTTTTACTTTTTTGTTTTAATTAAAACAGATATTCTCAGATATTCACCTGACTCCTGGACCAGGCACTTTAAAGAAAAATATAATGAGATTTGTGATAAAATCACAAATTTGGTGATACTGCTCTTCAGGGAGGAATAAGGTAGTGAATTTGGAAATTGTACAATGCATAGGTATTGTATTACTCTGAAGCTTGTTATGGTGTAGTAGACTATAAAAATAATCTGAGCAATATTGCCAACAGGTGGGTATACTCTACAGCAGATTTAACAAATTACTGGAGTCCTCCATTCAATGACTGGGCCTGCTGTTGATGTCTCATGTATGTTACCATTGCTGAGCCTTGACCTGGGACAATCATGATCTATGTGGGGAACTTCGCTACAGTCTGACAGCAACTCTTCTAGATAAGTCACAGTTGAATCTCCCTATGGCTAAACCAGAAGAGCTGAGCTACAATTGCCTAGCTAGATGTTATTATTTGCATACCTCTCAGTCATCTAGAACTTTCCCAGTGACAACTACAGGCAATTTTAGTACTAAAATGGTATTGTCATCTATTCCAGTTATTCAAAGTACATCTTTTTAGACTTTGTTCTACTCCTGCTGTATTACCTACATCCAAAGAAAATAATACACAACTCTAAAACACATATATCTAGTTCCATGGACAGTTGCCCAACATTCTGGTGGAGTTGCAAATGTGGCAGTACTTCTAATGCATACGCTATTCTAGTTGTAATGCAATTTGCTCATTCCTGCATGTTACAGAACGAGATCCTATAACAACTTTTCTCTATGATTAAGAAGTGTTTTTCTGCTAAGAATGTAAGAAGATGTCTCCTTGGGAATTGTAGCACATTTCACTGCTAGACAAGACATCCCCATTCCATGGGGCAGTGGATACTAGGTGGATGACTAAGTACACTGCAGGGGTCCACTCTGTAGCCATGGTGATGGGAATGACTGGACAGCTGCATCTCCTGACAGAGGTGATAAGGTATTAATTGCAGCCTTGCTGAGGCAGTTCATTCCATCTGCCTGGCTGGAGAGAGAACATTAATGCTGAATGATGGAACAATATTCTAATTCTGAGCACTTCTTTCTTAGCATGTGATCTAAGCAATGCTTTCAACCCCAAATATATCAACTGTTTAATTTCAGGTCATCTTCCTCCCTGGTGTTTTAAATTCATCCTTATCCTTGAATCCTTTAACTGGTTTCCTTCATCTTCACTTATAAAGTTCATTATAGCAGCATCCCCACCTTTATACATGGTCTCAGTTTCCCCTCCTCCCTGTGCCTCTCTCTACTTCCATCCCAATCCTTTCCCTTATTTCTGTCCCCAGGCCCAACAACTCCCACTGATGTGACCCTTGTTGACTTCGGTGAAAATGTATTAGGTCTTCTTTCACCCCTATTTTGGTCTTGTGCTTCAATCAAGTTACTCCATTTGTTTGAAATAGTCTCCCATGTCCTGTTTGCAAAGCACCTTCTCTCTTCTCCAAATGGCTCCTAAAAACCCACTTCTTCTAAGAATTCTCCCTACTTTTGTTCTTTACCACTAATCTCTCTCCACACCGTCCCTTAGCTGAACTATAGATCTATGTCTTTGTCTGATCCTGCTTAGCCTATAAATTCTGTCCAAAAGAATGCACACCTTGCTCTAAGATTGTAAAATGCCATTTTAATGTATGGGGCTATAAAAACAATTACCAATGCTAAAAGTAATTATAAATAATTCAATCTCACCTTTTATTTCTTTACAAAGTGAAAGACACTAGGCACTGAACCTTGCTTGCCTTACTCCTATGAGTAGTTCTCTGGAGCTCAATGACATGATTTGCATGAGAATCTAAAATCACTTAAGCTGTGTTGTATAGGGGGATATTTTGTTGCTTGCTTGGCAGGTTTTATGTTATGTTTGGGCTGCTAATTGGGCTTGGAGGGTTTGGTTTCTCCCCATGTAAATGAAAAAAAATGTCTGAAAGGACTGATGGGGTGGAGGGTCAGAAATCAGGCTCAGATGTGCTAGCCAACCTTGACAGAAATAGCTTTTGAACTGGCCAAGAAAATGAAAGTTTAAAATGCTGTTTAAAAATTGGAAGTGTCAAGAAAAGAGTATCTACAGTGAAGCTGCCATCCAATTAGACTACAGCAAACTCAGGTGTGTCAT
Source organism: Malaclemys terrapin pileata (assembly GCF_027887155.1). NCBI lineage: Eukaryota > Metazoa > Chordata > Testudines > Emydidae > Malaclemys > Malaclemys terrapin. The sequence continues at coordinate 31,390,617 of NC_071506.1, forward strand.
CCATTGCTATTATTTAAAACTATTTTTTTTCTCTAAAAACTCAAACCCAAAGACCTTGAAGGGTCTTCTCCACTTTCATTTTTCAGAACATAAAAGGTTCTTCGTCAAAGAGAGCATTTGTTGATATAAGTGCTTGATTAAAAACCTTCTTATGTTTCTGTAGGAGATGGGGACTCTCAACTAGGGCTCATAAAATATACATCATAAGTACGCTTTGTGAGACATAAAGTACATTTTTAGTCCTTCATGCCAAATGAAAAAATAAAAGCTTTACATTGCCTCCAATCTTTAGTAACTGGCCTAGGAAGGCAGCTACAGTACTTGTGGAGACGGTGTGAAAGTGATAGGAGAAGAAAGACACGTGGGCAAGCCTGACAGGTAGAGCAGAGTTTTGGGAGAGGAGGAGTGGCGTGGAAGGCACAGAAAAGGAGCATTGGAACCAAGTTTAAGGTATGCTTTTTTCACTTGAATCCTTACCCTGAAGGAGAAAGTCCAGTGACCCCAGACACCATTAATCTAGGGCAGCCCTAAATAATCAGAAGCGATTGCACATCTGAGAATGGAACCTGCATTTCCATTGTTCTCAAGTCAGAGTGCTCCCACGAGGAGCAGCCTTTTCTGCTGGGAAAGCCACTTGTGTAAATGGATAATATTTTCCTTAAGCCAAAAGTCAACGGAGGCTGTTTTAAGTTTTTATTGTCTCATCCCTGTACTTTTATCAGCTTGTCATGTTTCATTATTACAGTGAAGTGAGATGAACTCTTCGGTGATGATGGCGATGATAAAAGTTTTAAATGGTGCCCATTGAGCGACTTGATCTCATTTCAGATATGGTGCCTCTACTGTTGGAAAGATCCAGGAAAGCAATGAAGAGTGGGTCACGACAGACAGTTAAAATCCCTGCTTTGTTTTTCAAGTTCCAACATGTCATTCTGGCACTTCCCTGCTGGAATGGTTTGACATGTTTGTTTGGGTTATATTTTAAAGTTTGATTTTTCTTGTGTTCTTTTCTTGCTAACTTCCTTTCATTGTCCATGGCATAGTGTAACGCCGACAGACCCTAGTCGTCGGCATCAAACTTGGGACCTCTGGAGCTTAGTGCCTGAGCCTCTACCGCATGAGCTAAAAGCCAACTGGCTGTTAGCTAAAGCTGTAGAGCAGACTCGTTTTATCTCTCTCTCTAAGTGGTCTCCGTGCCACTAGATGGGACAGAACCCCACCCCCAGACAGTGTGTGGGTTATAAAATAGTAAAGAGGCAAAGAGTGCTTTTACAATTGAAAACAATTAGGAGCCTGATCCTCCCGTCAATGCAGTGGGGCAAGATCAAGCCCCTGTTTTTGTGAACAGCTATATTACTTGGTTTGACCCCTTTCAGTCAGTCATTAATCTTGACACTTGTATGTGTGATTATTCAGATCCTTCTCTTCTCTTACCTTTCTTGTGACTGTTGCATGTTCCTATAATTTTCCTTTTAGAAATGTTAAAACAAAGCCATATGGCTTGATAGCTTTCAGCTAAGATTTAAAGGTTATAAGAAAAATCCTTAAAGGGCTTTTTGTCTTGCCTACACTGGGAAGTTATTGATAATAGAGGTCAACTACAGGTGCAGCTAAACCAGACATTTGAACTGCAAGGTAGACAGGACCAAAGTATACTAACCACCATGGCTCAGATAGCATGATTGAGCCCTGCCCCAGTGGCTGGAGCAATGTTTTCTTCTCTGACTAATTTACTCATTCCTGACCAGACCCTGAGCAGAGATACAGTGAATCATTCATATCCTATCAGTCAGCTCATGTGAACATGAGGACTGCTGAGCACTCATTATACATTCACTGTGTATCATGAACTCCCACTGATTTCAGTGGGATGGAATTTGAGTCTTGATTTTATTTTTATTTTTATTGCTTTTTGTCTATGTGTCTTAACATTAATTAAAATGAGTGTCATGTAATTTTTTTTTAATAACCTCTCTTTTAGGTCCTTTCTTGAAAAGACGAGCTTCACTTTATGCACTGGGTCATCCCATTGGTTTAACTGAGATCACTCACAAGATGTAAAGGTAAGCATGTGCATAAGTCTTTGAAGAACTGAATCCTTGATTTGCAGATCATTGATGCAATGGACCTTGAGAAGTGTCTCGCTTCACTTGTCTCCCTGCCCAGCTGCTGCTGCTCCCGCCTAAGTCCCACACAGCCATGCACCCAGCTGTGACATCCAGCAGTCCCAGCCTATCCTACATGTGGCTCTGCATACAGTTCCTGGGGATTCCTCTGTGCATCTGGCTTGCCATGCTGCTGCTGCTGCTTCCCAACAGAGACTGGCCACTTCTGGTTCAGGACCTCTCCCATTGCCTAGCCAGCAGGAAGGGGATGTACAGTGGGAGCAGGCTGATGGGAGTCATATTCCCCGCTTAGCAGATCCATCACAATATATCATCTGCTGTCATTGTTTTTCATATAATTCTTTTATGTTTATCTTCTCAAAGAATCATTCCACCTGCAGACAGGGCATGGAGAGTATTACCCTGACTAGACACCATTGTCATCTAAACTGGGAATGTCAAAGCTCAGTTCAACAAAAAAATAAAGACTTATACTGTGATGTCTTAAACTACCTCGGAAGTCCTGTTTTCAGGCTCCCATGCCTTGCATCTGCAATGCAGAAACTACTTTTTTTGTGCTGTACTAGGCCCTAAATTAGTGAAATAAATGTATAAATTTCAGAATTACTGAGGCATCCCATTATAAGTAGGCATAGTAGATGCAGTAACTGCAACACAAGTTCTGTGACAACTGTGAGAGTTTATAAAGGTCTTTTGGCACCCCCGAGAAGTGATCCTGAAGTTCTAGCACATCCTGCCCCAGTGATGTCTTCAAGAGGAGGAACCAGCAAGCCAGACAATTACCTGGGGTTTTGGGAGCTAATACCTAGCCAGGATTAGAGGCTGCTCAAGGAGGCAATCCCAGTTTTGCAGTTAAGTAGGTGCAGCTGAGCCTATTTAGACTCAACATCTTACGAGAAGTGTGTGCTATTTGTGTAGGAGAGAGACACACAAAGTGGTTGTGCTGAACAGAACCAGAGCACGGTGATCTAGGGAAAACATAAGAGCTAGTGTGTCTGGTTTATCGTTTGTATTTTTGAGTTTGTTGCTTGTAAAATATCTTGAAGTGAATTCAGTTAGGAATTTTTCCTAAACTGGTGTCTAACTAGAACATCTGCAATAAAACTCTACCTGGAGAGGATGATTTGTGTCCAAACCTGACCCTAGGGTGAACTTTCTCTTTTATCATTTTGCCCCTGTTCCTGCTACAGAAACCACTAGACATGAATATTGCAAAAGAAAAACTACAGTCTCAAGTCTGTCTACGCTGCAACTGGTAGGGTACTTCCCAGCTTGGGCAGACAGACATGTGCTAGCTCTGCTGGAATTAGTGCACTAAAAATAGTAGTATGTCCATGGTGGCTCAGGTTTACTGCCCAACTACATACCCAGTCGCCAAGCCTCATAAATGATAGAGGAGTGAAATTGTCAGTGAACTAGACACATAGAGGTGTATAAGAGACTGAAAATGGCAGTCTTTCTTCTCTCATGGAAATCTGGATGCAAGTATTTATCAGCCTGCCGTTGTTGTTGTTTTTTTCATACATCCTGTGATTTTTTTTCAAATATTATTCCATGAATTTTGGATGACTGACAATAACTTATTCATATCTCAAAATCATATCCTGTGTCCTTTCGTTTAATTGCAATGAGCAACAGTCTGCTATTTTTTATATAACTCTCAGAGCTTAGTGTATGTGATGGTGTGAGGAAAAAACTCTTCCTTGGCTAACTAGGTTGGAAACATTACTCATATAGCTCTTGCAAATGTGGTGTAGACTCAGGATACATAAGCCATAACAACAATAATAATTCTTATCTCTTGTATAGTGCTTTTATTCATAGAGCTCAAACATGAATAATGTTCTCTCTTGATAATGTTTGAATTATCTAATAATACTGTCTCCTGGAGCTAATCCTTTGTATGAAAGAACATTTGATGTTTTTTATTTTTGTAAGGCAACTATTATGTGCTTATGAAAGGGAAAACCTAATGTATTGTGAAGAGCTACAAAGAAGGTACAATGCAGATAGGTGCTATGCTAACGATCCTCCACAGTGTTCTGCCAGTGCACGTTAGTCTGAAGCATGATGGGGCAAGAGGATCAGAAATTGTCATTGTGACTGTTGTATTAACTTGCATCACCTATGTTATCATAGTGTCGTGGATCTAGTGGCTCAGTGTTAAATTGTTAAAGGGAGGGATAGCTCATTGGTTTGAGCATTGGCCTACTAAACCCAAGTTGTGAGTTCAATCCTTAAGGGGGCCACTTAGGGATCTGGGACAAAATCAGTACTTGGTCCTGCTAGTGAGGGCAGGGGGCTGGACTCAAAGACCTTTCAAGGTCCCTTCCAGTTCTATGAGATAGGTATATCTCCATTTATTATTATAAATTGGGTGGATATTTTTCATCCACTAGGAACAAGACCAGTATCAAAGTTGTGTAATGAAGAAATTATTGTTTTTCTCCTGTGTGCAACATAGCACATCTAACTAAAGGCATATGATTTTGTTTAACCTTCAGAAGCATCTGATATTGGCCACTTCTGGAGGCAGCATCTAGATGTGATGGGTGGATTAGTGTGGTAAATCCTCTGTTTTGATAGGATTCAAGTTGTTCACGAGAGTTTCGAGTTTAGGCAAACAAGACCATGAAGGCTTACATGATAAATACAAGCTTAGTTTTCCCATTAATCTTGGATGATCTGGTTTGCCTTGTTGCTGCTTCCGGCCAGGATCAGACCCCTATCTGCATCAGCTGACTGCAAAGGAGCCTGCTGAAATCATCAGTTCACTGAGGGCTCAGGTCTCCCGGGACCTATTTGGAAGCAGCAGCTGAAAAGCATCAGAAAGAAACAGCAGCAATCAGCTTAGCAAGAGACGTTTGAATTAATCTCAACTATTTCTGTTAATATGGATTGTAACTAGGGCTAAGCGTTGGTGTATTGAAAGCAAAAAAAGGAGAGGGCAATATCTGAAACTATTGCTTTCAAATATACTGCTTTGGTTTTGTACTGTATTGTATTGTTATAACATCACTTTTATAAAACGAAGTATCTTTGTAAAAGTGCAAAGAGCATGGGCAAAAACATCTTGTGTGCTTACCTCGACTCAAATTTTGATCCACTGTCAGGTCACTTAAGAGCAAACTCTTCCCCTGCTTAGATGGATCATGGTCCTCTTTGACTGACAGTCAATATCACTCAGTCCTGGGAAACTTGGTTTCACAAACTGCATAATATTAGGGAGAGACAAGGTAAATGAAGGGAGACAATAGTCTATGTGCTCACTTACACAAAATAACCAACCAACAACCAAAAAAAGTGTGTGTTTGTTTGTTTCCCTCAAGTATTTTTTCCATTGTTTAAATTAGGTAGAAGTTAGATTTTTCTGGACAGTAATTGTCAGCCTCATTCCTAGTTCCATTTTGAAGGATGGTACCACGTTTGCTTTTGTCCACTGTTCTGGTGCCCACACTCCCCAAAGTCCTTTTCTAAACTGATTGTCAAGTGGTTGCTAAGTCTGTTAGTTAATTCCCATTGCTTTTTCTATTTTGCTATTGTCTCTCTTATCAAATAATAGAGCCTTTGTTAGCTTCACCTATTGAATGTCTATATACAAATTAGATATCAGGGCACTGAGACATACTAAACAATATGAACATGGTTATGCAAAGCATTAATCATCAAGCTAACAAAAGAAATTTAGCAAAAAATGATAAATGCCATTAGCTACCACAACAAAGAAATCACTTTATCTTCACTCAAAATATCTATAGGCTGCAACTTAGTATTGTCAGCAGTGTTGTATTTTAATCCGCAATAATTCCTGTCCCTACTCTTTGCTCTACATTCAGGTTAATTAAGCTCATCCTTGATCTTACCATCTCCAATTACTTATTATTTCTTCCAGCATCTGCATGGACAAGTCACACTCATCTGACATTATGTCCTTGCAACCTTTTCTCATGTGGCATTTTTAAGAGGAACGTGCTATTTTCATATTTTTGTATCACTAGCATGAATAGTCTGAGGAGAAAAGTGCTTTGAATTCTCTATTAAATAAAGTTCTTGTTTTGTTTAGTTTGGGGATTGTTTTTTTTAAAACAAGTGACAATCTACACTGTGGGCCAAATTCATCCCTGATATAATGCCAGTGTCCTTATCTTTTACAGGACACTTTACATAACTGTTGCATATGATGGGTTAAAGATCATAATACAGGGAGGAAAGAACTATTCATGGCTTTGTATGATATGTATCATTATTTATTCAGTCTGCCATTCTGTGATGCAAGGTAATGTACTCTCAGGGAAATCTTTCTGTACATTGTTCAATGCTGACAGACTTCTTGCCTTGAGAAGCCTAAATCCGTGGCTTGTTTGTATGTCTCTTCCTGCATCATCTTAGCACATTAATAAAAACAACATAGCTGCAACAAAGCTGTCAGCTTTCCGAAGAACTCAAATGGATTTCGGAACAACCCTCAATTGTTGAACCATGTAGCATGGTTGTTAAGATACTATGTTGCATTCTGGCTAGTCTTGCAAATTTAGCCCTCTTTCAGCCAAGCACTTAAGTGCGTGCTTAAAAAGTTAAGTATGTGCTTAAGTGCTTTACTGAATCAGGCCTTAGACTGTGCCTGTACTTAAATAATCATTTATGATGTCTTTACTTAATTGTAGTTCTTCATTTCCCCGTTTGTGTCTTGAATTGGGCAATCACTTTGCCTAATTAACCAGACATCCTATTAATTACTGAGCAGCAGCTAAAGTCATCTTTTCACTGTTCAAAAGAGTTGAATTTTTTTTCCACTTCCCCTGGAAATAGTTATCAGAATTTTTTATTTCCCTCCACTTCCTTATCATGATTTTATCTGAAGCACTGTCCCTTGTATTGTGCTTTTCGGATTTAAGCTTAAGATTTTGCCACAGGGATCTCGATTCATGTGTTTTCTAAAAGAATGTCTTAACTTACAGCACTCTATGAAAGATAATACTAAAGAAACTTTTACTACCTTTTTTTGCTTCTCTTATTTTTTTCTATAACCCTTAGTCACAATCATATGCTCTGCTTCTGATATGTCTCTGCTTTAAAACTGTGGATATGCTAGCTTTATATGAATGTTTATTCTCCACACCTTCTCCTACATCTCCTCTCAGCAACTTTAGTCTCTTTACATTGGTCACAGTTTTTCATCCTAATGGGATTACTTTTCTTTGTAATTTAGTATCTAGGGTAAAATTTTCTAAGTGTTTAAGTAACAGGCTCCTAGGGCCCATTTTCAAATGTGGCTTAGGCATTTAAGAGCCTGTCAGTAAAAGTCAATGGAACTTTAAGCCCCTAAATCACTTAGGCCTCTTTGAAAACTTTATCCCTTGTCTCTCAGATCCTTCCAGTCGTCCTTCATCTTCGTTTCTGCCTGTCCAGTAGCAGTGGTTGCCAAACTGTTTTTCATCATTTGTGTTTGGCAAGAATGTTGTGTCCTTTATGTAATAGCCCCTTCTGGCCTTAAAATCTATGGGAAGTACCCTAATCGAACCCTCCTCTAAAGTGACAGAAGCCTTCACTGGGCCCTATTAAAAAGCATCCTATATTTCAGCTTCCTAATAAGAGATGCCAAGCCAACTCAGATGCACAGGGGATCATAGTTCCTGTTTTCATATCTCATTTACAAAATGAGATTTATAAACTGTCTAAAAATACAGGCACGCATAGGACCACTGCTGGAAGGAAGCAAAATGATGTCAAGATCCCGGTGGGACTGGTCACAGCAGATATATATACAACAGTATGATAACATGAGGTGCATGTTGCCATGGTTGGTAGAACAGCTGATGACCAGGAAGTTCCAGGAAGTCACAGAATCCACATTAGTATCCTCTCTGGATAAAGAAGGCTGTAGTCTGTTGTTCCATGACACTGGGGATTAGATGTGAACAAGAAGTTGAGGGGGGACGGGAATTAAAAATTTCACAATAATTTCTGTTGGGGTGGCAGTAAAGACAGATTGTCCTTTTACAAAAGGACAATGTTCAGCTTTTACAGTTCCAATGTCTAACATCATCCACAGTGTGAGTGTTGTGGGGGGAAGGGCGTTTCATCCCTCTAACAGTTTCAGCAATTCAAAACACTAAAGTAAGGAGGTTGATTTCAGCTTTCAATTAAATGGTCCAATTAGACACCATTTGTTTTAATCAACAAGAAATATCTCAAATACCTAGATGTAGCAGAGGCAACACTTACAGATGTGAATAATGTTCCTCAGAACTGGCAACCATCAAAGAAGAGCTTAAGAGAAGCAATCCATCCCTAGAGCTTTTGACAAGAAAACCCTCAGATGAGGCATCAAACAGTGAGGACATGTGCAGTTATAACACTTTTGCTATTATATCCTGTCAGAGGAATAGCTTCATGTGTGTGCATTTCTCTTGATTGCATTCCCCTACCCCACCTTTTCTCCCCCTTCACTCTTGAGAAGTGAATGTCAGCATGTTAGTGCCAAATAAAATGTTCAGAATTGTAGCAATATGCTGCATGTACCGCTTTGACCTTTTCAGTATTTCTTGTTTTAATTGACAGATAATATCCTTGATGGCAAATAGAATAGCAATAAAGTCACTTAAGATACAAACTATTAGCAGCTTTCAGTAAAATAGTATACGTCACACTTTTTTTTTATATAGGGAAGGGAAAAAACAAATATAATTATTTGCCAAAAAATAGTAGTGTGACAGACTGTGATATATGGAGCTTTAAGAATAGCAGGGACTGGGTGGTTACTGTACCTTTGAAGTCCGGAAAGTTCTATGTGGCAGAGTTCAAAACACTTGTCAGTGGCCAGTCAGCTATAACCAAATGTGTTTAGGGACTGAACATAAGAATTGGGTGGGCTCATAACAAGTATGCCTGCAATGTGATAATTTGATTACTGTGTTATTCTGACCCAATTAAAATCATTATGAGATTGTTCAGTCAGAAATTGGTGTAAGTGATATGGTGGCCTCCATTTGCCGGTTGGGGAGCACTTTGGAGGTGGAGACAACTTACAGTCTAGGACAGTTTTGTCTTTGCCTTGATACTACAATGCCGTTAGTATGGATCATTGAGCTATCGTAATAGTAATCAAACGACAACTATATACTGTACACATGAAAAAGCTGTCTTAAACCTGAAGATCACAGGCCATAGTACTCAAGATAAATATATACAGCTAAGAACCAGCAGACTTTCCTACCAGTTGTACAGGAAGCCTCCAAAAAATATCCAGACAGACTTGAGTAACCTAAGCAATTGGAGCTGAACTTTTTGCATTAATAAGCCTAAGGTACTGATCACAAATTAAGGAGTCTTAAATAAAAGATCCTGATATATGCCTGCAACCTTCTCTATGGAAATATAGGACACAGGACAGACCAGTTTACCTGGTCTCTCTGCTAATCACAAAAGCTGATCAAATGGGTATACATTCCCCTGGATTGTAAGAAGTATTTTCAGCTATGTGCACCAGCATTAGGCATAATTCTCACCAAGATTCTCTTTAATATAGTTTAAAGGAAAGGCCATCTCTGATCAAAAATTGGCAGTTCTTGAATCCTATACTTGTAAAAGAAACTCTCCACAGTTAAGCTTCCAATTTTGTTTGTGACCTGAAATAATGTTTGTGTGCAAGGTAACTGCCCATGTAAGAAATGAAGAGTCCTAAGTTTTGATGATGGTAATCATAGATGGCTTATTGAACTGTAAAGTGTTAAAATTGTATAGACGAACTCCATCTTTGAATTCCCTGAAAACTAGTTACTAAAAAAAAAAAAAAAAAAGTACAGCATTTCTTATTTAGTGAGTCTTGCATGGGTTAAACTGAAATATGTAGTGGGATGACACCAGTATGTTGAGTTTTATTCTCCCAGTCTCTTTCTCCTTGAAAAACTATGTCATCGATGAAAGATATTCCATTTTTGGAAACCAGAACTTGACCTTATAGTACTCTTTGAATACTCCGAGATATTCTCTTTATGTTGCCCAATTAAAACAATTCTCCAGGCACCATATAGCCATCTATTTGTATGTTACCAGTTAAAATGTCCTTATTGTATGCAGATGCACATCTGTGAGAGCAGCAGAGAAAATGTTTTGTCATCATGCTTTCCAAACTCCTTAAATTAACAATTTAATTAAGCAATCCTTTCAAACTGCTTTCTGATATTAGAATTTTTCTCCTTCGGATCCCTCTGTTTTTACTGCTTCATAACTTGAACAAACACTTTTGATTGGCCAAATGGTCATATTGAGCTTTTTATAGATCTTAATTAAATTTATCTTGAGTTCTTCATCTGAACACTGGCAAAAAGAATTCTTGATATATTAACTAAATTCTTCCCCTAATACACTCAGATCAAAATATGCAAACATCAGTGCCTAAAGTAGTTATTAGTTCACTTGTTCTACTGTAATACATAAAGGATTCAACTGAGATTGGGGCTTCCATTGGACTAGGCACTATACAAATACATAGTTAAGTGACAATCCCCATACCACAGAACTTAGTCTGAATAGCCAAGACAGACACAAGTAGTATTGTTGCCTCTCTCTGGCCTGAGCAGTTAACCAAGCCTTTCTGGATGATTTCCATTAGAAGGAAAAATGGATGATAAGTTTATTCTTTGGCACAATTCTCTTTATTTACAAAGAGTATACACAAAGTCCTGTTTCCCTGAACACAGTAGCTACACATAACAGCAGGCAACTTCCTTGCTGGCAATTTCCAAGACTGACCTTCCCCTCTGGTCTGTGCCTCAAGGAGTTCTGTCTCTCTGCTTCCTCTCAGGACTACACTCATGACTCGTCTCGCTGTCTGCTTACCAGACAATTTTCCAGCCCCTGTGTCTTCAATCAGGGAAACCCTCAACCCACATGGTTTAGTTTCTAATCAGGCCTTGCCACATGGCCCATTACCTTGGGCAGTGGCTTCTATTGTTTCCAGCTATCTCACTACATAAGGGGACTTAATTGCTACTTCTATTTAGCCTGAAAGAAGTATACTTAGCTTTATCCAGGTCTGTAATTGTCTATAGATCAAAGACTACTTGATGTCAACCATTAACACTTCCCAGCATAACAGCAGTATTATCCCAGTTTTACAGATGGGAACTGAGGCAAAGAGATATTAAATGATCTGCCCAAGGTTACACAGGAAGTTTGTGGTGAAACCAAACCCAGATCTCCTGAGTTCTAGGCCAACTTCTTAACCACAAGACCAACCTTCCTCTCAAGTTTGGTATCTAAATCTATATTTAACACCTAAATTAGGCCCTAATCCTGCAAACATTTACATATGTTTAATGTAGCAGTGAGTTAAACTAAAGTCAATGGCACGGCTCACATGCCTAGAGTTAGTTATGCCTGTTTGCAGGATCAGGGCCTAAATGGACTCATTTTCAAAGGTGCTGAGCACAGCAGCTCCCTAAAAATCAATGGAATTTATGTGTGCTCCTCATTGCTGAAAATAAAGTCAGTTATTTAAGTGTGTAGCATAAATATGGATTTGGGGCCCTATGTCTAGACCAGAGGTCGGCAACCTTTCAGAAGTGGTGTGCTGAGTCTTCATTTATTCACTCTAATTTAAGATTTTGCGTGCCAATAATACATTTTAACATTTTTAGAAGATCTCTTTCTATAAGTCTATAATATAGAACTAAACTATTGTTGTATGTAAAGTAAATAAGGTTTTTAAAATGTTTAAGAAGCTTCATTTAAAATTAAATTAAAATGCAGAGCCCCCCGGACCGGTGGCCAGGACCCAGGCAGTGTGAGTGCCGCTGAAAATCAGCTCCCGTGCCGGCTTTGGCACACGTGCCATAGGTTGCCTACCCCGGTCTAGACATCCATTTTCCCAATTTTTTTCTTCGGTGCATCTGTAAGAAACTATTTTTGATTTTACAAAAACAATCTTGGCAAAGCTGACAGTTGTTTGAGGTGGGAGTTTTACTTGCTATACTTTTATGAATTATTTTAATTACACAGCAATTATACACATTCAAACACCCCCTTTCTTAGTTAAATTAGTGTAATTTTATACAAAACAACCTTAGACTATTTTGAGAATAAAAGATCCACTTCATTGGAAGTGTACCAGCTCCGCTGGCCAATCTATTCTGTTTTTTTTTTTTTCTGTTTAAATCACTTTGGTTGAAATTAAAGTGCTGGTCTGAATCAGCATCATCAGGAACTTCACAAGTTTGTTTAACATACAGTGTGCCTATTCATAAAAATTGTGGTGTCTTTTAAAAGTGTCATGGAACATCCATATATCACTGCATGTTTTTATGCTAACTAACCATTTGTTATGCTGACCCGTTTGCTACAAACACCAAAGATGTCCAAAGGAAGATAACTCTTTGCAAGGGCTCTATCAAGAAGCAAAAGACAAAGTTGTTTTTAACACAGAAAGATTAAAAATTACATCTTTGATAGTGCCGACACACAGCTCAACTTAGCTTAAAACAGAGGGAGGCAAAGGTGGCTGTAAGCCACCTTTCCATCTTCTGTGATTCTAGAGACTGAACTGGCCTTGGCACAAGTCAGAACTGCCTTTAAGCTGCACTAACTGGTCATTATACCAGCAAGGATCACCAAAGAGCACCATGCTCCAGCCCCGTCCCTGCCATGCTTCCTGTATCAGGTGAAGGTTATGAGTGCAGTTAGAGCATGTTACAGTGCCTTTACACTACCTGGGCTTTCCCCAGCATCAGAAGAATCCCTCACTGCTCCTTTAGAGTTGTCTTCTAGCTGCTTTGCACACTCTGAGCAAAGCAAACCAATGGAATGGGGGTCAAGGATCTGGCCATGAATCTCTTAAAAACTCTTAGCTACTTATTTCATCATGACCAGCCTTGACAATTGGTCCAGATGGCACAGAACCCAATTTTTCATTTAACCTACAAATCCTTAGTCTTTTGCTTTTTGACTCACCAGAATATTCCAAAAATATATTTTTATACATTGTTTAAAGGCTCTGGAGATGAGGCCCTCTGTAGAAGTTGGCAAGTCAGTCAACCTCAGTTTCCCCATTTGTAAGATAGCAATAATAATGCTTGCTTATCTACCTCATAAGTGGTGTGGATTCTTTAGTTAATGTCAGTAAGCAAACCAATGGAATGCAGGCCAACTTTGGTGATGATAAGTAAGTGCTAAATATTAACCCTAGTGGTTTTAATTGTAGTGCCCTGTCGACCCAATTACCTCTTTTAACGCCAATGTCCTTGCAGGTTTTGATGGGCATGGCTGGGTTCATTTGGATCCTGGATTTTGAGGTTAAAAGCGCACTCAACTTTGCAAATGATCCTCAAGGGTAGCTGAATACGGACTCCTCAGGGGCTGATAATCACGGTTGGCAGGAGTCCTCTTCATACAGGAATCAGGCTGCTTCTATTCCTGACATGACCCCTCTGACCATAAAGGGACACGGGAATGAGGTGCAGGTTACAGTAACTATCCTAAAAAATCCTAACTCCTAATCTCCTACCCTAGAACTCAGATACAATCACAGCAGGTGGGAATCCCTGAATTAGGAGCAAGAGTAGTACTTGCCACACAGTAACTGATTTATCTAGGGAGCTGAAGTGTCACATCCCAAGGCCCCCTTGCTTAGGGAGTCCCCTGGAAAGGTAGATCAGCACTGTACATTTCTAATGCTGTTGCAAGTGTAACCCTTCTGCCCAGCTAAGTTGGCAGCAACAAGGGCCGGGTTCTGTATCTAGGGGTTCCGTTTCAATAACGCAATGCAAAACCGGCTCGAGCCCCCACCCAGTGACCTGGGACAATTACATACCACCCCCTGGGCGCCTCTAAGAGGCAATACTTCCCCTCTCGCAAGCACAGAGTCTGAGTGTAACAGAAAATGTTTAATAACATGAGGTAAACGACATCAGCGTTAAATTGGAAAAACACCACAAACAGGCTTCATGAGCAAAAAATTCACCCCAGCAAATTGGGCTGTGTCCTTTCCCTTTGGTTCTTGAAACCAGCAACCCAAGGATCACCAAAGTCCCAAAAGTCCAACAACCCCCCAAAGTCTCTTGGGTCCAGCAACCCAAGGATCACCAAAGTCCAACAACCCCCCCAAAGTCTCTGTCCCTGGTCAGTGCAGCCCCAGAGTTCAAGCAGGGGGGGGAAGGCACGCAGGGTTTTTTAAGGGGCACCTTACGTGATCCAAGGCCGACCGGCTGCCTCTCCGTGGGGTTCTGCCGCAGCCTTCTCCACGAGCCGCTCCACTCCACCAGCTGTCCCATGAGCCGCTCCCGCCGTCCACGAACTGCTCTGGCAGCTGCTCCGCTCTGTTCACCGACCTGTGAGCCACTCAGCTCTGCTCCACTTCAGCCGTTCCTTGGGCCGCTCCCACAAGGCTCCGCTCTGCTCTGCTCGCTGCTTCTCCAGCCGCTCCGCCCTGCTCACCGACCTGTGAGTCGCTCAGCTCCGCTCCAACCGTCCCCATGAGGCTCCACTCTGCTAGCTGCTTCGCCAGCTGCTTAGCAATATAGCTTCAGGCTCCCCCACTAGTTAACACAGCCTCAGTGATCTCAGCTCTTTTGTGATTTCCGCTCATAGTAGGGGAGCCCCAGTGCCAGTGCACCATTGGCCCAAAGTGAATTCAGCTCAGCAGTCTGTAATTAGACTTCTAATGGAATCAAAGTTAGCTCTGACATTCAACAGTGGAGAGAGGAGGTAGTGCAATTGGTGTTTCAACCCCTCGGGGAGGGGGCCATACCATCAGGTACAAATACCTGTCCCCATCCTCTCTCTATTCACTGGGTTTTGTAACCCATGCCCCTTGTCAAGCAAGTGCTACTTAGGTAATGGTGATGGACTCACTCAGTCCTTCTGTCATACAACAGGTTCACTGCCCTTGATTCACAGAATCAGGGTAACAAAACTTTATTCTTCCTGCCCCAATAACAAAGAAACTGGGGATCCCACACCAGCCAAAGTAACCACTTTGAGTTGCTGTTGTTTCATGCCAGGCGAGTGGGTGTGCCTATGCAAACAAGATCAGCCCCTGGAGTTCTTTTCCACACTCGCCATAATTCACCACCAGATGTCAGGGTAGAGCTCATCCTGACTCTGCTTACATCCTCCCCCCAGCCAAAAATTTGTCGTCCCGACAAATCACACTCCCTATTATAACAACTCACAGGTTCCCTCCAAAGGGCCTTAGATAGCCCACTTTAGCTTCCACAAGCCTGTGTGCTAAACATATTGGTTCCTCACTAGTCACCCCAGGTGCATCATAAGTCAACCGTTTTACTGGCCTTATTACCCTGTCTCGTCTATTGAGAATCTCTGTTGTCGTGGTAGAGGGGACAGCCTCTTGAACGACAGATGGGGAGGTTTCCTTTGAGGGCCCCTCGGCTACTGGCATAGGCCCCTGCAGGTCTAGTTCTAACAATGGAGGGTCCAAGGTGCCCAGGACATCCTCCACCTGTATGTCTTCACTGTCCAATAACCTGTGTGTGTCATCACATGGGGGTCCCAGCAGTGGCCCAGGGGTGTCAGGAATGGGCCTAAATACTTCTGCCATGGGGTTTAGGGCGGAAGAGGAGGAGCTCTCTTTTGATGCTGATCGAGACTGAAATCTTGTCTCCATCCCAGGATACACCATGGCTGTGTCTTCCTCCTCAGACTCACTCTCGCATGTGCTGTATAGGGGTAGGTTAGCTGCAGGGGGCTGGCTGTCCACGTTGGAGGGCAGCTTTGGTCCAGCACCTTCATTCCGCCCGGTTGCCCTGTTGTGGCCCATCTCATACGGGGTGTCTACCAGTTCTCCCACAGGGAGCAAAAGGTTTCTATGCACTGTCTTTATCTGCCCTGGACCCTCTTCAGGTTTAATCTTGTAGACCGGCAGGTCTCCTAGCTTTTCCATCACCAAATAAGGTATTGCCTTCCACCTGTCAGCTATCTTGTGTTTGCCAGCAATACCCAAATTTCGCAGCAGGACTCTGTCCCCCGGCTGGAGCTCTTGTAAACGTACCCTAGCATCATATCGCCGTTTGTTGCGGTCTGCGTTCTTCCGAGCAGCAGATGTAGCTAAGTGATAAGCATCCCGCAGCTTTTCTCTTAGTCGGGATACATATTGCTGATGAGTTTCATAGCTATCTCCATCCTCTGATACACCAAAGCACAGGTCTATGGGTAATCTTGGTTCTCGTCCAAACATTAAGAAATATGGGGTGACTCCTGTAGCATCATTCTTTGTGGCATTGTAGGCGTGCACCAGAAATGCGACATGTTGGCTCCAGGTTGCCTTCTGCTCTGGCCGCAAAGTCCCCAACATATCTAATAGGGTTCGGTTGAACCTCTCTGGCTGAGGATCACCTTGTGGGTGATAAGGCGTTGTCCTATACTTTTTAATTCCCGCTATCCTCAGCACCTCCTTCAGAAGATGACCCTCAAAGTCCCGCCCCTGATCCGAGTGTATCCGGGCTGGAAATCCATAAACTGAGAAATATTTCTCCCACAGTACTCGAGCAACAGTGGTGGCCCTCTGATCACGTGTGGGATATGCCTGCGCATATCGCGTATAATGGTCAGTCACTACTAGAATGTTCCCAATATTCCTCTTGTCTACTTCTAAAGACAAGAAATCAATGCATACCAGCTCCAGAGGTTTGTTGCTGGTGATGTTCTTCAGATATGCAGCCCTCGTGGGCAGAGTTTTCCTTTGAACACATCGAGCGCAGGTCTCACATTTCCTGCGAACATCTTCAGCCATCCGAGGCCAATAGAACCTACTACGAATAAGTTCCAGGGTCCTCTCCATCCCTAAATGTCCAAAGTCATCATGCAGGGCCCTCATGGCCAGGGCTCTGTACTCTTTTGGCAGCACTAGCTGTGCTCGTTGCTTTTGTAAAGGGTCTGTGGTCACTCGGTGTAGCACTCCCTGAATCAGTTTTAGTTTGGTCCATTCTCTCAATAGTAGTTTACCCTCTGGGTTAGGTGGGACAACCACAGCTGGGCTTCGCCCCTCCCTTTTGGCAAGTAGTGTATCACGAATGTCAATATCTTGCAGCTGGGCTTCCTGCCAGTCAGCCGCATTGAGCATGGGCAAAGGAGATTGGTCCAACGCAATATAGTTCACTGAAGCAGAAGGCACGCATTCAGGGGGCAGGCCCAAAGCTTCTGCAGCACATCCATGAAGACTCTCCTGGGACTCTGGTTCCCGGCGACTCACACTGCAAATAGCCCTCACTCCATCTGTGGGTATCACAGCAACTCCTGGTGCCTGTGGACGCCTGGACAATGCATCTGCATCTACATTGCTTCTCCCTGATTGGTATTGAATGCTGAAGTCATAGCTAGCCAAAGCGGCCACCCATCTTTGCCCTGTAGCATCCAGCTTAGCACTTGTTAACACATAGGTCAGTGGGTTGTTGTCCGTCCATACCTGGAACTGAGCACCATACAAGTAGTCTCGAAATTTCTCAGTGATGGCCCATTTCAAGGCCAAGAACTCCAGCTTGTGGGTGGGATAGCGAGTTTCACTATCAGACAGTCCTCGGCTGGCAAAGGCTACAGGTTTACGTCTTCCTTCCACTTCCTGGTACAGTACTGCTCCCAGACCCTCCAAACTGGCATCAGTATGCAGGATAAATGGCTTGCTTGGGTCAGCAAAGACTAGGACCGGAGCATGAGTTAGGTATGTAATGATTTCTCGAAAAGCCCTTTCACATCTCTCATCCCACCGTGGCCCAAATGGTTCGAAGGGGCCATAGTGTCTCTGCACAGGAGGCTTTGGGGACCTCCCCTTATTCTTGGTCTTAGATTTGTTCCTGCTGGACTGGTATCCCCTGGTAAGATCATTCAGAGGTTTTACAATCGTAGCATAGTTCTTCACAAATCTGCGGTAGTAGCCACTAAACCCAAGAAAGGTCTTGAGTTCTCTGTAGTTACTTGGACATGGCCATGTAGTGAGGGCTTCTATTTTATCAGGATCAGTACTCACACCCTCTTGGGACACGATGTGACCCACATACTTCACTGAGGTCCTGCAGAACTGGCATTTCTCAATTGAAAGCTTCAAACCATAATCCTCTAACCTATCAAGCACTTTAAGAAGTCTTTCTTCATGCTCCTCCAAGGTTCTTCCAAACACAATCAGGTCATCCAAATAAACTAGCACTTGCAGTAAATTCATGTCTCCTACAACTTTCTCCATAAGACGTTGAAATGTGGCAGGTGCTCCAGAAATCCCTTGGGGCATGCGTTCAAACTGATAAAACCCTAATGGGCAGATGAAGGCTGTCTTCTCCTTATCTTCTTCACCCAGAGGGATCTGGTAGTATCCACTCCAAAGATCCAACACAGAGAACCACTGGCTTCCCAGCAAACAGTGTAAGGCATCTTGGACACGGGGCATTGTGTACTGGTCAACCACAGTACGGCGGTTTAGGGTGCGGTAGTCAATACACATCCGGATTTTCCCATTCTTTTTACGGACCACCACAATGGGTGAGGCGTATGGACTGCGGGACTCTGTAATGATGCCATTCGCAGCCAGCTCCTGAAGATGTTGTCGCACATCTTCCATCTCGGAGAGGGCAATCCTCCTAGATCTCTCCCTGAAAGGTCGAGAGTCATGTAGTCTGATGTTGTGCTCTACTCCTTTTGCACATCCCACATCCCACTCATGCAATGAGAACACCTTGGATCTTTCACAAAGTTTCCTCCTCAGGCGATCTTTCCACTCCTCGGACAATGGTGAATCTCCAAAGTCAAACTTTGCAGGGTCTATTGTCGGAACTTGAGTCTCACACTGGGGTTTTACAATTGATTCAGGCTCGAAGAGATCTGCTATCTTTTGTCCTTGCTTCACAAAAACATCTCGGCTTGTTTCATTAGCAATCAGTATAGTCACCTTTTCTTGGGCTTCAGCAGGTAGGGTTATGACTCCACTGGGGACCAGCACTCCTTCCGGGAGCTCTCCTTCAGCTGGCTGCTCTACCATTGCTAATGCCCCTTTACTGCCTTTCAGCCGAGTACTCATGACAAGCACTTCTTGCTCCGTCCTTGCAGGCACTATTAAGGGGGTTGTGCCCATGTACTTCAGTGCCCCAATCGGTAGCTCAGATGTCTCCTTTTTAGCACCCTCAATCTTCCTATAGGCTTCAGCACAAAGCGTATGGATCATCAGGGTATTCAGGTACTGGTCCCCAGCCCGTCGTCTGCAGTAATCCGCGCGCACCTTGAAGAGACTGGAGTTGGTCCCTATCAGCACAGACACATCAGAGGTCCCTTTAGGGTCAGGGCATATTAATGCAGCTGTGTCCACCTCTTCTCTTACCCCAGCAACCTCCTCTGGGAATTCCAGGTGCACGATGACATACCCTTGGTAGGGGTATTCATCCATGCTGAGGCCACACAGACCAACGCCAGTCAGTGGCTGTATAGGCAGGTGCCTAAGCATTTGTTGGTAGAATGACTGAAATATAATAGTCACTTGAGATCCAGTGTCAAGCATGGCTTTACACTCCTCCCCTTCAATCTTCACCATGACCTCTGTTCGAGGCCCTATCAGTCCTGCGGGGATCCCAGCTGGACGGTCTTTTCTGGGGGAATCTTCAAATCCTGCAGGCCTGGGTGGTACCCGTCCCCGGACTCTCTGGCAGCTACCGGATCTCTCCCAACTGATCCTCAGCTTTCCATACACTAAGGAGGGGTTTTCTTCATTATGGCACTTGGCAGCACTGTGTCCATCCTGACCACATCGGTAGCAGAAGAATTGTCCTTTCCCCCTTCGCCCAGATGGGATGGTGGCTCTAAATGCTGACTTCTCCATCGCCAGGGTCAGAGGCTCCTTATTCCCGGAAGTCTTAGCTCGGTCAATGGTGCTTTGCAGTTCAGCTATCCGTTCTGTCAGGACCTGCACTTGTTGGGCAAGTTCCTCTGTGATGCTCACCATCAGTACACTGGCCGTTTGCAGTGGTGTTGTGCCGGCTGGCTTCAATGTTTGGGCTTCCCAAAACTCGCTGGCAGCCTGCCTTTCTTCCTCTTCTCTGATCTCCTTTATCAGCTGGGAATAACTTGGGGGATGTTCCCGTCGTTCTCTTAGCCGGAGATGGAGTAGAATCG
The DNA here is from genome assembly GCF_027887155.1 of Malaclemys terrapin pileata. Taxonomy (NCBI): domain Eukaryota; kingdom Metazoa; phylum Chordata; order Testudines; family Emydidae; genus Malaclemys; species Malaclemys terrapin. The sequence goes on from NC_071506.1 coordinate 31,410,845, forward strand.
GGTTCTGATACTGAGCTCCTCTTACAATTTGAGCCAGTCTGGTCCGATCCATCTGTTCAGCAGTCACTGCACCCCTCATGACAGCTCTCTGAAGCAGTCTCTCCAGCCTCTGTATATAGGCTGAAATCTTCTCACCAATTTGCTGTCGGGAATTAAGGAACTTACAGTAACTGTCTTCAGGGCCCTCTACACTCCCAAAGGTATGATCAAGGGCCTCCAGGCAGTCCTTCACACTGACCCCAGGGTCGACGAGCTTCAGGGTGCGAATCACATCTAATGCTGGGCCACTAAGGCTCTCTATTAGACATCTTCGCTTTTCTGTATCAGGTACGGCCCACTCCTGCAGCATTTCAGTGGTATGCTCCAACCAGGGTTCGAACTCCTCTGCCCCAGCAAATAACCTTAACTCACGACAAGAGTTTGACCTAGCATGGGACAACACAACCTTTTCCAATATTTGCCCCAGTGCTTTTGCCCAATCATTAGCTGAGGCTGCGGCCCCTGAGCTAGAGGCTGCAGGGCCGGGGCCCAACAAACCTGACATATTAGCCATTATACAAACAGTAATTTCCTCAAAATATAAACACAATTGTTTCCCAGTGCAGTGGGACACTCAACAGGTGCTTGCGAGGGGTACTGACCCAGGGCATCCCGGACGAGCCCCCAAAAATGTAACCCTTCTGCCCATCTAAGTTGCCAGCAACAAGGGCCGGGTTCTGTATCTAGGGGTTCTGTTTCAATAACGCAATGCAAAACCAGCTCGAGCCCCCACCCAGTGACCTGGGACAATTACATACCACCCCCTGGGCACCTCTAAGAGGCAATACTTCCCCTCTCGCAAGCACAGAGTCTGAGTGTAACAGAAAATGTTTAATAACATGAGGTAAACGACATCAGCGTTAAATTGGAAAAACACCACAAACAGGCTTCATGAGCAAAAAATTCACCCCAGCAAATTGGGCTGTGTCCTTTCCCTTTGGTTCTTGAAACCAGCAACCCAAGGATCACCAAAGTCCCAAAAGTCCAACAACCCCCCAAAGTCTCTTGGTTCCAGCAACCCAAGGATCACCAAAGTCCCCAAAGTCCAACAACCCCCCAAAGTCTCTTGGGTCCAGCAACCCAAGGATCACCAAAGTCCCCAAAGTCCAACAACCCCCCCAAAGTCTCTGTCCCTGGTCAGTGCAGCCCCAGAGTTCAAGCAGGGGGGGGAAGGCACGCAGGGTTTTTTAAGGGGCACCTTACGTGATCCAAGGCCGACCGGCTGCCTCTCCGTGGGGTTCTGCCGCAGCCTTCTCCACGAGCCGCTCCACTCCACCAGCTGTCCCATGAGCCGCTCCCGCCGTCCACGAACTGCTCTGGCAGCTGCTCCGCTCTGCTCACCGACCTGTGAGCCACTCAGCTCTGCTCCACTTCAGCCGTTCCTTGGGCCGCTCCCACAAGGCTCCGCTCTGCTCTGCTCGCTGCTTCTCCAGCCGCTCCGCCCTGCTCACCGACCTGTGAGTCGCTCAGCTCCGCTCCAACCGTCCCCATGAGGCTCCACTCTGCTAGCTGCTTCGCCAGCCGCTTAGCAATATAGCTTCAGGCTCCCCCACTAGTTAACACAGCCTCAGTGATCTCAGCTCTTTTGTGATTTCCACTCATAGTAGGGGAGCCCCAGTGCCAGTGCACCATTGGCCCAAAGTGAATTCAGCTCAGCAGTCTGTAATTAGACTTCTAATGGAATCAAAGTTAGCTCTGACATTCAACAGTGGAGAGAGGAGGTAGTGCAATTGGTGTTTCAACCCCTCGGGGAGGGGGCCATACCATCAGGTACAAATATCTGTCCCCATCCTCTCTCTATTCACTGGGTTTTGTAACCCATGCCCCTTGTCAAGCAAGTGCTACTTAGGTAATGGTGATGGACTCACTCTGTCCTTCTGTCATACAACAGGTTCACTGCCCTTGATTCACAGAATCAGGATAACAAAACTTTATTCTTCCTGCCCCAATAACAAAGAAACTGGGGATCCCACACCAGCCAAAGTAACCACTTTGAGTTGCTGTTGTTTCATGCCAGGCGAGTGGATGTGCCTATGCAAACAAGATCAGCCCCTGGAGTTCTTTTCCACACTCGCCATAATTCACCACCAGATGTCAGGGTAGAGCTCATCCTGACTCTGCTTACATCAGCATCGCAAAGCATTTTGGGGAGGGTTAAAGGTGTGTGAATGGAGAGTGGAAGATTCCTTTGCAGGTTTATGAGAGGCCGAGAGAGGGGAGGAAGAAAGAAGAAAGCAGAGAATGGGTTAACTCAACACTGCAGCTAGCAAGCTCAGCCTGAAGATAAGAAGCTGACTCTTGCCCAAGGCCAGCTGCTACCTGCCAAGACAGAAGGGGGGAAGTCCAACCCCTCACCCAGCCATGAGAAAGGAAAGTTGAACAAAATGCAGGGGCCGGGAAAAGGAGCAAGATGGCGAAGGCCAGCCAGGAACAAACAGAACTGTCTCACAGCCCTGAAACCGATGTGTTTTAGGGAAAGTTGAAGAGACCAGAGAAAGGTGGCACAAAGAGCACCAGGAGCAGAGTTCCCTGAACGAAGCCCCCCTCCCAAAGGAGCCCAGAACTTAAAACCCTCCTGAGAGCTGAAGCAACTCGGAGAGCAAAGCAGATCCTTGGACAGCCTGGGCCCAGGACAGCACTCCCGTCCACCTTCCCCCTCCCCTTCTTCTGACATTACACCCAGACTTGGCCAGTCTGGGTCGTGCGTGTGTGAGTATGGAAGTGGGTTAGGGCTTGAGGCATTAACGCTTTCTTTCTTCCCCTGAGTGACGTGGGAGCATTCCCAGCACTCTCTGCTGTTATTTTATTATTTTATCAATAAAGCTTTAAAATTTAGACACTTGGTGTGCCTCATCATCTCCTCCCCAAAAAGATCCTGTGGCCCCAGCCTGATCAACTGTGGCCTCAGGCAGATTGGTAACAAAAATCTGTCACAGAAGGACTAGATCAGCTTGAGTAGGCAGGGAGTTTTCCCACCACAATCCTGTACACTGGGAGTTACCTTGAACAGGGAAAGGAACAAGCTGAAGTATATTGCTACCAGGTGCCCAGAGGCCAGTTTTCAAGGGGAACCCTGCATGCACCCTGGGATTCATGAGCTCACCAATAGCAAATCCTTCCCTTTCAGTGGCTGGCTGCAAATCTTCCCAAAATAGCTTCTCTCCTCTCACAGTGCTCCCAGGAACAGGTGTCCCACTGAGGATTTTCCTTGTTGGTCAGATTAGTTCTCCTTTCCCAGGCTTTTTCTTGTCAATCATTTGAACTCTGACCCTTTTCTCCCAGGCACAGTTCCTCCTCTAAGCAGGTGCCGGTGGCTATCCAGGCACACTTGCTCTAAGTCCCCCAAGCAGAGAGGGGAGTCCACTTGAAATAGTGCCTCTTTCCCTCTCAGTTGCTTTGCAAGCGGGACTCCAAGCCTGCCCTTGGCCCCTGTGCGTCCCAGGGACAGCGTGCATCTCCCTGAGGTACTAGCACAGAGACACCCAGGAACCAAGATAAGCTCCTTGAATGTTAAGTAAGTGTTACCATTGCTGTTTAACAGCAGTCTACATGCCAGACAACCATAGCATGTCCTTACTAAATGACAACAAGAGATCCCAGATATCATCGCCAATGAGAGAGAAGGCGTCCACAAGACTATTAAAATATATTAAAATGCTTTAGAAACTGTGGCCATATTATATCTGGCCTGATGTGTGTTTGCTAAAGGTTCTAAAGAAGGCACTTGGGAAAAAGAAAAGCATTGAAAGCCTAGAGAGACAATGCATTCTGTGGTCCTTATGGCCTTTCATGGCTGAAATCGTGCCAGAGTTTCATGACTGCCCTAGAGCTGTGCAAACCTTTCATAACGCAATCTGAAAACCTGGAAAGCTCACCAGATTTAAGGCTTCATGACAGACCAGGCATGTGAAAAGGTTTGTTAAGACTTCCTTTGCCCATGACCTCCTGTGAAGTCACCCTGATAAGTTTTGCATAAACATACATAGCACTGTGCAGGCTTTTCTTCTCCATGTCTATGAAAGTAAAATGCATTACAAAAGCCTTTTCACTAAGCTCAAAATTCTTTGGGATAAAAATATATTAGTATTTAGAACAGGCTGAAATTTGAACATTTTTTTAAAAACTTAAAATTTGAAAGACTTTTTTAAACCAGCTATAGAATAAGTCACAAAATTTCAAATAAAATTGAAATTTTGGGGGGAAAGCCATGAATTCAAAAAGTATCCCTTTCTTTTAACCAAATCTATTACTATGAGCTAGTAGTAATTTACAACAGTAAATCTCGGAGTAAGGATTAGTATAGTTGCATATTTATAAGGAAATGCTTTTCCTTTTGAAAGCTACTGTTTCAACTGTTAGCAGAGGAAAATGTCACATCTAATTAATTGGTTAGTATGAGCCCATCTGCATAGCATTTGAGTGTATGGCATAGGACTATACAATGCCGAATTGCCTACAATGACATAAACCTCCTCATGCCCTGGTTTACCCCAACCAGCCATAACCCACTGATGGTTCATGGTTAAGCAGATTGTACCTTGCTCTGGCCTTTATAGTTTAATAAAGTCTACCTCTGGCAGACTGTGTGAGAAACCAGCCTAAGGATCCTTACAGTGTAAATGATTTAGCTCAAATACCCAAGTCTGGGTGTGTAGGGACTGTCAATGAAAGTGCCTCAGATTACGTTAGCTGTTATGAAGGACCATCATGAGAGAAGTGCATTTTATGGTAACCACTTCCACTTTATGGCTTTAGAGATATGTGTCAATAGCTGAAATGGAATCTGGAGGACAATGGGAAGCTAGTGCAGTTCACAGAGCATAAGTATTATGTGCTTGCAATGACTAACTTGACTAGGTTGTGAGGCTGCTTCGTTCTACACTAGCTGAAGCTTCTGAATGATCTTTAAGTCTAAAGCTAAATAGAACACATTGTAGTAAGCCAGTTACAGGTGAAAAAGGCACAGATGACTAGTGAGGTCTGTATCACCAGGGGATGAATGTAATTGCTTAGCTAACCACAAATGATAAAAGCAGTATGAGCCACTGCTGCTCTCTGGGAATCCAAGAGCAATATCTTGAATCTGCTTTTCTTGTAACCAATTCTGTGCTGCTGAAATTAACTGCTGCTGAAGTGACGAACTTGATTCTCATTCAGATCTCTTGTGAGTTCGTTGTAGATACTATTCTGGTATGCAGACATGACAGTATCTTAGCATTGCTGGGCCTTGACTGTTTTATGGTAAAGCAGGATGCACAGACTTTTCTCTAGGGAACTTGCCAGGCCCCCTTGGGGCACAAATCTATTTAAGGTTCAATAGATTATAACCACTATTGACACTACTACAGAGGTGCCACCACAAGTCCCATTATGCAGTGCAATGCTCCAGGTGACCACAGACCACATTATATGACTCTGTGGGCTGTATTTAGCTCATGAGCTATACTTCGGCCATCTCCAAGTTCAAATCTGTGTAATGAACCTGCTGGCTCATTAGTGGGTACCCTGGCTGCCAGAACGACCTGGAGGGGAAAACTGGGAGTGACAGAGCTGATTCTGGGAGGGACATGGATCTAATTCAGTATTGAGCCAGTAAAGAGTTCCATGATGCCTAGTGAACAGAAAAAGATTGCAGGGCACTCAAATTCTATAGTAATGGGGACCATAGAAGTAGTCTACCCATATAGCTGTAACTGTTTATGCCATTGTGCCTATGGCATAAGGTACTGGAATCCAAAGGTCTAGTGGCTCAAGTTCTGTCAGCACTTGCCTTGAAGTCATGGTACCACTGGTGTGGTAATGATTACCTGAGAAAGTATGTTGTGCCAAAACACAACATCAGCTATGGCTGCCTACACTTGAATGTACAGCACTGGTATTAATTCATTTTAAAATATTCACTTTTTTATAGACAAAAGACATTTTGAGCAACAGCCTGTTGTACTCCCCAAGGATACCTTGACATCTTATAAGAAATGTAATTGCTAGTATTATTTTATAATTAATTGTTGGATATTTAACAGCACAGTAGCCTGATACAAGTGTGTGGCATAGCTAATCCTTTACCCTGATTTGGATTACAGTAGTGCCAACAGACTCTAACCAAGATTAGGGTTGCATTGTGCGAGGTGCTAGGTAAGCACATATTTAGAGACCATCCCTATCCTGAATGGCTTACAATGTAAATAGAGAAGACAAAAGTGGCAGGGAATTATAGTCAAAGTCACCCAACAGGTCAGTGGTGGTGCTGGGAATAGAACACAGATATCCTGAGTCCCAGCTCAGTATCACATTCACTATTGTATGCTGCTTCCACACTGGTGGAAAAAAGGGAAGAAGGAGGATCTGGGGAACTACAGGCCAGTCAGCCTCACCTCAGTCCCTGGAAAAATCATGGAGTAGGTCCTCAAGGAATCAATTCTGAAACACTTAGAGGAGAGGAAAGCGATCAGGAACAGTCAGCATGGATTCACCAAGGGCAAGTCATGCCTGACTAACCTAATTGCCTTCTATGAGAAGAGGACTCTGTGGATGAGGGGAAAGCAGTGGATGTGTTGTTCCTTGACTTTAGCAAAGCTTTTGATACGGTCTCCCACAGTATCCTTGCCACCAAGTTAAAGAAGTATGGGCTGGATGAATGGATGATAACGTGGATAGAAAGCTGGCTAGATCGTCGGGCTCAACGGGTAGTGATCAATGGCTCCATGTCTAGTTGGCAGCCGGTTCCAAGCGGAGTGCCCCAAGGGTCGGTCCTGGGGACGGTTTTGTTCAATATCTTCATTAATGATCTCAAGGATGGCATGGACTGCACTCTCAGCAAGTTTGCAAATGACACTAAACTGGGAGGAGTGGTAGATACGCTGGAGGGTAGGGATAGGATACAGAGGGACCTAAACAAATTAGAGGATTGGGCCAAAAGAAACCTGATGAGGTTCAACAAGGACAAGTGCAGAGTCCTGCACTTAGGACGGAAGAATCCCATGCACTGTTACAGACTAGGGACCGTATGGCTAGGAAGCAGTTCTGCAGAAAAGGACCTAGGGGTTACAATGGACGAGAAGCTGGATACGAGTCGACAGTGTGCCCTTGTTGCCAAGAAGGCTAACGGCATTTGGGGCTGTATAAGTAGGGGCATTGCCAGCAGATCGAGGGACATGATCATTCCCCTCTATTCGACATTGGTGAGGCCTCATCTGGAGTACTGTGTCCAGTTTTGGGCTCCACACTACAAGAAGGATGTGGAAAAATTGGAACAAGTCCAGCGGAGGGCAAAAAAAATGATTAGGGGGCTGGAGCACATGACTTATGAGGAGAGGCTGAGGGAACTGGGATTGTTTAGTCTGCAGAAGAGAAGAATGAGGGGGGATTTGATAGCTGCTTTCAACTACCTGAAAGGGGGTTCCAAAGAGGATGGATCTAGACTGTTCTCAGTGGTGATGACAGAACAAGGAGTAATGGTCTCAAGTTGCAGTGGGGGAGGTTTAGGTTGGATATTAGGAAAAACTTTTTCACTAGGAGGGTGGTGAAGCACTGGACTGGGTTACCTAGAGAGGTGGTGAAATCCCTGGCTGGGATGATTTAGTTGGGAATTGGTCCTGCTTTGAGCAGGGGGTTGGACTAGATGACCTCCTGAGGTCCCTTCCAACCTTGATATTCTGTGATTCTATGGTCTTGTAGGTACTGCCTGATCAGAAGGAGGTGGCCAATGTATACTGGCAGTGAGTATATTTCAAGGAAATCCTTTAGTGCAAAGCTTTACTGACTAATCTATCTCTCTAAACCATGCAAGTTTTTATAACACCATTATTAGGAGGTGCCACTCAACTTGCTGAATGACTCACCTGGACCTCTCTCCAAGGCAGTGTACCCTCCTGGGCTAGTTGGCCTCGTCTCTGAAGTCAGCTTGCAAAAGACATAAATATTTGAGTCTTGCCTCTGCCTCCACAATCACACAATAGCCTTTAGTTGTATGGGGGAAAGTGGAGGGATTCTTGTTTTAAACAGAGGTGCTATCCTCTCTGAAATGGCCTTACAGGAAGTGGCCAAGAAGACAGAAAACTCAATAAGGTTCACATTGCAGAATTTCCAGTGAATTGTCCTTCAGCAACAGAGTGTTGCAGGGAAGAAGACTTCCCACATACAGCTGCAGAGGCAAGGACCCTTCCAGCTGGCAAGCTCCTCTTCTTGTGACTCCCTGGTGCCTCCTCATATCTGGCAGCAAAGCTCCTATAGGAATTGTACCTGATCCAGGTATCACTAACAATTTTATACATGCACATTCATATCACAAAATAGCAAATCCAGCATGCTGGCCCCATTCGGGGTGCAATCCACACCAGTAAGGAGCTGTGTTACCACTTGTCCTGCAATTCTGGGTGACTCACAATGTTTTGCTGCTATAGCTCCAACCTGGCATGCTCAACCAGTCGATCAGCATGCAGGTCACTTCTTGAGTATCTATGTGCTAGACAGCCCTGGTTCAGCAGCTCTGACCCCAGCAGTCTGTCTACAGCCCAACATCCCCACTCTGGTTTCTACCAGCCTGGGTTACTACTTTCAGGGTGACCCCAACACACCCCCAGTCCTGAATTTTACCAAAACTGTGTGCTCTGCAATGCCCAGCCCTCTCCTGGACAGTTCAGAGAAATAATAAGGTTCATTTGTTCCTCTAAAGACACCAAACCCACCAGCTTGCCACAATAACTGGTGTTAACATTCACTTTAATTCAAACATAGTGATTTATAGTAAAAATAAAACAAATTTATTAACAATAGAACATAGGTTAGTGATGCCAAGTAAAAGGAATTAAGGTAGAAAGGGTTACAAGCAAAGAAAAGTGAAAACACACATCTAAAAGTCTAGATACAGGCTTTGTTCAAGATGATCCTTGTACAAAATTTTGAGAAACTTCAACTCCCATTTGGTTGAAGGATCCATCTTTCCCAGCTTGCCAGGGTTCTGTTCCCTTGTGTCTGTCTAATGATGGATGCCAAAGATGGTGTCTGCCTTTGCTCGTGTTCTCCAAAGTTCAATTAATTTGTTTCAAGAGGCAGGATGACCTCATGCTTTTCTTCTTGTCCTGTGGACTTCTCATCCCCTGTATGTAAATGGAGCTTCCATTGTTTTCATTCCACCGTACTTCATTTACATAGGAGACAGATAAATAACTCCCTCTCTCCTGTCTGGGGGGGAACTTGTTTCTCCCTGTTTGGCCACAGACTTTAAAACATAACATCATCAAGTATCTATGTTTCCTCAGATAGTGTTAATACATACAATTCACAATGATATGAATTACAAGTGTGTCACTAACCTTCAGAAAAGACCTCACTGCATACAATTTTATAATTCAATTCCCTATCACTTGAGGTTCAACTTCCTGTTTTTATAGACCAGTGAACCTTTGCAATGAATTCTTCTGAAGGTTACCACTCAGAGGGAAGTGTATGCAAGCTTGAGGAAGTATGCAAGCGACATGGAGTCTGGGAGTGAAGGAAGCTCCATGCTCGGTCTTCTCCCACTTGTTGTCTTAAATACAAATTGTTCTGTTTCCTGCTATCTCCTCCCCCTGCTGTCATGATGGTTCTGTTTACTGCTTGTATATAAATTGAAGTAAACACATGTTCCTTGGTTTAGGATAGACCTGTTTAACAACTCCCCGGACATGCCTGGTTTACACACACTTTAGTCATATTTCCAACATATATGCATAACTCTTAATCCACATTGTGTACACACATCACGCAAGAATACTGATAATCTGGGAGCTATTCGTTTTCAAACGATCCCTCATATTTTGTACAAGAATTATTACAATGGTGTGTAGGGTGGAAATACAGGGGTGCTTAGTGTCAAACTCTCCACAAAAAAATGTGAATTAGCTGAAAAAATCAGCACTGTCCCATATCGACTCTCATTGTTCTTACTCCTCCCCCCCCCACACACACACACCTCCAAAACAAGACAGTGCAGCATACTCAGAGTATCAACAAATTTCAGCTATTTCAAATCAAAGATGGGAGTGAGTGCCAAGGCTGAGAGCCCCGAGGGGAAAACACCTTGCCAGCACCTCCTTCCTCATAAACTGCGGGGACTCTATCTAAAACACCTTTGCTGGTAACAAATGTAGTAGCTTCTCAAACTAGCAGGCCCCAGGCTATCTTGGGTTTCATAAATGAAAACCAATGCCTTAAACTCCACTGGGATTCCAATAGGCAGCCAATGAAGATAACAAATCACTAGAACAAAAAGTTTAACAAATGGACTGTCATGTTTTGCAACAGCTTCAGTTTTCTAATGGATTTAAGGGGCAGAGCATCAGGCAGGTTTGAGTGAGTAGAAGGGAGAGATTCTGCAGCAAGGTGGGGGGCTGAACAGCATCAGTGCTACTTCCTAGTGTGGTGTGACTCAGTGGCCACTCCAGCAACCCAGTTTTGGGTGGTGCACAATGGCTTAACACTGCTCTAACTGCCAATTAGAGTCTCCACTGAAAATGTAGTAGATCTGTAGGTGACGACGGTGCCCTGGAGAGCAACCAGTCTCTTGTCCTGTTTTTGTACAATGTATATTACTTATTTGTACACATCTTACATTTCATAGTGAAATTAAATCTACATGCAGCTACCACAATGCTTCACATCAAATAAGCAATTAAGTGAAATATTTATAAGTCACGCACCAGACACTGATTGGTTGAAAATTGACTTACAAATTAGTACTAAGATTTCTTGTCATGCCTGTGCCTCTCAGCATCACATTAGCCTGTGCACCTCACAGTTCCCAGAGCCAGCCAGCCAGTGACCTGGCTAATGGGGATCACAGATGCTACTGTGTAGAGGAACTGATTTTCAGAGAACTCAGAACTTCTGCAGCACTATATACATAATAAAAATCATTGCTAGGACTCTTGTTCCCTAGTTAGGTGGAATATATAAGCATTGTGGAAATGAACTAGTCCTAGATCAGGTGCAGTGTCTTGAAGCAGTAGAAAATTTCTGGTGCATCTAAAAATGAGGGGTGGACATTGAGATAAAAAATGGGGAAACAAAATGACCCATAAAAAGAAGATGAGAGTAGGAGAGAAAATAATAACAAATCCTTCACATATTGCTTCCAGATGAGGACAGCATCTTAACAGATGTACTTGGTCAGGAATGGGATAGTGAGTAACACAAGGAAAATATAGAAACCCCCCAAAGAATCATTTACCTTAATTGTGACCATATTGGGAACGGGTAATAAACTTCATATTGACTAGATGCTGCTTTCTTGATGGAGCCTGCAGGCCCCACACTGAACCAGACCAATGCTGGGCCAAGGGGCCCCTGCCCTCAGCAGATGCAGGTTGAAAAGAACACTGGTAGCTCAGGGACAGCAGGGAAGGAGCTGTATGCTGAACTAACAAGCAAGGCTGGTTTTGACAGCTGTGTTAGGAGAGGTTACAGCTTTGTGAAGGCTACTCTAGCAGCAGGGATTTGGATTCTCCCCTCTTTGGGAGCTGAAAGCCCTAAAGGAGATGCTTGAACAGGTCATTAAGAGATGGAGAAAAAACTTCTACGCCAGTGATCATAACCCAAACTGAAGAGCTCCAGACTGATAGGAGGAGAACTCAGGGGAAAGCCTAATTTGGGGTAGCTCAGTAACTGGGCTATGATAACCCCTTGGGGCACTGAGTTGGGACACGGTGCGGTGGGTGGCCCTGGATCTCCCTACCTTGTCTCTCCCTGCCTGCTTTTTGATAAGGACAGATCCTCTGGAGTTGGAGCAGACAGGAGTAAATGAGGCCACAGCTGGAGCCTCTCCAGGACAACTAAGCTGCTGGAAACTGTAGAACTATGGCCTCACCACTAGGCCAGCTGGTCATTGGACTAGCCTGCTGTGCTTTCAAAAATCATAATTTTAAAAAGCTCAATTATTACTTTGAAATGTGATGTAATCCACCTAATTGTTGTTATGCTACGCTTTCAAGATTAGTTCTCTATAAGGGCTTATTAGACTCCCATCGAAGTCAATGGACAAGCTTCTGTTGACTTTGATGAGGGTTGTATTGGGCTCTGCAAGACTAATAAACAACACAGATCAATCATTCCTTTTGTGGCTGGCAGGCTAGAAAATGCCACTGTTCTGTTAGGTTAGACGGCCTTTCTTCTTGATTGTGTTCTAATGTGCCATCTTGTGGCCATATAGAGTTCATGCTGCTCTCTCTAAAATAAATTTGTTAGTCTCTAAGGCTAGGTCTACACTACCCGCCTGAATCGGCGGGTAGAAATCGATCTCTCGGGGATTGAATTATTGTATCTCGTCGGGACGCGACAATCGATCCCTGAATCGATGCGCTTACTCCGCCAGCAGAGGTAGGAGTAAGCGCCGTCGACGGGGAGCTGCGGAGGTCGATTTTGCCGCCGTCCTCACAGCAGGGTAAGTCGGCTCCGATACGTCGAATTCAGCTACACTATTCGCATAGCTGAATTTGCGTATCTTAAATTGACCCCCCCTGTAGTGAAGACCTGCCCTAAGGTGCCACAAGTACGCCTGTTCTTTTTGCGGATACAGACTAACACTGCTGCTACTCTGAAACCTCTCTAGAGCAGTAATCACAGATGTGGGATTGTTCCTTTCACTGTAGTCTCCAGCACTGTCCTGTCCAGTTCAAAATGACCAAAATTCTGGAACCTGCACCACTTCTTTTTGGTTCTGGTGGAACATGTAAAGCTACCTAGAACAAAATGCTCCTATCTACAGGTGGGCAAATAGTGTGGGGGTCTGCTCTAAATGTGTACAATCTAAGAGCCACGCAATGTATGAAGAATAGGAGAAGAGGAATACAATCTAATACATTCAAGCATTTGCAATTTTTGTTATTATATGCTGGTAGCAGCACTACCTATTATTAAGGTTGCCCAACACTTCCAAATCTAAGACCATATTTTCAGTTGCTTATAACTTTGCCAAACTTTAACTATTTGGGCTGAAATTTTATATGCCATCTGTATGTTGCAGGCTGAATTTGTTGTTGTTTTGTTTTGTTTTTTGTTTATTTCATCCAAAACAGTTCAGTCACTTCCAAGAACAAGGCTAGGGAAAACGTTATTTTGCCCATATTGAAAACTCTGGTCACTTTTTCTTTGAATAGGTCTAGTCCTCCCATGCTCTGAAGCAGGGTCTTGAAATTTGGCAGGGGGAGACCGTTAGGTCATAGGTGTATATTTGGCCATCTCTGGGAAAATCTGCTGAAATTTGACCAATTTAAAAGGCTTTGGAAAACCGCAGTTTGCCTATCCTCACTGAAGACTTCTTTGATTTTAACAACTAAAATCTCTATTCTCACTGAGCACGCTCCTTCCCTTCATAGTTCCCATGTGGTGACCAGATTGTGCTGCACCATTCCCACAAAGAGACTGAGACTGAAATGCACCAGCCCAAGGCTACTGGGCTTTTCCTATAATGGCTGCTCCCAGCTGCTCCAAGCCAGGCTGGGGCTGAGTATTGGACCTGCAAATAGAAGCCTGTCTCTCCTCTCTATGACCCACCTGCTCGCACAGAAGTGTGCAGGAGGAAGTCGCCTGACTTAAATGCAAGAGGGGTCAAAACTGGACAGAGGGAAGGGAAGGGAGTAGATTGGTACAAAGAGTCTGGTGAGACTGGGACTGGAGGGGGAAAGGAACCAGAACTTACTGGGCAACAGACTGGGACTAAGAGCTGGCGGTGGGGGGAAGAAGGAAGGCAGGAACTGGTGGTTGGTTAAGGTGGCTGGGACTGGGAGCCAGAGCGGAGGGAGACTGGGGCTAGGATCTGGTGAGGGAAACAGTGGGAACTGAGAGTCAGTTGGCTGGATGGGGTTCACCAAGATAGGACTAGGAGCTTGTTGGGGGCAGATTGGAACTAGCTGGATAAGGAGACTGAGATGAGGAACATGTGGGGAGGGAACAGTGGGGGTGGGGGACAGATCTAACAAAGAGCTGGATGTGGGGGGAGTACTGGGACTGGTTAGGCCAAAACAAAATTGGGACAAGGAGCCAGAGAGGTAGTGGGGCGCACTGAGATTGGCTGAGGGGCTCAGGGAAGAAGACTAGAACTGGGAACCTGTGCAAGGCGGAAAGAGACAGATCTGACAAGGAACTAGGAGGGGGAACTGGAACTGGCTGGGCAAGACAACTAGGACAGGCATGAGAAACCTGAAGAGCACTGGGCCTGGGTAAAAAAGGAGAATTTGACTGGGATGAGGAGCAAGGGGTGGGGAAGAGATGGGACAGGTTGGAGGGAACTAGGCAGAAGGGGTCAAGCTTGGGGAAAACAGGCAGAAGAGTCTGTGCCCTCTAGATACGCCTTCCTTCCAGAATCTGGAATAGAACCCCAGATTCCTGAGTCTCACCAGTCCTCTGTTTTAAAAAAATATCTGTGAAATCCACTGCCAAAGTGTACATCTCATCCTCGTTTAGTGCAGGTTCACATAGAGAACAACCTACTACTGCTATTTTTCACTCAGTTAGCTCAAGTGGCAGAGGTCTGTATAGTGGATCTGAAGGTTCCAACCCTGATGATGACCCATGTAGGTATCAATATGATGCCACTGTGATGGATTTTTTTTCAGTTTTTTTATAAACCTAGGATATTTCACACAAAAAGCTATGGTAAAAGAGTGGTATTAAGGTTGCAAAATCAAGTACTCAGAAGTTAGGAAATGCCAAAACTAAGGTTGTCTAAGCAATCTTAGTTAGGACTTTTTGAAAGTATCCATTATGATACCATCTTTAATTAAATGATCACAAACTATGTTTTCCACAAGACCCCTGTCTCGTTCAGTGGATAGGCAGGACCTGCTCTGGGGATAAATCAGGATAGTGTGGTAAAAGGAAGCAGTAGTTTGTAGGACCCTTGCCTCATTTGTTGCAGCGGTTGGAAAGGGTGTACTGAATGAGAAAGGGGATTGTAGGAACAAAATGGACAGTTTCATGGTTAAGGCAATTGAATGCTGCCCTGGAGAGCTACGTGGAGATTATACCGTGCCTCTGTCACAGAGTTGCTGTGTGATGATTGGCAAGTCACTTAAGCCAGCATTTTCACCGTTGGTCACTAATTGTGTTTCCCTCATTTTCTGGCTGCCCAACTTGATGCCTTGGGAACTGATTTGCAGAACTGAATCTGTCAATGGGAGCTGTGCTTTTAACATATAAAATGCTAAAAAACAGGAACTAGGTGTCTCAAATTGGGCACCCAAAATTAGTGGAAACTTTTTAGCTTAATCTCTCTGTTCTCCATCTATAAAATAGGGATAATAACTACCTCTTACCTCACAGGAGTGATGTGAAGAAAAGTTAATGAAGTTTGTGATACTATAGTGATGTGCACCATAGATAAGCCCATGAGAAGATTAATAATGCTGCTTTCAGAGCAGGGCTTGAATAGTGTGCAGTAAATAAGGCCAAGGGTCACACACTGAACAATGAAGATAAAACAAAATATTTAATAGCTGCTCATTAGGTAAGCATGGTCCATCCCGTGCACTGCATGAGGCAGGGGTCCAGTGGAAAAAATAGTATGTGAAGATGCACTTAAAGACTGTATCATAATGCATACACATCAAGGGGGCCTCATTAAAGGTTGCAGGGCAACCTTAATTCTGGGAGCTTGACTTTGCAACCCTGATGTTCATTTCATGTTCTTTTTTGTGTGTAATTAATAGATAAGGTGAGAGTCGACTCTCCCCAGCTGTCCCTCAACCTTGCCATCATTAAGGGTTGATATTCTTACAGGCATCACAACAGAAGTGGGTCTTGAGGCAGGATATGAAGGAAGTGAGGGCAGTGGCTTTAGGGATCAGTTCATGGAGGCCATGCTATGCATGGAAGAAGATACTAGCAACTTTATCGCTTGCCGTCTCCTTTCATCTGTTTTCCCAGGCATATGGGCTATATGAGGATACAGTGGTATTAACTTCTCCTCGGAAAACTTCTCCTTTACTTCTAGCCTGTGCCTCTTAACTTTTTTTTGCTAATCTGCACCTGAGCTATGTGTTGTATAAGAGGGTAATCATATTACTTGTTATCCATCACCCTTATTTTGACTTGTACAATGAATTAATTAAATCTTTTCGTGATCACACGTGCATGAAAGATGCTGTATAAATAAAGCATCTCACTAGTCTACCTCTAGATGTCAGCATTTGCTCTGAATTTGAATCACAGTGTGTTGCTGTGGATAAAATATGCTTTAAGGCAGTTACTGGATCAAATTTACTACTGGCATGAGTGGGCTCAACTCCTCTGAAGTGAATGGAGTTGCTCCTGATGACACTTGTGGTGCAGCTGACCTACTGCATGTAATGGAGTGTGTTGAGTCTTGTCAGTGGCACCCAGACCTTCAAAAGCTTAATTTTCAATGTGCACATTCATAAAATTCTGGTACATCTCAAAGTGTTACTGCACAAATATATATGTGGGAAGGTGGGTGGGTGGAAATGTGTGCTTTTTAAGGTAAGTTGCTTGGTTTTTCTAATTCACCTAGTGTCCTTCCAGTGACACTCAACCTTAGAAGCCTCCTTCAAAGGCCTTCAGTCATTCATGTGCTCATAAATTACCCTCAGAATTGATAAATCTGGTGTAACAAAACCTGAAACCAGGTGAAAACTTACTTGACTCAGATCTCACTATGAACCTGTGTGAACCTTTTGGCTGGTTTCAGCCCTTTTTCAAGCAAACCTGGAACAATTTACAGTTTTAAGTGGAAGCCAAGAGAGGTGCGGTCAATTTTTGCAACCCTAATTTGCAACATAAGTTTCACTTTGAGATTTAGGATTTGTTCAAACCTGGAATTCAAAGCAAAACATGGACTGCAAACCCAAGTGAACTGAAAGGAATTAGAAAAGGCTCATACATCCACCATATTAACATCTGGGTAAAAACTGCCAAAAAGCAAAAGCCACTCTAGCCTTGTTTATATCAAGGGTGAAATTCACCTTGGAGCAGAGAGCCAGTGGGAAGTTCTCTGCACAATTTCAGCCAATGGCATGGCAGAGTGGTGGGACCAGAGGCACAACAGCCACATATTTGGGATCTCTGCTCCCACAGCATGCTTTCAAAGTGCTGGCCCTGAATAACCCAGCATAGAGGATGGAGTTTGGGGGTGGAGGATGGCCAAAGGTAGTCCAGATCTAGTGACCTTAACCTAGCTGCTGTTTACTCCAGCCCATACGCAGGAATAACAACCAGGCTATGTCATCACCACTAAAGTCACTGTGAGTTTTCCATTGACTGTAATGGGTGAAGGATCAAGCTCTGAAAGCTTATATAAGTTACTGTGGGCCCTACCCTGGAAGGTCTTCAGTATGTCCAACCCCCATTAATACCCACAGGAGTAGAGGGAATCCAGCATTATACAGGATTGGGTCCTATTTAAGATACTGTGGCTGTCCCCATGCACCATCATAGTAGCTGAGCTCACATGGATTGCCTGCAGGAGCCCTTCTAGATTTTAATATCGGGGGAAGAATGCAGGGATTTTCATTAGCAACCCCCTATTCTAGAAGTCTTGCTTCTCACTTTAGTCCAAGTGATCCTGAAGCTGCTGCCCTGAAGGGCACAATGTAAAGCGCATTATAATAGTTTATTTATTAAATACTAACATTGTGCTCACCTGCATAGAGAAGCTAATAACTTAAATCCAACTATTTTTTGGACTTCCCTTTGTTTAGGATCATGTTTATTTCTAACTAGAGATTGTTCTGAATCAAAAAACTTGGATCCTATCTCCTGTCCTACTCTGGGGATGGAGGGGTGAGCATTTAAACACAAACCAAACCCAGATCTGGATTTGCATCTCATGGCTGACATCTTTATCTTTAATGAGCCTGTAGTATCCTTCACCATTGTGAAGACACAACACTCAAGGGATTCTTTACTGGCACTCTGCCAATAAGACAAGCCCCTGTAATTCTTAATGGAGCATGTCTGTTATAAATGAAGCCAAGTGCATGCATATGAACACCATGGATTGTGAAGGCAGCTAGAAATCCAGATAGAGATGGGACTCAAGCTGTAACATCTTTGTTTTAATAGCTTAATTTTAGAGTCACGCCCATTTATTTTTTATTGGCATTTGAAAAAGAATGGTAGATGCAAATGCCACAGATTACTATGAAGTCGACATTTTAAATATAGTTACAACCACAATCATGTGGAATTAACAGGCCATATCTATTCTTATTATCGTACTCCATAAAATAATCTCCAGAGAGACAATCCACTTACCACCAGTGTAAGGAAATTAGGTGGTTAATATAGCATGTCTTGAGAAAATAGAAATATGCCACAATTCATCCATGCAAAATAGAACATTGCACTCCACTTCCAATTCATATTCATACCGTCACATAATAATAAATTCATTCTGACAAACATCATGTCTGTGCTTTCTGAGGTATGATGTACAGTTTTATGTTACACATTTCATCTAGCTCTCCTTTATTTTTATTCATTGCATTAGGTCTTGGGCTAAAACACTAGACTTGCCTTACAAAAAGAAGATATTTAAGGAGCTCCGTTGTGTTCTCTACAGAATGACACTTACCATCTAACCAGATGGGATTTATTGGATAACAGAAGGTCAAATTTAACTAGTTTGTCTAATGGCAATAAACAGTAATAAAATCAGATCTTCTATAAAAAATCCATTTGGAAGCTCAGGAGAGAAGAAATCCAACACAAATTAAATGTAATTTGAAGCACCATAATGGCTGTAGGGTGACACTGCATTAGCCCCAGTTCATGTATCCTTTCCAACCAGTCACTAAGTTCATTTTGATTTCTAGCCATTTACTACAGCCCCCATGTTTCCTTCCACTGTGTGGTGAAAATAGTGTAAATAATCCCATTGTAATTTACAAGGGCATATGGTCCTCCCCTGCTGCATAGTTGTCTCCATCCTTTCTGGACAAGTTCCACACAAGAAGGGAGGAAAAATCAATGAGCAGAAGAAAGAGCAGGAAGACATTGGTTTTACACAACTGACATTAATTTTACATTAATGTCCATGTATAAGGCTGCTCAGAGCAACGTTAACTAATTCTGAGCTCTGTGACTACCAGCATAGGGGTCTCAGAGTGTGGTAGTGGCTCTGGGGTCAATGCACCAAAACTACCAAACAGCCATACTGGTGGTACTCCAGTGGGGTGAACAAAGCTGAGCAGAATGTTAAGGGATGGTCTCTCATGTGACTACCTGGAGATCTCCAGGGCTGGGAACAGTTTTTTCTGCACATTCTAGATCTTTGCTTTGTGTCCTCTACCCATACTGTATCCCAGCTAGTCCCACCGTCTAGGGTGGGGCCTGAAGCCCAGTCAGCCACACTGTTAAGGCATAGGGCTTTTGGTTTAATTTCTTCCTTTCCACGCACAGTTGCTTACCACTATATAGGTCATAAAGTATTGGAATTTAATGCCATTAGGTACCACCAGGTCATCTATGTCTGACTTCCTGTATATCACAGGCCACCAACATTACCCAGCACCCACACACTAACCCAATAACCGAAAATCTTTGCATGCATGTGACTTGTACCCATCAATCTCCAGTCAAAAGGAGACATGTACCCATCCAAAGACAGAATATGGCTTCAAGTGGTTCCACTACCCACTGTTGTTTCTGAAAAAAGCAACAGTGGGTCCTGTGGCACCTTTAAGACTTACAGATGTATTGGAGCATAAGCTTTCGTGGGTGAATGCCCACTTCATCAGACCCACAAAAGCTTATGCTCCAATACATCTGTTAGTCTTAAAGATGCCACAGGACCCTCTGTTGCTTTTTACAGATCCAGACTAACATGGCTATCCCTCTGATACTGTTGTTTCTGAGTTTACCTTTTTCCCCAACCACAGCTAAGAACCAAAAGAAACACTAGCAAATCAATGTGAATTACTATTATTATTTGCTCAGTGGTGACAGTGTTCTTGGTGCATGTCCAATGCATAAAAATAAAGACAGTTCCCACTCTGAAGAATACAGTCTGAAAGATAGGCACAAAGAAGTCAGGACACACTGAGACATCCAGAGGCAGGATGGTTTAGTGGGTTTGTTCTTTTTGATGTTTTTTTTCATTATCAATCACTTCTTGTGGCACTAGTTCAAAATGTTTGAGCCAGAGGCGTCATTCTGGGGGACAAAAACTGCTCACCTGACTTAATCATTTCAATGTGTAGGGGCAAAAGAATACTTAATAGTCAAGTTTTAAAAGTCTTATAACTTGGAAGGTTACCCTAAAACATTAAATGCTCCAATGTTTCTTTCAAGATAGATCTTACTCAAAGTCCAATATATCAGGTAAGCCAAGTATTGCTATCATGGCAAAGGTGGAAGTGAAACACAGGTTATGAATTGTTGACATAGTATGTGCTTGATCTGCAACTCTCATAGATAGGGTTGAAGATAAAAAGCTTTGCACAATGGATCCAAAAAGGGATGGCTGGAACAACAACACCAGAAGGTTGATAAAGGGGATGGTATGGGTCACGTACAGTACTCTCTTTTCCTGGATGGAGACTGAGAAAAGCCAGCTCCAGTGGACATTGGTCAGGGCTTCATCATGTGGCCCACAGAGAAGTTAAAGGAGCTGTTACAGAGGGTGAGTGGCAGAACCAGGAATAAAACCCAGGAGCCTCAAGTCTCAGTACTTTTCTTGAATGCTAGACTATATTGCATGTCAGATTACAAAGGGAAAATGCACATAACAAAGATGGAAAGGAGGACTTTCAGGAATGCATTTACACACAGAATTCAGTTCTTATGCAGAGACTCTTCCATATCAAGTAAAAATTTCAGTTTATGAAAACTTTTATAGATAAAAGGGATAAAAGGGAGGAGGTGTTGCCTTATATTTTAAAAATGTATACACTTGGACTGACGTTGAGATAGAAACAAGAGGCAGACTTGTTGAAAGTGTCTGGGTAAGGATTAAAGGGGTAAAAAACAAGGGTGATGTCATTGTAGGGGTCTACTACAGACCACCAAACCAGGAAGAAGAGGTGGATGAGGCTTTTTTTAAACAACTAACAAAATCATCCAAAGCACAAGACTTGGTGGTGATGGGGGACTTCAACTACCCAGACATCTGTTGGGAAAAAACAGCAGGGCACAGATTATCCAACAAGTTCTTGGAATGTATTGGAGACATTTTTTTTTTATTTCAGAAGGTGGAGAAAGCTACTGGGGGGAAGCTGTTCTAGGTTTGATTTTGACAAATAGGGAAGAACTGGTTGAGAATTTGAAAGTGGAAGGCAGCTCGGGTGAAAGTGATCATGAAATGATAGAGTTCATGATTCTAAGGAATAGTAAGTAGGAGGAAGAACAACACAATAAAGACAATAGATTGCAAGGAGGCAGACTTAAACAAACTCAGGGAGTTGTTAGGTAAAATCCCATGGGAAGCAAGTCTAAGGGAAAAAACAATTGAAGATGGTTGGCAGTTTTTCAAAGAGACATTATTAAGGGTACAAGAGCAAACTATCCCACTGCATAGGAAAAATAGGAAGTATGGCAAGAGGAGGAGGCTTAACCAGGAGATCTTCCATGATCTAAAACTCAAAAAAGAGTCCTACAAAAAGTGGAAACTCAGTCAAATTACAAAGGATGAATATAAACAAATAACACACGTATGTAGGGACAAAATGAGAAAAGCCCAGGCACAAAACAAGATCAAACTAGCTAGGGACATAAAAGGAAACAAGAAAACATTCTACAAATACATTAGAAGCAAGAGGAAGACCAAGGGCAGAGTAGGCCCGTTACTCAATGAGGGGGGAAAGACAATAACAGAAATTGTGAAAATGGCAGAGGTGCTTAATGACTTCTTGGTTTCAGTTTTCACCAAGAAGCTTGGTGGCGATTGGATGTCTAAAATAGTGAATGCCAGTGAAAATGAGGTAGGATCAGAGTCTAAAATAGGGAAAGAACAAGTGAAAAATTACTTAGACAAGTTAGATTTCTTCAGATCACCAGGGCCTGATGAAATGCATCCTAGAATAATCAAGGAGCTGACTGAGGAGATATCTGAGCCATTAGCAATTATCTTTGAAAAGTCATGGAAGACGGGAGACATTCCAGAAGACTGGAAAAGGGCAAATATAGTGCCCATCTATAAAAAGGGAAATAAGGATAACCCGGGGAATTACAGACCAGTCAGCTTAACTTCTGAACCTGGAAAGATAGTGGAGCAAATAATTAAGCAATCAATTTGCAGACACCTAGAAGATAATAAAGTGATAAATAACAGTCAGCATGGATTTGTCAAGAACAAATCGTGTCAAACTAACCTGATAGCTTTCTTTGACAGGGTAACAAGCCTTGTGGATGGGGGGAAGCAGTAGATGTGGTATATCTTGACTTTAGTAAGGCTTTTGATGCTGTTTCGCATGACCTCATAAACAAACTAGGGAAATACAATCTAGATGGAGCTACTATAAAGTGGGTGCATAACTGGTTGGAAAATTGTTCCCAGAGAGTAGTTATCAGTGGTTCATAGTCATGCTGGAAGAGCATAACGAGTGGGGTCCCGCAGGGATTGGTTCTGGGTCTGTTTCTGTTCAATAACTTCATCAATTATTTAGATAATGGCATAGAGGGTACACTTATAAAGTTTGTGGATGATATCAAGCTGGGAGGGGTTGCAAGTGCTTTGGAGGATAGGATTAAAATTCAAAATGATCTGGACAAACTGGAGAAATGGTCTGAAGTAAATAGGATGAAATTCAATAAGGACAAATACGAAGTACTCCACTTAGGAAGGAACAATCAGTTGCACACATACAAAATGGGAAATGACTGCCTCGGAAGGAGTACTGTGGAAAGGGATCTGGGGGTCATAGTGGATCACAAGCTAAATATGAATCAACAGTGTAACACTGTTGCAAAAAAAGCAAACACCATTCTGGGATGTATTAGCAGGATTATTGTAAGCAAGACACGAGAAGTAATTCTTCTGCTCTACTCCGCGCTGATTAGGCCTCAACTGGAGTATTGTGTCCAGTTCTGGGCGCCACATTTCAGGAAAGATGTGGACAAATTGGAGAAAGTCCAGAGAAGCACAACAAAAACGATTAAAGGTCTAGAAAACATGACCTATGAGGGAAGATTGAAAAAATTGGTTTTGTTTAGCCTGTAGAAGAGAAGACTGGGGACATGATAACAGTTTTCAAGTATGTAAAAGGTTGTTACAAGGAGGAGGAAGAAAATTTGTTTTTCTTAACCTCTGAGGATAAGACAAGAAGCAATGGGTTTATATTGCAGCAAGGGAGGTTTAGGTTGGACATTAGGAAAAACTTCCTAGCTGTCAGGTGGCTAAGCCCTGGAATAAATTGCGTAAGGAGGTGGTGGAATCTCCATCATTAGGGATTTTTAAGAGCAGGTTGGACAAACAGCTGTCAGGGAAGGTTTAGATAATACTTAGTCCTACCTTGAGTTCAAGGGATTGGACTAGATAATCTCTTGATGTACCTTCCAGTTCTATGATTCTATAACAGGCCAAATTAATCTTTGGTGTAGCTCCACTGATGCAAATGACCTGATGTGAGGCATGAATCTGATCTAAGATAAAAAATATTTGAAATAAAGGATTTATATTGGAAACACTGGCACAATCTTAATCATGTGAGTTCTAGCTTGAAGAAACCTTAATAGATATGTGGAGAAAATTCTATATCTTCCTTCCAGATTTGTTGAGAAAAGTCTATATCTATGTGGGTCCACTGAAAGTGCTAATTATTGTTGCCAATTGTGGTTGGATGTATTCCTGGAGGTTTCATCACATAGCATAATGTTTCATTAAAGATTAATCGTTAATTCCGGGAGACTACAGGACAATCCTGGAGGGTTGGCAACCCTAATGCTAATTAGCATTCAAAAGGTTGACTTCACTTCCAGGTCACAATACATGTACATCTCATACAGGCACAGAACCATAAACAAGAAAAGACCAGAATAAAATTGTGTAGAAGAGGGGGATATTAGGCTTATTAAAATAACATAGGACTTCCCCTAAAGGGGGTGATTATCATGATATAATCCCACTGAGAAAAAAATGGTCAGCGCAAGATACCTCACAACATCCCATGTGATTGGTAGCTATCTCATAGAAATATGAATGCTCTAATTCTCTATTACAAAGTTCAGTCTGGGAATCCTGACAGGCTACATGTGAAGGAGAGTAACTGTCTCTGTGAAAGAGTCTAAAACCCGGGGGAAGGGGAATTCATCCAGCAGGCTTGCAAAATGTTACATTTTTTCTGTTTCACATGTTTCTAATTTAGATTTAAAGACACTGTGCCAAATTCTGTCTGTGGTTAAACTCATGCAGTCTGAGTAACCTTAAATAGGGTTTTACATCTAAAGCCCACAAATAATTTGGTTCAGGGATTGAGAGATTAATGATACAAACAGGTGCCCCATTTCCCTCAGAAACAAACTGATCTCCATCTCTGAGAAACTATAAGGCTGACCAAGACTGTCTTGCAAATAGGGGTATTTGTCCTGTTATATTGTCCCTTAATGATCAAAATGATTGGCTTTCTCCTTCATGTATTTTTACTTTACGATCTACTTTGTTAAAAATTCTTCTGTTGTCACATGTTGGTTGTATAGTTCAAGTTTCTATGGCCATTTGCAACATTTATTTTATCTTGTAATTTATAAACTGTGTCCAGTTACAAAAACACTGGGACATAGGCACGACAATTCATAACACACAATTTTTAATCACAAAGACAAGGTGGGTGAAGTAATATCTTTTACTGGACCAACTTCTTTTGGTGAAAGAGACAAGATTTTGACCTATAGTGAGCTCTTCTTCAGGCTCAAAAGCTTGTCCCTTTCACCAACAGAAGTTAGTCCAATAAAAGATATTACTTCACCCACCTTGTCACTCTAATATCCTGGGACTAACACAGCTGCAACAACATTGCAAACAATTTTTAATCACCACAGCCAAAAGAAAAAACTCATCTCCCATTGTAGGCAAAAGCCTAAAGGTCTCTGAAGAAATTAGGATTAAAAAACAAAACAATAAACCAATGATTTTTGCTCTCATGAACAAGCAGCGGAAATGAATTCCAAAGCTAGAAACCTTCAACTGAAAACACCCTGCCACCAAACCTGAACTATTTAAATCTAAGAACTCTTAGTCCTGGTGTATACTAGGAGGTTATGTTGAATTTAGCAGCGTTAACTTGAATTAACCCTGCACCCGTCCTCACAACGAAGCTATTTAGTTCGACATAGAGGTCTCTTTAAATCGATTTCTGTACGCCTCCCCGACAAGGGGAGTAGTGCTAAATTCGACATGGCCATGTCGAATTTGGGTAGGGGTGGATGGAATTCGACGCTAATAGCTCCAGGAGCTATCCCACAGTACACCACTCTGTTGACGCTCTGGACAGCAGTCCGAGCTCGGATGCTCTGACCAGCCACCAGCCACACAGGAAAAGCCCCGGGAAAATTTGAATTCCTTTTCCTGTCTGGCCAGTTTGAACCTCATTTCCTGTTTGGACATCGTGGAGAGCTCAGCAGCACTGGCAACGATGCAGAGCTCTCCAGCAGAGGTGACCATGCAATCGCAGAATAGAAAGAGGGCCCCAGCATGGACTGATTGGGAAGTCTTGGATCTGATCGCTGTGTGGGGCAATGAGTCCGTGCTTTCGGAGCTGTGATTGAAGAAACGGAATGCGAAGATCTACGAGAAGATCTCAAAAGCCATGATGGAGAGAGGATACAGCCGGGATGCAAAGCAGTGCCGCGTGAAAATCAAGGAGCTGAGACAAGCGTACCAGAAGACCAAAGAGTCAAACGACCGCTCCGGATCCCAGCCCCAGACATGAGGTTTCTATGAGGCACTGCATTCCATTCTAGGTGCGGCCGCCACCAGTACCCCACCACTGTCCGTGGATTCTGACAATGGGGTATTGTCAACGGCCGCTTCCTTGGAGCTGTTCGCGGACGGGGAAGATGAGGAAGGAGATGAGGAGGATGAGGCAGATGACAGCGCTTTCAACGTTGATTTCCCTGACAGCCAAGATCTCTTCATCACCCTCATGGAGATCCCCTACCAACCCTCCCAAGGCGGTAACCCGGACTGTGAATCAGGGGAAGGATCAGTAGGTAAGTGTTTTAAACATTTATTTTGAACAGAATAGGAATGGTATCTTAACAATGGGTTTTTCATGATTACTTTGCCCTAGGCGCTTTAGTTTTTAGTCCTTGCCAGTGCAGCTACTGGAAAATTCTGTCAATATGTCCGGGGATAGAGCAGAAATCCTCCTGGGACATCTCCATGAAGCTCTCCTGGAGGTATTGTGAAAGCCTTTTGTGACAATGCGGTTCTGGCGGAACCCAACTGAGAGTGCCAACTCAGGACAAATTGCTCAAATAGGGCAGTTACAGCCCAAGGCTGGGGGTTTTTCCACCTCTGAGGCAAACCAAACCAGCCAGACTAGGAGGACTTCGGTCTCACCCCACTGGCTAACCGCAAGTCTCACAAGCAATCTCCTTAGACACTCCAGTTTCCCAGTATTACCACCAGTGCCACACGTTATGGGGACAAATGGTTATGAAAACCAATACCCCAGTAAAAGAAAAAAGGTTCTCCTGATCCCAAAGGACCAAGCCCCAGACCCAGGTCAATATACAAATCAGGTATTACCCACAAATCACGCTGCTGCCAATCCTTTAGAATCTAAAATCTAAAGGTTTATTCGTAAAAGGAAAAAGATAGAGATGAGAGTTAGGATTGGTTAAATGGAATCAATTACATACAGTAATGGCAAAGTTCTTGGTTCAGGCTTGCAGCAGCGATGGAATAAACTGCAGGTTCAAATCAAGTCTCTGGAATACATCCCCCGCTGGGATGGGTCCTCAGTCCTTTTTTCAAAGCTTCAGCTTGTAGCAAAGTTCCTCCAGAGGTATGAAGCAGGATTGAAGACAAGATGGAGATGAGGCATCAGCCTTATATAGTCTTTTCCAGGTGTAAGAACACCTCTTTGTTCTTACTGTGGAAAATTACAGCAAAATGGAGTCTGGAGTCACATGGGCCAGTCCCTGCATACTTTGCTGAGTTACAAGGCGTATCTGCCTTCTCTCAATGGGTCCATTGTATAGCTGATGGTCCTTAATGGGCCATCAAGCAGGCTAGGCAGAGCTAATCTCAGCTTGTCTGGGATGTCATCCAGAAGCATAGCATAAGTTTGCCATACAGACAGTATAGAGCCAATATTCATACTTCAACTACAAAACTGATACACACATATAGACAGCATAATCATAATCAGTAAACCATAACCTTGTCCTAGACACCCCATTTGACCCCCTTTATACAAGATTTGGGTGCCACCACAGGACCTTGGTTGCAACAATGATCTATACGGTCCCAGTTTATGTCAATAACGTCACACCCCCAACGCAAAATTGATGCAGGAAGGGATGACACAAACATCACTGACTGCATCCCAAGAGCTCCCCATCCTGGGTTCTGTCTCACTACAGCTAGTATTGGGTTAGAAGCCATACCCATGTATAACAGAAATGGTTAATCAAAATCATGTTCAACCACATGATTGAACCTCTTTACAAACTCAAGGTAACACTTAGTTAGAACAATAGTGGATTGGATCTGCTCTGGCAGCATCATTCCTGTATGTCTCATGTGATCTTGCCAAGAGCTAAAGAAAACTGCTACTTTATCCATACAAGCTCGGGCAAATGTTTGGAACCCCATTAACATCGAATAAATGCAGATATTAATGTTCTTCATAGTCCCGGAATCTTGGCATTTAGCCATGAAAGCAATATGGTAGTGTGCCTCAGTCTTCCTTTTCATACAGCACATTAGGTCTGGAATGTCTTTTCCCCTGTGAAAAGTTCCAATATTGTTTACAGGCATTACCTGTGAAACCCCAATGTAACAAGGCCTTTTAACATAATGTGTGTTTTCATGTATTCCTTTTAACATGTTCAAGGGATTCTCCAAAAGATTAGACACATTGTACATTTTTACAGTCTGTGGCAATAGCAACACATTCATTACAAACTTAAGCAATAACAACAAGTTCATTGCAAGTGTCCATCTGCAATCATGGTTGTCATGCCACCCCTTTGGCTTAATACCATTGGAGTTTGGGCATTTTAGGGTTAACCTGTGGCTTCCCTTTGCAAAATTTAGTTTTCTCTGTCCTCCTTGTCCTGCAGAATCAAACCCTGATTTTTCTTGCTTAACAGAATTCACTGGCTGATGGGGTGGGCCCTCTGTGCTAACAGCTATTAGCAAGTCCTCCCTTTCCCAGCCAGGCAAGTAATTTGCACTACCCCAGACCAGAGCCAGTCCACCAGTTTTCATATCCTTAACTGCTATAATTTCCAAGGCTGGACTCTGCCTTAAAGAGATACCACACAAATCCAAAGAGTCTGCGGGTGAGAGTTTGCTTGCTCTCCCCCGCATCCTCAAGCATTCAGCCATAAAACTGCTCTGCTCTGACACATCAGTAACCAAATCTGTCCTCAAACCCTGAAGCACAAACTGCTCGTTTAAAGAATCAGAAAGGAGACATTTCTGTTCCAACACCATTGTCTCCCCAACAAGTTGGCCCCACACAGCCACTTGGTTATAGGGCTGCCTCAATTCCTTAACAACTTTTACTTCCTCTGAGACCTTCCCAAAGCTACCCACACTGGATCTTTTAAAAGGACAGTCAGTGGATCCATTCACAACAGACAATTTCTGGCTGCTAGGAACTGAAACTTCCTTGATTAAATCACTCTCACACCCTTCAGTTGCAGGGAACTGCTTGCACCGAGTACCATGAGGATTCCTTTCTCCAGGAGCTTTTCTAAGCAGCAAATCACCCCCCACAGAAATTCTGCCCTTACCCTCTTCACCTAGGGCTTGCTCTAAAGGAACACTTTCCTGAGCAACAACAGACTCTGTCTGGGTTTTACTTGCATTCAGGATCACCTTTGGCCCATCAGGCAGATCTCTACACAATCCCCTTTCAGGCAAACCCATAGACTTCCTAGATAAAAGGTTAAAAATACTTCCCTTCTCTTTGCCACACACAAGCTTAGGAATTTTTTCCTTTTTGCTACAAGTTGTTAAACTGTCCGTAGGTACCACAACCAAACTACCTTTTCGCTCTCCTTGTGCCCTGGCTAGGGTACCACCCTGATCAGACAGAGTTGTTACACCCTTCTCCAACCACACATGAGCAACAGGCAAAATACAAGCACCAGAATTTTCTGGTCTCTGGGATTTTGCTAAGACACTAACTGGATGCAACCTAGTTATGGTGCCATTCTCCCCAGCAGATGCAAACTTAGGACCATTCCCTTCCTGGGCTTTAGTTGAATCCAGAACCAACTCTGAGACAGCTAAATTACTCTCAACCATCACAGGCCGAAAGGCACCTTCTGTCTGCTCCACAGACAAAAAAGAGTTGGAGACGCATTTTTCTTTACTAGACATACGGTTTGGGATTTCATTTCCCTTGTCCCAGCAAACCGGGCTGTTCACAGACAACTGCTTGGAGACTGGGGTAGCTTCCTCCATAGGCAAGTTAATACCCCTGACAGACACAGGCACATTTCCTTCACTGTCGCTATTCGCACAGGAAACAGATAAGGTATAGGGACACTCATCTTCCACTCTCCTTGCCTCCCCAAACTGCTGACTAGATAAAGCCATCAGTTCACAAGACTGCCTAGACTCATCCAAAATCTCCTTGTTCTCCTCTCCCTTCGCTTGATCTAATTCCAGATTTACTTCTGAGACATTAGATGGACATTCAGAAACTTCATTCACAGCCAAACAGCTACTTTCCAAGGACAAGCTTTTGGAGAAACCCTCCATAGGCACAACCTTAGGATCAATCCTCTCTTGTGCTTGGTTTGTATTAACTTGACTGACCATAGCTTTAATATCATTTCCAATCATGATATCCTTAGGGATTATGTCTTTTACTCCCACAACCATGGTGCCCTCCAAACCCTTCCATTTCAGGTGGATTTTAGCCAAAGGCACCCTGACAAAATACTTAGATAAGGCTACAACAGTTACATCTTCACCTGGCAAATAATCTTCCTTCCTGACAAGACTTGCTTTAACCAGAGTAATATCTGCTGCGGTGTCCCTCCATGCCATACACCTTACTCCATTCACTTCTGCACTGCTAATAAACTCTGCGTTATTTCCCCCATATTTAGCTTTAATGTGAGTTTTAAGGTCAAATTCTTCAGAGACCACAGAAACAGCATTTGCACACAGGGCACCAATGCTGGGCTCTGTGTGGCTTGCCTGTGAGTTTACAACAACAGGATTAGCATTTGCCGTGGCATTTGGGGTTGCTGGTTTTGGGCTGCCCTTCAGTGTCGGGCAGTCTGGTCTCATGTGGCCCAGGATACCACAGTGATAGCATGTAACCTGTTCCGTCCTGGGATGTGAGTTCCTACCCTCCAGGCCCCCTTGAACTCCTTTAGAAGAGTCAGGTTTATTTTTAAATCCTTCCCTCCTCTTGAACTGGGGAGAATGGTGATTACTTTTCCCCGGGGTTTTACACCCTTCTCGAGCCCTGTTTTGGGTATGGGCATCCGCAATCTCTGCTGCCCGTAGGACTGACTCAGGGTCCCTGTCACACACAGCTGCTCTCACATTGTCAGGCACAATGTCTAAGAACTGTTCCAAAGTTATTAAATCCAGCAGTTTT
Source organism: Malaclemys terrapin pileata (assembly GCF_027887155.1). Taxonomy (NCBI): domain Eukaryota; kingdom Metazoa; phylum Chordata; order Testudines; family Emydidae; genus Malaclemys; species Malaclemys terrapin. Next base: position 31,441,609 of record NC_071506.1, read on the forward strand.
TCAAAACTCCCATGCGCCTTGGCTCCCACAACCCACTTTTTAACAAAACCCATCAGCTTATGTGCACATTCTACAAAAGTACAATCCTTAGGCATTTTAAACTCTCTAAACTTAACTCTGTAAGATTCAGGAGTAACCTTGAATCGCCTTAACACAGAATCTTTAAACTGCCCATAATCCAAGGCTTCTTGTTCCCCCAAGTCATTAAATACCTCCCTGGCTTTTCCAGTCAGTCTGGTCAGCAGGACAGGCATTCGCTGACCCTCAGGGATCTGGTACAGATTGCAGAGGCGTTCAAAGGTAGACAAAAACTCCTCTATATCCTCAGTATCGTTGTAAATGGGACACATCCTTTCCCAGTTTTTCTCATGGCGGGGGGGAAGTGGAGTACCCGGTGGGGATGACTTTCTCCGCTCCTCCATTACTTGGAGCTGAAGTCTGGCCGTCTCCTGTTCAGCCACGAGCAGCTCTAGACGCCCCTTACGAGCTCTCTCTTCTCTCTCATCAGCCTCCTTCTCTCTCTCAGCAGCCTCCTTCTCTAATTCTGCTATTTTTTGCTTCTCCAGCAATCGAAGATCTGCTAGCCTCTGTTCATGCTCAAATTGCAGTTGACTTGTCACCCTTTGCATTCTAATTTTTTCTGCCTCTTCTGCAGCCTCAGGTAAGGGCTGTACTCTTGCCCCCTGATCACTGGCTATTAACAGATTTCTCAGTTCTTGATTTGTAGCTTTCTTTCTAAAGCTTATCATCTTTTCTAAACACAAATTTTCCAGGGCTTTTTTGCCAAGTCCCTCATATGCTCTTTGCTCAGCCATTGCAGCAGCTCTTTAACCAACAAAACTCTCAATCCCAAAATTCAAATTTGGATAGCGTGGGGTTCTGACCCAAAGCTTAATTGACCTGGTTCTGTGGATCCAAGCACGACTACGCCACTGTGACAATGCGGTTCTGGCGGAACCCAACTGAGAGTGCCAACTCAGGACAAATTGCTCAAATAGGGCAGTTACAGCCCAAGGCTGGGGGTTTTTCCACCTCTGAGGCAAACCAAACCAGCCAGACTAGGAGGACTTCGGTCTCACCCCACTGGCTAACCGCAAGTCTCACAAGCAATCTCCTTAGACACTCCAGTTTCCCAGTATTACCACCAGTGCCACACGTTATGGGGACAAATGGTTATGAAAACCAATACCCCAGTAAAAGAAAAAAGGTTCTCCTGATCCCAAAGGACCAAGCCCCAGACCCAGGTCAATATACAAATCAGGTATTACCCACAAATCACGCTGCTGCCAATCCTTTAGAATCTAAAATCTAAAGGTTTATTCGTAAAAGGAAAAAGATAGAGATGAGAGTTAGGATTGGTTAAATGGAATCAATTACATACAGTAATGGCAAAGTTCTTGGTTCAGGCTTGCAGCAGCGATGGAATAAACTGCAGGTTCAAATCAAGTCTCTGGAATACATCCCCCGCTGGGATGGGTCCTCAGTCCTTTTTTCAAAGCTTCAGCTTGTAGCAAAGTTCCTCCAGAGGTATGAAGCAGGATTGAAGACAAGATGGAGATGAGGCATCAGCCTTATATAGTCTTTTCCAGGTGTAAGAACACCTCTTTGTTCTTACTGTGGAAAATTACAGCAAAATGGAGTCTGGAGTCACATGGGCCAGTCCCTGCATACTTTGCTGAGTTACAAGGCGTATCTGCCTTCTCTCAATGGGTCCATTGTATAGCTGATGGTCCTTAATGGGCCATCAAGCAGGCTAGGCAGAGCTAATCTCAGCTTGTCTGGGATGTCATCCAGAAGCATAGCATAAGTTTGCCATACAGACAGTATAGAGCCAATATTCATACTTCAACTACAAAACTGATACACACATATAGACAGCATAATCATAATCAGTAAACCATAACCTTGTCCTAGACACCCCATTTGACCCCCTTTATACAAGATTTGGGTGCCACCACAGGACCTTGGTTGCAACAATGATCTATACGGTCCCAGTTTATGTCAATAACGTCACACTTTTGCATCAGGTTCCTGGGGAGAGAGGCCTTATTGTGTCCTCCATGGTAGGAAACTTTTCCACGCCAGGCTAGCAGCAAGTACTCCGGGATCATTGCCTCGCAAAGCCTGGCAGCATACGGCCCTGGTGTTTGCTGGCATTCACGCAGCATGCGATCTTTCTCTGTTTCCGAAATCCTCATCAGAGTGATATCACTCATGGTGACCTGCTTTGAATTAGGGGAATGTTAGTATTGGGACTGATTGCCTATTCCTTTACATAACTGTAACTGGTGGTTTACAGCCACGTGGTGGAGGCGGGACAGGGGCAGCATGCAGGGATCTTTCCTGGGGACAGCTGCGAGGGGGGTGGGACAGGGGCAGAGTTTATGCTGGCCGGATTGCCGGCAGCAGGAACTGGCCAATGCTAGCATTGCTTGGAACGTGAAAGGAGGGCACTGCTATAAATTAAGCTTTAAGCAGCCAAAAGTCTACGGCTTACCATGTCCGCCTGCTAGCCGAATTCCATTGTCCGGCCCCGCTTGTGTGATCTGTACAGCAAGACCCCAGGCACTCAATGGGAAGGCTGAAAATTCGACCTTGTACTGAGTGCGCATGTGATAGGTACTGTGCATGGTCTTGTTCACAGAGAAAGAGTATATTCATTGTTCGCAAAACTGTATCTGTGTGAGGAATTCACTCCCTTTTTCCCATCCCACAGCTGCAAGTGTCTCCCGAGCTACCCCGGCATCTCCCTCGCAGAGGCTGGCGCAGATCAGGCAACGAAAGAGAAGGACACGGGACGAGATGTTCTCAGAACTTATGGGCTGCTCCCGAGCCAAGGCGGCACAGCAGACCCAGTGGAGGGAGAACATGTCTCAATACCAGTGATCACACAGCGAACGGGAGGACAGGTGGCGGCAGGAAGACCAGCAGGTGACTCAAACACTGCTTGGACTAATGAGGGAGCAAACGGACACGCTCCGGCGCCTTGTAGATGTTCTGCAGGACCGGAGGCAGGAGGACAGAGCCCCGCTGCATTCTCTCTCTAACCGCCCTCCCCTGCCACAAAGTCCCATCCCCCCCTCACCCAAAGTCCCAAGAAGGAGGGGCGGCAGGGGCCGTGAAAACAGTCACTCCACCCCTGCAGACTGCTCAAGTAGCAGAAGGCTCTCATTCCCAAAGATTTGATAAGTCCTTTCCTTCACTTCACCTCACCCAAGCCCCCGTCCCAGTTTCATCCCCTAACCGTGTAGTTGTTAATAAAAAATACATTTCTGTTAATTACTGTTTCTGTCATGTTCTTTTAGAGGAGAGTGTGTTTGAAGGGGGGGGAAGTGGGTTGGTAATTGGAGAGAACAGTCACCTTTACCAGGGTACAGACACGGGGGCAGGTTCAGCAGAAGGTCACACACACATTGCAGTCACTAGGCACCCTGGTCAGTCTGGGAGGTGGTTTTCATGTTCTGGGGGGGGGGGGGGGGGCTATGTGAGTTTGTGGCGGGGGAGGGCGGTTACAGATCTTATACAGCGGTCTTTGGCCTGGATGACAGAGCCACGCAGCAGGGGATCTGTAACCACCCTCCCCCGCCACAAAGTCAGATAGCCCCCACACACAGAGTCCCAAAAAGGAGGGGTGGCAGGCTCCATTGAAACAACCAGTCCACCACTGCGGACCGCTCTAGGAGCAGGAGCCTGTCATTCCTCGAGTTTAGAGCATCCTTTCCATCACTACACCCGTTCCCCACCACAGTTTGCGTCCCAGTTTCAACACTTTACCACGAAATCCGTAATAAAGAAAACGGTGCTAATGAACAAAGTTTCATTTATTTTATTTTTAAAGATGTGTTGGAAGGGGGGAAGGTGGTTGGTAACTGGAGAGGATAGTCAACATTAACTGGGTAAAGAAACGGGGGCAAGTTCAGCTTCTGTTTAAACAAACGTAATAGTCACAGGTTACCCTGCTCACTCTGAAACCTAGCTTTCAAAGCTTCCCGGATGCACAGCGCGTCCCCTGGGCTCTTCTAATCGCCTGGCTGTCTGGCTGGGCATAATCAACAGCCAGGTGATTTGCCTCAACCTCCCACTCCACCATAAACGTCTCCCCCTTGCTCTCACAGAGATTGTGGAGCACACAGCAAGCTGCAATAACAATGGGGATATTGGTTTCACTGAGATCAGAGCGAGTCAATAAGCTTCTCCATCTCCCCTTGAGATGTCCAAAAGCACACTCCACCACCATTCTGCACTTGCTCAGCCGGTACTTGAAGAGTTCTTTTTCACTGTCCTGGATGCCTGTATAGGGCTTCATGAGCCAGGGCATTAGCGGGTAGGCTGGGTCCCCAAGGAGCACAATAGGCATCTCCACATCCCCAACAGTTATTTTGTGGTCCAGGAAATAAATACCTTCCTGCAGCAGTCTAAACAGACCAGAGTTCCTGAAAATGTGAGCATCATGAACGTTGCTCGGCCATCCAACTTTGATGTTGGTAAAACGTCCCCTATGGTCCACCAGTGCTTGCAGCACCATTGAAAAGTAGCCCTTTCGGTTAATGTACTGGCTGGCCTGGTGGTCCGGTCCCAGGATAGGGATGTGAGTTCCATCTATAGCCCCACCGCAGTTTGGGAATCCCATCGCAGCAAAGCCATCTATGATCACCTGAACGTTTCCCAGGGTCACTACCTTTGAGAGCAGTAGCTCAACGATTGCGTTGGCTACTTGCATCACAGCAACCCCCACGGTAGATTTGCCCACTCCAAATTGGTTCGCGACTGACCGGTAGCTGTCTGGCGTTGCAAGCTTCCAGAGGGCTATGGCCACTTGCTTCTGGACAGTCAGGGCTGCTCACATCCGGGTGTCCTTGCGCTTCAGGGCAGGGGAAAGCAACTCACAAAGTTCCAGGAAAGTTCCCTTATGCATCTGAAAGTTTCGCAGCCACTGTGATTCATCCCAGACCTGCAGCACTATGCGGTCCCACCAGTCCGTGCTTGTTTCCTGGGCCCAGAATCGCCGTTCCACAGCATCAACATGACCCATTGCCACCATGATATTCATGGCGCGAAATCCCGTGCTTTGTGAGAGGTCCGTGCCCCTCTCAGACTTAATGTCCTCACTGCACTGCCGTAGCCTCCTCGCCTGATTTCTCAGCATCTGACTCTGAAAAAGGTGGATGATAAGGTGCGAGGTGTTGACAACGGCCATAGCTGCAGCGATGATCGCAGCGGGCTCCATGCTCGCAGTGCTGTGGCATCCGCGCTGTCAATCACCAGAAAAGCACGTGAACTGATTGCCCGCCAGCACTTTCATGGAGGGAGGGCGGGAGTGAGGGTTGAATGACGACAGTTACCCAAAACCACCCTCGACACATTTTTTGCCCCAGCAGGCATTGGGGGCTCGACCCAGAATTCCAATGGGCAGCAGGGACTGCGGGAACTGTGGGATAGCTACCCACAGTGCACCACTTCCAATGTCAATGCTTGCACCGTTAGTGTGGACTCACAAAGTCGAATTACTGTCCTTAGTGTGGATACACACGTTCGACTTTGTAATATCGGTTCCACAAATTCGCTTTAAGTAAAATCGAACTACTCTCGTAGTGTTGAATACCCTTAGCTCAAGTGCCCCAGCTAATCTCAACTGCTGTGATGACACATGGGGAGAGAGGTGTCTTATTTAAAGAGCCAGGGCTCAGCCTCAAGGCATTACACTGCACATAGATCAATGTCAGCAACTTGAATTGTAGTCTGAAGCAAATAGGATGCCAGTGCAGTCTTCAAAGAATTGAAGTAATGTGCTCCTTGAGGCTAACGCCACCAAGCAGACAGCAGATGCAGCTTAGTGAATATAGTGATCATGATAGGCACCAGACTAATGGCGCTGGAGACTGAAACACTCTATCCACAACCAAGTGCAATGTAAGGAATGTCAGTGCAAGCTTCCCATATAGCCCTGCCAATGTGCCTCAACTCTGACCTGAAGGGGCCACTTTTAGGGGGAGAGGGTGGTTTAGTGTTTATGCCCATTTGATCTTTGGCATCTCTACTGAGAGTACCAACAAGACTGACAATTGTGATGAGGTCACTTGTCTATTCTATCTCAGGAGTATCTGAACATCTTCAACTAGTGCATTAAGTAATGTGACTAACATCTGTCACGTGTTTGTTCTCTCATTCTCTCCCCAAGAGAGAAGTGTATACAGTGGAGTGTTATGTTTTGGAATCTCTTTTTTAATAAAATGTTGCTATATATTTATTATTGCAGTGTTGTTGTAGCCATGTTAGTCCCAGGATATCAGAAAGTCAAGGTAGGTGAGGTAATATCTTTTATTGGACTAACGTCTGTTGGTAAAAGAAACAAGCTTTCGAGCTACACAGAGATCTTCAGGCCTGGGAAAGGTACTCAGAATGTCATAGCTAAATACAAGGTGGATCAGATTGTTGAAGGCATAAGGAGTTGCAAGAGACCATTCAAGTTGAAGTGAGCAATTAACACCTCTGCAGTCATAGGACAAAGAAAGTTTAAGTGGGTTACAGATTATTATAATGAGACATAATCAGTGTCTCTACTGAGTGTATGATCTTTATTGGCTGGCTAAATTATGAATTTAAGCTATATGTTTATGTTAGAGAAGGCAAGGTCAAATAAATGCACCTTGAACTTAGATTGAAAGGTGGAGAGGTTTGTGAACTCTTTAGTTCCTGTGGGAGTTCATTCCACAAACTTGGGCTGGCCCATGAGAAAGCTTTGTCTCCTGCACAGAGGAGCTTTACCTTTATTGTACAAAATTTCATTGTGCCAGAGGAGCAAAGTTGTTGACCACAATCTTCATCCCAGAGCTTTGGCGATCTTTTTGATATCCTGGGCCAAGAGCTTTGAGCTCCTTGAAGATAAGGACTGAGACCTTGAACTCAGTTCAATATGCTATGGCAAGCCAGGGTAGGAAGTAGAGGACAGGTTGTGTGTGCTTGCAGTAGTCTGTGTTGCTAAGGAGACACACTGCTGTGTTTTGTACTAGTTGGAGTTTCCTATCACACTGCTGTAGTCCAGCTGAGCGGTGAAGGAGGCAAGAATACCTGAGGCCAGGTCATCATTGCCAGAATGGGATGAAATCTGCTAGTCAACCAGAGATAGTGACAATTTAGCATCAGTGAGCTCTTAAGCTATGGACTGAATGGACTAATTGTAGATGTGTATCTTCAACTAAAGGAGACTGTATTGTGACTGAAAACTCTTCAAAATGCTTTCCTCTGCCCACCAACCTCACCTTCTGCTCAGCTTCAGCTTCAACCAAAAGCTGATCTTGCCCAAGCACTGGGCCATCTTGGTGGTACTGGCATGGACGTATGTGATGATGGATAGGTAGAGCTGTGCACCATTTGCATATTGCTGGCATTTGAGTCCATGTCATCTGACCAGTTCACCAGTTCCTAGTGACTGCATATAGATACTGAATAGGACTAGAGAGAGAATTGATCCTAGTGAGACTCCACAAGTGATGTCTCTAGTATGAAGGTGCAGTTTCTGATCACCACTTGTTAGGCTTTTCCCTCCTGGAGGGACTCAAACCAACCTAGCACATTACCCCAGACCCCTGCCATCCCTCTCAGGTGAGATAGCATTAGCTTACGGTTGACAACATTGATTGCTGTGGAAAGGTCCAGGAGGATGAGAATGTACTGTCTGGCCTCTATCCACTGACAGCAGGAGACTACCCATTAGTGCCACTAAAGTTGTTTCAGTTCCATGTCCTGACCTGAATCCAGACTGTGCCACATCTACGATACTAGCTTCAATTAGATGAACTTGCAGTTGGTCTTAGGCTAGCTTCTCTAGGAGCTTGCCCAGGGATGGAAGATTTGACACAAACCAATAGGTGGCTAGAACTGTGCGGATTTCTTCAGTGGGAAGAAGCCCACTGAAAAAACCCACTGGGACCTGGACTGAGGCCACCAGTTCATTTCTAACAGATCACCAGAGGGCCATCAGACAGTGACAACTGTTGGCTGCCACCAGCTAGACTAAATTAGAACTGGTGACCTAGTAAAAGTGTAAAGCTCTGTAACCTATTAACACCTCACTGCTATTGTTATTAAACTTCACAAAACTAGTTTTACAAAAAGGATGTAAAGATATTTCATTACCTGTGTTTGTTCAACTTGAAATTATACTTATGTCATTTAGAGATTTATCTTCACAACTTTCATTCCCCTCATTCCCAGTCATGATATCAGCATGTCTGGCACAGTTAGACACTAACACAGTGCTTCAAATTTTAATGGTTTCCAAGAGATTCTAAAGAAAAGTCTGGACTTTTTTTTTTTAACTGTTGCTTGAAAATCAGTGTGACAAAGATTTGTTTGCTTCAGTGAGCACGGGAGTTGGTGATTTAATGCATATTTTTTATTTTATAAAAATAGCCTGCCTTCTTCCCTCCCTCTGCTGCACCAAGAGTGCTTGAAGATGGGACTGGCATAATAAGGTCAGTGCTGCAGTGCAGTATAACAAACTTGTCAGTAAATGTTAATATCAAAAGCACTGTTTCAAGATCATTGCTTTACTCAGCTCACCAACTTAGGGAACAGCTTCATGTCATGCAACTTGCTGCTTACAGCAATGAATGATGCATAGATTTAAAAAATAAATAAAAACCTTTCATTTAAAACCAGAATAAGATTAAGAATTTAAAATTTAAGTGACATCGACACATCCCTAATTCCTGTACATTTTGATAATATCTGCATGTCTGCTGTGCTAATCACCAGAGTATTTAGGTTCCTAAGTCCCTAGTAAATCCTCTTTGCACTGCTGTAGCTGAAAATTCACCTGTCATAGGGAAATCCTCTAGCAGTCCAGTGCCTTAACACAAGACCATCCTTCCACCCCTTGACGATATCAAGATTCCACACATTGATATGGCAGAAAGAGCCGGAGAGGGGCAACAAATATTGGAGCACTGAAAATATTTCCATACCAGGAGAGAGTGAAGGGATTAGCAGTGGACTATTGAGTTTTCAGGAGTAATGAATGCGAGGCGTGATAACAGAAAAATGTACAATAATGAGTGATACAGAGAAAGACAACAAATCACTCTTATGCTTTCACATAATGCAAAACCAAGGAGCTGCAACACAAATTAAAACCAAAAATCTAAAACTGATTACATATATTACTTTTTTAACATAAATACATAATTAATCTCTGGAACTCTTTGCCACAAGATATTATTGGGGAATAAACTAAGCGAAATTTGTAAAAGGATTAGATACTTATATGAATAATGAGGATACACAAAGTTATACTAGTTAGAAAAAAATGACAAGAGATATAAATCCCCATGTTCGGCACATAAGGCAACCACTAACTGCCTGGGTACAGGGAGAAAGTTCTTATATGGACATTTTATTGTATAATTGTCTATTATGTAGATTTCGTCTTCTGAAGTATCTGGCGCTAGCCTTTGCAACAAGATTCTAGACTAGATAGACAACGGTCTGATCCACTATGGCAATTACTATCTTCATTGCTCCTGTGATACAGGGCCTATGGAAGCTATGCTCTGCCACACTTAAAATGTGATGCCACCTTACATGCAAAATTACAGGGTTAAAGCTGTTCAGTCAAATACTCTGACTGTGAGTGTCCCCGAGTGCTTTAAAATTTAGCTTCTCCTCTTCTCCTGATGCTTTCTCCCAAACCTCCTCTTTTTCTTCCTTGCCTCCCTGATCCCATTGATCTCCATACTGAATTAGTCTTGCATGAGAAATTATGTACGTGTTTCCACTCCACTTCATTTATCTAACTGAAGGTCTCTTTGGCTCGCTTACTCCCTCAGCAATGATCTGAGCAAGCATCTTATTTTTTAATCCTATACACTGAAAATTTTTATTGAGCAGATGGTTCAAAATGAAGTATCTCTCTGTACATCATTCTGACATTCACAATTAATCTTTAGGCAGATGAATAATTTGTAGAAGATCAACATGCTAGCTAGCATTAATGAAAAGATAGCCTCTACCACGGGCCTTGGGAAAAATCTGTTTCACAGCAATTTTAATGTAAAGAATCATTGAATCAAAAGACTACATGCTTTCTGTAAGGAAGACAGGAATTGCCACTAGGAGTTGAGCTAGCCCGGTATCCTGTCTTTGACAATGGCCAGCACTAGATATTTCAAAGGAAAGTGATAGAATCCCTATAATGGATGGTGATGGCATAACTTGCCCATAGGGAAAATTTCTAAACCCCCATCCGTTAATGGTTGGCTAATAGCCTGAAGCATGAAGGTTTATATATTGTTTTATCCTATCTAATGCAACTGTGCATGTTTGCATTAGCCATATAAATGTCAAATCCTTTTTTTGAATCTTGCTAGGAGGCTAAAGGAAAAGGAGATAATGTAAATTAAGGGAACTTATTAAAATATACGTCACTCTGCTGAACTGATCAGTAAAATACAAAACATCAATAAAAATGGGGTTAGTTAATGGGATATGCTGGCTCCTTAAGGAAAAGAGGCCCCCGTGTCCAAGCTACCTGTTCTAAGCAGTTTCAACTGAACAAAGAGCCTGCAGACAACAGAGGCGAACATAGAGAGAGAGGAAATAGTCTTGTGTGAAGACCAAGTCCAGGGCCAGGGCCTATAGTGTATGGTGGGGCAAGGTTCCCCTCTCTCCCAATCAATCAACCAATCAATCCAACCAACACCAAAACGCTGGATGGGAAAATTGCACAAAAAGCTCCCTCAGTCTCAATGTGAAGGGGGAAATAGATAGGCACTTTGGACTGTCAACTCAGTGGGGCAACTCAGAATCCTCTTCCTAGGCTGTGGAAGAGGGATGGAAAAACCACAACAGACAGTCCACAGGACACTGGCAGCAAGGACTTTTGCTATTTATGTTTGAAGTCATTTGATTTTGAAAGACTTTTATGGCCTGCCCAGGTGAAGCTGGACCAGGGAAATGCAAAGGGCCGGCTGAGAAAGAGGGGGAGAAAGAGGCTCAGGGTGGTAAGCCCGTCACAGTTACCTTACTGTCTAGTTAATCGAGGCACAACCTAAATATGGCAATACAGTAGGAGTAAAAGGAAGTATCCCAATAGGCAGAGCTCAAACTGAATAGCCATGCACAGGTACCTTTAGCTGGCTTGTAATACTGCCACATAACTGATCTGTAGAGCTGTATACAGCTTCTAGGAGGCCACCCACCTCCAGGGATAGGTCACACCTAGCAGGGAATTCTGCTAGAGACTACAGGAGGGAGAGGGAGAGACCATCCCAGTGGCAGACAGGGGGGTAGGAAATAGTTGCCAGCTGAATAGTCTGTGCCGGTGAGCCCATCCAGACCTATGCACAGGAGGGAAAAGTTGGGTAGCGGCAGCTGAAGAGCCTAGGGCAGATCATCACCTGGTATAAATTGTCATAGCTCTACTGAAGTCATTGGAGCTATAAGAGTTTACACCAGTTGAGTATCTGCCTCAGGAATCTGTACTGGAAGTTGTCCCAGCCTGAAAAGAGGAATAATGGAGGAGTGAGAGAAGGTGGGGAAGAAAGTTAGGGTAGTAGTGAAGCACAAAGAGAGAGGGAGAGATATGGGTGAGAGGAAGAAGAAGGAGCTGAAAGGGCCATACATTGTTAGTGAGTGTGAGGGGCAACAACGGAAAAGGATACCCCAGGTTGAGGCAAGACTGGGATATTCAAAAGAGAGACTGGGTGGGTTTCTTGGCCCTCATGCAGGAAAAACCAAGACAGCAATCTAGTACTAAGAGGGTCCAGGAATGTTTAGGTAAGGAAGCAGCGGGGCTGGGAACCAGAGGAAGGATAGAAAAGGGGGTCCAGACAAAGCCCCAGGCACAGAAGGATAGTGTACGGACCCAGACAGAATCCAAGGAGTAACAGGATACAGTTGGGACCCAGACAGATTTTCAAGGTCAGCAAGTTACAGAGGGACCTTAGGCTTGACCTCACAGTGAACAGGCTAGCATAGGAGCTCAGACAGGGTTGCCCCAAGGGAAAAAGGTAGAGCAGGCTGGTTCTGAGTTCCTTCCTACATGCTGATGAGCTAATCAAGTAGCTGGAGTCAACGGAGAGTGAAGTGGAGGCTCTCAGGTGCTGGAGAGAGCAGCTGGCCATGGATCTCCAGTTCACTAAGGAGGAGAAACACCACCTGTTCCACTTGGTATACGACCTCAAGACAGAAGCAGAGGCTCGGCATATAGGGATGGACAAGTTGTGGCATACAGACCCCAAAATCCAGGAGGCAAAGGTGAAGTGAAAGGACTCTTAAATGATATCCAGGTAAGAGAGACCTGTGAGAGTAGACCCTGACTGAAGGGGGGCAAAAGGACTGAAAAAAACACTCTCCCAACAGACATCTGGGAGGGAGACGATCCTGACAAAGTGGGGCAAAAGAGTGTGGTAGAACCACCACCCCAATCCTGTCTGGGGGGGGGAGATGTGTGATGGGGTGAACTAGGCCCAGAGGCCCCTTGCTGGAGGCTTCAGGGTTCTACCATACCCCGTCCCAGAAAGGAGCAGAAAAGAAGTCTGCCAAGCAGCCTAGAGTGGTTTCAGGGGAGCAGCCAATGAGGGAGGCTGCAGGGAGCAGCCAATCAGGGCCCAGCAGACTCACATAAAAGGAACTATGGGGCCAGAGTCAGTCAGTTGCTCCCTGGAGCTGGAGGAATAAGACCTGTGTTCCTGGCTGGCTGAAGGAGCAGCAGGACCATGGACAGTTCAGTTGCTGGCAAGGACTTGGGAAGCAAGAAGGATCTCCTGGCTGGCTGCTGGGACTGAGTAAGGAATGAGAGTAGGGGCTGGTCTACATTGGGGGGGATCGATCTAAGATATGCAACTTCAGCTACGAGAATAGCATAGCTGAAGTCAACGTATCTCAGATTGACTTACCTCTCATCCTCACAGCGCGGGATCGATGGCCGCAGCTCCCCCGTCGACTCCGCTTCCGCCTCTTGCCCTGGTGGAGTTCCGGAGTCGACGGGGAGCGTGTTCAGGGATTGATTTATCGCGTCTAGACGAGACACAATAAATCGATCCCCGATAGATCGATTGCTACCCGCCGATCCGGCGGGTAGTGAAGATGTACCCTAGGGAGGGCTGCAGGAAGACAGTGTTTCTAGGTAGGAAGCCCTGGGGGCACAGCCCCATACCCGGGCTAGGGCTATTTAAAGCTTGGGAGGGCTACAGAGATACCAACAGAGGGGTACTGGCCCCTGGTGCACTGTATACCCCAGAAGGGTTCTGTTTTGTTTCACATACAAACTGCATGTGTGACTTAGCCGGAGGGCTAAGAAATCACCGCCTAGGGTCACCACAAACTGAGAAAGTGCAGGCACATGCATTCGACCAGAAGGCACTCGCAAGAGGTGGGTGCCACACCATTACACCAAGTACTTGCAAAGAACTGTTTTAAATCAATCCTGACTGTGAAATAAATTCACTACCACCAAAAAGAAAATCCAACCATTCTGAAAAATGAATAATCTAAAGAAATCACCGTCTGCTCATGGATTGCCCATAAGAAAAAAGAGGTGGAAAATTTATCAAATTATTCACTGTGAATTATTGGCTCAGCTCTAAAAATAATATACGTTTTTTTTTAAATGAAAGGAGGAAAAGAGATAATGAAATAGAGTTGGAAGAAAAGAAAGGGAAATGATTCCCTTCCATTAGCTCTCATTTATCTAGTTCTGTCTCAGAGTTAGTATTAATGGCCAAATTACTGTCTGCTATGAGGAAGGTAGATAGAACAGGAGAAAAGAGCTGAAAATGATAACACTGAACTCCAAAAGTCAATACAGCATGTCACATGTTGGTGGAAAGCAGCATAACTAACTGGTACTGTCAGCTTTTCCATTACAGTAAGTGAGAAATCTATTTTGGAGATCAGACAGATTATAGAAGTCAGGAATGAAGGTAAAGAGTAATGCCTGCTTGTAACTGCTATATAATATTATCTGGCTGTATCTTCAATACATTCCCTCTAACTTCAGTGGGAGGTGCTTGGTGCTCAGTACTTTTGAAAATTATGCAACTTATATTAAATGTATTTAAGAACTTAACTTCAAACACGATTTTTTAAAATCTTGGCCTTACTATAAGGCTGCTGTTCTCTGACTCTGCTTTTGGAAAAAGGAACAATTGATATGTATTCCTTTTAATTCTTCTTAATAGCTTATCCTGAACTGTTGTATAGCATTGCTGTGTACTGCACACAACTACTGGATCAGACCCCAAAAGTGGCAGCATTTCAGCAGTGAGTAAAGTGATCCTTATGTCAAAGAAATATTGTGACAAGGCTGAATTTGCTAATATATGTAAAATGCTTTGACATCCTGAAAGGTGCTACAGTACTGTGAACTCTTACTATGTCCAACATTTGTATACGTTAGTTATTTAAAAGATAAAGGCAAGATTTTTTCAAATGTGCTCAAAATACTTAACAACTCCCATTTAGGCACCTAAGTAAGTAGGTGAATTTTCAAAAGTATTCAGCCCCCAGCAGCTCCCATTGTTGTAAATAGCTCCCAATTGTGGATGATGAGCACTTTTGAAAATCTGGCCCTAATTATGCATATTTATTACATTAAGATGCAAATTCTTAATGTCTGTGCTACTGTACAACACAAAAAAATCAGAAAATATTGTAATATAGTACATAAAAATAAATATCATTAATATAGCACATAAAAACTAAACATCAACATAAGTATTCATATGCTCTGTTTCATAACATTTAGAAGTAATATCACTGAGTTGAAGATTAATGAAATAATAATATAATTGGAGGGACAGAATTTCATCTACCATTTAAAAGTAAAGAAAAAGAGCAAAGAATATAATTTTCCCTAAGAGCTAACAGCTAAAGCAATCTAAATTTCCATCCTGTGTTAGGCATGATTCATTAACATTCATGTTGCTAGGATTCATTAGCATCTGTAGCCCATTGTTTTGTGTTAATAAAGTCACAACTAAATCTACATGGGAATCAGAATTTCACAAACTACATATTGTACCTTTTGGCCTCCATCCTGCTTATATTTGCCTCCACAAGGTGCTAGCCTTTTAGATACTCTGCAAACCTTGGTTGAACAAGGGAGGATTCTGAGGCGCTATCCAGCCTGACTGCTGCATGGCTTGTTATAGGAGATATGGATGATCATAACCTCTCAAGGAACATCAGGCTTTTCATGTGGAGGTACCAACGATATCTTATCTAGCTGGCTGACCAGCTGTTAATAAGGGAAGAATTTTAAAGAGGATCTCCAGCCCATAAATTAACGTGGACAGGCAGGAAAAATGCAATCAAACTGAAGAATCTGCTCACCAATGAAGATCAGGGAAAAGGAAGGAGCAGGGAGACATACATGATAATGAGTAGAGATCCTCACTGCTACTGCTGATCACAGATAGGAGTAACAACTCCCAGAACAGCAACAGGCTGTGGGAATGTTTTCCTCTCTCCACCCAAATCAAGTTGGTTTTGGTCTGAAGTTTTGGTTTGGGTTGGGTTTTTTGGTCTATTTTTAAATGCAAGAGACAGTGTATTGTGAATTCAGACTAACTGAAATTAACAAAATTTTGAATTTCAAAATTAAAAAGGGGGCAGGGTTAGAGATATCTAAAACATAAGCTACAAAATTACATAGACATGGGATCATTAAACAAAAACGACTTCCATTATCATTGCTGGAACGTGAGTAGTGGAAGAGGAGTCAGAGGTCCCATGTTCCCTGGCAGGACTGTTATTGACAGGACACCAGGAAAACAGGGAATGTGGGGAGTTAGGCTGGAAGCAACTCAGCCACATGGGCAGATCAGTACAGGGGGTTTAACAAAGTCCCACTTGTTCAACTTGCATTCAGCATCACTCTTTCCAAAGGTAACATGGTGGCAGTGTCTGGGCTGTGAGTTCTCTGTGGTGCAGCAGCTGGCAGAGTGAGCCGTGGAACTTGGTCTAAAGCCCCCAGGAGCCCTGGATTTTGCAGACACAAACCTAACCCAGCTCTGACTATGGTGGAAGGAGAAATCTGAGCTGCACACAGACTTGGTTGTGCAGGAGGAAGACAACAGCAGGAAAGTAAAACTTGTTTTACTTTATTGGCGAACAAGGCAGAGAGATCTGCACCAGTCTGAAGCATACCATACCTCAATCCTCATAGCAGTCCTAAGAACCCTGGGGACCTATTTCTCCCCACAGCAGAACAAAACTGTGGAGCATCACAGGGTTTTCACTGGAGACCAATCCAAAGGGGAAGGGATAGACCCCTATTTAATTGCCTTACAAACACTGGCTGCTACATGCAATTTTGGAGACTTAGACTCCCTAATTCAGGACAAGATAGTCTGCAGCACTTGGGATCACCACCTGTGGGAATAGCTGGTCTAGGAAGGGATTCTCACATGAGACAAGTACTTAGACATGGTGCGTGCAGTGGAAGCCTCAAGAGAAAGGATGAAAGCCCTAGGAGGCACAACACGTCCAGAAGTACATGTGATGAGACAACAGCAAAGAAGAGTAGGTGCTAGGTTTCCATATGCATAATAAGTTACACTTACCCACTCGTGCTGTCTCTCACTGTAAAGGAGAAGTGCCCCCACACTAGGACAGCATAGCAAGGATTGTGGCCATTTGAACTGTTTTAGCATTGTGTGCAAGAGTAGAGGAAACGCTGAGCGATTCAGACAGACTTCTACAAGAGGCGGATGGCACATCAGGAATGGTGATAACATCGTGACTCTTTCCTTGAGTCCAAGAGCATATCACAGACAATATCGACCTCTGTGCATGCAACAGTGTAAACAGGGAAATGCCCTGTGAGATTTCAGCTAGATAGTATGGCCTCCTGCAATGTGATTTGTCAGAGTGAATTGGACTTAAACACACCTGTTACAAAGAGTAGGCACAATCTAATAACATACAATGAGATCATAACGCAGCCTGTAGGAAAACATGACCTCATAGTAACTAACCTGAAAAATAACAGATGGTACCAACTGACGTTTGTGTTGGTGTGTGGTAAACTCCACAGACCCTTCTTGGAGAATACTGCCATACAAGCCGTAGGTCTGATCAGGGTGCAGTATCAGAATTATATGATTGCAGTGCTAGAAGAAAATGGAAAGTCCCATGGACAACTGAGACAATTTTAAACTCATGTGGGGATCTTTTCAAATGTGATGGGTGCCTCAAAGGAAAACTGCAACTGGAAGTAGACCCCACTGTGGAACCCATGTGCTTCCCACAAAGGAAAATACCAGTGGCACTATGTAATCCAGTATTCAAGGAACTCAAAAGTCTGCCAAGCAGGGCTATCATAGCACGTGTAGAAGCCAATACAGCATGGTGGTGGTAAAGAAGCCATCAAGCAAATTATGCATCTGCATAGTCCCAAAGACTCTGAACTGAGCAGTTGAAAAGTTGCCACTATCCATTGCCCACAATTGATGACATCTTGCCAGAACTTTCCAAAGACAGAATCTTTCCAATGTATGATGTGAGGAACAGGTTTTGGCACGTAAATCTGGATAAATAATCCCATGTGCTGACAATCTTTGCAACACCACTTGTTCTCTACAGATGGCTGTGCATGTTGAAGGGCATAAGCCCAGCACTAGAGATGTTCCAGAGAAGACTCAAGCAAGTGCTGGAAGGACTGCCTGAGAGGAAAATAATTGCAGATGTAACATCTTCATTGAAGGTGAAGGGAGCAATGACACAGAAGCTGAATGAGACCATGACAGAAAGATTTTCTACAGCAATGTAGGGACAGAAACATAAAACTCAGCTCAGAAAAAATGCAACTTAAACAAAATGAGGTGACGTACATCAGACATCTGCTTGCAGCAGGAGAAATGAAAGCAAATCCCAAGAAAATCAAAGCAGTCAGAGACATGCCAGCTCCAGTCACATGTGTGCTTCATAGGTATGATAAATGTTCTTTCCAAATTCTGTCCACACTGAGCTGCACTAGCAGAACCCACATGTCAGCTCACATGGTAGGATGTTGAGTGAGACTAGGAAGATTCCCGTGATGCGACAGCAAAGGGTTAAAAAGCAGCTTTGGGCTCAGGAGGCCCCACCTCTCTGCCTGTGCCAAGCATGATCCACTTGGGGAGCGGGGCTTAAAAGGGAACCGGCTGGCTCAGTTGGGGTGAACAGGGCAGGGAGACGGACCACCTCTAAGAACTCCAGAGGGGGAGGCAGTCAGACCCAGACTGGGAGGAAGATCATTGGCGAGTGGCAGCTCTTACGGGCCACAGATGGGTAGGCTGCCCATGATGCAGTGCATGCCGGAACAAACTGCAGCATGTCACAGGAAAGGGGAAGATTGGATGTGACCCAGCGAGGCTGACTTGCGGCACCCCAGGGTGAAAGGTGCTGGACAGGCCTCGCAGGGCCCTGAGTCAGAACCCAGTGGAGTAGGAGGGCCCGGGTCCTCTACCCTCCTACTGTAACAACTAGATGGGGTGACCGCCAGAGACTGTAACCACTAGGCAGAGTGACCATCAGCTACTGTAACCACTAGGCAGGGTGGCTGCCCAAGGCAGTGGCCAATAGGTGAATTACAGTCTTAGTTTCCAAAAGGTAATAGAAGCTGCTGTAATACACAAGATCTATATGCTAGGGCTAACCAGGCCAACCATGGGGGATCCCTTGCAGATGCTTAGAAATCTTGTCCTCCCAAAGTCCAAACGGCACAGAGATACAGTTTCTTCTTGTTGTGGATTTTTATTCCCTTCCCCAGAGTTCAAAGTGATGGGATGAGTCATATGCACATCTCCTCTTTATGGGTGTGGTGGGGAGCAATTAACAAAGCCTTTTTTCTTTGATGTTTCACAATGGCTCATTTGGTTTCAATGGACCTTCCTGGTGGGCAGCACCAGGGGTGGCAAGTTTGTATAATTTTTGGTGGTGCCCAGAACAGGTCCAAGTCCCACTACCCCTCCCCACACACACACCTGCCTAAGGCTCTGGGAGGGAGTTTTGGGTGCGGGAGGAGGTTTGGGGTACAGGGCCTGGGAGGAAGATTGGGTGTGAGGGGGATACGGGCTTTGGGACAGAGTTTGGGTGCTGGGTGCAGGTTTTGCACAGGGGGTTGGAGTGCAGGAGGGGGTGCAGGCTCTGGGAGGGAGTTTGGGTGCAGGAGGGGGGTTGGGGTGCAGGCTCTGGGAGAGTTTGGGTGTGGGAGGGGTGCAGGCTCTGGGAGGGAGTTTGGGTGCTGGGTGCAGGCTCTGGGCTGGGAGAGGGGGTTGGGGTGAAGGAGGGGGTACGGGAGGGGGTTTGGGGTGGTGGGTGCAGGAGGGGGTTTGGGTGCTGGGTGTGGGCTCTGGGCTGGGACAGAGGGCTGGGGTGCAGGAGGGAGTGCAGGGCATGGGGGTGGGTTGGGGATGAGGAGTTTGGGGTGCAGCAGGCAGACTGTCCGAGGGCTGGGGCCAGAGAGGAGGACTCCCCCCCCCACAGCCTTCTCCCCACCGGCAGCAGCAAGTTAAGGCCTAGGGGCCTTGTCATGAGCTGGCACCTGGTCTGCCAGTGTCACATATATTACTCTTTTTCTGTATTAACTGAGTCTCGTATCAGTCATTCCATTATCTTGCCTGGGATTGATGTAAGAATGACCTGGGTCATTCTGTTTACCCTTTTTAAATATTGGCAGAACATTAGCTTTCTTCTGGAACTTCCATAGTGTTCCAAGACTTATTGAAAATCAACATAAAAGATCCAGCGAGCTTCTTGGCCAGCTCTTTCAAAACTGTTGGATGCAAGTTATCTGGACGTGCTGATTTAAAAATGTCTAACTTTAGTAACTGCTGTTTAACATCATCTTGAGATCATAGTGGAATGGAAAGAATGTTATCATTCTATATCATCTGTTTTTTCCTAAATAGAGAACAGAAATATTTATTGAACAAATCTGCCTTCTCTGCATTATTACTGATAATTCTACCATTTCCATTCAGTAATGGTCCAATAGCATTGTTATGATTCTTTTTGTTCCTAATATACAAAAAAACTCCTTATTATCCTTAAGTCCACTGGTCATAGACTTCTTCTTGTGTCCCTTTGCTTTCCATATCTATTTTCTACAATTCCTATCTTCTGATTTATATTCATTACTACCAACTTCCCCTTTTTTCCATTTGTTATATATGTATATTATTTTTATAGTGCCTTCAAATCCCCGCTAAATCAGGTCATGGATTCCATTGAGAAGCAGGCTACCTAAAAGCTAGACGCAGGGATGCTCAGCATTGCAATGCCTAATTCCCTTTGTGGATCTAGCCTGAAGTGCACAGCAATGGAAATCATCATCTTTTTCTTCATTCTGTTACTATGGTGATAGCCGTGCTGTTGCACAGCTTGTTCTGTTATTTCCAGTGCTGCAACAAGTGCCTTGGTAGGGCATATGTGATGTTTTCTACCCACATATTTAATGCCTTTCACAGACTAGTAGAGAGAAAATCCTTTTTTCCCCCACTATTTATGCCATGCTCCAACTTTGTTGGAGTGGCGTGTCACTGCCGTATATTTTTTAATGGTTTGAATATTGGTGCCTAGATATTTTGGTGATGGGTGGAATGCAAGTGACTAAGGCACCGATCCTACAAATACATATACTTGATTTTACTACCATGAGTATTCCCATTGCTGCCTTAAGACATCTAAGTATACAGTACCTTATCCAGCTAGTTCTGTGAAATTCTTTATAAAACAATGTCCAACTTAATCTTAAAATGTGAAAACTGTTAGAAAAGTATAAACATACTGTATTTTACCAAAGATTCCACATTTCTGGAATAAACAACAAGGAGTTGAAGTTAATAGGACTACTCAGGATAGGCAAGTTAAGCACCCTGCACAAGCGTTTGGTGGATCAGGGCCTAAGGCAGGCAGGCAGGCAGATGGCAATGTGCAGTTTCATTTTAAATGTTTTTTTCCTCCAACAAAATTTTGAGCAAACCCAAAGCACTGAAAACTGTCAGTTACTCTTAGCAATGGGCCCTGTCGGTGGCATATCTGCTCCTGTGAAAGGCATTGCCACGAAAGAGCCTTTTCCACTGTCCCCTTGTGTACTGCACACAGGAGCTGCTCTGATGATCAGTAAGGCTGGAATCAGAGGACTGCTGCACTCACCCCTCTTCACATGAATACCTAACTCCACAGACACTCTCAAATTTCAGTCGCCCAGCCAAGGGTTCCACAATGCCTCCACCCCACAGCTCCCAGACAGACACCTGTTACATATGTGTTCCTATCACCAGGCCATCTGTCAGCCAGCCAAGGGTCACGCCCCCTTGGTCCCATAACCCCTCATGGCAGGGGAGGTGGGGCTGTGGGCTATGAGGAAATGTCTGGAGGTGAAGACCTGGGCTATGGGGTGGAGGGACTGGAAAGGGAGGACTATAGGGATGTGGAGGGGTGTGGACTCCTCAGGCCCTATACCTGAGTGCAACATTCCTCCACTAGAGGTACAGTCCTCCAGAGGCCTAGAATGGCCAAGAGGAAATACTGACCAATCAAGAACGAGCAGACTATTTAAGAAGACTTGCCTACTTTTGCTCAAGGCAGAGCTGGGTGAGACTGGGACTGAAGAAGAGCTACCCAGGGCTAACCCTGATCCAGGCCCAAGCCCAAGCCCAAACCAAAGCCAGGGCCTTACCCTAAGCACTGCAATTAGGTGCTTCAATTGTGAAGATATCCCCCCCCCACCACCACCACCACCACACTCCTTTGTTTTAAGGTGCAAATAGCCAAATCCCGAATTGCTATTCTGTTACTTGTTTAGAGACTGATGTCAAGCTTATGGCCCTGGCTACCCTGCCCCAAGGCCAAACCCTATAGGCCAAGGCAGGGAGTGGCTGCAGTACCAGGTGTGGCCCTGAAGGGGGCACTACAGAGCAGCCCTGTCTGCCATAGACTTCTGCGCAACTTACGCCAGCAGGTTGCTTCAATGTTCTTTCACCAGTGTAGAAACACTGCTTCACCCTGTCCTCTGCTTTGGCCCAGGAGAGTCAAAACAGCACTACAAACTCTCACATTATTCTTAATTATATTTATTTATAAAACGTGTTTCCACAAAATTTCTTATTAGCTGGATTTGAGTGTATTATTTATCATTACAATTTTTGTATTCTGTTGACATGTTCAGTTCTTTGGGCCTATATTACATATAAATAGCCCTTTGAATATATAGTTTCATTTTTTAATTTGGACCTCCTTATTTTTGAGCATAGTCTCTGTGACCAAAACATGCCATTTAACTCTGCAACTAAGGCTGGCACTCAGGATATTATGGTGACCAGAGTTTACCTGCTATAAAGTTAAATGAGCAAGTGGTGTGCAATATTATGCTATTCTACATCCTGTGAGGTGCTAAGCACCCTCGATTCCTCTGCTATATTCATGTGTACAGGCAGTTTCATTTGCCATTGTCATTAATCTTGCACCTTCCATAGAAACAAATGTATAAGACTAGAATGCTGGGTTATATCCATTAAGACTAGTGGTAGTTACATACATTCATTTCATATACTTCAATGAGAGAATGGGTTTAACTCAGGCAATTTAGCAAATTTTCCCCTCATAATAATGTTTGTTGTCAGACTTAACTTTGTAATTCCTTACTAAACTGTTTTGATAAAGTTGTTGCCTAAAGTAGGAGATATGCTTTCAGCCACTACAAAATATGATCGGTAAAGTGACATTGACATAGTCAGTGAATTATGCTGTTTAATGATTTGTCTTCTCTGTCCTTGGTACTGAAATGTGAAATGGTGAGTTTTTCTGGATGAACAGATATTATGGTTTAGTATGTGCACAAGTAACAGGATTGATTTCTCGTCCTGGTGAATTCCTATGATATGCAGCATTTAGAAGCTTATTTCAGGACACTTTATATGGTCAGGAGTCAATTAATTAAAGCCAGTTGCTTGGATCTTAGTAAGTTCATCTATTTATTTTATCATGTGCTAAACAGAAATGAGAAGAAACCACTGTACTGCAGTTCACAGAAGCTCATTAATATTTGGTCTCTAAATCTCCGTGATTGCACCCTTGACTTCCATCATTTCCAGATTGGTTTTTCTCTTGTCTCTCCCTGTTTTAAAAACTGCTGGTGCTGGTTGGCTGTGTTACAGCACTATTTCCAAACAGTTACCATGTCACCATACAACAAGCCAAAAAAAATCACACAAGAAACTAGATATTTTTGGAAGGCAAAAAGCTACAACTTCTATTAACAGGCTGAGTGTGCTGAGTGTACAGAAATATCCCAGGATAATTTCACCTCTATTGATCAGAAAGAGCCCCCTACAGCTAATTACTCTACAAGAATACCAAGGAGTAAAACAGTACTTCTCCCCATCTAAATTCATCCATTTGGTTATACACAAGACAAAATGTAACGGTTTTCTTCAACTGCAGGAGAGGCTGTTTTCTACTTTGGTTAAGCACTGTGGTAGTTCCTGATTTTGTTGTGGGGGTTAAAATAAATTGTAACATTTATGTTATGGCCAGGTTAATGTTATCTAGGGGTAATTGACAGTCTGTTTATTTTAATAGTGTGTCAGGTTTGCCCAGAGCATGGGATATGGCTCTTTTGTTACAGAGTAGTACACCAAATTGAAATAAATATATAAACTAGCTGCTTAGGCAATGATATATGCAGAGAAGATGAGCTAATTCAAAGAGGTTGTTTACACAGCAAAAAAACCCCGCAGCAGCTAGTTTCAGAGTCAATGGACTCAGGTTCATGGGGCTTGTGCTGTTGGTTAAAATAACAGTATAGATGTTTGGTCTGGGACTGGACCCTGGGCTCTGAGACTCATCCCCCCCTCTGGATTTCAGCCTGGGTTTCAAGCCACGCCTGAATGTCTACACTGCTATTTTTAGCCACACAGCCTCAGTTGACCTAGAACTGTGGCTTACCACAGGTCTTTTTGCTGTGTAGACTTACCCTCAGTCATTTCTTGACCCATGTGACAAAATGGGAGTCCTAGGTGCAACTCTAGAAGAGTAAATCTCAGACTCTGAGGGATGCCATCTTTCTAGTGGATGAAATATAGTGGGTTCAAGGGTCAGAGTAAGAAAAACACCAGACTCGAAGATTCAAGTCAATAAGACAGTGGTGAAGATAACCATTACCACAAACAAGCTGTGGCTGACAGATAGCCTGCAGCAGCAGAATGAGGGGGGAGCAGGAGTTGTGAGACTGCCACACAACTGGATGGCAGGAAGAATATATAGAGGGGCACCCAGTGAATCCAAAGACAACAGAATTCTACAAAAGGTCAATAATTAATTTCCCTCCAAAAGAGTGATGGACTAGAAGAGCAACCCAGGTACTAGGTCTGAGAACCCCACAGAGCATAGTTGCACTGCCTCTCAGGGCTGAGATATCTTTTATTGTAACAGTACCGTTCTGTGACTTTCCTTTCTGTGAGACCTAGTGAAGAACCCTTTTTCTTACTAAGAGTTGGTGAATATTTATTGGGAACCAAACAAGGGTTAGAGTCTATAGGGGCTAGTGCCCAGAGAGCCAACAGTGCTTACTCAGAGTACATGACCAAATCTGTAAAAGGGACTGTTTTTTTCATGGCACCCACAGACAGACCCTGCAGTGGGACTGGTTACAGTATGTTTCCCAGAGCTTTGCTTGGTTTAGTATTAAATTACTCAAACCTTGTTGCTTTCACCACTTTCTTTCAAAGACTATTCCACAGTCATTGATATCACTATAAGGAATATTTTCCTGATATTCAAACTACATTTTTCTTGGCTTAATTTAATCCCATTACTCCTACTCACACCCTTTTTTCATTCTAAGCAATTTCTCCCTTTTTTAGAGAGTGCGTAGTATTCCAATATTAATAGAATTCTGCGTCGTCTGAGTCAGATGTCTCCATTTCAAAGACTGTCAAACATTTTGATTGACATATACATCTAAGAAGAGGGGTGGAATTATTTCAATATTGACATTTATGTTCATAGCATTTGGAATGTATTTTGCTGGAGCATTCTTTGAAAGGGCAGTAAACACGAGCATGACCAGGAGTTTCCAATCCTTCGGATTCATTTATTCATGCCTCTGGCTGGTTTTTGTTCATGCTTAATCTGAATGGGTGAGGCAAAAGGGGGTTATTTTTATATCAGGATATTTGGCTAGGAGCACTTTGTCAGATCAGATCAGTGTTCAATGAAATAGCAGAAGCAGAAATGCAAACAACAGTTTTACCATTAGCATTTTGCTTAGAACAAAGGGGCAGTTCAGCAGCACAGGACTTACTGCATGTTTTGCTGATTTCTGTTTTAGAGGATAGTCACGACGATTGTGCACTCAGGTTCATTTAAACCTCCTATTGCTTCACCCTTTGAGTCCAGACCAAGAAGGAGGTTACCTGTGCTATCCATTTGCCCAGCCAGGGTTCTCTGGAAAGACAGTACTGTGTTATTTCTTCTCTTCTTTTCCAAAGGCAAGTCTTTTCTTCTTTCAAGTTTCCGAGAGGTTTATGCTTTCTGTTTTATTCAGATTGTAGGATCAAATTCTGCTTGCCTTACATGAATAAAACCAGTAGAATTTGTCCCAAGAATCGGTATTAAAAAGATTAAGAAAAATGTTATTTGTAGGAGGAAAATTATTTGGTCATCTTTCATGTTCATAGCTCCAGAAGAATATTTAAATTATCAAGAAATCAACATGTTTTATTTGAGTCAATGACATAGAAATGGCAATCAACTAATGTGACAATAATCCCTACATTATAATTTTCAATACAATAGTCTGTTTAAAATCATTTCAGAAAAACTGCTTTGTTACTATTCATTCCAGGTGTAAATATGTTTACGATATGATTGATAAATAATAAATAAATCTGCTATATGGTGCAAATTAACGGTTACTAGTGCTCACTAGCCAAACAGTAATTATGAATCTGCCTGCAGTTTCTTTAAAAATCTTCATTTTTGGATCTCTTTATTTAGCTTTAAATATTTGCACCAGGACATAGCTTGGCATAAAAGGTGTCAATTTTTAAAAAACTTGTTTTGGTTGAAAGAATTTGGTCAGTTTTAGATAATGGAAATACACCTCTACCCTGACATAACGCTGTCCTCGGGAGCCAAAAAATCTTACCCCATTATAGGTGAAACCGCGTTATATCGAACTTGCTTTAATCCGCCGGCCTGAGCAGCCCCGCCCTCCCGGAGCACTGCTTTACCACGTTATATCCGAATTCGTGTTATATTGGTTCGCGTTATATTGGGGTAGAGGTGTAGTTTTTGTTGTTATTGTTGTTTTGGTTTTGTTCATTGGTTTCTTTTGTTTAATTTTAGGTATTTGTAAAAATAATTTTCTATTCAAAACTGCACATTTTTAAAATGAGACCATCTAAGCTTTTGTTTAAAAATGCAAAATAAAGATAAATGGAGTAATTCAAGTTGGTAAATTTCTAAAAGTGCCCACCTAACAATGTAATTGGCAGAGCAATGCACTCTTTTGTGGGAGATGTGGAGTCAAGAGCAATGGCAAATCTTTTGCTCCTGGGGCCTTCCTGGTAAATAGTCTTGCAGTTGTGAGGAGGTGGCATGTACAATATACATTTCTTTCTAACATTACCAGATTTGGGACTATTCAGAAGCTCATTGATGTTTGCTTTTTTCTTTGGCCTCATGCCACCTATGCTGTGAGGGAAAGAGGGAGATCAGTGGGTTTAAGTGGAGGAAAAAAACAATGATCTTGAACAAAGGGTGGGCAACATCTTTATGGATAGATGTCCTGGTTCGTCATGTTAATAATCATGGTATGCTATCTTTTCAACCTTTAGCAAATGCTTTACATTTTCCATGCTGCCTTCACAGGAAAAATGGCTAGAAATATACATTTTTGAAAAATGAAAGCTGAAATTCTCCTTTACATTTCTAATTCCTCCAACCCTGGTAAGCCCTCAGCTACGGGTCTTATTGGGCCAAATTCAAATTCTACCCTAGCTTACTTCATACTTAGCACTACTGAAATCAATGTAATTCAGGGTAGAATTTGGCCTCAGGAGCCAAAATTTTATTCATATAGGTGAGTACAATTTCATTTGACAGAAATAGGAATTGTATATGCATATGAGAAGAAAGACTGCATATCATATGGAATCATTCCTCTGGCAGTGGGTTAATGAATGTATTTTAGTATGAACTGTCAGTTTCTTTCTTTTTGTGAGTTGTCCAGATCCTCAGCATTATTTTAATTCCTTATTAAATCCAATTTTGATGCATTCAGTGCTGACAAAATTGCCCTGGAAAAGTCTGACTGTGCAACATATCAAAATTAGGGTTCTTTATGAATTCTGTTACCCTCATTGAAATTTTAAATGAGTACACTGTGTTCATAAATGATCATTTTATCTATATTTTGTTTCTATGATGTTATTTAAAGAAGTTAATGAATCCTTGGAATGAGTTTAAATGTGACTGAATTTTCCAGGTAAATTGTTTTCCTACCTTAAAAAATTGTGTATGGGACATCTGGCCAGATTCACTTTTATTGGCATAATTTGCACTTTGCTGCACCAAGCTAGTCTGCTGCACACTAGTGGATTCACCTGAATGGTGATAATTCCCAAAAATACTTTTCCTGGGAGTTTCTGCCTGGGAAGGACACGTTTACTGTCTGCCAGGATTTTGTAGGAGCTTTGTGGAGGCTGCTCAGGAGATGCACTGTGTCAACACATCCCTTGTTGTCCTGGACACACTTCTTTCATGGTGGTGGTAGGGTGACCAGATCACCAAAGACAAATATCGGGACGCGGGGGGGGGTGACGTGGGGGGGCGTGGCGGGGGGCGGGGCCAAAAAAAAAAAAAAAAACCCTTCCTCCGTTCCTCCGCAAGCGCTGGAGGGAGGCCCGGGAGACTCAGGGGAAGCGCGGGGCCGGGGTGAGTAACTTTCCGGCCTGGTCCCTTGCAGGCAGGACTCAGTCGGGTGGTAGGGAGAGGAGGGGGGCGACCCGCGGGGCCAGGCGGCGGCTGTTGTTCTCCCCCGGGCAGCGGGACTTGGGAGCAGCCGCTGCTGCAGCTCCCACTGCCGCGGGGGAGGAAGCGGCCATGGCGCTCCGCGGCTGCGGCGCCTCCGAACCCCCCGAGCCGGGGCCTGCTGCGGGGACCCAGCAGCGCGCACGCTGGGCCCAGCCCCTGGCCAGTCGCGTCTGGGCTGCTGCCCAGCTGGTGCTATCCCGCGGCGGCCCCGGAGAGGGGGCAGCAGGCCCCAGCCCCCCCGTCCCGCAGGGGAATGAACGGGGCTGGGCGGCCGATGCCTCCGCCCCGGGGCCGCCGCGGGATAGCACCAGCTGGGCAGCAGCCCAGACGCGACTGGCCAGGGGCTGGGCCCAGCGTGTGTGCTGCTGGGTCCCCGCAGCAGGCCCCGGCTCGGGGGGTTCGGATGCGCCGCAGCCGCCGAGCTTGGCCATGGCCACTTCCTCCCCCGCGGCAGTGGGAGCTGCAGCAGCGGCTGCTCCCAAGTCCCGCTGCCCGGGGGGAAGAACAGCTGCCGCCTGGCCCCGCGGGCCGCCCCCCTCCTCTCCCTACCACCCGACTGAGTCCTGCCTGCAAGGGACCAGGCCGGACTCTCACTCACCCCGGCCCCGCGCTTCCCCTGCGTCTCCCGGGCCTCCCTCCAGCGCTTGCGGAGGGAGGGGGAATGGCGAGCCTGGGGAAGAGGCGGGGATTCGGGGAGGGAGCCAATCGGGGGAGGAGGGGGCGGAGTCGGGGCGGGGGGGGGGGGTGCGAGCACTTCCGGGCTCTAGGCTCCGGGGCATTTCCTTGTTTGTCCAGTGTCCCGACCGCATGTCGGTCGGGACGCGGGACAAACAAGGAAATATCGGGACGGTCCCGATAAAATCGGGACGTCTGGTCACCCTAGGTGGTGGTGCCCATCTTGGAGATTGTATTAGTTAAGATAGCAGGCCGCCTGTCAAAAGAAAAGTTTCAGATGCCTTGTGCTATCACGACCCACATTCTGACTGGACTTTCTGGTGCCAGGGTCCTATGCTAGGGTCTACTTTGATGGAAGTCAGCACAAATCCTGGGTAAATCCAGCTCATGATATTTTCTAGGTACCACTGAAGAATGACATAATAATCCATAAAAACTAACTTAATTTTCATGTCTTTTTAAAATAAAGAATTAATATTTTGTGCATAAAAGTATATAGCATTTTGAGGAGTTCCAACTTTACTAATCTTAATTTATTAAAATCTGCATAGCCTTTCTGAGTAGCTAAACATTATTTTCATTTTACTGGTAGGTAAACTAAGGCACAGAGATACTAGGTTATTTCCTCAAGGGTCACAAGACAAATAAATGGTAGAGGCAGGAATAAAATGCAGGCGTCCTTGTTGCCACTCTTCTGCTCTAGCCACTAGAGAAAATTTCCTCTCATCATTGAGATATACAAGTTATTAAAGTTAATAGCATATATTCATAGATTCCTATGAAAGGACCATTGTAATCATCTAGTCTGACTTCCTATATAACACAGGCCATAGAACTTCCCCAAAATAATTTCTAGAGCAGATCTTTTATAAAAACATCCAATCTTGATTTTAAAATTATCAGTGATGGAGAACCCACCACAACCCTTGACAGATGGTTCCAGTGGTTAATTACTCTCACTGTTAAAAATTTATTACTTATTTTCAGTCCGAATTTGTCTAGCTTCAACTTCCAGCCCTTGGCTCATGTTGTACCTTTCTCTGCTAGACTGAAGAGCTGACTGTTAATTATTTGTTCCCAGGTAGATACTTAAAGACTGTAATCAAGTTACCCCTTACCCTTCTCTTTGTTAAGATAAATAGATTGAGCTTTTTGAGTCAATCACTATAAGGCATGTGTGCTAATCCTTTAATCATTCTTGTGGCTCTTCTCTGAACCCCCTCTGCAATCTATCAACATCCTTCTTGACTTGAGGGCACCAGAAACTATGTGTATTAGTTTTAACTGTGTGTGTGTGTATTAATACTGTAAACTCTGTGTATAGTTCATAGGCGCCAACTTACTCAGATCCCAGGGGCTGCTCAACCCACACTCAACCCTAGGCCCCACCCCCATTTCACTCCTTCCTCCAAGTCCCCACCCCTACCCCGCCTTGCCTCTTCCTGCCCCCATTCCACCCCCTCCTCCCCAGTGCCTCCTGCATGCTGCTGAACAACTGATCACAGTAGGCAGGAGGCACTGGGAGGGAGTAGGAGGAGCTGACTGGCTGGGCTGCCAGCAGGCGGGAGGTGCTGGTGGGGGAGGTGC
Organism: Malaclemys terrapin pileata; assembly: GCF_027887155.1. NCBI lineage: Eukaryota > Metazoa > Chordata > Testudines > Emydidae > Malaclemys > Malaclemys terrapin. The sequence continues at coordinate 31,471,897 of NC_071506.1, forward strand.
TGATCTGTGTGGCTGCTGGTGGGTGCTGAGCACCCACTATTTTTTTTTCTGTGGGTGCTCCAGTCCCGGAGCACCCACGGAGTCAGCGCCTATAGTTAATACTATAAACTCTGTGCATAGTATTAACTATGTATAATTTATAAATTACTATCACTGTTCATAATTAAAGAATGTCAATTTTAAATCTGCCTAATCTAGCAAAATTCTTATTCTGTACAAAAAAGATAAACATTTTCAAAAAGGTACCTATGTCTTTCTTTTACATGACACATTTTAAACAACATTTGTAGTATATATGGATCACTTCTTCTGTCACCTGCGGGGAGAGAACATAGCAGCCACTTTAAATAGCCACCAGCACCACAAACAGTTTAGGACCATATGGAACTCAGCTAACCCTGTCTCCAGTGCTCAGCCCAAGTAGTTGGGCTCAGTGCTAGTAGCCTAGAGGATGGGGAAGGAGATGAATCCTTCATGCCAAGTGGTAGAATAGTAACAGTCTGTGAGGCCTCTACTCTAGTCTTAGGAAGCTCTTGCTCAGCTAATCCCGGAGGCACTCTGAGGGTTCACACCCTCTCCCTGCACAATGGAACCACAGCGGTTTCACTGGAGGCCAGGTTCTCTGGGTTTGGGATTAAGGGCCTGAAAATCTCCCATTGACTTCAATAGGTCTTGGATCCATCCATAAGTAAAGAAGAGTAACATCTAATGCAAGCAAATGGTGATACAGAACAGTTGAAAAAAATCATGAGCTGCCAGTATTTTCAGTGACATTATCGGAGACTAGCTTCTAAAAAAAAATTAAATCACAGTTGATGCATTAACAGTAGATAAGGTAAAAAGGAGAAATCTTCCTTTTAGCAGGGTGAACTTGTTAATGTAAATTCACCTATGAAACTGATGCCAATTAAACTTGTTAAATGTTCTGTCTGGGAAGGGCACTGGCAACACAGAACATAATCATCTCGAAGTAGGAATGCTGATACAGGTAACTCCACTAGTGACAATAGGCATTGAGATTATATATACAGACCTTGGTTATTTTGCTCCACAGCTATCTACTTCTCATAGATTCTCATCCTGAAGATACAGTCAGTGTGCAGGAACTAATAGCAATTGGAGTCATGTTTATAAATACCAGCACTAAATATTCAATCATATATGTAATTACTAAACACATTAAGTCACTAGTGTTCAACTATGGATGCAGAAATTTGCAAATAAGGAGCTGATTTTCCTCTAACTTACACCTGTGTAAATTGAGTGCTACACCAGTGTAAAATTGATATAAATCAGAGGAGCAGATCATAATTGCTTCTCAATGGACACTTTCACCCTGGTTAATACTTAGAGCCAAATTCTCTGCTGGCATAACTGCAGTAAAGTCAATGGACTATGCAAGCAGAAAATGTGACCCTTAGTTTTTAATCTTTTTTAGGAAAATGTGGAATTTGATGGAGAATCATTTTGAAAATTGTTTGTTTAGGTTTTTCAGTCTTTGGGAAATCTTTGTCACTGTATACTGAAAACTAAACAATAACAAATTCAAGTATCTGTGTATGATGAGACATTATATCAAGGACAAGCTTCAGCTCTCTCCTTCTCAGACGCTGTAAGCACATAGGGGCATAATGATCTGTAATGTACATCCTGGAAAAGGCACTATACATCATTTGCAGCTATGCACATCTATTAAAGCTGAATTAAACATTTTGACTTTAAACAAAAGCATGACTGCCATGACATGTCTGGTAGTGGCCCGGTGAATTCCTCAGACTGAGAATGCATCCACTGATATCAATTAATATTGTGAGGGTGCATGGTGAATGGGTTAAACAAAATAAATATTCAGTTTCCAAACAATGGAAAGCTCGTAAAATCAACATATTTTAAAATATTCTGTTATGTCTTAGAGGAAGAATTTTTAAAATCAGAAAGAAAACTATTTTGAAACTTAAATATTTGGCTTTAATACTTTTTGCAGCAGCACATTTTAACACCACTGGTTTTACATTAAAGCAGGGGAATGAGAACTGGAACTTTTGAGGCCTGATTCTCCATTCTGGCTCACTCCATACACGAACAGTGAGGGGAAGTAAAGCTGGGGAGGTAAATACTGTCTAACATTAAACAGAGTTAAATAAGGTTTGGGGTTTGGTACAGAGAGACTTCAGCCTACCTAGTACTATGGCAAACACACTATTAAATATTTTAACCTTTTATTAAAAATCAAGAAAAGAAGGAAAAAGTAAGGCTTTCATTTTGGCCACATCCCTTGTTTCCTTTCCCTTTAATTGGAGAGAGTTTTTAGAAGGAACAAAACCCTTGTTTGACAGTCTCTTAGCTGGTATCAAAGGTGGTAATAACGGTCCTTTGGAGGAAAAGAGAAATAGTTAATTGAGATGGGCTGGAGCTGTTGTTTCTGTTGTTAAAGTCCCATCCAGTTTTTTCCCTGGTGGTGTTTTGGATTCAGCTGGAGCTGGTAGAGGAGAAGATGTTATCTGGGTCCTTCTCGCTGGCCAGATCTGGTCAGGATTTTTGTCAGGATTGAGACGAAGAAGGTCCAGGGTCCCAAGAGACAGTGGGGTTGGAAGCCATGATGCTGAAACTAACTCCAGTAGCTACCATTTGTTCTTCCAACTTTTCTCCCCAAAGTCACTTTTTTAAAGAACTTAATAAGGGAGTGATGGGTGGAATAGTCCACTCCCTCATTATTTTGTCCATTGATTAGGCTTAATATTTGACAAACTAATTTTGGTTTATTAATTACCAGATTTACATTTTTTTTGTTTACTAAGCAAGATTTTAACACATTTTTGAGTTATATTAGTAGGCCTTTTTGTTTAAATTAATTTAGTTTTTCTGTCATTTTTGTACTTTTTTTTATTAACATTTATGATTATAGATTATTGTGACATTTTATGAATTTCTACATACTTTTTATAGTTGAGTTTATAAATGAGGGTGAATTTGTTGGCCTAATTATAATAACAGTACCCACTACAAGTTAGAGTAGGCTCAGGGTTGCTCTAAATTGCATCCAACTTCACAGGCACATTCCAGCAGCCAAGAATGGCCACTTCAGATATGCCCCATTTTCACTGGGAGTACTTTCAATCCTTGGTGATAGGAAGGTTCATATCAGAACCAATACTGGCTTTATACCACCAAAGGATTTCCCTTATGCCAGGTGAATTTCCTGGTGACCGGTTTTCCTGGCTTTATGGCCCTTTATGCTGGTGGGGAAGTGAAAACAGAACATAGAAGAACCAAATACCAGGTGCCACTGACTCACAGCGTGACCTTGGGGAAATCACTTGATTTCAGTTTGTGTGCCTCAGGTTCCCAATTTTTAAAATGAATATCTTAATATTTACCAACTTCTTAGGAGTGCTAAATTAGATTAAATTAATACAAGCAATATGCTTTGAGATCTTTGAAAGAATGATACTATAAGTGAAAAATATTATTATCTTCAAATGATGTTATGATAATATGTATAACACAGTATTTAATTTGTGATTTATATAGTACATTGTCAATACAGGATCAAGAAAGAGATGCTATTTTAACATGTTTGTTGTTTCCTCTAAAGTTATTTATTGAGCTTTCATACCTGAGTATATGGATACATGAAAGTTTAGCAGGAAACAGCTTGATATAATTAATTGATTTGTCCAACTAACAATTCAAATTGCAGAAGCATTGTTTTGGTTTGCAGAATGTTTTCCTTTTCCATATGTTCTACTGCTTAGACCAGAATTTTAATTGAATTAAATGGTTTTTATGCAAAACTAGTAAAACTCCTGTAAATTAATAAACATAGACTTTTTTTGTTTCATAAAATAATTAAATTTAAGTTTAAAATAAATTTTGAAATGAAAAGGGATTTCAAAATAAATAATCCAAACTTTTCATTCTCATAAGGTTTTGGAATGTTTTGATTTTATCAAGTTTTTTTTTAAATGAAATTTAATTGTAATTGAAACATTCTACATGAACATGTTGATTTTGACTAATCAACATTTTCCAACAGAAAAATATTTCATTGGAAATTTTGCTACCAGCTCTAGTCCTGCTATATGTTAAAACTGGCCCTTCCCATCATTGTAAGCCAGACACACAGCTTGTATTACTCACTAGTGAATCTCCCTTCTGAAGCAATGGATTTATTTTGCATATGTTAGTCCTCTGTTTACCACATTTGCTGAATTTGGTCCCTGAGTTTTCATGATTTCATTTTTATTGGCATGGAACTCAGCAGTAAAATTTGCTCCAGACTGAAAATTACAAACTAACAGGTGGGAACAATTTTATTTAATTTACAATTTTTCAAAAATAATATTTACTTGTTTGAGTTTTTAAATGCAAGAGAGTTCTGCAGGGGTGAAATTAAGCCCATTGCCCGTACCAAGTTGATGAAGTAAATTTTGTGTGAGGGACAAAGTGTAGAATTAATCAATCCAGCCTATGGACAGGCCTAGAAAAGTCTGATCAGATCTTTTGCTATTCAAGCCTGGGACAGAATAGCAATCACAACCCCTCTGCAGCCCCTACTCAGGAGTTTATGGTCATTGGACCTGTGTGAAATGTGATGGCATATCTAATTTAAAAAAACAAACTCCTCCTGTCCCTTCTCCAGCCGACCCTGCAGGGTTAAACTGAGCTGCAACAGGCCGCAACTGTGGCATGCAGCAGTTGAGTCCCTCTGCAGAGCTATTAGCAGTTTCCCAGTTATATGAGCAAACTAAAAAGTTCTATGTGTAACCCTTCTGCCCATCTGAGTTGGCAGCAACAAGGGCCGGGTTCAGTATCTAGGGGTTCTGTTTCAATAACGCAATGCAAAACCGGCTCGAGCCCCCACCCAGTGACCTGGGACAATTACATACCACCCCCCTGGGTGCCTCTAAGAGGCAATACTTCCCCTCTCGCAAGCACAGAGTCTGAGTGTAGCAGAAAATGTTTAATTACATGACGTAAACGACATCAGCAGTAAATTGGAAAAACACCACAAACAGGATTCATAACACAAACCCTGAGGAAAAGACCCACCCCAGCAAATTGGGCCGTGTCCCCAAAGTCCAACACCCCAAAAGTCTCTGCCCCTGGTCAGTGCAGCCCCAGAGTTCAAAAGTTTATCTGCAGGGTTTACCCCCCCCCGCCCCCAGCCTGGGTGGAAATGGGGGGGGGAAGAGGGCATGCAGGGTATTATGGGGCACCTTACGTGGTCCAAGGCCGACTGCCCACCTCTCCGTGGGGTTCCGCTGCAGCCTTCACCACGAGCCGCTCCTGCTGCTCCACGAACTGCTCCGCTCTACCAGCTCCTCCAGCTGTCCCCGCAAACTGCTCAGCTCCACTCTGCTCCGCTCGCCGTTCCATGGGCTGCTCCAATCGTCCCACAAACTGCTCTGCTCCACCAGCTGTCCCGCAAACTGCTCAGCTCTGCCAGCCACTTAGCAATATAGCTTCAGGCTCCCCCACTAGTTAATACAGCACTCAGTGATCTCAGCTCTTAGTAACTTTAGCTCTTTAGTGATTTCAGCTCTTAGTGATTCCAGCTTGTAGTAGGGGAGCCCCAGTGCTGGTGCACCATTGGCCCAAAGTGAATTCCACATAGCAACCTGTAACAAGACTCTCAATACAATCAAATTTAGCTCTGCTATTCAACAGTGGAGAGAGACGGTGGTGTAATTGGTGTTTCAGTCCCTCAAAGAGGCCCACGCCATCAGACACAAATACCTGCTCCCATCCTTTCTCAATTCACTGTGTTTTGGAACCCATGTCCCTTGTCTAGCAAGTGCTAGCAAGTGCTACTTAGGTGATGGTGAGACCCTCTGTCCTAAAACAGTTTCATTGTCCTTGATTCACATAATCAGGGTAACAACACTTTATTTCTCCTGCCCCAATAACAGAGAAACTGGGGATCCCACAGTAGCCAAAGGGACCATTTGGGGCTTCCGTGGGCTCCTGGCTAGGCAGGGTGGGTGTGCCTATGCAAACAAGATCAGTCCCTGGATTTCTTTTCCACACTCGCCATAATTCACCACCAGATGTCAGGGTAGAGCTCATCCTGACTCTGCTTACATCTGTCACAGAACTTTTCAGCTTCTTTGACTCCTCTGTACTGAGGGTTTTCTGTGGCTCCTCCATCCCACATTGATTTCTCTAAATGAAGAATGATCAGCCTCTCAGCAGCTTGCATGCTTGGATTATAGGAAAGGCTGCTTTAAAAAAAATACAGCAATGCATCCTTGGAATTTTAAGTTATGAAAGGCCTATCAACTTGGAGCATCCCATTTTTCCTTGTGCTTTCTTCTCCTCTATATGCATAGAGTATATTCATTTGCTGAGCTCTTTAGTGCATTTATCATATAGGATTGAGAGGATACTTGCCAGGAGATATTCCTTTTCAGACCACTTATAACAAGAGGTCAGACCACTTATTCACAGCACTGACAGACCTTACCTGCAGTTATGCTAATGGACATCACTATAGTGCCATGTACTTGAGTGCAGCTGTAAATTACTTGTGTCTTTTCAAATGTTTAAAAATATTTACTATTTAATGTCAAATGTCTTTTTTCCCCCTCAGAAGTAAAATCAAATATCAAATTTACTTGTTTCAGTAGAACTGGTTTGCATAAACTGCCCAATAATTTTTAAAATATTTCCTTCTTAAAGAAATGGAAGAATTTTATATAAAATATTTTAAAAGTATTACAAACTCACGTATGATTTGTGTGAGATGCTCATGTTCTGAAATTTGTCAAACTGAGTATCAAAAAAGGAGCAACTATTTTGTGAAAACACCCAGTGCTTCAGTGGGACTTTACCTCTGTGGGGACTGTAGGATTGGGTCCAAAGATTTAATTACAACTGAAATTGCTGAGCATATCGTGAATGGAAGCCATTTTAATGAAAAGTCCCGTCCTCACAACTTGAAATGACTTCAGAACTGCCATGCTGGATCAGACCACTGATCCATCTACTTCCATATCTTATCTCTGACAGCGGCCAGCACCAGATGTTTAAAAAGAAGGTGCAAGAAATCCCATAGTAGGAAGATGTGGGATAATCTGCCTACCAGGGAAATATCCTACTAATCCTAATAGTTAGAGATTGGCTTAAAGCCTGAAGCAAGATGTTTAATACCCCTACGCGAACTCTTTTTTTAGTATTTACTATTATAAATGTGCTTACCATTTGCATTAAACTATTCATTTGTAGATCCCCAAGTGATTTACAAAGATGTGCGAACATTATTATCCCCATTTGACAGATGAAGAAACTGCGACACATAGATTAAGGTCAGGATAGAGACTGGATTGCTTTTGTGTAACCAATGACACAAATTATGGTCCCAGTGCTACAAATGAACCTGTTCAGGCAGAGTCCTGCGGAGAACCCTAACAAAATGTGTCTGTGCAGTCACTTGCAGACTCAGGGCCTATGTTACATCTCAGCAAAATGGCCGGTACAAGCAATAGGTTCAGAAATGCCATCTGTAACCTGGAACCTTTTCAAATACATGACTTAATTTATATGTGGTCATAATTCACTCCATGAGCCCAGTCCTTTGAAAAGCTGAGGGCTTTCTAAAAGAAGGTGCTCTGCATGCCTGAGTCCCATGTGAACTTTTTCATTGTGCTTTCTTCTCCTCAATATGCATAGAGTATATTCATTTGCTGAGCTCTTTAGTGCATTTATCATATAGGATTGAGAGGATACTTGCCAGGAGATATTCCTTTTCAGACCACTTATAACAAGAGGACAGACCACTTATTCACAGCACTGACAGACTTTACCTGCAGTTATGCTAATGGACATCACTATAGTGCCATGTACTTGTGAAAACACCCAGTGCTTTGAAATAGTTGATCCATTCTCAAAGCTGGCATTGTCTCTACAGAAGAAGCTGTGTTTTGGTTTCTTCGTTCCACAGAACAAAATGTGTGCAGGTTTCCTTGATTTCACTATGGAAGTTCCAGAATGGTGGATACCAACTGAGGTTAGAATCTTTCATTTTAAAGTATTTTGGTAAATTACTGGGAAGACTTTCTGCTGGGAGATATGACTTCATATTCTTCATATTTTTCTGGTCCTGACAGTAGACTGGAGCAAAGCTATTCATAAGGATCTTGGGAAGGCAGAGAACTGACTGAGCAGAGAACAGGATTAGAGAGGACAGCGACAGCATGGATCTTTGTGTGAGGATGACTGAAAATGGGAAGCAAAGGTGAATAATGCCTGTGACTGGCTGCAATATGTATCTGGGAATAGTGTGGTTGTGGGTAGAATTTATTGCTTTGTGTGTACAAAACATGAGGTTCAGATTAGAGCAATGTGAAATTATAGTGCTGCCTTTGTCAATGACATTAATGGCTCATCCCTGAAAAAAAGGATAACAGAAACAAACACTTCTGCAGTGAAGTGCACCAAAGAGCAATCAGTTTTGAAAAATTCCCTACTGCTGCTATCTTAGATAACTATATATTAGTATCTCAGAACAGAGGTTTTGTAGCACTGAAGCAAGCAAAAGGCAGCCTGTTGCCAAATTGTTTAATATTGTATACACAATGGCAAAAGGCGAAATTCCATGTACTAACTTTCTTCATATAGCTGTCACAGAGTAGATTTGGGACAAGCATACATAACAGAAATGAGATGTAAGGAGTTCACTGATATCATACAAGTTGTAAAACATAAAATGATAACTGCCATGGAGCAGACTCACTATTTTTTATTATTCATCGATGGCTCTACCGACTCAAATGACTTAGAAATGATATATGTACTGTGTATAACATTGGATTGCCAAATGTTAAGTTCTTGGGTCTACATGATGGTAAGCATAATAATGCTGACATCCTGAAGCACACTCTTCTCACTGTCTCCTTAACACATAGATATTATGTAATAAACATGTTAGATTCATGGGAGATGGCACTTTTAACCTGGAAATCAAGAAAGAAGTCATTGTCCTCCTCAAGCAGGCTATATACCATTTTTATGTCATTGCATTGCCTGAGGCACCGTATGGAGCTGGCAGCTAAACATACTTTTTAAAATATTGGTTTTGATGATATTGAAATGCTTAACTTATACCAAAACACCCCTAAACATCTTTGTGATTTAAAAAACTTAACAGAGATTATGGAGGAAACTATAACCCGGTCTGAGAAAGCAAATGAAACCCATTGGGTACAGCACAAAAATAGGGCAAGTAAAGCCTTTTATTCAGTTATTTCCTATGGTAGTGCCACATCTTGAAAGCATGGTCAGTGAGAAAATAACAACTCTTGTTGATAAAACAAGACCCTATGGCTATTTGAGAACTCTGACAACCTTGAAGTTTGTGCTGCATCATTTACTAATAATAGAAATAGTTGATCCATTCTCAAAGCTGGCATTGTCTCTTCAGAAAGATTGTGTTGATTTGTTCTATGTCATATCACTGCTGGAGAAATTCTACCATACTCTAGAAAGGATAAAGAATGGAACTTTGTATGTTGCACTGAATGACTTGTTAGCTGACGCAGAAAAAAACCCAAAGTCAGTAACTTGCAATGGGATCAGACTACATGGTGATAGTAATGTGCTTAAGAATTTTAGGTCTCACTTACACTGATGACCTAGCAAACTGAGAAACAGCTTTGGAGACTTACATAAAGATTTGTCACTGTGTGAAATTGCTGGACATAAACATTTGGCCAGCCAAGAAACAAGCTCTAGAAGAACATGGGGTTAAAGAGCTTGAAAGATTTATTTAACTATATTTGAAATAGTGTTAAAATTATACAACGTTGATGATTCCCAGTTGGCCATTTGGGATTTATTCAGAAGTTTTAGACTGAAAAGTCTAACTCAACTCTCAAGGCAAAATCTTTGTCAATGTGTGCTGTCAAACTGCAAAGATAAATTGCCTAATCTTTATCATATGATTTATATTATCCAGTCATTTCCGGTTTCAATTGCTGTTCTGAAGAAAGGGTTCTTATTTCTCAAGAGGACAAAATCATGTTACAGAAACAGAATGTTTGAAAAAGTGCTTGAGAATCTGATGCGAATTTGCAGTGAGGGCCCTGAGCCAGACATATATGATCCTAGACTTGTGGTCAACCTATCTTTTTCTCTGCCAAGCAGACTAAGCATACTATCTTTTAGCAAGAGAACAGCAGAAGCCCTTGTTTCTGCGGCAGAGACATATATTTCTCCCGATACAAAAAATTATAATTTTTTTGTCACCTGACTTTATAACTAAATTCTTTTGGAGACATCCTTAAAGGTCCATTGACATTGTTATAAAAATTATAATGTACTGGGCATGAAATAAAAGTTGATCTTTTACTTATTTTTTCTTCTTTATAAATTGTAACATCACATATAGTAGATGGTGCATGCCGTAGTATTTCGAAAATAATTCTCATAGATTGTATGTGCATGTAACTGTACAATGGGAGATGAGTTAATTCATGTTTATACTACAATGAAAGTTAAATTTTAAAGTACCTAAATGGGTGATAAGTGTTCACAGTAAGTGGCAGAAAACAGGTCTCATGTTTCAGATAAAATTTTCCTATGTGATAAAATCAACCACCTAAAAATTCTTACTGCAAGGCATAGCACTTGTGTAAAATATTCATATGAATAAATTAAATTCCAATGATTATTAACTAGATGACCATTAACTTTCTTCATGTATGTCAGCAGTTCTTAACCAGGGGTCCGAGGCCGTCTGGTGGGCCACAAGCAGTTTTCAGGGGGGCCCAGGACAGAAAGCCAAAGCTCCACCTCCCCAAGTCCCACCATCTGGGCTTGAAGCTGAAGCCTGAGGAGCTTAGCCATGCGGGGGCCACTGCTACCAGGGGCGGCTCTATGATTTTTGCTGCCCCAAGCACGGCAGTCAGGCAGCCTTCGGCGGATCAGCAGCGTTTCTGCGGGTGATCTGCCGGTCCTGCTCCTTCGGTGTGCCCGCCGCCAAATTGCCGCTGAAGCCATGGGACTGGCGGACCTCCCACAGGCATGCCGCCGAAGGCAGCCTGACTGCCGCCCTCACAGCGACTGGCACGCCGCCCCCTGCGGCTTGCCGCCCCAGGCACGCGCTTGCTGCGCTGGTGCCTGGAGCTGCCCCTGCTTGCTACCCCTTAATGCCAGCCCTGGTTTTTATATGCAGAAAAACAGTTGTTGTGGCACAGGTGGATCATGGAGTTTTTATAGCATGTTGGGGGGACTCAGAAAGAAAAATTTTGAGAACCCCTGATGTATGTAACATTTAAAAGGATTGGTGAAGAAAATATACACACACTCTGTGCACTATTTGATGTTACATTTACAGTGAAACTAATATAATTGCTCTGGAACAACTTATGGTATTTGACAAGTTTCAGAGTAACAGCCGTGTTAGTCTGTATCCGCAAAAAGAAGAACAGGAGTACTTGTGGCACCTTAGAGACTAACAAATTTATTAGAGCATAAGCTTTCGTGGACTACAGCCCACTTCTTCGGATGCATCCGAAGAAGTGGGCTGTAGTCCACGAAAGCTTATGCTCTAATAAATTTGTTAGTCTCTAAGGTGCCACAAGTACTCCTGTTCTTCTTTTTATGGTATTTGCTTACTTTAGATTTCAACAAGCTAGTAATTCATTTTGTCAAGTTCTCTCTCGGATCTATGCTACAAGTATGCGTCCTTTAACCCCATTGGTACCATATAAAAGTAAAATGTTTTATATTTGTATATGTTTTATTGCACAAGATTTTCAAAAATAAAAAATATCCTCTTGTACTGCAATACATACCAGCTGTAATTTTAATACTGAGTTTGGGCCTACTCGGGCAGTCCTGACTCAGGCAAAACTACTGTTGCAGTCAATGGGAATTCCGCTTGAGTCAGGCCCATAGATTTTGGCTCTTTATGTTATTGATGGACTGATCTGCATTCCCTGAATACCTACAAGTTCTGTTGGCTTCAAATGGGTTCATGTGGAGCTTTAGGTTACAATGAATGCAGGATCAGGTCCACAGTGAGCAATGATACAATCCAATCAGCACTGACTTGCTAGATGCAAACATTCATGTTTTAAAAACTTCCAAAAAACTAATTAAAATTTAAATTGAAAAGTGGAACAATAAAAAGGATACAAAGAAGACAGTTTTACAACAGAAAAATAGAATAGTTAGTATCTGACATTAAGCAGCCAAATCTGTATACTCTCTCCACCTGAAACTCCAGCTGATGTCAATGAGAGTTTTGACTACACATGGCTAGGATTGAGTTCTGAACAGATATACTAAAACATAAGGAAATCAGAAATTCTACATAAAAGTGATTTTTAAAATAATTGTGATTACTAACATTTGTTCTGAAACTGAGGTGTTCTTTATTTCTTTCAAATCGTTGGGGTTCACATTGCCAAACAGTGAAGACACAGTATAGAAGTGGTGGGCATCCTGCGGCCAATGGGCTGCACGGGCCTATCAGGGTAATCCACTGGTGGGCTGCAAGACAGATTGTTTACATTGACCGCCTGCAGGCACGGCCGCCCGCAGCTTCCATTGGCCGGGAACGGCGAACCGCGGCCACTGGGAGCTGCGGGCGACCATGCCTGCAGACGGTCAATGTAAACAAACTGTCTCGCGGCCCACCAGCAGATTACCCAGACAGGCTGCGTGCGGCTCGCGGGCCACAGGTTGCCCACCACTGCAGTATAGTGTGTGCCAATAATTCCACTTAATAATCTAGAATAGTTTCCTAATAATTGATTCTGCAGACCTCACCTACAGCAAAACTTACCTTAGCTTCAATGGGGAATTGAATATCTTTAGAACAGAATCTGGCCTATTGATTATTGTGTGAGTTATGTACAAGTAAGGAATGCAGGACCAAGTTCTATTACAAACCCTTAACAAATTGGGGGTCTAATCCTCTAATACTTACTCAAGTAAAACTCCCAATGAAGTCAGTGAACCCACTTTATGCTGCAGTAAGAGATACACATGTCCTTTATGGCTGCCTAAAGCTAGCTGCACCAGTAGACGCGATGCTCAAGAGGGAGAGAAAAGATCCTTGGCCATGTGGATGCAGCACTGCTGGAAGAAGGGAGCACAGAACTTGTTTAAATGAGCTTTCTCACTGCCCCAATGCAAAGCCCTAAACATTTCCAGGCCCTTTCTTTCCCTGCTTTATCCAGCTCTAACACTGTATCTATTCCTTGGGTGGGGGAGCAAGAGGGAGAACCAGGACTGGGTCCCCATAACTTTTTTTTAATACACAGGGCGTGTGTGAGAATTGCAAGGGGACTGTGTCCTCCATAATCCCCATCCTCAAGTGCTAAGAGGCATTTGGACTGATAACGTGTATGCACTGAGCAAAGGGATTGGGTGCAGGCATGTGCAGCTATAGAGCCAAGGCAATTCCTGTGGGCTATGTGCCCAGACAAGCTTTGCTACTCCCGTGGGCTATATGCCACAGATGCTGCTGGAGCCAAATTTGAGCTGGCGCCAGTAGGCATTTTGCCTTAGTACAGGCCTACAGATCAATACCTTGTTCTGGCAGTAATGTAACTTCACTGAAATGTAGTTGAGTATTAGCAGTAACTTAAGTGAAGCTGATGTATTTCTTCATTGGTATGTACAACACAAGTCATCTCAGACTCGATCTGTCTCTTTCAACTACATAAACCAGAATATAAATCAATAATTTTAACATCTTTGCCCTTCTAAGATTAGTGGGAAATGTTAATATTTCCATGCTGATACTTGTTTTGTCTGTGTTTTACACAGCATGTAGGATAGACATAAATAAAATCCCAGACTAATAATATAAACAACTTTGAGACAAAGTGGAATTGTTTAATACAGTTAATTCTTTCCTTTCATGTTTATTTTATAAAATTAAGTGTAAAATGATTAATGGTTTCATGTTCTCCTTGTAGGGATTCCTGAACACATTAAAATCTGTATATACAGCACAACAATGGTGCTTATTTTCAAACTCTCGAACATCAGCCTATAAACATATATCGTCTACTGGAAATGGTGCAATATTTGTCCTTTTTTTAAAAAAAATCTTAAACTATTAAAGCTTATGTATCAAAGCAATTTTGCTGCAATGCTACTGAAATGTATAAAAAGCATGTTATTCTGATCATTTGAATGTGCCGGCGCCTAAATAATTAAGTGATAGGTGCCTTGTAAGTGCCCAAGATAGACAGAACATGTAGTTATCTTGTTGAAAAGAAACTGGGTAGAGTAACAATGCATTTCATAGCAAGCTCATTTACATGAATAATGTTCTTAAGCAGCTGATATAGCTGTCCTAAACCAAAACATATTCATAAAACTGCTTAAATGCCACATTTTCCTGTTACTTTTATTCAGTAGAAGTGATGATTTAAAAGCTCCCAAAGACTTATTGCGGACTGTTGCAGTCTATTTGATTACTGTGAAAATTTACATCCAAAATAACAGAAACAAACAATCCTGTTCCTATTTATGTCAATGGGAGTTTATCATTCATTATTTCTATTACAGTAGCATTCCCCCAAGGCCCCAAACAGGGCCACGTTGCACTAGATCATACAAATCAATAAAGTGGCCTTGCCCCAAAGAATTTACAGTCTAAGGCTCCAAATCTGGATTTGCACTGAGTCTGCCTATGTAGAAGCAATTGTAGGATCAAGGCCTAACTAGATAATTGATTGTAATACAGAATAGGAGGGAAGAAAGGCAGGAAGATCATAAGTGAAAGGTAATAAGATCCTGTGCTTGTATAGGCTGATCCTCTGTACAACTCAGCAGAAGTAGGAGCAGGCTAAGGTTGCCAGGCATCCTTTTTTTCGACCAGAACACCCAGTCAAAAAGGGACCCTGGTGGCTCCGGTGAGCACCGCTGACCGGGCCATTAAAAGTCCAGTCAGCGGTGCATCGGAGACCTGGGACTAAGGCAGGCTCCCTGCCTGCCCTGGTAACGTGAGGTTCCCGGAATCGGCCAGCCCCTAAGCACATGGGTGGCCAGGGAGGCTCCATGCACTGCCCCCATCCTGAGTGCCAGCTAAGCAGCTCCCATTGGCCGGGAACCACAACCAATGGGAGCTGTGGGGGCAGTGCCTGCAGGCGCGAGGGCAGCGTGCAGAACCTCCCTGGCCACCCATCTGCCTAGGGGGCGCAGGGACCTGGCGGCCACTTCCTGGGAGCCAGGGTAAGTGCCGCCGGGACCCTGCACCTCCTCCCGCACCCCAACCCCTGCCCCAGCTCTGAGCCCCCTCCTGCACCCCAAACACCTCATCCCCGGCCCCACCCCAGAGCCTGCACCCCCAGCCAGAGCCCTCACCCCCCCGGACCCAAACCCTCTGCCTGGAGCCCTCTCCAGAACCCCTCATTTCTGGCACCACCCAAGGCCCACACCCCTAGCCCAGAGCCCATACCCCCCCATACACACTCCAACCGCCTGTCCCAGCCTGGAGCCCTCTCCTGCACCCCAACCCGCTACCCCAGCCTGGCCAAAGTGAGTGAGAGTGGGGGAGAGCGAGTGACGGAGGGAGGGGGGATGAAGTGAGCGGGCGGTGGGGCCTCCGGGAAGGGAAGGAGCAGGGGTGTTCAGTTTTGTGCGATTAGAATGTTGGCAACCCTAGAGCAGGCCCATAAAATTATGACCAAAATATAAACATTGTACTATATATGGAATAAATAAGATAAGAGTTTGGAAAGATTCTTGTTCTTGTTTAGTGCTAATGATTTAAAATTCTGAAGCCACAGATATGTTAACTGAAATATTCACATGCATTGATTTGTACATGAAAACCGATATATTATCCATTTATTTTGTTCAATTTAAGATCCCAATCCTACAAACATGTACACATGTTGTTAATTTTACTATCATAAGTAATCCCAAAGGGCTTAATTTAGTACTATAATTAAGCTAAAAAGCTGTCTGCAAGATATGAAAAATATTTTTAAGAAAGTAACTTTTTAACATTGTTCTTGCTTTGTTATTTTATTTTCCATGTTTTTATGATAAAAAGACACTTGCAAGATTAGTAAATCCCAATTTTGACATTTTTATTTTTTGTTTTCTTCTTACAAAAAATTACATGACTTTGCAAAAATATGTGATGTTTTTCTTCTTCGAGTGATTGTCTACATGGATTGCACTCTTGTTGCACATTCATCCCATATGTCTTAGATTGGATTCTTTTGGCCAGCAGGATCTGCTGGGGCACATCTGCATGCTAGGTGCTTTTGTCCCCCGAGCCCACCAAAGAGCAGAGCGGGCCCAGCCCTTGCAGTGTCCATGTGCTTCTCTGCAAGTCTGCTGTAAATAATGATTATTTAGTGTAGTTACATAATATAGTACTTAGTTTGCCCACTGGCATTTTTTATTTTCTTTTAAAGAAGGAAAATTTTTACTGTTTTATTGTATTAGTTTTTCATAGCTAATAGTACTTGGAGCCATTCCCACCTCCTTGTACATAGATTCAGGCCATTATGGTGGAAGATAAATCCTGTGTCCTTTTATTAAAATTGTGTCCTCCTAAATAATGACAATGCAAATTATTGTTCCAGGCTCCTCTAAATAAGTTTGGGGTTTGATTATGAATAAGCTGGGCTGATAATGTTAAGACTTAGGCATGTGAGAATAAGACTCATTAAAGACTACTCATGTGGTTAAAGCTACTTACATGAGTGTTTGAGGGTTATTCTTTATATGCAAAACTTTCGCTGAATTCAATCAGACTCATAGTTCTACTTACAAGATCTGGCCCATTGTCTTTCATTTCCCTTCTCCTTAACATCCAGAAATGAAATGAATGATGAAGGATAAAAATAAAAAGTGATGATCTTGATTCAGAAGCGACATGTAACTCTTGATAATGGGAAGGGGCACAATTTTAAAGTTCTGGGGGGCACGTGACCACCTCACAGAGGTTTTCAAACTGTGGGGTGCACCCCACTAAAGGGGAAGAGGAATGTTCAGAGGGGGCAAGTGGCGATGCCATGCAGCGGGCCAGCGGAGCTCAGTCGGGCCAGCTCCGCATGGCAGGGCAGCAGGGTTCGGTTGGACCAGTGCCATGAAGCGGGGATGAGGAGAGAGTGCCATCTCCACCCCCTGACTCATCTCAGCGGGCCACCCAGCCTGCCTGGGCTGTGTGTGTGTGTGTGGGGGGGGGGGGGCACAACCAGAAAATCTCCCATATGTCGCCTCTATCCTGACTCCTTGTGGATTACATTTTCAATAATTACTATATCCAAATGAACACTTCATCCTGGCAGCATATCATGCATATTAAAATCCTTATGAATTCCCATTAGGTTTAGTGCCTCTACAGTCGTAGTTATCCGAAGAAAAGAACACAGACATATTGTAACAGACTGTCAATGTTTGCCTGAAACAACGCACCCTTTTAGGAGATGTTGAGTCTTCTGGGAAATGGTTCAGTGGGTTCTGCTTAGTTGTTATCCAACCTGGATATAAAGAGGTGCAGGGAGTGGCTCTTTGGGAAGACTGAATCAAGGTTGTGGGCTGCGCAGTCTTGAGGGAAGATTTCTAGGAGTAGCCAAGCGTAGGGAGAAGGTTTGAGTTGATCTTTACCATCTTATTGCTGCTTTCTTTAATAAAGTCAATTAGAAAAGCAACTGGGTTATACATAGCTTGGATGATATTTATAGAGCAGGTTAGGAAAAGAGCCTTATCTCCATCTATCAAAATTAGGAACCACAAAAGATCATTCATACATTTTTGTGTATGTGCATAGAATCTTCTGTTGCCCTCTATTGATAAGTTACCCAACTACATTTTATATTGATTTCCCATCTCTAGCCTTCATTCAAAATATTTTCTTTCCAATATTTTTAATACAGAGGTGCTTATAGTCTTCTCTTTCTCCAAGGTTTGATCTTGTTGATTATTTTAAAATCATCCTGTCCCATAGTGTTATTAGAATAGTTAATGAATAACTTTTTATTTTACATTTCTTGCACGATTTGCACTGTAGCTTATCACCTACACATTGACCCCCAAACTTTCAAGTAAACGTTTAAGATCACAAACTTATTCTTAGTATTCATAAATAATCTAAAATGTTTTTTCTTGGTTTTAAGATCACTTGTATTTTGTGCTTTCATAATCCTTATCATTTCCATCCCTTCCCTAGTTTTGAAAAATGAATTTCAGCACCATTTGAGTAGTTCTTTTTCATGTTATGGTCTATGTCATATTTGTGGAAAAAGAAAATTGAAGTGTCATAGGCCTGAAGCCGGCAAAAGAAAGCTGCTTCATAATTCATTGTCAGGATGACAGGACCAAATCCTGCTTATGCTACACAACTCCTGAGGGAGATGATCATCCAAAAGTAAATTTGGCTCATAAGCAGCATAAAAGAGTTTTGCATTTTGCTGACAAGTGCTAAGCAGTTCACAGAGTTGTAGGGCAAATTAATTACATTCTGGATCAGTAAGTTGGAATACTTGGAAAAAAGCATCTGCAGGACCAATGTGCAAATGGATGGAGAGAGGGGCTATTAAAATGAACTTCATGGGAAGCACCATGAAGGTTTCCATAATATGGCTGAGGTTTTTCTGAATAGTTCATACGAACAACTTCCATTACTGAGATATTCATAACTCTGAGGTTCTACTGTACTACAGAGAAAATAGTGAAACTGACCATGAACCTGCAGAGATTTCTCTCTGTTGCTGTATGGGGCCTATTACACAAAGTGTATTCAAATACACAAAGCAAACAAGCAGAAAAAAGATTTTTTTTGTCTCATCTCAGTTACAGTTATCAAAAGTGGTATTTGTAGCAATAGTATGTCAATATTTTTAAAAGTGATTTGTTTTAAAATGTTTCTTTGGTCAGGAAAACAAACTAAATTGGTTAAAATTATCAAACGAGGGAGAAAAAGCAAAATAATTCAACAGAGGATCTGGAAATAATCATAGAATCGTAGGACTGGAACTTCTCAAGAGATTATCTAGTCCAGTCCCCTGCACTCATGGCAGGACTAAGTATTATCTAGACCATCCCTGACAGGTGTTTGTCTAACTTGCTCTTAAAAATCTCCAATGATGGAGATTCCACAACCTCCCTGGGCAATTTATTCCAGTGCTTAACTACCCTGACAGTTAGGAAATTTTTTCTAATGTCCAACCTAAACCGCCCTTGCTGCAACTTAAGCCTATTGCTTCTTAGCCTATCCTCTGAGGTTAATAAGAACAATTTTCCCCCTTCTCCTTGTAACAACCTTTTATGTATTTGAAAGCTGTTATCATGTCCCCTCTCCGTCTTCTCTTTTCCAGACTAATCACACTAATCTTTTTCAATATTCCCTCATAGGTCATGGTTTCTCGACCTTTAATCATTTTTGTTGCTCTTCTCTGGACTTTCTCCAATTAGTCCACATCTTTCCTGAAATGTGGCACCCAGAACTGGACACAATACTTCAGATGAGGCCTAATCAGTGCAGAGCAGAACAGAAGAATTACTTCTTGTGTCTTGCTTACAACACTCCTGCTAATACATCCCAGAATGATGTTTGCTTTTTTCACAACAGAGTTACACTGTGGATTCATATATAGCTTGTGATCTACTATGACCCCCAGATCCCTTTCTGCAGTACTCCTTCCTAGGCAGTCATTTCCCATTTTGTATGTGTACAACTGATTGTTCCTTCCTAAGTAGAGTACTTTGCATTTGTCCTTATTGAATTTCATCCTGTTTACTTCAGACCATTTCTCCAGTTTGTCCAGATCATTTTGAATTTTAATCCTGTTCTCCAAAGCACTTGCCACCCTTCCCAGGTTGGTATTGTCTGCAAACTTTATAAGTGTACCCTCTATGCCAGTGGTTTTCAACCAGGAGAACGCGTACTGCAAGGGGTATGCAGAAGTCTTCCAGGGGGTACATCAGCTTATCTAGATATTTGCCTAGTTTTACAACAGGCTACATAAAAAGCATTAGCGAAGTCAGTACAAACTAAAATGTAATTTAGACAAATGAGAAAGTAAGCAATTTTTCAGTAATAGTGTGCTGTGACACTTTTGTATTTTTATGTCTGATTTTGTAAGCAAGTAGTTTTTAAGCGAGGTGAAACTTGGGGTACACAAAACAAATCAGACTCCTGAAAGGGGTACAGTAGTCTGGAAAGGTTGAGAACCACAGCTCTATGCCATCATCCAAATCATTGATGAAGATATTGAACAGAACAGGACCCAGAACTGATCCCTGAAGGATACTTGATATGCCCTTCCAGCTTGACTACCCTCTGTGAACGTTTTTTCAACCAGTTATGCACCCTCCTTTCAGTAGCTCCATCTAAGTTGTATTCCCCTAATTTGTTTATGACAAGGCCATGTGAGACAGTATCAAAAGTCTTACTAAAGTCAAGGTATACCAATGGACCACTTCTCCCCTATTCACAAGACTTGTTACCCTGTCAAAGAAAGCTATTTTAGGTTGGTTTGATATGATTTGTTCTTGACAAATCCATCCTGACTGTTACTTATTACCTTATTATCTTCTAAGTGTTTGCAAACTGATTGCTTAATTATTTGCTCCATTATCTTTTCTGGGTACTGAAGTTAAACTGACTGGTCTGTAATTCCCCAAATTGTCCTTATTTCCCTTTTTTATAGATTGGCACTATATTTGCCCTTTTCCAGTCCTATGGAATCTCTCCCATCTTCATGATGATGATGATCTAATGGACAGTTAATATTATTTGAACAAAGATATGACTTTAAATCCTTGGAATTATTCCCATATATGTGGAGTGTTGGGAATAAAATGTTTGCTAGAACATTAATGACTGTTTCATCACTTTAATGTTACCCTGGAAATTTTTATGCAAAAATATCCCAAAGAGATAAAAGGGGATATATACTTAGGAATATTAAGGCAGCATGAAGACTTCATTTTGTATATAATTTGTTCCTTAGAACATCAGGCAGGCAACTGTTTCAAGCTCCAAATGGAAAGCTATGGAGAGGGCTGTGACTGAATATTAAATCATCTTTTCCTTAGCTGAGTTGCTATGGTGATGGCAATGCTGCACAGCTTAATCTGCTGTTTCTATTGCTGCAACAGCTTTGCTGGCGCATATGGGATATCTATGCACACATGCCATGTACAGCTCACTAGAGAAACACACAAGAGGAACACATTTTCTAGTGGGATGGAGGACTGAATTTTTATTTCTGTGGTTTAGGTGTAAGGTTGCAGTCTTGCATTTTCAATGGGGACTCTGGTGTCACTGCAAGAGGTGGATGTCTGGGACATTTTCTGATGTGTTTCTGCCTGGCTGACTATGAATGTATATTTCAATAAATACACTTGTGTAATATTTTCCAAGTATACTGCACCTTTCATCCAAGGATTTCAAAGGACTTTATAAATATAATGACCCCCTCACATCTGTGATTTACAGGGCTGATCTGAAAGAGAGTATTGGCAATGTCAGGCACGGGCTGGCTTGATTTTAATTGGCAGAGCACAGTTTGGAGCAATGGAGAAGATGTGGATCTAATCCCACTATTAGGTTAATAAATTAGTAATCTAATTGTTTGTGTATTTAACAACTAGCCTGACAACTTCTATTGGTGCAAAGTAGAAGGTACAATGTTTGCTCCTGCAGGTTTTGAGAAGCACCTCTCCTTTCACTCTGCCTACATGGTTCCCGGAGCTCCACAAAAGGGCTGATTTCTGAACAGCTATTTTTAAACACTCACTGTTATTTAATATTTATATTACAGCAGCACCCAGAAATCCCAATCAGAATTGGTGTCCCATTGTATTGGGCACAGTCTATGAAAACAAAATCCTCCCCTAAGAATTTTACAATGTAAGGGGCACTGATCCTGTAAGCAGACCAGCCCCAATAGACAGCTCCCTAGGCAGAGGCTCCAGAGCTTCCTCCCCCGCCTAGATCAACATAAGGCTGACACTCCGATCCTAGAAAACCTGTTACTCAATCGAGTAGTCCCACTCAGCTGAGTAAAGCTGGGGCCTGGGGCAACAGACATGAAGCATGGAGGAGAGACACAATACAACAATTTTAGGTACCTTTCAATGTGTTGCTTAAAGATGAAGTGCCAACTCCCCCCTCCCGCCCCTTAGCTTCCTTCCTAGCGGCAAACGGGGGGACGGGAAATTGTAACTAACTCCGGCCTCCCTTGCCTGCAGCTACTGCCGGCCGGCAGAGGCGCCTGCTGCCAACCACCCACCGGCGGCTGCCGGTGTCGGCGCTGACCTCTCCCAGCCCAGAGGCCGCGCTGGCCTGTCCGCAGGGGCGGCGGGGCGCTGAGCTGCCAGGCGCCGGAGCGGCAGGAGGCTGCACCTGGCCGGCAATGGCAGAGCCGGGGCCCCACGGCCCGGGGTGTCGCTGCCTGGGCTCGGTGACAGGCGGAGCTGCCGGGGCAGGACTCGAGCCCTGCCCACAGGCTGCACGGGAGCCCAGCAGGGAGCGGGCCAGCCCGTCAGGCGGCTGCAGAGCCTGGCTGCGGCGGCGGCGGCACCACGTGTCGGGGCGGGGGAGCAGCGCGCTGGGCTGGGCTGGGCTGGGCTCGGCACTCCTGGCGGAGCGGAGAGCGGCGGGTCCCTGCGGCAGCCCCAGCTCAGCGCGTCTCCTGTCCGCTCTCTCCCAGCCAGGTGCCCCCGGGCCGCGCCCGACTGAGGCGGGATGGGACCGCTCCGCGAGGGCAGCAAGGTGAGCAGGGCCGGCGAGGCGGCCCCGGAACCCTTTGGCCGCAGGTGGCGAGTCCCGGGAGACGGACCGCGGGTGACAGGAGTACAGGTGCGGGGGGAGACTCGCAGGCGGGACGGGGATTGGATCGGGGGGTCTGAGGAGGGGGGATCGGGGCTGGCGGGGGGGCTGAGGAGGGGTGATGGGGGATCGGGGTTGGCGGGGGGGCTGAGGAGGGGTGATGGGGGATCGGGGTTGGCGGGGGGGCTGAGGAGTGGGGATCGGGGCTGGCGGGGGGGCTGAGGAGGGGTGATGGGGGATCGGGGTTGGCGGGGGGGCTGAGGAGGGGTGATGGGGGATCGGGGTTGGCGGGGGGGCTGAGGAGGGGTGATGGGGGATCGGGGTTGGCGGGGGGGGCTGAGGAGGGGTGATGGGGGATCGGGTTTGGCGGGGGGGCTGAAGAGGGGTGATGGGGGATCGGGGTTGGCGGGGGGGCTGAGGAGTGGGGATCGGGGCTGGCGGGGGGGCTGAGGAGGGGTGATGGGGGATCGGGGTTGGCGGGGGGGCTGAGGAGGGGTGATGGGGGATCGGGGCTGGCGGGGGGGCTGAGGAGGGGTGATGGGGGATCGGGGCTGGCGGGGGGTCAGAGGAGTGGGGATCGGGGCTGGCGGGGGGGCTGAGGAGGGGTGATGGGGGATCGGGGCTGGCGGGGGGTCAGAGGAGTGGGGATCGGGGTTGGCGGGGGGGCTGAGGAGGGGTGATGGGGGATCGGGGCAGGCAGGGGCGGGGGTCAGAGGAGTGGAGATCGGGTTTGGCGGGGGGGCTGAAGAGGGGTGATGGGGGATCGGGGTTGGCGGGGGGCTGAGGAGTGGGGATCGGGGCTGGCGGGGGGGCTGAGGAGGGGTGATGGGGGATCGGGGTTGGCGGGGGGGCTGAGGAGGGGTGATGGGGGATCGGGGCTGGCGGGGGGGCTGAGGAGGGGTGATGGGGGATCGGGGCTGGCGGGGGGTCAGAGGAGTGGGGATCGGGGCTGGCGGGGGGGCTGAGGAGGGGTGATGGGGGATCGGGGCTGGCGGGGGGTCAGAGGAGTGGGGATCGGGGCTGGCGGGGGGGCTGAGGAGGGGTGATGGGGGATCGGGGCCGGCAGGGCGGGGGGTCAGAGGAGTGGGGATCGGGGTTGGCGGGGGGGCTGAGGAGGGGTGATGGGGGATCGGGGTTGGCGGGGGGGCTGAGGAGGGGTGATGGGGGATCGGGGTTGGCGGGGGGGCTGAGGAGGGGTGATGGGGGATCGGGGCAGGCAGGGGCGGGGGTCAGAGGAGTGGAGATCGGGGCTGGCGGGGGGGCTGAGGAGGGGTGATGGGGGATCGGGGCTGGCGGGGGGTCAGAGGAGTGGGGATCGGGGCTGGCGGGGGGGCTGAAGAGGGGTGATGGGGGATCGGGCCTGGCGGGGGGTCAGAGGAGTGGGGATCGGGGCTGGCGGGGGGGCTGAGGAGGGGTGATGGGGGATCGGGGCCGGCAGGGCGGGGGGTCAGAGGAGTGGAGATCGGGTTTGGCGGGGGGGCTGAAGAGGGGTGATGGGGGATCGGGGTTGGCGGGGGGGCTGAGGAGTGGGGATCGGGGCTGGCGGGGGGGCTGAGGAGGGGTGAATGGGGATCGGGGCCGGCAGGGCGGGGGGTCAGAGGAGTGGGGATCGGGGTTGGCGGGGGGCTGAGGAGGGGTGATGGGGGATCGGGGTTGGCGGGGGGGCTGAGGAGGGGTGATGGGGGATCGGGGTTGGCGGGGGGGCTGAGGAGGGGTGATGGGGGATCGGGGTTGGCGGGGGGGCTGAGGAGGGGTGATGGGGGATCGGGGCTGGCGGGGAGGCTGAGGAGGGGTGATGGGGGATCGGGGCTGGCGGGGAGGCTGAGGAGGGGTGATGGGGGATCGGGGCCGGCAGGGCGGGGGGTCAGAGGAGGAGAGATCGGGGCTGGCAGGAGGCTGCGGGGAGGGGAGATCAGGGCTGGCAGGGGCGATGGGGCTCTGAGGAGCAGGGACGGGGGATCCGGGCTGGCAGGAGGCCCTGAGGAGGGGAGATTGGTTCTGGCAGGAGGCTGCAGGGAGGGGAGATCAGGGCTGGCAGGGGCGGTGGGGCTCTGAGGAGGGGGGATCGAGGCTGGCGAGGGGTCAGGACCGGCAGGGGGCTCTGAGGAGGGGGGTCAGGGCTGGCAGGGGTGGGGGGGGCTCTGAGGCTGGGTGGTCAGAGCTAGCAGGGGGCTCTGAGGAGCGGGGATTGGGGCTGATGGGAGCATTGGGACTGGCAGGAGCTCTGAGGAGGGAGTGCTGGCAGGGGTGTTGGCGCTGGCAGGGGCTCTGAGGAGGGCGGATCGGGGCTGGCAGGGGACGGCTAGGGGGCCCTGAGTCGGGAGTAGCGCTGGAGAGATGGTATCCAGGCCCTTGATTCCATCAGCAAAGGCCAGACAGGCGGTATTCATTTGGGGCCACCTTCCACCACACCTGCTGTGCAGAGAGCAGGAGGAGGAGAAATGACTGCTACCATCACTGGGTGAAACGGGCTGAGTCATAGAATCACAGAAGTGTAGGACTGGAAGGGACCTCAGTAGGTCATCTAGGTCAGTCCTCTGCGCTCAAGGGAGGACTAAGTAATAAGTAGATCATTCCTGACAGATGTTTGTCTAATCTGTTCTTAAAAACCTCCACTGTTGGCGATTCCACAACCTCTCTAGGCAATTTATTCCAGTGATTACTACCCTGATAATTAGGCAGTTTTTGCCCAACCTAAATCTCCTTTGCTGCAATTTAAGCCTATTGCTTCTTGTCCTATCCACAGAGGTTAAGGAGAACAATTTTTCACCCTCCTCTTCGTAACAACCTTTTATGCATTTGAAAATTGTTATCATGTCCCCCCTCTGTTGTCTCTGAAGAGACAGATGCATCTGTCATCTCCCCCTGAGCCTTCCCCATAAAGGAATCTCCATCAATATATGTGTAAGGAGGAGAGCTCAAATGTGAGTTGGGATGGGTTATTCCTGGGGTACTTGGGATGATGGGTGCTTATGTGGAAGAGGTTACACTGGGGCATTTGTGGGGGAGTTGTGTGGAAGAGGTTAGTCCTGGGGCATTTGGGGGCAGCTTGTGGATAGGAGTTTACTCCTGGGGTATTTGGGAGGTTGTTGATGATTAGGAGTTACACAGCAGGGAATGATACTTACGTAGATTGTATCTTGTTATGTCCACCTTGTTTGTTTTTGAGTAGGAGCAGAAACTGCAGCAGGAGAAGGAGATCTCCCGCAGCCGCATCCCCCGCCTGCTCCTTCGGCCTTATGTATCCCAACAGCAACAACAGAAAGTGTCCCCAGCCTCCGAGTCACCCTTCTCAGAGGAGGACAGTAGAGAGTTCAACCCCTGCAGCTCTTCTGGAGGCTCAGCAAGGACCATCAGCAGCAACAGCTTCTGTTCAGGTACCAGCACCAAACAGAGATGTCTGGTCTGATTTTCCTCTCATTTAACCCCAGGGTAAATTAAGAATAACTCCATTGACATATGTGAAGTTTGTGTTAATGATTGAAGAATCAGGTCCTGTGTGTGTAATGTGTTTGGAGAGTAAGAATACGCTGGCATGCAATTGTTTTTCTTTATATGCTTAGTATAGTCATTGATGGAGATAGTGAGTACATTTACTGCCCTATTTGTTTATTATTATTTATTCATATGGTGCCTTAGGCATGCATAGTGCTTTGCAGACAAAAATAAAAATTGATTTCCACTGAAATCCAATATCTGTTTTTTTTTCATATATGTCTGCAAGTGACACCAGATGTTTCCATTTCAAATTCTAAAGGCTTTTCTTTCCTATCCATTGCTAAAAAGTTGGCATCTTTATTGCAACAGAACAGTTTATTAGGGATACATTTCGGTGAAGAAAGAGTCTTAAAAACTATGGTGTTTATCTAGAGAATGTGGACAAACCTGAGGCCAAGGGAGCTAGATATGTAAAATAGGAGAGCTAGTTGCCATAGGGGATTACAGACCTGGGTCATGTACTGTGGTTGAATTTTTTTACATAGAACTCCACACTGATTTCATGTAGTGTCCTATGTGTGGATCAGTAGCAGAATATAAACCAGTGTGGCCAGGCAGAAAAATGGTGGCTGCAATCTTTAGTGTTAAAATGAAATTAACATTGTTTGAAAGTTTAACCTTCTTCCAAAGAAATGTAAATATTTAGCTTCACATACAGCATACAGGACACAGGTCCTGTGGAAAGTGCAATGGCTCAGTGATGTATCAGATGACAGAAATAAACTATAATTCTTGAACTACGGTACATGCTGTCTTTTGCTAAGACTGACTTTTGTGAGACTTTTTAAAATACATAACTAACTACCCTTTATGACATAGAAAATGTTAAACCAACTATCTAATATTACGCAATTGCTTCTATAGAATCTAGCATACTTTCAGATCCTATCCTGCAAAACTTATGTACATACTTAATTTTATGCATTGTGAATAGTCCTATTGATTCTGTGGGAGTACTCACAGTGTGTAAAGTAATGTACGAGAAAATATTTTTGCAGAATCAGGGACTATTTCTTTTAATTCCTTGGTACACACTATGCCAAACTACAAGATGCAATTATTTTTTCCAAGTGAAGCTAGAATAGAATAATTTCTAATGGGCATTCTGATTTTTCCCTCCAAAATTG
Organism: Malaclemys terrapin pileata; assembly: GCF_027887155.1. Taxonomy (NCBI): domain Eukaryota; kingdom Metazoa; phylum Chordata; order Testudines; family Emydidae; genus Malaclemys; species Malaclemys terrapin. The sequence continues at coordinate 31,499,281 of NC_071506.1, forward strand.
GATCCAAATTATTTTGTATTGTTTTCCCTAAACAGTAGTGGAATAGTTAAAATACATGCAAAAATAGTTAACTTTCTTAGATAAGGAATAATATTTTCAATATCCATCCATGGTTACAGTATTGCACCCTTATCTCTGATATATTTCAGAGTGCAATGATCTATTAGATTATCGTTTAATGAATAAAGGGCATCATTAAAAACATTGAGGGTGAAAAAAAGGCTTCCTCCTTATCCTTCCGTGACTTTTGAACAGTTCCATCTTATGCTTTTTTAATTTATGAGTTTATATATTTCTTCATATATTACTGTACACAGGATATAGGAGTTGCCTAAAGGAATCTTCCACTGAAATTATTTTTAAAAAAGTGCCTTTTAGAATTACATTTTTTAAATATCTCCAAAATTTGCCCCTTCTTCAATAGTGCCAGAACCTTTGCCCGTGCCCCAACAGTCTCTCACTGTGACTATTGCAACATCCTCTTTTCTGGTCTCTCTTATTTTCATCTCTGATTTTTGAAGTCCATCCAACATACTACAACCAAAATTATTTGCTGCTGCTCCAACCGTATAAATCCTCTCTTTGAATGCCCATAATAGCTTCCTACCTCCTTCGGTGTATATATATCTATAATTCACTGTTTTTGGCATTTCTAAAGCACCAATTACAGCAATATTAAGAAGTACAATATTCAAGCTCTTCTGCCTCAAGACCCTGCACAGTTTTTAATGTCTGCATTCTGTTTCTAATCATCTCGTATTAACTCCACATGCCCTGTGCTAGTTCATCTTGATGCTTGTTGTTTTTTCCTACTAGTAGCTGTATGCCTTTTTTCGTGCCACCCCTTTGGTTTGCCAGGAACATCCTCTCCAACATGGTATACTACACAATTGGACTTGACAGAGGCCTCCTCAATATTTGCTGCTTTCAGTTAAAAAATTATCACTGACCACCAGCCTGGCCTTGCCTAACTGTCCTCCAATTTTAAAGCATGTATTCTTTAAAAAGAGGATCTTACAACATGCATGCATAACATAACAATACATGCACCTTGAGATTGGTCACTCCTGTCTCCCTTGGCCTCTGGTACCTCCTTCCCAACTGTTGTTTATGGTCATCCCTTGCCTTGTTGTGTCCAGTTTGGATTGTAAGGACCTCAGAACAGGGACCTGTCATCTTTTTGGTTTAAAAGTGACATACGCAGCTATAGTGGTTAAGCTTAACAAGTAATAACTTCGGGAAAGGTGGACAGATCATCAGGAGGTCAACATGCTGGTGACGAAAAAAGCCTGTGAGCATTAGAGTGAAAAATCTAGAACCTTCCCCTCCCATAACCACCATTACACACATGAGAATCCAAAATAAAAAAATTACCTAACTGTGTAAATAGCAACTGCAAGTGAATCAACACCTGGAATAATTCCTTTCCCTTCACCCCTTCCCTTGAAAATCTCTACCTGCCCTTCATCCCTTATCATTGACACTATGCTCTTCTACTATGGAAAGCTCTTTTTAAAAAATATAGAATCAGCTCTCCTCCCTAGTGCACTGTGCATATGGCTCTGCTGTTCGTATCCCCAGAGCTTCTGAGCCTGTTAATTTTCCTTGTCTGCCGGCACTGGCCCTGATGTATACCAGAAGGCTTCAAGTTCTTCTCCCTCTGTAACTGACAGGAGAAGAATCTTCTGGGGCCTGCTAATGTTGTTTCAGGCAGGCAGCGGGCAGAAAATAAAAGGGTTCAGGACCTCTGGGAACACTAATAGTGCTGCAATCCTGGAGGCAGGCAGGCAGCCGAGAAGGAAATACCACTCAACGGTGCAAAAAAAACCACTTAATTTTGCTCTGTAAACTCTGCACTGGGGGAGGGGTATTAATATTTGCTGAGCTCAGATTTAAGGTTTGGGAATCATTTCCCCCTTTCTCTTCTAGAAGACTTCTTATCAGGGAACTTAATATATGTTTATGCAACTTATTGCATATTTAATAGTATTAGTATAATGTACTCATTCAATTTGTGGTAGGAGCTCTTTCCAAATTCACACAAAGTTATGGTGTATGGGTATTAACATACCTGTCTATTAAATTCTTGATAAAAACAGATTTTGAAGCATAGACTGCTTCTGTCCAATGTATTTTAGATATTCTTTCTGAAAACAGGTCAGACAACTTACATTTGTATAGCAGTATTTATAGTATGTAATCTTTATTAAACAAGCTTGCATGGCTTCAATAGGTGCTGCTTGTCAGCTGACAGTGAAGCACTTCTCTTCCCCAGCCTCTACTCTCCTTTGATTTGGATGTCAGCCATAGGATTCAAATGTCAAGCTGTGAAAAACATTCTCCCAGCAACATAGGCTGGTTATATTGCTACTGAGTATTTCCCCATGTTATGCATGTTTTCCTCATAAATTACACTTTTGGCTTTGAACTACACACCAGATTAACCTTGTCAATCTGGAGAAAGGTGCACACTTTAAACTCATAGACAAATAATCCAGTTTATGGCCCCTTTCTACAGCTGCTCCAAAGGAAAATTATGGTTTCCTAAAGACTTCTTTGAGAATTCCAGCTAATGAATCTACCTTCTAGATAATAAGACACTGAGGGTGGAGTGTTACCCTTGATTTGTGTGTACAACTCCATTTAGATTCATAGATTTTAAGACTAGAAAGGACTATCATGATCATCCAGTCCGACCACCTGCACATCACAGGCCACAGAACCTCATGCACCCCTCCTGGGGCTGTAATAGACCAAGAACCTCTGGCTGAGTTACTGAAGACCTCAAATTATGTTTTAAAGACTTCAAGTTAGAATCCACCATTCATTCTAGTTTAAACATGCAAATGACCCATGCCACATACTGCAGAGAAAGGCAAAAACCCCTGTGGTCTCCGCCAATCTGACCTGGGGGAAAATTACTTTCTGACCCCAAATAACACAATCAGTTGGACCTTGAGCATGTCGGCAAGACCCACCAGCCAGATACTTGGGAAAGAATTCTCTGTAATAACCTAGCCCTCCCCATTTAGTGTCCTATCTCCAGCCATTGGGGATATTTGCTACTAGCAGTCAGATGGGCCACATGCCAGTGTAGGCAATCTCATCATACAATCCCCATCACAAACTTATCAAGGCAGTCTTGAAGCCATTTTAGTTTTTTTTTATTTCCCCTATAGCACCTCTTGGAAGGCTGTTTCAGAACTTCACTCCACTGACGGTTGGAAACTTTTGTCTAATTTCAAGCCTAAACTTGTTGTTGGCTAGTTTATATTCATTTGTTCTTGTGTCAACATTAGCGCTTAAATTAACTTAAATAAACTTAAACATTAGCGCTTAAACTTAAATAACTCCTCTCCCTCCCTGGTATTTATCCCTCTGATGTATTTATAGAGAGCAATCATGTCTCCCTTCAGCCTTCTTTTGGTTGGGCTAAACAAGCCAAACTCCTTGAGTCTCCACTCACGGGGTAGGGTTTCCATTCCTCTGATCATTCTAGTAGCCCTTCTCTGCACCTGCTCCAGTTTGAATTAATCTTTTTTAAATGTGGGAGACCAGAAGTAAACACAGTATTCCAGATGAGTTCTCACCAGTGCTTTTATAACGGTAATAACACTTCCCTATCTCTATTGGAAATACCTTGCCTGATGCATCTAGGATCACATTAGTTTTTTTCACAGCCACATCACATTGGCAGCTCATAGTCATCCTGTGATCAACCAATACACCCAGGTCTTAGAATCATACAATCATAGAAGATTAGGGTTGGAAGAGACCTCAGGAGGTAATCTAGTCCAACCCCCTGCTCAAAGCACGACCAACACCAATTAAATCATTCTAGCCAGGGCTTTATCAAGCCAGGCCTTAAAACCCTCTAAGGATGGAGATTCCACCACCTCCCTGGGTAACCCATTCCAGCACTTCACCACCATTCCAGGGAAATAGTGTTTCCTAATATCCAACCTAGACCTCCCCCACTGCAACTTGAGATCATTGCTCCTTTTTTTGTCATCTGCCACCACTGAGAACCTCTGAGCTCCATCCTCTTTGGCACCCCCCTTCAGGTAGTTGAAGGCTGCTATCAAATCCCCCCTCGCTCTTCTCTTCTGCAGACTAAACAAGCCCAGTTCCCTCAGCCTCTCCTCATAAGTCATGTGCCTTAACCCCCTGATCATTTTCGTTGCCCTCCCCTGGACTCTCTCCAATTTGTCCACATCCTTTCTGTAGTGGGGGCCCCAAAACTGGACACAATACTTCAGATGTGGCCTCACTTCCCTCGATCTGCTGGCAGTGCTCCTACTAATGCAGCCCAATATGCCGTTAGCCTTCCTGGCAACAAGGGCACACTGCTGACTCATATCCAGCTTCTCATCCACTGTAATCCCCAGGTCCTTTTCTGCAGAACTGCTGCTTAGCCAGTCCGTCCCCAGCCTGTAGCAGTGCATGGGATTCTTCCGTCCTATGTGCAGGACTCTGCACTTCTCCTTGTTGAACCTCATCAAATTTCTTTTGGCCCAATCCTCCAATTTGTCTAGCAAAAAGAAGAACAGGAGTACTTGTGGCACCTTAGAGACTAACAAATTTATTAGAGCATAAGTGGGCTGTAGTCCACGAAAGCTTATGCTCTAATAAATTTGTTAGTCTCTAAGGTGCCACAAGTACTCCTGTTCTTCTTTTTGCGGATACAGACTAACACGGCTGCTACTCTGAAACCTGTCAATTTGTCTAGGTCACTCTGGACCCTATCCCTACCCTCCAGCATATTTACCTCTCTCCCCAGCTTAGTGTCATCCGCGAACTTGCTGAGGGTGCAATCCATCCCATCATCCAGATCATTAATAAAGATGTTGAACAAAACTGGCCCCAGGACTGACCCCTGGGGCACTCTGCTTGGTACCGGCTGCCAACTAGACATCAAGCAGTTTATCATTTCCCATTGAGTCCGACAATCTAGCCAGCTTTCTATCCACCTTATAGTCCATTCATCCAATCCATACTTTTTTAACTTGCTGGCAAGAATACTGTGGGAGACCGTATCAAAAGCTTTGCTTAAAATCAAGATATATCACGTCCACTGCTTTGTTCTCCTCTGTCTCTTCCAACTGATACTTCCCCAGCTTATAGAAAAAATTGTTGATGTTAGTCCTTAAGTGCATGTCCTGGCACTTTGCACTATTAAATTTCATCACATTTCTATTACTCCAGTTTTTAAGATCATCCAGCTCTTCTTGTATGATATTCTGGTTCTCCTCCATATTGGCAATACAGGCGAGTCTCATCTTAGGCGGGGGGTTCCGTTCTGCGGTTAGCGCGTAAAGTGAAAACCGCGTATAGTCAAAATTACATTGAGTTGAATGGGGGGTGGAATCACCCGCACTACAGGTACAGTATTAAAATTGTTATTTTTCTCTGTTTTTTTGTTTTTTGCCGACCGCGTAAAGCTGAAATCGCGTTAAATGTTAAATGCGCGTAAGGTGCGACAGACCTGTACCTCACAACTTTGTGTCAGCCACAGATTTTATTAGCACAGTCCCATTTTTTTGTGCCAAGGTCATTCATAAAAATGTTAAATAAGACTGGTCCCAAGACTGATCCTTGAGGAACTCCACTAGTAACTTTCCTCCAGCTTGACAGTTCATCTTTCAGCATGATCCATTGTAGTCTCCCCTTTAACCAGTTCCCATATCCACCTTAAATTTTCATATTAATCTCCATCTTCTCCAATTTAACTAATCATTTCCCATGTGGAACTGTATCAAATATTTTACTGAAATCCAGGTAGATTAGATTTGTAGCATTTCCTTTGTCTAAAAAGCTAGTTATCTTCTCAGAGAAAGATAGCGAGTTGGTCTGGCACAAGCTACCTTTTGTAAAACCATGTTGTGATTTATCCCAATTACCGCTTACCTCTATATCCTTAACTACTTTCTCTTTCAAAATTTGCAAACAAGGGGAGTTACTTATGGATTGAAGGCAATGTTTGGCCTAGAGTAACTAAATTCCATAGTCTGTTTAGTCTGTCTTTTTAATAGTGAGACAAGGTGGGTGAGGTAATACCTTTTATTGGACCAACCTGTGTTGGTGAAAGAGACAAGCTTTAACTCCACCCTCAGTGTCTTATAAAGTAGAAGGCAGATTCATTCGCTGGAATTCCCAAAGAAGGCTTTAGGAGAGCCTCATTTTCCTTCTCTCTCTCACCAATAGAAGTTGGTCTGATAAAAGATATTACCTCATCCACCATGGCTCTCTAATATCCTGGGATCAACAGGGGTACAACTACACTGCAAACAGTTTTTAATAGCTAGTCAGTTGGGGGCGGGGGGACAACATCCTTTTTAATTTTTCATTTTCTGAATAGCTCATCTTTTTAATCAGCATTTTAATGCTGATGTTTTTTCTTCTCAATCTTTGTATTCATCTTTGTTTAAGACTCTTAACTTATTGACTTACGGGAAACAATGCAGAAATAGTTGGTTAGCTGAGGCGTTTTAGCCTTAAGGAAGTAGATGTGTTTTAATAATCAGTTGTAGTAACGGGCTGTTTGCGCTAGAGGAGCTGTTTTATTTCAAATGCAAAGTACTCTTCTTGGCTTTTATTTTCACCTGCAATATCTCCTTGTTAATAAGTATACATAGTACTACTAGTCATCTAGGAGTTAGATGACAACCAGTGGTTATAACAGGTGCATCTTTGTTACTCATTTAGAAAATTCTGGCCAAGATTTTCAAAAACAGAGTATAGAGCCTAAGTTTAGGCCTTTGTTTTTGAAAATCTTGGCCTCTATGTTCGCTGTGTTTACACTGTAAATTTACTGTGCCTGCAGCAGAAAGTTCTCTATTATCATATCCTGTTCACATTACTCACATGCATAGTCCACTTTAGACTATTTTGCCGATTGGTCCAGTTATTGGTTGATACAGTACTTGAAGTGAGTTCAGGAATAGTGCTTGAGCGAGTAAAGCAAACAAGATTTAGCCATGCATATATACTTATTTAAATCAATTTGAATAAGCTATGCTTATTACTAGCTGCAAATAACTGAGTCTGAGGATCTGTACACGTTTATAGAAGAGACATCTTCATTCACTGTATGCAGTTAACATGCTATACCTTCAGTCATGGCTGAAATAATTTCTCACTAGGACAGTGAGGTAGCTTGTGTATTAGGAAAGCTATCCAGAATGGAGCATTGTTAAACTACATGCTTAACTGTATATTTCTGAGGAGAAAAAAAGAGAAAATTGGATCATTTTAATGGGTCAACAATGCAGAAACCAAATGTAAGGTTATTATAATTAGCTTCCTTATATGTTACAATCCCCCTATCTTTATATCTATTTTCATCAGAAGGAATGTTTTGTTAGCATATTCCCCTGACTCGTAGTTTATATTTTCTTTTATTGATATTTATTGCATCAGATAAATGTGTTTTAAATTGCCCCCACATTTGATATCAAAAGCATTTTCACAGTCCTTCTTTATTCCATTTGCTTGAACTGTATGATCTGAAGCTGTGCGAGTTTGTTTGTGTGACTCATTGCTGTAGATGCTCTACCTGGCATAGCTGTGTGGGACCCTTGAGCTTCATTTTCTAAATTCATAGGGCCAAATTCTGCTTTCATATACACACTTGTGGCTCTTATTCAAGGGCAGCATTTGGTCCTTTGTGTCCATTTTTCAGTGCTCTTTACTTGGAGAGTCTCCTGCTAGGGCATAGGAATGATTTGGGAATTTAGTTAGCTTACTGGTTAGTGTTTATATTTTTATGGAGAGAGGTTTTAAATGTGGAGGTTAAAAAAGCTTATATGTACGGAAGTGCAGACTCCTGCCTGCTTCTCTCTCTTTCTCTCTCTCTCCACTGTTGCCTCATACAAAATGACTGCCCTTGTACCACTACACCGTACAACAGCTTGGGAAGCCAAGACATTTGACCTTCTGAATGTCCCTGTCACCTGCTCTACATATCAGTCAGCACTGTGAGCTCTAAAAGCCTGAGCTAGAGCCTACTGAAGTCAGTGGAAAGGTTCCTATTGACTTCAGTGCATTTTGGATTACGCCCTAAGAAACGAGCACCTAGCATCTTCCCCCTTCTGGAGTCCAGGTTTGTCCCCTCTGTGTATGACTTACCGGGAATTCAATGTTAAGAAGCGCTGTGTGTGTATCTTTCATTAAAAATACTTAATCCAAGATATTTTGTTTTAAAGTGGTTTTAATACAAATTTGTATTGCGTTAAATGGTGTCATGTGTATCAACAAGCATTGCAAAGTTTAAACAGAATAAGAGAACCTTGTCCTTAATCAGAAGCCCAAAATACTGCTGAATAAAAAGAACATGTTCCATTGTAGGAGATTCTGTGGTATTTTAATAACAAAATCTGTATGTCATATCTTGATCCTGATAAATTACACTCCCACTGACATCAATAGGAGTTCCACATATATAGAGACAGCAGAATATTAGGATTGAGAGATGTCAGGCAAATCTTGGACCGTAACTTTGCCTTCATCCTCTACCACCACAACTCTCCCCGCCAAAACATTGGGTAGGAGTATGCAGTGATTCATAGCCACCAACTGGGATTTGGGTGACCCTAAAGCCAGTATGTAAAATATGAATACAAAAGGGGGTCAGGGCTCTGAGCTGGGGATACAGGCTCTGGGGTGGGGCTGGGGATGAGAGGTTTGGGGTGCAAGAGGGGCTCTGGGTTTGGGGGGGCTCAACGCTGGGGTAGGGGATTGGGGCACCGGGCCCAGGGTGGTGTCGGAGCAAGTAGGCAGTAGCCTGCCTTAGCTAGGCAGCACTGCCGATGGGACTTTTAACGCCCGGTTGGCGGTGCTGACCAGAGCGACCCAGTGTCTGACATGCCGTGACCCAGTACTGGGTCACGACCTGAACTTTGAAAAACGCTGCTTTAGGGGAAGGCAATTCCTCTCTCCTCCTCCATACAAAATTGTACCATATAGCCAGTTGAGCATGGCTGTACATAGGATGTGCATATATGTGAGAGAGAATTTCTTCCTGATTTCCAGTGATCAGTTTATACCCTGAAGCTTTAAAGTCTGATTAACCATATATAGGTAAGATAGAAGACCTTCTAATGTTATCAGTAGTCATAGTAATACTACAACTGAGGTTGTACTTTATGCTTACACTTTTTTTAAGATTTGAATTTTAGCCAGTCCATGCAAATGTCACAACACTCTGAATAGTTTTCTTGCTGATCCTATTTGTCTGTAGGTTTTACATGACACTACTCCTGTAGTGACGTTTGAAAATTGGCAGGTGCATCATCAGATCTTAGGAGTAGTGATTAAAGGCAGTTTTGCAACAATAAAATCCAGTTGACATTCAAGGTGAAGATTAATTTACAAGATGGTCTTACAAGGGCGCTTCCAAAAGAATAAAATATAGATACAGCGAAGAAAACAATGAAAGCTATTCAATATATTTCAACATATGTGCTCTGGTGTGCTTTGAGCAGGGGGTTGGACTAGATGACCTCTTGAGGTCCCTTCCAACTCTGATATTCTATGATTCTATTCTATGATTTGATATTTTCTGTACTTGTAAAATAAAAGTAAATGATTCCTAAGCAGGAGGTCAACAGTGATACCATCTAAAGAGGGTTCTTCAAGCCCTCTCTCTGTGATAGTTTCCTAATACTCATATGTCTTCAAGAGAACTACCATATGAAGTGTTCCACCTGGGCCTGAGTTTTCTTACTCAGGCAAAATTCCCATTGAGTTATGAAACTGAGTCCTTAGCTGACCATAATGCAAACTACATTAATATTTTCTCTGCAGTAGTTAATGGTAAATTCCATTTTGGATTTATATGCTTCAGTTATTTAATTAACAGCTTTAGGAACGGGCTCCTTGCCTTCCTGTCCTGTTTCTAGGTAGTTCAAATATTTCACAACCTCTCTCTTTCCCAAAATGGCCAACAGCATTTAAAGGAAGACCTTAAATGGTCTACATGACATTTTTAAAGATTGTTTTGAAAGAAACTCTGTATTGGCAGTAAATGCTTTTAAGGACTTATCCTTTTATAAACCTGAGTATATGTGTGGGATGAAAGTTGGCTACACTAGTGTGACATGCTGCCAAGCTTCACTCTTTCTAGTGGAGTAAACATGCTATTGAGATTTGTTTAGTGCTCTGCTTTGTAGGAAATTTAGCTGAAATATTGTTTTTAAAGCTAATTTTTTTTAGATTTCCGTAGTAGTCATGAGAGAGGGATGAAGAACAGTGATGGGTGATCTTGTTTGGAATGTGCAAATGTGCACCCCTTCCAGTGTTTTTCCTTCCTCTTCCATTTTTTTAATGAGCTGGTCAGCTGCAAACTGATTAGCAGAGGTACATTCTCAACTCACAGCTGAGGTTATCTTGCCCCGTGTGATAGACAGTACTGCTGCATGTGCAGCTGCTACTTTTGGCGATACTGAACATTTTGATCCTGTAGAAGACACTGCATTGAAAGGTACATCTGATACAGCTAAGGAAAAAATGTCTCTTTGGCAGCATGAACTAGATCCAGAAAATGTTTACAGGTTCACTTTTTCCATACTAATGATTAAATTACAAGTTCACATAGAAGCCTTAGGTGTATAGCTTGTTAAAACAACAAACAGTAACAGGAAAGAGGAGTACAATAAAACCATTCATTTTCTGCAGATGAAGTTAAAACTCTGACTCAGTTGTTGAAGTGTCTAAAGGTCAGAAATGATATGACTAGAGAAGACTTATTGTTATTAGTGCCAAGTTCACTTTGTTCCCTTGATAAGTGTCATATCACAATGCAAGCTGTGGCGCTTAATCAAATTAATTATAATGGGACGTGAAAGCAGTACATTATCAGTGGCCATATTAACTGTCCGCTGATCAAAACGTGCATTTTCTATGTATTTTCTTTTGCTAATCGGCTTTCTTATCTCCTACATTTGTTGTTGGTTTTGCACATTTGTTGCTTTTGTTTTTAATGCTTTAATTCAGAGTTGTGGGTAGGAGTCTTTTGTTTGTTTTAAACTAAAACACCTTCACAGGATTTCATCAGCTCCTGAGATACTTTAAAGTAGAGTTTCTCCCTGGTATTTAAAATACTTTGTGCCTAAACTGTATTCTAAATATAGTGTTAAGGTTTAGTAACTTTTGGAATGCTTCGGAAGAGAGGGTGTTTCTAGAAATAGCGAAATTTGTTGCTTAAACAGAATTCAATAATTCACTCAGCAGAACCAATCCATGTCCAGTAGATAAACTGTGCATACTCTTTCCGTATTTATGTGGTAAAAAACGGTGAGTCCTGCTGACTAATTCACAGAAGAAAATTAGTATTGATCTTGAGAAAATTGCCTTCTATTTTCCTCTACATATTGAATTTGATCATGAGATTTATATGAATTAGTAAAATAAAGAACAAGATAATATAATGTAAGGAAGAACCTTGTGTTAGCAGGGCATTGGACTGAAAGGTTTAATAGATCTTTTAACTGTCTCATTATCTTATGAGGAACTGAGACTAATTGGGGGGTAGGAAAAAGGTACCCGCAAAATTGACAAAAGGAGACAAAAAAATTCAGTATGGAACTTAATTTATCTGCAGCAATCAAAGGTATTAGCTAATGAAGTTTGCAATATGGTCAGTCTCTCAGGCCTGGTCTACACTAGGAGGTTATGTCGAATTTAGCAGCGTTAAATTGAATTAACCCTGCACCCGTCCACACAACGAAGCTATTTAGTTCGACATAGAGGTCTCTTAAATTCGATTTCTGTACTCCTCCACAACGAGGGGCGTAGCGCTAAATTCGACATGGCCATGTCGAATTAGGGTAGGTGTGGATGGAAATCGATGCTAATAGCTCCAGGAGCTATCCCACAGTGCACCACTCTGTTGACGCCCTGGACAGCAGTCTGAGCTTGGATGCTCTGACCAGCCACACAGGAAAAGCCCCGGGAAAATTTGAATTCCTTTTCCTCTCTGGGCAGTTTGAACCTCATTTCCTGTTTGGACATCGTGGCGAGCTCAGCAGCACTGGCAACGATGCAGAGTTCTCCAGCAGAGGTGACCATGCAATCTCAGAATAGAAAGAGGGCCCCAGCATGGATTGATCGGGAAGTCTTGGATCTGATTGATGTGTGGGGCGATGAGTCCGTGCTTTCGGAGCTGCGATCGAAAAGACGGAATGCAAAGATCTACGAGAAGATCTCAAAAGCCATGACAGAGAGAGGGTACTGCTGGGATGCAACACAGTGCCGCGTGAAAATCAAGGAGCTGAGACGAGCGTACCAGAAGACCAAAGAGTCAAACGGACGTTCTGGATCCCAGCCCCAGACATGCCGTTTCTACGAGGCACTGCATTCCATTCTAGGTGCGGCCGCCACCACTACCCCACCACTGACCGTGGACTTTGAGGATTGGATATTGTCGACGGCCGCTTCCTCGGAGATGTTAGCGGACGGGGAAGATGAGGAAGGTGAGGAGGAGGACGAGGCAGTCGACAGCGCTTACAACGCTGATTTCCCAGACAGCCAGGATCTCTTTATCACCCTCACAGAGATCCCCTACCAGCCGTCACCAGGCGTTAACCCAGACCCTGAATCAGGGGAAGGATCAGTCGGTAAGTGTTTTAAACATGTAAACATTTATTTTGAGCAGAACAGGAATATTAACAATGGGTTTTTCATGATTTGTTTGCCCTAGGCGCTTAATGTTTTAGTCTTTGGCAGTGCAACTACTGCAAAAGAATCTAACAATGTCCGGTTTATCATGATTAGTTTGCCCTAGGCGCTCTACTTTTTAGTCCTTGGCAGTGCAGCTACTAGAAAAGAAGGTCTATATGTCCGGGGATAGAGCTGAAATCCTCATGGGACATCTCCACGAAGCTCTCCTGCAGGTAATTGGAAAGCCTTTGCATGAGGTTCCTGGGGAGAGCGGCCTTATTGTGTCCTCCGTGGTAGGAAACTTTTCCTCGCCAGGCTATCATCAAGTACTCTGGGATCATTGCCTTGCAGAGCATGGTGGCATACGGCCCTGGTTTTTGCTGGCTGTCACACAGCATGCGTTCTTTCTCGGTGTCAGAAATTCTCAGCAGAGTGATGTTGTTCATGGTGACCTGCTTAGAATTAGGGGAATGTTACTATTGGGACTGCTTGCCTGTTCCTTTACAGAACTGTCACGGGCGGTTTACAGCCACGCAGTGGAGACGGGAGAGGGGCAGCATACAGGGATCTTTCCCGGGGACAGCCGTGAGAGGGTGGGACAGGGGCAGAGTTCATGCTTGCCGGATTGCCGGCAGCAGGACCTGGCTAACGATAGGAGCATTGCTTTGAACGTGAAAGGAAGGCACTGCTATAATTTAAGTTTTAAGCAGCCAAAAGTCTACGGCTTACCATGTCAGCCTGCTACCCGAATTCTGCTGTCCTGCCCCGCTTGTCTGATCTCCAGTGCAAGACCCCAGGTACTGAATGCAAAGGCTGAAAATTCGACCTTGTCCTGAGTGCGCATGTGATAGGTGCTGTGCATGGTCTTGTTCACAGAGAAAGACTATGTTCATTGTTCACAAAAAATTATTTTTGTGAGGAATTCACTCCCTTTTTCCCATCCCACAGCTGCGACTGTCTCCCGACCTACCCTGGCATCCCCCTCGCAGAGGCTGGCGCAGATTAGGCGGAGAAAGAAAAGGACACGGGACGACATGTTCTCAGAACTTATGGGCTGCTCCCAAGCCGATGCGGCCCAGCAGACCCAGTGGAGGGAGAACATGTCGCAATACCAGCGATCACACAGCGAACGGGAGGAGAGGTGGCGGCAGGAAGACCAGCAGGCGACTCAAACGCTGCTTGGACTAATGAAGGAGCAAACGGACACGCTCCGGCACCTTGTGGATGTTCTGCAGGACCGGAGGCAGGAGGACAGAGCCCCGCTGCATTCTATCTCTAACTGCCCTCCCCCGCCACAAACTCCCATACCCTCCTCACCCAAAGTCCCAAGAAGGAGGGGCGGCAGGGGCCGTGAAAACTGTCACTCCACCCCTGCAGACTGCTCAAGTACCAGAAGGCTCTCATTCCCAAAGATTTGATAAGTCCTTTCCTTCCCGCCTCACCCAAGCCCCCGTCCCAGTTTCATCCCCTAACTGTGTAGTTGCTAATAAAAGATACGTTTCTGTTAATTACTGTTTCCATCATGTTCTTTTAGGGGAGAGTGTGTTTGAAGGGGGGAAGGGGGTTGGTTATTGGAGAGGACAGTCACCTTTACCAGGGTACAGACACGGGGCAGGTTCAGCAGAAGGTCACACACACATTGCAGTCACTAGGCACACTGGTCAGTCTGGGAGGTGGTTTTCATGTTCTGGGGCGGGGGGGTCATGTGACGTTGTGGCGGGGGAGGGCGGATAGAGATCTTATGCAGCGGTCCTTATCCTGGATCACAGAGCCAAGCAGCAGGGGATCTGTAACCGTCCTCCCCCGCCACAAAGTCAAATAGCCCCCACACACAGAGTCCCGAAAAGGAGGGATGGCAGGCTCCGTTGAAACAACCAGTCCACCACTGCGGACCACTCTAGGAGCAGGAGCCTGTCATTTCTTGAGTTTAGAAGTGTTCTTTCCATCACTATGCACGCTCCCCACCACAGTCTGCGTCCCAGTTTCAACACTTTACTGCGAAATCCGTAATAAAGAAAATGGTGTTCATTAACGAAGTTCCATTTCTTTTATTTTTAAATGTGTGTTGGAAGGGGGGGATGGGGTGAACGGGGTATGTAGCTGGAGAGGATAGTCAACAGTAAGTGGGTAAAGAAACGGGGGCAGATTCAGCTTCTGTTTAAACAAACTTAATAGTCACAGGTTACCCTGCTCACTGAGGAACCTAGCTTTCAAAGCCTCCCAGATGCACAGCGCGTCCCGCTGGACTCTTCTAATCGCACGGCTGTCTGGCTGGGTGTAATCAGTGGCCAGGCTATTCGCCTCAACCTCCCACCCCGCCATAAAGGTCTCCCCCTTGCTCTCACAGAGATTGTGGCGCACACAGCAAGCTGCAATAACAATGGGGATATTGGTTTCGCTGAGATCAGAGCGAGTCAGTAAACTTCTCCATCTCCCCTTGAGACATCCAAAAGCACACTCCACCACCATTCTGCACTTGCTCAGACGGTAGTTGAAGAGTTCATTTTCAGTGTCCAGGGCGCCTGTATAGGGCTTCATGAGCCAGGGCATTAGCGGGTAGGCTGGGTCCCCGAGGATCACTATAGGCATCTCCACATCCCCAACAGTTATTTTCTGGTCCGGGAAGTAAATACCTTCCTGCAGCAGTCTAAACAGACCAGAGTTCCTGAAAACACAAGCGTCATGAACCTTGCCCGGCCATCATACGTTGATGTTTGTAAAACGTCCCCTATGGTCCACCAGTGCTTGCAGCACCATTGAAAAGTAGCCCTTTCGGTTAATGTACTGGCTGGCTTGGTGGTCCGGTCCCAGGATAGGGATGTGAGTTCCATCTATAGCCCCACCGCAGTTTGGGAATCCCATCGCGGCGAAGCCATCTATGATGACCTGGATGTTTCCAAGGGTTACTACCTTTGACAGCAGTAGCTCAACGATTGCGTTGGCTACTTGTATCACAGCAACCCCCACGGTAGATTTGCCGACGCCAAAGTGATTCGCGACTGACCGGTAGCTGTCTGGTGTTGCAAGCTTCCAGAGGGCTATGGCCACTCTCTTCTGGACAGTCAGGGCTGCTCGCATCCGGGTATCCTTGCGCTTCAGGGCAGGGGACAGCAACTCACAAAGTTCCAGGAAAGTTCTCTTCCGCATATGAAAGTTTCGCAGCCACTGTATTCATCCCAGACCTGCAGCACTATGTCCGTGCTTGTTTCCCGGGCCCAGAATCGCCGTTCCACAGCATCAACATGACCCAGTGCCACCATGATGTCCACGGCGCGGGGTCCCGTGCTTTGTGAGAGGTCTGTGCCACTCTCAGACTTCATGTCCTCACCGCGCTGCCGTAGCCTCCTCGCCCAATTTCTCAGCATCTGCCTCTGGAAAAGGTGGATGATAGGGTGCGAGGTGTTGACAACGGCCATAACTGCAGTGATGGTCGCAGCGGGCTCCAGGCTCGCAGTGCTGTGGCGTCCGCGCTGTCACTCACCAGAAAAGTGCGCGAACTGATTGCGCGCACGGTTGGATGACGACAGTTACCCAAAACCACCCTCGACACATTTTTTTTCCCAACAGGCATTGAGCGCTCGACCCAGAATTCCAATGGGCAGCGGCAACTGCGGGCAACTGTGGGATAGCTGCCAATGTCGACGCTTGACCCGTTAGTGTGGACTCACAAAGTCGAATTACTGTCCTTAGTGTGGATACACACGTTTGACTTTGTAATATCGATTCCACATATTCGATTTAAGTATAATCGAACTACTCTCGTAGTGTAGACATACCCTTAGTTAACTTGGAATAGACTGTTTGCAAACACTCTTCACCTGTGGGCCTTGCAGGTAATTCACAAAGTAGGTATGGTTGTCCTCCTGACTCAGCAACATTGCAAGAAGCAGGCAAAGCCCCCCAGAACTAACTCGGATTGGCCACTGTTACTTTTGGGCTAGATTGTTATATGTCTTACTCAGCTGCGCAGGGAGTATGTTCCCTGTTTGGCAATGTAAAGGGCTGGTTGTTCCAGCCAGACTGAGAAGAGCAAAAACAGCTTGTCTGAGACTCACTCTTGCAAGCAAGTGGGTGGAAAGGGTTAGAGAGTGCATTCATTGGCCAGGGTGACTGACCAGGCACATAAGGGGAATAAGATGCTTCACAAAAAAGATGTAATAACTTTACTCCCCTCCCAAAACAAAGTGGGAGCAAGAGAGGAATTAGGATTAATAACCATTCTCTGGTCTGATTCTAGGTTAGCTCTGTGCTGCCCCTTACTCTCAGTCAGACTGCAACATTATACATTCTAGCCCTTTCTTTACACCCCTCTTCTCTGGGTAGACATGTTTTTCAGCCTGGTCCCCATGCAGAGCTTATTGCAGATGCAGACCTGAATTATAGACATGACAATGAGCAAACTGCAGTGTAACAGTGGTTACAGAAATGTGATTGTGTACTTAGTTAAGGTATAGGTACATCTGGGTGTGTCACATTATAGAGTATGGAGGGGAGTTTTATTCATGAAGACAATACAAGATGAATACACAGTGCAAATGAATAGTGAAAGACACTGGGTTTATCTTACCCTTGGAAAGAACAAATAAGTGACTCAGTTCTCTGGGACATGGGATATTTATGACCTTAAAGTGACATCATGGTTCGGTTTTTTTTTTAATATAATATATATTATAATTTAAACAAATAAGTCACTTATTGTGGGCATCACAAAAGAGGTGAGTATTCAGGAGGCATTCAAATAACAGTAGAAAGGATTTTTTTCTTAAATATGTTGACTTTCTGGATACCTTTTTACGATGACTTGTATTTCAGTGCCAGTAGTTTTATTGTATTGGTACAACTTTGAATAAACCACCATTTCTGAATCTCCAAGACATGAAAGCTAATGCTTATGCACACTAATGCTGGTTTACCCAGAAGTACTGTTCATATCGTGCAGCAGTTTTAGTGCCAGGTATCATACAGCCACTTTCTGAAAATGAAAAATGAGGGGGTGGGATAGCTCAGTGGTTTGAGCATTGGCCTGCTAAAACCAGGGTTGTGAGCTCAATCCTTGAGGGGACAATTTAGGGATCTGGGGAAAAAATCTGTCAGGGATAGTGCTTGGTCCTGCTGTGAAGGTAGGGGACTGGACTCAATGACCTTTCAAGGTCCTTTCCAGTTCTATGAGATAGGTATATCTCTATATAATAACAAAAGTTGCTTTAAAAGAAAAATATTTCATGTTGAGGCATGTTTATTGTTTTCAGTAAAATGATAATTACATTTCTGAATTTCATGCATATAGATTGTACATTGCAACAATCTAATGAATGAATATTCTGGATCAGTTTGCTTATATTGTAGCTATTTATAGGATAATAAAATACTAGAGTTGCTCAGTAAAAAAAACAGAAAAATACCAAAGCAAAACAAATACTTCAGTTGTAATTATCCATCACAGAGACAAAAATGCCCAACCAAAATCTTTAAGCAACCCTAGATGCATTGTACAATGTAGTAAATAATTAAAATTAACAATATACATTATATTATCTGCAGTGATGTTTTGCTGTAGACAAGTGTACGTCAAAGACCCAAATAAATGAGTCCAAAATATTTGGTATGTGCATTGAATTGCATTCTAGCAAAGCGTGTTAAGGCCTTAGTCTAATAAAGCACTAATATATATTGTATAGTCAGTAGGACATATTGTCATCAAAACGGGTATGTGTTGATAGTGCACTCTCAGTTTGGCCAGCTGTAATCACACAGCTTATGCCTTTGGACTTGAAGGCCCTTCCGTAGTAATGGTACGAAGGATCTGTGGGGAAAAAGCTGCCCCATTCTTACTCTTGGCCCATAGTTACATACATACATATGGGAGGTGCACAGTCAGAAATTGGCTATATATGTCACACGCACACAAATCAATTCTTATTTTAACACATTTCTTAATTTGTGTACTTCATGTTATAATATTCCATTACCATGCTGAGTAAGAGGAGGTTAATCTTGGCTCCAGGTTTTCAAAAGTTGTCTCTGATTTTGTACCTTCACAGAATTATGGAAACAAATATTTACAGTGGCATTTTATAACACTTAGGTATCCAAGAACCATCTTGCACCCACAAAATGGTGTGTTCAATTGTTGGGTGCAGAAACGCAGGAACAAAATGGGCCTTATCTTTGTGCACAGGTTGTGTGTTTTAGAGGACTCTGTTTCTGATTTGTGTGTAATATAGTCCAAAAGTTTTCTGCCATCTTCATTTTACTTATTAGTTAACAAATCTTGTGTTCATTTTTTGTGTTTTCAGATGACACTGGCTGCCCTAGTAGCCAATCAGTATCTCCCGTTAAGACTCCTTCTGATGCTGGAAACAGTCCAATCAGTTTTTGTACTGGCAGTGATGGAGACTATACCAAAAAGAAATGTAATGCTGGAACGGTGGGGGAAGGAAACACACAGTCTGTGCGATATAAGAAGGAAACAAAGGCAAACCCTGTAAAACCAGGTAAGTGCATTTTAGATCATTTCATTTTATTAATTTCTCTTCAATGTATACAATATATTTTAAGAGTTCTCATCAGGCAGCACAGAGGATTTTGTTTATGTAGCTGGTGAACCAAAAAACAACTGGGCCCTTTATATATGATAAACTGCAAGATTTGAACAGCAGTAAGTAGTGGATCTTTTTAGTGACAACATAATAATTTGAGACCTTGATATAATTTGTTTAAGACCAGATGTGATGTGAAATGTGCTGAAATGCAAATTTTTCTGTGTAGAAGAATTTGCACATATTTTTGTTTGTCTTCCTATGTGACATCCCTATAAATCATTCTGGGACGGGGATAGAAGGAGCTTTGCTTAACTTCTTTAAACACATGTTTTTTTTCCGTATCAAGCCTCTTTAAGCCAGATTTTTAAAGGTATTTCAGCATCTAAAGATGCAGATAGAAACCTAGGGGGATTTTCAAAAGTGCCTACGTGCCTAACTCCCATTGTTTTCAAAAATTCAGCTAGGCACCTATCTGTATGTTTAGGTGCCTAAATACCTTTAAATATCTTTCCCTTTGCTCATAAGTGCACCCTCAAATGTGTGCATCTGGGTGGGTGTGATTTTAATGAGAGCTCTTTGTGTGAATCCAAGAGGGTAATTTGGCTACTACTGTTTTCAGACACTAACTTTAACTTAATAAAATGTGAAATAATAGATTTAATAAATGTAAACATCATTGGACCACATGGTCCTTGGTGTGAGGATTATGTGAGATCCCAAGTAAGGGAAATTGGGGAATGGAGAATGTTATGCAACACTACTGTTTACCTCCTTTTTAAATGGCTTTTGTGTGTTTGCCTTTTCAAAGGGCTTGTTTTCTTCATTTTTTCCAATGTGGAGTTGAGAGTTAAACATAAATGTTAGTATGAGTTTTTTACCGAACGGTGAAATGTTTTAGCAGTAGTATTACACTCTAATAAGTGAAGTTGATGATTCAGTAGACAAGGTCTGTTCCTTTTGAGCTCTGAATCAATGACCTAACATGGTTTTAGAGGGCACTCTGTTACCAAGGTGTTATCTCTCAAATGAGGGGTAAAATTAAGTCTCTGATCACTTACGTTCATTAAAGATTTCTAAGGACCCAACTGACCCTGCACCATTAAAATCAATGGGAGCTTTCCCATTTACTACAGTGGACTTAAAATCAAGCCCTAGGTTCTTACTGCGGGATGGACTAGCTCAGGTGCACTCCCAGATTCCAGTTTGGGAAGGTATCTTCTATTTTAAATTCCACCTACAGTTCCAACTAGATACTGTAATTCACTTTCTTTCTGTCTTAGACTGTTGGGTTGAGGTGCTGTTAAGCAACTACAATGTTATACCCTGAAGGCAGCTGCAGCTCTTTTTGAGAACAAAGTGATTATGTATAATAGAATCATTTTGTGCCATAAGTGAATTGGGCAAGTCATTCAAAGCTTATGTCATATCATTACAATCTTGTTAAGCCACACTTTTAATGTGTTTTTCTTTAAACTCATTAAAACCATTTTGGAAATTGTTTTAATAAGTTTAAAGAAAAAAAAAAACCCTAGCAAGAGGCCTTCGTGCCTTGAATTAAAGTTTACCTGCCTCATAAGAAAAGCAAAATTATAACTGATTTTAGAGATCTCTAGAACAGCGCTATCACATCGTAATGTCATGCTTTTACAGTCCAGTATCTAGAAGTCTACCAGAGCTGAAGACAAAATGCCTGTTACTATTGGAAAAGGAAATTCGTGTCTTTCTAACATTCTGAGGTTTTTATATCAACCCAGGTGGCTCATGAGATATGGGCCTTTAACCTTACGCTCAGCCAGGAGTAAATATCATCAGAACTGTGGCATCACAGGCCTGTGTAATATTTGTTTGTGGGGGAGAGAAAGAAACATTTCTATGGCACATGTTTGTGTGTTGTTTTTTGTTTTGTTTAAACAAGTGCCCTAGTGTGGAGGGTTGTTTGGAGTGGAGTGAGTAGAGCACATGAGTTGATCAAAGCTGCAAGATAAATACAGTCTGTTGAATGAAAGTTATATGGATATGAATATAGCCAAAAGTAATATTTGTAGAGCACTTTGGAAATCTTTTTGGATAAAGACCCCTGTACATATAAGATTATTAAGTTACTTGACACATTAACTAATTGTGTTGTTTCAAATTATTACATGTGCATTACAGTATGACATGAAGTTAATAGTCTCTTACTTACAACTGGAAGCAGACTCCATTTGAGATAAGTCTCTGCAGACTGGCTTGCTTTGGATATTTAAATAAACTACTTTTTAAAATTGTGATAGTCCTTGAGCAACAAGAACACTTATATCTTTGAGATCCCCACCCATTCATTCTGGAGAAACATTATTTTGTCCTCATTACGATTGCCTCCTTCATGCAGGCAGATTGCCTATTTTGTGGCTGTCAGGGCCAGTACATAGGTGAGTCCACAATACCGTGTTCCTCTAGTAAGGTTGTAACTCTTGTCCTGAGAGCTCAAGCACATCAGCTCTTGTGACGTGCCAGATCTCCACTGTGAGAGAGGCAGTAGCTGAGGTGGTACTTGATTCTTGGTTTCCTATGCCACAGAAAGTAATTTCAAGCTCCTTTCACCAACCACACCACACCTTTATTGGTGAAATGAGATTGAAATCTCTTCCTAACTGGCAGGAGAAAATATTCTTGAAATGGAGAGAGATAGCTGAGCTCTATTCCCTTCCCTCTGGCTGTGGGGATTGAGGCAATGTTTGTTTAGCTCTACTTTCCCTGTCTCTCTCTTGGTCTGAGGTAGGTCCATTTCCTACACCCTGTCTGTGCAAGAGTTTCTGGTGATTCTCTCGCACAGGGAGATATGGCCCCATCCCAAGAAATTTATAATTTAATTAAACACAATATACAGGAGTGAGTGTAATGAAGAAACAATAAGAGGGAAGTGGGAGGAAGTACGAGGGTAACAGGAATAAGTCCATGTGATTATGTACATAATCTACTTATATGTACAACTTGATGGTTCCCACCCATTTGAAAAGATATTTTTAATTAAATATATAAATAACATCATTCCTCTCTCCCAACAATTCACACTGGTTTTATGAAGATAATATCTGTATAGGATTTACACAGAAGAGTAGCAGAACAGTAGTTGTTTAGGGGGAGCTACAAATAAACCACCCCTAACACCACCTTAATTTACAGATATGCTGTGCTGAGCTAATCTTATATAATTATATATGTGTATCATACTGCCGCCTTATTGGGCATTTGTCCGTTGTTTTTGTCATTTTTACCGAGGGAATCCTTTCTTCCAGAAGTAACACTCAAGCAAATATTTAGATAATTCCAGAAATCTCAGTGTGGGATAGTCGTTAGATTGTGCTCTTGGGACTTCTCTAAGCCTGTTCCCATGCTGTTGTCCAACAATTTTTTTGTTGCTCTGACATTATCAGTTTCTCTCTACTTCCTACATTTGAAAAAGTCAAATGCAACATGGGATCAGTTCCTGGAGCATAAGACACTGGCATATTGTAGTAAACCATCTGTGGCTCTTGTCTAATAAAAATGTAAGTTTTAAGAATCCATTCATAATTTATGTTGTCTGCCTAGTGAACCACTCTTAATCCCCCAGTGCATTGTTGCTGCCTTGTGATAAAACTGTGACTGAAAGTTTTGTATACTTAGAAATGTTACTTATTCATATCAGTTTATAATATATTGATTGTGCACTATATCTGATTCCAACAAGTGTTATTACAGAAGAATTTCCAAACCAGTTTGAAAAAGGAAACCAATACCCCTCATTCAAAAGAAATTGCACAACACACAGATGAATGCGTGTGTTAGAATTTAAAATTTGCACTGAGTCTCTCCAGAAGGATGAGGAGAAACTGGCAATAAGTACTATGGCATTAATCCACATTAGCCAGCCTGGCAAAGAGTCGTGACACTTTTCATCTCAGGATTCATGAATCCTGTTTGGGTGTCACTGATTTTCTCAGTAATAAAAAACAGTAGAAAATGTGTTGCAGAGAAGAGTTCTGACAGGAGAATGTCCTACAAGACACCAGATAAGTCCCATCTCTAAATCCTGCAAGTCACATGAAAATCTTATTAAGAACTTTGGCAGGTTTTTTGTTCTTTTGAGTTCTGTGTCTTCTCACTTATCCAATTTCAATGGGAACATTCCTATGAAAAATTGTTTACTGGTGTAAATAAGGCATTTGCAGTCAGGCCCTAAGTTTGTAATTCATGATAAATTTATAGACATGCTAAAAAAAGAGGAATCAGGGATTTACTGAATTAAATATAGCTGAATTAAAATATAGCTGAATTAAAAATGCCTTTTTAGCAACATATAGTATTTACCTGATAAAGTTGCACAAAGCTACATTCAATTTTAAGTATCTAAATATTCATAATTTAGACTGGCACATAGATCTAGTGGGAGTGCTCTGCATTTCTGCTCAGAAAATCCAGGACCTACGGTCTTGCTTTCAAAGTGTCATGGGCATCTTGAGTCCAGCGTAGGAGGGAGATTCCTTTTGGACCTAATCACTTACTACTGGAAATAGCTAAAATAATCTTTGTTGAGCAATATGAGGCACAGGTGCCCGCTTCTGTCCCCAAAGATCAACTGTGCTTCCTCCACAGCAATTCTCGGTAGTTATTTCTTCAGCTAGGGAAGGAAGTTTCTTCCCTTCATTGGGTAGAAAGTTGTAACTATAGTTGTGTCAATAGATCATGGTGATGTTAGGGACATTTTGGACCTTGTAATGACCAATAGTCCAATAATAGCAATCATTTAGAATTGAGCCTTGTCATTCATCAACTTTTTTTTCTTTAAATAGATGTGGACTGTATCACACCAGAATCAATTAATCTGTAATGGCAGTGTGCACTTGCCCTGTTCCTGCTCTGTCTCTGATACTTATGTGCTGCCAGTTCAGTCCTATCCAGGTCACATGAATGAGTGAAAGGCTTAACGATCCATAGCTATTTTAAAATGTCATTCAACTTGCCGTTACACTGAGTAAATGTTACACTTTCTGTGCAGTGCTGTTATGATCTGTTCTACTTTTACTGTTGTGAGTAACTGTCAAGTAACAAGTGATTTTAATGAGGTGGTAATAAACTATCCAAAGTGTAACTGGTAAAGTTAATGGTGGTTGATTTGTGAACTGTATGGGGGAAAGTGTTTCGTATTTTGATGGGGATTTATCTATGGGGGTTTAGGATTATGTTTTATCTCCACATGAGTGAATACCAGTCTAGAGTCAAGTCACCTTTATATTGACTGTGGATACTCAGAGGCTGTGCCCCATCAACTAGCACTGTAATGTTACGGAAAGGGCAGAACAACGTTTCCATGAGCTGGAGGATGAGGAAGAGACAGTTTCCCTAAAGTGTTGGTTTCTCCAGTTCTTGTTAGAACAGTCATGAAGAGAGTAGACAGGAGACTGGGTTATTAACATTGAACAGTCCTGCTGATTTCATCTGGTGCCTCATCTTTGGGAACACAGGACAATGGCTGCTTGGGACTCTACTCTTTGGTCCAGGCCATTCAAAGCAAGTGTAGTGGCTAATAAGTCCATCACTATCCAAGAGTGAATAATCAAAAAGGCCCCTAATTTAGTTTATATTGTTGAGACCTGGCTGGATAATTCAGATAATCCTTTGTCAGCTTCCTCTGCTTAACATGATAAGACATCTGACTCCAGAACATAGGTGCTCCACTCCAAAAACAGAATAGTTTGTATGTATCCAGACTGTCTGTAAATCCTAGGAGAGGATTATATTAGGAACAGTTGTGATACATAGATTGCCATGAAGAACCTTACATTTCTCATGGTCATTAAGCTGTAGAACGATAGGTTTGTTTTCCGAGAAGGGCAGGAAAAGAAGCTGTTTTATTAATGGCTTTATACGACAGCATTTGTATCTTGCATTTAGGTTGCTTTTGTTTGTTCTCAGTTTGTTGCACATTTCTGCAAACAATGGAAAAAATAATAGAACTGTGTCTGCTGTTCAGACTCAAAGACACAGAATGTCCTAGTTTGAATAGATGCTATGTAATGGGAATGGTTCCATTGTTCTTTAATAATAGCGAGTTGTGCTTTCACTATCATGTTGAAATGCATTTTAAAATCCTGCCAGTGCTCATTAGAAAATGTATAGCTATATTCTAAAAGCAGGGTCATTCTGTTTTATTGTGAAATTAACATATCTAAAAAGCTGTACTTGGGGTGTAGCGTTGCTGTTTCCCCCCAATTTGATCCATAAAATCAATTGTTGTGCTTGATTTTATTTGTTGATTCATAGGGGGTGGGGTGTGGAGGGGGAGGGAGACTGATTATAAAATACATCCCTTTCTGTTGTCATTTATTTTACAGTACTTAGTAACCTCGTTTAATGTTTCTGCATTTCAAGAGCACTGTTGGGAGGTATAATTGTGAACAATGGAATATCAAAGAGCATAGTATTTGGTCATAAATCTGGGCTTTGGTTTGGGCATGCACTTGTGGCTCCTATCCTGCAAACACTTGCGCATAAGCTTAACTTTACTTGTGTACAAAAGTTTGGAGGATCAGTGCCTAATTCCTGGGAGCATTCAAGGAAGTTAAATATTGGATAGTGTAAAATGTGTCTGACTGTTAGAACACTTAGTGCTGATCTGAAAATTGAAATTGCAATCGGACGCAAGTTAAGTCCACTCCCAATATTTACTTAAATATAGGTTTTATAACAAAAAACATGGAAGATGGATTGAATGACATAAGGGATTGATTGGTAAGGGTATATGGAACCTCTTGCCTGTGGTCATTGGTTTTACATACATACTCAGTCTCTGAGTCTTAGACATTTTGATTTAATAATAATTAGTGTGTAAACCAGGATCTGAATGAGCTCTCATTCATACAAGTTTTCTCCTGGTATGCACAGACTCAGTGCTTGCAAGTTGGGAAGTATTGCCTCTAGGAGGCTCCCAGGAATGGTGTTTAGTGTTCCCAGATTACTGGGTGGGGGCTCGAGCTGGTTCTGTTTTGTATCGCTGAGAGGAACCCTTAGATACTGAACCCGGCTCTTGTTGCTGCTGACTCCACCTGGGTGTACAAGTGTTTTGCTGATGTGGTTGTTTGTATTCACAAGTGGTGGTGTAATGATTAGGGGAGTCTGAGAGTAATAGAGGTGAGTGAATTGCAGGTTCACTGAGTCAAAGCCATCTGTGTTATGTTTATCTTGAGCACCAGATTTCTTATTGTGCTCAATGTTTAGAAGAGAACAATATGTATACTGGTCAACTGATTGGGATTTTGGGGGGCTTCCTACCTGCTTTTTAGAATGTCTGCTTTGCAGTAAAAAGAGAGAGAGCTCCAACATATGCCACGTGTCTTAAAATGATTATGTGCTTTTCTTGTTTAAAGTGTGTACACCCTAATTGTGGACATAACAGAGACATCGGAAATAGCCCTAAGTAGAAACATAATGTCATCCAAAGTTTGTTCCCACTAGAATTTTCTCTTGTTGTTCTCTCCGATTTGTGTGTGGACATAGAGCTGATTATTCAATTGTTCATACAAAACTGGAACAGCTTTAAGAGAGAGATTGAGGCAGACCCACCCCAGAATAGCCAATTTCCTAGTAGCTAGAGCATTCTGCTGAGGGGAAGGAGATTTAAGTTTAAGGCCTGATCTACAGTGGAGATTCAAACCTGGATCTCCCATATCTCAGGTGAGTGCCCTAACCACTGGATTATTGCATCTAACTGGCACTGTTTTACCAATTCGCTAAATGTTTCGGTTGACTCCAAACTGCATTTTTTGGCGAAAAAATGTTTTGGCCAAAAATGTTTGCCTAGCTCTAGCATGGACTTCAAAACCAGATGCAGAATGATAAAGTTTGGCAGGTCCTGTCTACCACATTGTCTAGCTAGCAAATATGTTGTAAAACAAATATTTTTTGACATTGCTCTTTTTTGCTTGTTTCCTTTCCTTGCATTTTGGCCCTTCTCAAAATGGATGATGTCCATTCATAAAGCCAGCCGGTGCTTTCAGTTAATATGCTGCATGCAAAGAGCCCTGCTGCACATTTTACTGATAGGCTCGATTTTACTTTCACGACTGTTGCTATGGCACTGTGTAGATTTGCTTACTTGACCTGCTAACGCAATGAGTTATTAAAAGCTCTGTCTCCATGGATACACCAGTATGAAACTATATTCAACAGAGAAATTAAGATACACATCTCTCTTCAAAAGTAAAAGATGCAGTGCTTTGGTATAAGGCTGTACTCTTGACTGTTCCCAAAGCTTGCATTCTAAATATGAGGATAGATAACATCACAGTAAAGGATTAGAATAATAGAATCATAGAATATCAGGGTTGGAAGAGACCTCAGGAGGTCATCTAGTCCAATCCCCTGCTCCAAGCAGGACCAACACCAACTAAATCAATTCTATGTGTACCTCTTTATGTGCAAGGAGTCGCTACTGTATCATAGAATCATAGACTATCAGGGTTGGAAGGGCTCTCAGGAGGTCATCTAGACCAACCCCCTGCCCAAAGCCAGACCAACCCCAACTAAATCATAACTGTTCACACACTGAGAGAAGCACAGACAGCAGGAAGTCATTAGACTTAACGCGCAGATTGTGACTGGCTCAAGTGGCTGCTTAGCGATGAAGAACTTTACCCTCTCCATCCCACTTGTGCTGCTGCCCTGGTGCTAACAGCAGCTTCTGCAGGCCCAGGATGCTGAGAAGGCGGCAGGGGGATATGTGGTCATGACCCTGCCCCCTTCACACTGACTGGCAGAATAGAGCTGACAGTGGAGGCAGCAATCTTCTCCCCCACAATGAATGGAGCAGACTGCACTCTCCACCACACGTAAAGAGTGGCACCATGACAGACTGTGCCTCTTTGAGGCAGGCTTTCTCCAGTGCTCCTCCTAGACCAGTGCCACTCTACCATGCCCTGACTTTGGGCCGTGCCTTCAAGTCACCACAAGCGTTTTCCTGTTTTATAATCTCAGATGTATTACTCACATAGGCAAAGAAATGATTTTTCCTGGCTGGCTGCACGTGACAGTGATACTGTGCCAGCTATTAAGGCATTAGTTTGCGAGAATGTTTGCTTTTTTTACAGAGACTAGGTGGTCTTCCAGTGTGGTCTTCACGACATTCCACTTTATTTAACCTCGTCAGCACAACTGTGGTGCATCCACCGCCTGGAACAGCCATCAGACAGTTACAAAATGCAGTACCTGGGGAAAGGAATAATGTTTTAATTCCCAGCCTGCTAGTCCAATAAAGCATTGGCACTGCTCAGTTTTCAGACCTGACTGTCCAAAGAGATTTTTGGCTAATATGAAACACAAGCAGAGAGGACTGTAACAGAGCTCACAGTGACTATTAAGGGGTCTTCGCCATTTGATTGCTAAGTAATTTAGCAGATTATCTCCCCAATTTAAGTACACAAATCAAACTAATCCCACAACTGTTGCCATTTTTCAGACTATGAGTGAATAGTCTTTTTAAATCCTCTGACAGAAAAATCTGTACGTTTAAAAATTAGTTTTTCCAGAGTAGTTGAGTTGCTATTCACGTTCTCATCGAGTTTCACTTTTATGTTCATGGCTGCCAACTCAGCCATAAATCCAATTGTATCAAGACAAGACTGAAATTTAAACCTATTTTCGTTTTTTTTACTTCCTGTCAGTAATAATTACGCTGCTAAAAAGGGCTTGGTTTTCAGAGGTGCTGAGTACCTGCTGTTGTTCACCTCAGCTGAAATTGTGGGTGCTCAGCACTTCTCCAAATCAGGCCCTCAATATTTTTTCCTTAATCTAGGAACTATCCGATTATTAATAACTGAAGATAACACAGAACTGTTTATTTGAGGCTGGAAGGTGTTCAGTGCTTCTGCTAATTACATTTTATGGTAGTGTTAAAAAAGAAAATAGATTTATCTCTTGTTGTGTGGATGACATATGCATACAGCTCCCATTAGCCCTAATTTGAATGAAGCATGTAGAGTAAAAAGTTTAGTCACTTAGGCTCAGATTAGTAAAGGTATTTTGGCATTGCTCTGCTCCACTTAGCATTACAAGGTCTATGGCCCAGATCCTTAAAGTTACTTAGGTGCCTATCTACCTCTTTAGGCACTATTGTATTAAGTTAGATGGACTATATGGGCCAAGGCTGTTAACAGAACCCAGTCACTGTCCAACATTAAACAGTGTTAAACTAGGGTTACCATACGTCCGGATTTTCCCGGACATGTCCGGCTTTTTGGGCCTTAAATCCCCGTCCGGGGGGAAATCCCAAAAAGCCGGACATGTCTGGGAAAATAGGGACATGCTGGGCCGGGGGCCGGGGCCGGTGGTGCTGGACTGAGGGCCGGGGCCGGCCCGGGGCCGGCGGTGCTGGGCCAGGGGCCGGGGCTGGGCCGGCGGTGCTGGGCCGGGGTCCGGGTCCGGGCCGGCGGTGCTGGGCCGGGGTCCGGGTCCAGGCTGGCGGTGCTGGGCTGGGGTCCGGGCCGGCGGTGCTGGGCCGGGGGCCGGGCCGGCGGTGCTGGGCCGGGCCGGGGGTGCTCGGCCGGGGGCTGGCCCGGGGCCGGCACCCCAGGACCCGAGCCGAGCCAGGCTGGGTACGCCGGGGCCAGGGCCGGAGGGAGCCTCTCGGTTGGGGGGGCCAGACTGGGCCGTGCCTCCTCCCCCCACCCGCACCCCAGCTTACCTGCTGCCTGCTTCAGGCTTCCCGCGAATCAAATGTTCGTGGGAAGCAGGGGAGGAGGCAGAGTTGGGGCGGGGACTTTGGGGAAGGGGTGGAGTTGGGGCGTGGGCGGGGCTGGGGGCAGGGTCCCATGGAGTGTCCTCTTTTTGGACACTCAAAATATTGTAACCCTAGTTAAACAATGTCTAGTGTTTTGTATACAGAGGCCACAGCCTGCTTAATGCCATGGCAAACATACCATTTAAAATCCTTTTAACCTTGTATTAAAAATAAAGGAAAGAAGGAAAAACAGTTTAAGCATTTGCAATGTAAAGTGTTAAATAAGGCTTTCACTGTAACAGCATTTCTTGTTCATTTACCTTTAGCTGGGGAGAGTTTTAGAAGGAAAAGGTTACATGGTGTTAAAGATGATAATAACTGATAACTGGGTAAAAGAGAAGTTAGTTGAGATGGGTGGGAGCTTTTTTTGCTGCTGCTGCTGTTAATGACAAAACTTTTTCAATCTTACGTGTGTTTGGGATTCAGCTATAGCTGGTAAGGGTAGCAATGTCATCTGCATCCCTCTCTCTGGCCCGGTCTGGTTAGGACATCTCTTGGGATCGGGATAATGAATGCCCAGGGTCCCAAGAAACAGTGGGATGGTAGCTATGATGGTGAAGCTCACAGCAGTAGCCTCCATCTGTTCTTGCCTAGTGTCCCCCCCCAGAGTCTTTCTGTAAGGTCCCACAAAGTGAATGACAGGAGGAATAGCCCAGCCCCTCATTATTTAGTCTACCAATTAGGCCTAATATCCGACACACCAATCTTGGTTCATTAATTTCCAGTTCCATATCTTCTGTTTTTATACCAAACATGATTTTCACATAGGCCTTGAACCAGGTCAGTAGGCCTTTTTGTTTAGACTAACAGTTTTTTTGTCTCCTTTCTGTACCTTTTCCAATCAATATATGTTGTTATAGGTTAATGTATTTTCATATAAACTTTATATTCTTTTACAACTGAGCTTACAATTAGGATAAATTTGTTGGCCCAATTATCATAACAGCACACAATTCCACCATTTAAGTGCCATTGACATTTTCATTGCTGCCACTCAGCTGCCACCAAATCCTGTAGGTGCCCAAGTCGCTTAGGTGCCTAAGACCCCACTGGTGGGATTTGTAAAGCTGCGTAAACACCGATGCCATCCCAGAGCTCATGAGCAGCTTGAAGCCCTGCCTCAAACTGAAGCCCCAGAGACTCCAAAGCGAGATCTTAAACTAGGTGGGGGAATGCCTGTCTTGCTAGAAAGGCCCAATCCTGTAGGCATGCTCAGAGTACACCTAATACCTGTTGCCTATCAGCCCCTGTATCAGGAGAGCAGCAGAATGCCTGCATAAAACACAGCCAGGGCCATAGGGAAATGTAAGGTGAGTGTGAGCAGGTGACAGAAAGACAAATTTGTCTGCCAGGGCATGGGTTACTTAAGCCGCTAGCTGTTAGGTGCTAAATTCCAGGAAGAGGGTTCACAGGTTAGGGTCCTGAGCAGAGGGAGGCTCCTATATCTCTGGCTCATCAGTCAGTGTACCAGGGCAGCCATTTTGCTACCTAAATGCCTCTCTTCTTCTCAGCCCTCTCCTTGGCATTTCACTCCTGGTCCTGGCTAGCTTAGATGGTTCCCCATTCAGCTGGCCGACTACTTAAAATTCCATCCTTAGGTGCCTAAGTCTCCCCATTAATTACATGGGGCACCTTGACGCCTAGCTCAGGGCTGAAAATTGCACTAGGCAGCCGGCCTCCTAGGGGTTAGGCTTTGTGATGCTGAGTACCTTATGTGTATGCATAAGTACCTTAAAGGATCTGGGCCCAAGTGACTTAGGCAGCTAAGTACCAAATGACTTGGCACAGAAGTCAGTTAAGCCTTGCAAATCTGAGTAGAGTAACACCTAAATACCTTGGAAAATCTGGGCTGTGGGAAATTAGGGTAAAATATTCACAGGCGCCTAAGTGATTTAGGAGCCTAGCTCCCATTGAAAGTGAATGGCATTTAGGCTTGTATGTCACTTAGACACTTTTTTTCTGACACGGCCATTTTTATACTGCAGTCTCTTACTTTAAATGTTTATTTACCAAAAAGAAAAAGATTACAAAATACTTTAACACACAATATTAGCCAGCAGCCTGACACGTTTTCTCCATAGTTGACTATTTAAAGCAATATTGAATGGTTTTCACTATATAAGAGTTAAGAGTCACCTTGTGCATCCAGCAGCAGAATTTTACCCAAAACTGTTTTCTTTGCAAAACTAGAGGTCACTGCTATTTTTTTGCTTTACTAAATAAATCCCACTTTTGAAAACACTTTGGATAAAAATGTCCAAAGCACCTAAGCAATTAAGTCTTATTGGAAGTCAAAGATTAAAGTATTCTTTTACTTCTGGTCTTATATACTTAAACTTTGATCACATTTTCTACATCAACACTAGGCAGCTTGCAGCAGCAATTATAGGATAGCTAGCTTCATCTTTGTTCAAGAAATATTTTTTTCAAACATGCAATATGAAGTAACAGCATAGTGCACTTTAAGCTTAAAATGTTTTGTATTTCTGCACAAAAGTCTGCAGAAGTCTATTTTACTAGATATGGCCTGGATAAGTAAAAGTTTAATTCTGCATATAAGGTTTTCACTAGTTCCAACCAACCAGTGAATATTATGTTACACAAGAGCATTAAACAAGAAGAATAAAACTGTCCTGGATCAGAATGGAACTGTTAATGTTATTAAGCTGCCATTGAGACAATGATGGCCAAATCATAGGTTTTAGGTTCCCTCCACTTCCAAAAAAAGATTTCAGCTGTGGTTCAATATACAGTAGATACAATATATGCTTCTTGGTATTTTTAAGATAATCGTTGTATGATTCAAGTTTTGGAAAAAAATTGGGGCAGGTGGAGGATGGGAAAAGCTGTATTTCCTTGGGCAAAAATACTACTTTAATGAACAGTAAGGGCTCTTTTTTCTACACCAATCCAATATGACATCTAAGCCAAAAAAAATGAAACTGGTGCCATACGCACTGCACACAGCCTGCATTTATTTTAAAATATGTTAAAGGTCGACCTAGAATGTGCTTTGCAGTTTGTATATTTACTTAACTGCCATCTACTTTTCCTGGCTGTTTTCTGCTGTCTTCAGTCTATTTTGCCTTCATAAGAGAAATACTGTGGTTATGAAAGAGGTCATAATGAATCCTCCTTCAGGAGAATTTATTTTTGTAATTGTGCTGTGCTTTTAAACTACAGTCTCCGTCTGTTCGACAAATGTTTGAAATATCTTGCTGAATCCCTAATTCCATTAAAAGAATTCTGGGCCTGGTCCAGCAAGATTTTCCCATTTTATTCCCACTGAACTCAGCTTTCATTTTAAGTTATTGCTCATGCAGTACCACTCATAACAATCTGAATTTTTCATTAATTTTTTGTTACTTTTCTGCTATCATGTCCTCTGTGGCTGTTTTCTTTTTAGCTTAGAATTTACAAATTAAATTCCTTTAATCTTTCTTCATAAACCATGCCATCTAATCCTGTTATTATTATTGTTGTCTTTTGGTTTTCTTCCAGTTTATTGATGCCTTTTCAACAAGGATGCTGAGTTTGTATTGTATTCCGAGTGATGCTTAATCAAGAATTGATTAATGACTTCCTTATTTTTCTTACATGCAGTAGGCCCTATATATATGTAACATTTTGAACACTAATTCTCAGAGTACCTTTTTGAGTATATGTATTTGGGGAAACTTGTGGTAAAAAGGTTAAATTGTTGTCAAGGTCAGGATTAGAACACTGATTTTCCTAACTCATGCCATCAAAAGGTGGATAGAAAATTGGCTAGATCATTGGGCTCAATGGGTAGTGATCAATGGCTCCATGTCTAGTTGGCAGCTGGTATCAAGCGGAGTGCCCCAAGGGTCGGTCCTGGGGCTGGTTTTGTTCAATATCTTCAATAATGATCTCGAGGATGGCGTGGATTGCACCCTCAGCAAGTTTGAAGATGACACTAAACTGGGAGGAGTGGTAGATATGCTGGGGGGTAGGGATAGGATACAGAGAGACCTAGGTACTTAGACAAATTAGAGGATTGGGCCAAAAGAAATCTGATGAGGTTCAACAAGGACAAGTGCAGAGTCCTACATTTAGGACGGAAGAATCCCAT
Organism: Malaclemys terrapin pileata; assembly: GCF_027887155.1. Taxonomy (NCBI): domain Eukaryota; kingdom Metazoa; phylum Chordata; order Testudines; family Emydidae; genus Malaclemys; species Malaclemys terrapin. The sequence continues at coordinate 31,533,368 of NC_071506.1, forward strand.
GCACTGCTACAGACTAGGGACTGAGTGGGTAGGCAGCAGTTCTGCAGAAAAGGACCTAGGGGTTACAGTGGATGAGAAGCTGGATAGGAGTCAACAGTGTGCCTTTGTTGCCAAGAAGCTAACGGCATTTTGGCTATATAAATAGGAGCATTACCAGCAGATCAAGGGACGTGATCATTCCCCTCTATTCGACATTGGTGAGGCCTCATCTGGAGTACGGTATCCAGTTTTGGGCCCTACACTATAAGGAGGATGTGGAAAAATTGGAAAGAGTCCAGCGGAGGGCAACAAAAATGATTAGGGGGCTGGAGCACATGACTTATGAGGAAAGTCTGAGGAAACTGGGATTATTTAGTCTGCAGAAGAGAAGAATGAGGGGGGATTTGATAGCTGCTTTCAACTACCTGAAAGGGGGTTCCAAAGAGGATGGATCTAGACTGTTCTCAGTGGTAGCAGATGACAGAACAAGGAGTAATGGTTTCAAGTTGCAGTGGGGGAGGTTTAGGTTGGATATTAGGAAAAACTTTTTCACTAGGAGGGTGGTGAAGCACTGGAATGGGTTACCTAGGGAGGTGGTGGAATTTCCTTCCTTAGAGGTTTTTAAGGTCAGGCTTGACAAAGCCCTGGCTGGGATGATTTAGTTGGGGATTGGGCCTGCTTTGAGCAGGGGGTTGGACTAGATGACCGCTTGAAGTCCCTTCCAACCCTGATATTCTATGGCCTGGTCCACACTAACCCCCCACTTCGGACTAAGGTACGCAAATTCAGCTACATTAATAACGTAGCTGAATTCGAAGTACCTTAGTCCGAACTTACTGCGGGTCCAGACGCGGCAGGCAGGCTCCCCCCTCGATGCCGCGTACTCCTCTCGCTGAGCTGGGCGTCTAGACAAGATACGATAAATTGATCCCAGAAGATCGATTGCCTGCTGCCAAACCAGGAAGTAAGTGTAGACGTACCCTATGATTCTATGAAAACTCTTGGAACAAGCATTATACCATTAGTTGATCAATGTGCTTCCTCTGTATTCCCTGCTCCCATCCCAAATCCTGCTCCATGTTACTTTCCAGTCAGTGTTGTCCAGCGTTGTTCTTCCAGCTATGATTTCTTTCTCACTCTTTCAAATCTAAATTAAATCCCATCTGGATAATTTCTACCTAATATCTAAATTCCCAAGATTGTTTTGCAATCTTCTTTGGTCCCAGTTGTGTTGACAAACTGCCCCCAAATTTGGTAGCATCTGCAAACTTCATCAATTTACAGTTTCTGTTTATTAATTATTTGTTTATTAATAATCTGTTTATTAATAATTTATTGGAATGACTAGACAGTGTTGGCCCAGTACGGATCCTTCATGCTTTCTCTCTCAATACCTAACCCTGGTTTAATGCTGCACTGTTAATAATTAAATACCCTCTGTTTATAAAAACAACAAGGAGTCTGGTGGCACCTTAAAGACTAACAGGTTTATTTGGGCATAAGCTTTCGTGGGTAAAAAACCTCACTTCTTCAGATGCATGGAGTGAAAATTACAGATGCAGGCATTATATAATGACACATAAAGAGAAGGGAGTTACCTCGCAAGTGTAGAACCAGTGTTGACAGGGCCAGCACTCAAGGCAGGGAGCCATCTAACTAGCCAATAGGAGATTATGACGAGAGGGATATGTCTTAAGCCCTGCCCCCTCATAGAACAAGATATCTAAGTCTGGGCTACTGGGAACCCCTCTCCTGGAGTCAGAGGGCTTAGACACTGAAGTAATTTCTTGTGAGGAGTTAGGTGCCTTGTAAGAATGGAGTAGGAGGCGGATGCTAGTGCCCATTTTATAACTTGTTGCCCAGTGGTTAGAGCACTCACCTGGGATGTGGGAGACACAGGTTCAATTTCCCCCTCTGCTTGAGGGGGGAAAATGATTTGAACAGGGGACTCCTACCTGTCTGGTGAGTGCTCAATCCACTGAGCTATGGGATATTCTGGTGTGAGGGTCCTGCAATGTCTCCTGTTGAAGTTGTTCCACTTTGGATAAATAATTACAGTAATTGGAACATGGAGACCTGATCCTGGGTATCTCACCTCCCATGGAGGTGCCCTAATCACCAGTTTAGTGAGTCATGCTCACTCGATCTCTGACCCAGTTCCTCTTTAAGTATTTATACACAATAGAACAGCTTCAACAGGGAAGACTGAGGGAGCCCCACATCTGAATATTGCATAGCTCAGTGGTTCAAGCACTCACCTGAGAGGTGGGAGACCCCTGTTTAAATCCATGCTCCCCCTCAGGCAGAAGGAGGAATTGAACCTGGGTCTCCACATACCAGGTGAGTGCTCTAACCACTGGGCTAAAAGTTATAAAGTGGGCGTCACTGGCACCACCACCTTGTCCTTCTATTCTGGCCAGTTTTTGAACTGAGACCCGATCTAGTAGGTGGCCTCTGAGCATGCCTACCAGACTGGGCCTCCCTCACGAGTTATGTGGACAAATGCCTATCTTCCCTCTGTTCATGGATTGCTTTGGGGCTTAGGTGGGAGATGGATGTCTGAGCATCTTGAGTGGGCCAGCAGTGCTCATGCCCAGAGGCAGAAACGGAGGTGCCTATGGAACTTCTGCTGCAGACACGTAGGCACTGAGTGAGTTTAGGCATCTATTGGGTTAGGTGGCAGCTAAGTGGGAGTTTTGTAGATTGGAGTAGAACCTAAAACTGGGACTTAGGCACCTAAGTACCTTTGTGAAGCCTTACTCTCTTGCTCAGTTTACCATCCGCAAAATGAGTAGAATATCCACCTCACAGTGTTGTTATGTGAATTAGTGAAGGGTTTTAAAGCACTTTGAGATCTTCAAATTAAAGTCAGGGCCGGCTTTAAGCCGATTCAGACGATTCGGCTGAATTGGGCCCCGCGCCTAAGAGGGCCCCGCAGCTGTCCACTCCGCCCCCAACTCACTTCCCCCCTTCCCCTTCCGTGAATGCTCCGCCCCCTGTTCCTCCCCCTCCCCTGCTTCCCGCGAATCAGATGTTCGCGGGAAGTCTGAAAAGGGGCAGGCGGCGGCAGCAACAGGTAAGGCGGGGGGCGCGAGGAGGGCTCCTGGGAGGCGCGGCGCGGCCCAGTCTGGCCCTGGCCGAGCGGCCCCGGCGGCTCTGGCTCCAGCCCGGCACGGGCCCCGGGACAGCGGCCCCAGTTCCGGCCGAGCACCCCCAGCACGGCCCCACGGCTCCAGCCCCGGCCGAGCACCCCTGGCCCCGGCTCGGGCCCCGGGGCGCTGGCCCAGCCCCGGCCCGAACACCTCTGGCTCAGGCCCCGGCGGCTCTGGCTCAGGCCCCGGCGGCTCTGGCTCAGGCCCTGGGGCGCTGGCCCCGGCCCCTGCCGAGCGGTGCCGGCCGAGCACCCCCGGCCCGGCTCGGGCCCCACGGCTCCGGCCCTGGCCGAGCACCCCCGGCCCGGCTCGGGCCCTGGCGGCTCTGGCTCGGGTCCCAGCACGCCGGCTCGGCCCCGGGCCGAGCGACTCCGGCCTGGCCCCGGCCCCAGCGGCTCCGGCCCGGACCCAAACCCCGCGACCCCAGCCCAAGTGGGGCCCAATTCCTGGGGGCGGGGCTTGCCGCTGGCAAGCCCCGCCCCCAAGAATCGGGCCTCGATCTTGCTAAGGCCGGCCCTGATTAAAGTTATTAAGAAATGTCCTCAATACCACTGCCCCTGTTCAAAAGTTAAAATTGGAAAAACTTTAGGAGAGAGCCATAGTCTCAGCCTATTGAGAAAAGATTAAAAAGAGAGTGGAAATTACTAAATTAAGACTCCACACCATTTGCTTTTCATTTTTACGTAATCAGTAAAAAAACCGAGATTGGAAAACATTCATATTTTTATCAAGCAAATAAGTAATATATGCAAAAATTATAAGGAAAATTATTTCAATGCTACTGTAAATCTTGCAAACACAGATACAGGAGAATAGAGTCCATTATGTTTCAGGTCTTACTTTTCACAGGTGTTTTGTAACTATTATCTGTGTCTCCTAGGATATAGCGTAACAAAATAGTTAAGGCTACATTTTGGCATTTTTTAGTGCATCTTACTGTATTAGTAGTTTTGTAAGAATTTTGATTAGATTTTATTTAAAAAAAACCAACCCAAACCTTGAAGTATTTGTTTCACTTGTTATGAAGATCTAAGACTGTTTGTTTATAGGCGTGGGACATTTCAATGTAGTTCTTATCTTCCTCAGTTTTAGAATTCAGTCAATAAGATATTAACTCTCTAAATCTAGGAATTGAGCTTTCTGACAGTGCCTAGTGAAACCGACCCCCCCCCCAAAAGGTCCTGACTGTAAACCCTCAAGTATGAATATGCTGAAACGCACAGTCTTGGTGTCTTTGTCATTATTATTTGTTAATGATACTCTATTGAGAAACAATTAAGATGTGATAGCAGTAGTAACCCATGATGTATTGCTTTTTATCTAGAAACTGCCTTGACTTCATTAGCCTGAAAATAAGATTATTAACTTATTGACAGCTTTGTTGTTTCAATAAGTGACATTTGAATAACAAAATTGGCTTTTTTTTTAATGCTTTCAGTATGTGTGTTCAGAGTCAGTAAATATTAGATGAGATTATGAAAAACATCTTGCTCTTTGTCCTTGGAACTGTAGATTTATTTAGTTTAGTTGCTTCCCATATAGATTTCTCATTCCAATGTTTTTCTGTTTGCTAGAGGAAAACACATCAAACTGAGTTAATTTTTATGTATATTGTAATTAAAAACATCTGATTCATATTAGAGGTGATTTGTTTAAAAGCTTTCAACATAAAAAGGTTTGCATGTGTTTGTAAGTATTGTGTGTGTACTGTACATTTGTTCCTGAACACCTAAATGACATTAACCCAACATCAGCTTGTCTTCCCTTTAGTTATCAGAGCCAGGCTCAAAGTTGTGCAGGAGGGGCCTCCAGAAGACCCTTGTTAAAATTCAGTGACCAAACTGAATGGAGGGTTGCAATGACTTCCCAGTCTCAGATGGAACTCCCTTTCTGTGTGCTGTGAAATCATCCCTGCCAGAGCGAATTGCACTAAGTGTACAGTATCTTCCAAAATATCCAAGTACAAGTTGAGCCCCATGCTGTATTATTAGCAATATTCTCAGCATATTTTTTCAGATGCCGAGTCTGAACATTTCTTGTGAAGAGCACTTAAAATCTTTGTTGGCCAACTGAGGCTGCATCTCTCGTTCTCTGTGCCTATGAGAGTAGTTTTGTTTGTTTAAACAAGAAGATTCCCGAAATTATTTCTGCCTGGGGAGCAAATGCTCCCTTGGGACAAAAGTTTTATCCCAGGCTAAGGAGGGAAATTTCATGGGGCCTCTTGCTGAACTATTGTCAGCACAGTTCAAACGTTATATACGAGTAGAAAAAATATTTAGGGCATGTAGAATTCCAGGTGAGGGATCCTTTCAGTATATACTAAATAGAATTAAAAATCATCCATTTGAAATAATGTTTGCCTGGTTTAACATCTGCTTGTGGACGTTTTGCAATCCATGAATTAAAACAACAGTTAAGAAAAACAGAAGCTCAAATCCTAGTTCTGACTGTACAGTATACCTCACACACTCAGAAGATACCAGCAATTAGGTTTCTAGTGACTACTGGTTGCAGGAAGGAATATGATTGATTAATAGCACATAGGAATTTTACAGCATACACAGGTAGTGCTCTGTATTCAATCTGAGATATGCAAACAGAGTTGTTAATTGTCCAGATTAGTGATAACTGTATACACTGGCAAGAAAGTACATTCTCTCATTGCCTGGCCTAGACGCCAATAATTTTTCAGGGGGTTACCTAAAAGATACCTGAGGCTTTGGAGAGAGGCCTCACCTCTCCCTAGACCATGTTCCATCACCCCTACATCTTAATGATACAGTGTTCCTTTCTGGATTGAGTGAATGGATTTTTGCACAACCCTGTGTTTGCAGAGACACTCAGAGCAGCCCAGTGCTAGATTAGGTAGAAGAGGCGCTGTGTTTGTATTTACCAGTAACATACTCTTTGTTGTGAAAAATTAGCTCTCAGAATTACAGATTTAGCTATGATATAAAAGGTTTCAAGATAAATTCTACTGAAACTTTACATCCAAATCCTTCCAGCAGCATCCACTGTAATTACACTCTCTTCCCTACTTTAGCTGCTTCTAATGGTTTCACTGGACCTTTTTATACTTTCAGGCCCTATCTCCTCCCTTGGGGACTTTAAATAAAGCTATCTGCAGAGAGACTGTTTCATTTAATTAATTATTTACTGCATTTCGTTTTGGGGCCCTTTTATTGATACTAGAGCTGGATGCTTTATTAAGGCAGCTAAGATCAAAGAATTAAGGGCTTTGCATCTTAAAGTCAACCTGCCTTTTTTGTCAGTATTGTTTTATCTATTGCACTGTTATATTTTATGATTGTAAGAAAAACCCAGCATCAAGGTTTGTGATGCATTCAGTATTATGGAGCCATAATATGAATGAGTTGTGTGGATTATACATATTCCCAGCTACATCTCAGCTTGAAGGAGTGATAAGAATAACATACGAAAGGTGGTTAAATTGTAATAGCTCCACGCTTGCGATACTGGCCTTGAAGAATCCGATCCCATAGATCAGGTGTCACAGTTCCTGCTGCAAATCTTGTTTGAACTATTCCTTCTGTGTTTACTATTAATCATTTAAACAGGAAAATGAACCATAAAACAACAAACAGGAAGCATCAAGCATCAATCTGGATTTACACACAAAAAAAAAATTAATTGTTCAAGCTCCAGCTACATCTTTAAGACCACTAATGTACCTAAGATCAGGAGTATAGACAGTATACAGTACCTGGATGATGGATAATACCTAGGCACAATAGAGTAGGTTACTCTACTCTGTATACCGTACGTATAATTTCTGTATATATGTTACTGTATTTTCTGGCGTATAAGACTACTTTTTAACCCAGGAAAATCTTCTCAAAAGTCGGGGGTCGTCTTATACGCCGGGTGTCGTCTTATAGGGCGGGTGCTGAAACTTCCGAGCCGGACTGGAGAATCTGTGGTCGCTGCATATGGTGGGGGGAGCTCAAAAACGGCCGCGGCCGCATCCCCGCCCGATGACGAGGTGAGGGGGCGCCTCACCGGGAAGGTGTAAGTGAAGGGCGGAGCAAGCTGCAGGCGTCCAGGACGCCCGGGGTATGGAAAAAAGAGAGAGAGCAGCGCTGTGCCCAGAAAAACACGCCTCTTTCACCCGTCTGGCCCGCCCTTGTATCCTATTACCGTACCTCCTTCTCTGCCTCTCAGATCTCGCTCCTGAGGACTGCAGTGAAGCGGCGCAGGCACGCATGTGCGAGATCTGAGAGGCAGAGAAGGAGGTAATAGGATACAAGGGCGGGCCAGATGGGTGAAAGAGGTGTGTTTGCGCTACCGCTCTGATAGTCTTGGAGACAGGGAGGGCTGGGCAGGCAGGGAGAGCTGACCAATCCAAGCAGGCTTTGTATACAACAACCAGCCAATCGCCGGTAAGGTACATCGCTTGCCGTGATTGGCTGATTGTTGTATACTGGGTACCACATACAGTACAGCACCAGTATCTGTACCTGTTCATATAGTATAGCACCAGTACATACAGTACAGTATACAAATGTCCAACAGTCAAAACCCCATCATGGCTCCACCAGCAAGAAGAAAGAAATATGAAGCCAGTTTCAAACTTAAAGTTGTAAACTTTGCCATGGAACATAATAACTGCGCTGCTGCAAGACAATATGGAGTAACAGAAAAGATGGTTCGGGACTGGAAAGCAAATGAAAAAGCATTAAAGAGTGTGCCAAGGGGTAAGTTTGCATTAAGAAGAGGCACTCCACATTGGCCAGAACTCGAAAAACATGTAGCAGACATGGTGAATGAGCATCACCAAAACGGTTATGTAGTGACACGAAATAAAATACATTTGTTTGCACTTCAGTGGGCCAAATCTAACCCAGATCACAGCAACAGATTTAAGGCCACTGTATCCTGGTGTACTAGATTCATGGGAAGGCATAATATGGTACTGAGGCAAAAGCTGAAAATTGCCCCAAAATTACCTGCAGATCTTGATAGCAAAGTAAATAGTTTCCATCGATACGTAATACAACAGCGCACTAAACATGGCTATGCGTTAAGTAGTATTGGAAATATGGATGAAACTCCAATGAATTTTGATATGGTTGGAAATAAAACTGTCCATCAAAAAGGTGAAAAAACAATTTTAATTAAAACAACAGGACATGAGAAGTCCAGTTTTACAGTGGTACTAGGATGCACAGCTGATGGCGCCAAACTGAGACCAATGATTATTTTTAAAAGAAAAACAATGCTGAAATTCAAGTTCCCTGTTGGTTGTTTTGTACATGTGAATGAAAAAGGCTGGATGGATGAAGAAGGGGTAAAGCTATGGCTTGATAATGTATGGAGCAGGCGACCAGGTGGACTTATTCAAAAATGTAGTCTACTGGTGTGGGATATGTTCAGGGCTCATTTAACTCCCAGCACCAAGCAAATGCTTGCAAGACTAAACACAGGTGCGGCAGTTATTCCTGCAGGATTGACATCGTTGGTACAGCCACTGGATGTGTGCCTAAACAAGCCATTTAAAGATCGCATTCAAGAACAGTGGAATGAATGGATGGTTAGCGGCGAAAAGTCATTCACAAAAGGAGGAAACATGCGTGCTCCACAGTTGGATGTTTTGTGCAAGTTTGTCATAAAAGCCTGGAATGATATTGATGCAGAAACAGTAATCAAGTCTTTCAAGAAGTGTGGCATACCAAATTCATTAGATGGTATGGAGGACGACTACTTGTGGCAAGATGAAGAGGAAGCCGAAGCTGAGACCACACCATCTGATACGGAATTCGATCCATACGATGACTGCCTTACAAATGTATCACAAGATGTCATTGATGTACTTATGATATCAGATGACGAACAGGAGGATTTTGAAGGCTTTTAAAGGGAAACTGTCACGCCAGCAAAACCTGTAAAAATACCGTAGCTTGCAGTTATGATGGGCGTTGCTAACTCGCCAGGGACTTGCCCGGCACTTGCTCTCTCTCTCTTGTTTGTTATCTTCCTCCTATCATCATCAGTTCCAGTTTGGTTGACAGCTTAGAAAACAAACAGCATGGCAGCTCCCATGGGTTTATTGTCTTATCCTTCCTTTCAGCTTTAGAGTGAATTAGGAAAAGTTTAATCCACTTGCACTGTTTTATGTTTACATGTTTGATGACAAACAGCCTTATGTTTATAAGTGACAGTTTTCCTGCTAAGTACCTGCATGTCATAAGCATTTGAATTAAAATTACCATATTGAAATCAAATCTGATTTTTTTAAATTTTTTTTTGGTGTGCGTTGGAAGAGGGGTAGTCTTATACGGCGAGTATATCCCAAACTCTATATTTTAACTGGAAAAGTTGGGGGTCGTCTTATACGCCCAGTCGTCTTATACGCCGGAAAATACGGTATATGTAAATTACTTCTACCTATACATAATGTGCATTTATTCATATTACATACATTGTTCTGTGTTTTATATATTCCAGTGCTTAGATAATATGATGGTGGACACTATAGGAGAACCTAATATAGGTGTAATGAGCAGTAAGTGCTATATGCATTATATGTTCAAAGCACTGTATTAGGTTGGTGGCATTATCTTAGTTTTACATCTTGGGAAACTGAGATGCAGAAGTTAAAGGTGTGACTTTTCTAAACTGCCTGTGCACAAAACTGCATGTGTAATTACTATAGTTGAATGCACAGGTTGGGTAAACGTATACAATTGCCAGTTAGAGGCAATATTGACCAGGAGGTACAATTGGTGACACAATTTGTGCTGTAATTGTGATGATGCATTTTGGAAAATCAGGCCTAAGTAACTTGTCCACAGCCACCCAGCCAGTCACTGGTAGAGCCCAGATTAGAACACAAATTTGACTTCCCTCCTTCTAGACATTACTTCTTATAGAGTCAGTCAAGACATAAAACTATCACTGTTTGGTGTATTAAAAACAAATTTTGGAAAACTTCTTAGTAATTTGTTGGCCACAATTATACCATACTACTGCAGAGCACCATATGTTGTAAAGCACTGTGATTCCCTGTGCACTGCTCCACATGCTACTACTTGGGAGCCCTTTGCTAGACAGTTGGAAACCATAGCAATGGACTTTCCAGCATCCTGTGGGATATATGTGGCACAAGTGTTGTATAAGAGCATGCTATGCTGTCCATTGGCAGCCAGTATGTAAGCAGGTGATCAGATTCACCAGTGGCTAGGGCATGGGGAAAAATATGTTTTTGGATGAATTTCAAATGAGAAATGTGTGAGGCATGATGTATGCAGCATTTGACTTGTTTTACAGTAAAAAAAGAGGTGACTCTGTCATCTAAAATAAAGAAACCTCAGGGTAGGTCTAATGCTATGAGGACAGAAGAATATATAATACTTGAGAGATTTAAACTGCTTCCACATTTAGTGTGGCTTTGGAGGCCATTTTGCTGTTCAGATCTGTGAGCCAAAAGTGTATCATAGACTCTTATAAATACTCCCAAAGCAGTGTAGCCTGGCAAATGGGCACAGGCTTGGGAATTAGGAGAGCCTGAGTACTAATCCTAGCTCTACCATTGAGTTGCTTTGAGCCTTTGGCAAGTCACTTCACCTTTTGTTCTGTTATCATTTCTGTCAGCTGGAATACTTACCTACCTAGGTCACTGGGGTAACTGCATATTAATGGCTGTGCTTGAACACATAGTGGCCTTATTGCTTTAGGCAAAGATGCATGACAAGTGGAGAAAATATTTTTTTAAAAGTCTCAATAGCATGTGTGAGCTTGGGTTACAGAGAGTTCTAGCCTAATGTTGAGTCTGTCTTGCTTAGAAACACCAGCAAGTTTGATACTTTTAATATAAAAGAAGCTGTGAAAGATCCTGTAAATACACATGCTCAAAGTTAAGCATGGATATAAGTGTCTGCAGAATTGAGGCCATAGAATTCTTGATCAGTGGAAACAGCCCCAGCCCCAAGTTTAGTACAGTTCTCTTTTCGAGATCCCAGAATTGGAGATGGTTACATTTTCAGTATCTGCTTAGCCTTATCTACAATGCCTGGTTTGGCAGCCCTTCACAGTACTTTACTCCAAGTGAATCAGTTCAGAAGGAGGGTATTATTAAGCTTTGCTTCCTTGGAATACTCTCAATAACAAGATCTGATTATGATATGGTCTACTTAATCATAGACTTCCCTCGTCTAAGGCTGTCTCTGTCTGCATAAAAGCCAATACTTTACTTCACTTTAGAAAGCCACCGACTTCCTGTTTGGGGCCGGAGCATAGTATAGGTATGGAATATTCATAATGTGTTTACCTGCCCTAGTCTTGTTTGTAAACTTATGTTTGTAATTTATATACATAGATGTTATCTCCTGAATATTTAAAACAACATGATTCTATATATTATATAGGAATGGAATACAGGAATGTTTTGTTTATAGGGAAAACTCTATTGTTGCTTTAGGCATTATATCCCATTTTTAGTTACTTTGCATCCCCAAGGATGGACTCAGTGGCATATGTAGGTGGATTCAGTCTGTAAACACTTCAGTACAAGAAAGCAGTGTTGTTTTTCCTCTCCACAATCCTTCACCTTTCCATTTTTTTTCTGTGTGGTTAAGCTGAGCAAGTTGTTGAGGCTCTAATTTGGCTTGTGGAATCTGTATTACTGGTTGTGTTTGCAGAGATGGCAGTTAGAAAAAACATCTTTTACATGTAAACTGAGTGTATTTGATATGGAACCAGTTAGCGGCAATAGAACTGGAGCCTCATGATGCCATTCTTCTAGAATCACTTTTTAAGAATTGGGCTGTAAATTTGTGTTTTGAGGTCAACAAAATGAGTTCATAGACTTATCAGACAGAGGTGTGAGGGTCTGTGCTGTGCGCATTCGAGGCAGAGCCCAGAACTTGCAGCCCAGGAGTGTGAGGGTAGCTTTAAGCCACCATTGCGCCTTCCCTTCCTGTGCTGCTCCAGAGGCTAGAGAGGCACCCAGTGGGCTTGTCTAAGTCCAAGCAACAGCTGTCTCCCCAGACTGCCCTATTGCTACATTGCTGCCGGCTGCAGCTATGTCCTGCTGTGGCCCACCATGTCCTCTACACCAGTGGTTCTCAAACTAGGGCCGCCGCTTGTTCAGGGAAAGGCCCTGGTGGGCTGGGCCGGTTTATTTACCTGCTGCATCCGCAGGTTCGGGCGATCGCAGCTCCCAGTGGCCGCAGTTCACCGCTCCAGGCCAATGGGAGCTGCAGGAAGCGGCGCAGGCTGAGGGACATACTGGCCGCCGCGTCCCACTGCCCCCATTGGTCTGGAGCGGCGAACTGCGGCCATTGGGAACCTAAGTCTGCTACAGCCCCAACCAGCTGACACGATGTTAAACAGACCGGTCCATGTCAAGTGCAGCCGCCTGTTTAATATCATGTCAGCTAACGTGTGCTGACACAATGTAATTTTCCAGTGTTGAGCACTTGGGACCATTGGAAGATGTTCTGAGCTGCCCACTTGCTTTATGAAAGACTTAATGAGCCTGAGAACTCCAAGATTCAAAAATAAAGGGCAGGGTTCAACCTCAGGAAACACTAGCATTACTCACAGTGCTGGGCTCTGGAAGTGGAAACGGCCTAGCCACACTGTGCCCCCAGCCCTCACTTGCTGGGAGGTTTTCAACCAGCCACCACAGCTAGAGAAGTGGATGGTGCTGGCTGGAGAGGGGATGTGGCGAGGGGATAATTTATTCAGCATATCCCCCAGAGAAGCCTCAACCATCAGGTTTCCTTTGAGCCTAAGCCACAATTTAAAGCTGTCTTCCTGTAGAGAACTCCTGTGGAGGAGGGCAGTGCACCACTACTTTATCCATCCTTTCTCCTCCCCTCAAGGGCTGAATTCCCCTCCCCAGTGTAGCTGCCAAGCTGGCATGGGAAGGTTCAACATGCACACTTCCAGTTCCTCCACTGACTTGCTACATGACCTTGGATGACTCACCTCTTCCTGCTTCCATTTACCCATTTGTAACTTGGATATAATTGATGAGTTTTTGCAGGGATTAATTAATGGTTGCAAAGTGCTTTGGGATCCAGCGATGAAAGACATGATCTACATAGTAATTTTTCTTCTGGCTGATAAGCTATTATTAAAGCAAGTTGGAAGCTTATTTCCATCCTCTCCCATGGAGCTCGCACATTGGCATCTTTTTTTTCATGGCTGTTTGCAGCACTGGGTTTGGATCTGACAAGCCTGAAAAAACCGCCAAGTATTTTTCAGGCGATAAGAGCTTCTTACCTAGTGAACTGTCATACTTCTGGGCTCGCAAAATGGGTGCCATGTGCCTTTAAATAACAGAGTCTGGAAAATGAAAGCTGTAAATCATAGAAAGTTAGTAATCAGATAATATGGCTTAATACCAAAGAAGCAGCCTAGAGCCAGGCATTGTTATTAGATTACTGTAAAACTGTTTAGAGGTACCTTACTATTTCTCTGTGTCAGATTAAAGCCTGTATGTGGATATCAGAAACAGATGAGCTGATAAGTGGATCCCCTGTCCCCCAGATAAATAATATTTTCCTGTTTAAAGTGTGGAGAATCCAACAGCAGTTGTTTGCGTAGTATGACTGTGCAATTGAAAGAATGGTCAGCAGCCCCACTCAGGTAGCTGTGTTTCCACACAAATGTTTATAGCCTGCTTCTAAAGTTACTTACACAGAAAAGAAGTTGTAATGTTCTGTTGTGTTCTATTGTTGTTGAAGTGTCTGTTTTGAGGGAGCTGTTGAAAGTCTGGAATATATCCACAATTTCTCCTAGAGGGTGTGTTTGAAAACACAGGCTGACTTTTAAAGTTCACATGGGACGGGCAGGGGAAGGATGGTTATGATTCATCGTCACTTTTAAAAACAGTATCTCAGTCCTTGAGTTAGAATTTCCATCATGTTTTTACTCTTCCCTTTTCCTTTCCAGGGAGTGAAGCTGATTTTAGCTCTTCAAGCAGCACAGGCAGCATTTCAGCTCCTGAAGTTCATATGTCTGCTGCTGGGAGCAAAAGAGACTCTTTTTCTCGCAAGTAAGCAATGCAATTTATCTTATACTATGAGTGTTGCTTAGTGGAAGGCCAGGCTTATCCACCACTGTTATACCTTTTAAAACAATTTGGACTACAGTGTGTTCTCCGATAGTACTGATGTGGCTTAGAATCTGTGATCTAGGAGAGAACAAATGTGATGTATTTGGAGAATATAAACTGTGATACAGTAGGATCATGTGACCAACAACAGTTCTGTTCATTCATGACATACCTTTGAGATCCTGTCAGCTACATAAAAAAAAAATGTTTAACATAGAAAGAAGGGGAAACAGCTGGGTGTGTGCTTAGTTAAGTGTAACCATTCAAACCAATTGACCTTAACCTTCTGATCACATCACTTTGTTTTCCTGCTGTGACAAATTGTCAGCTCACCACATGCCTTGCAGGGTCATCATAACATCATTTGTTGAAGGAAAAATGTTGATGCTTGTGTCTTTAATTCCTGTTGCTAAAGATCAAGTTCCACTCCTTTGTATTAATAGGTATAAAATACCTGGTCTTGAAAGGTATGTATTAAAAATGCCTTTGATGAAATATTTCTGTAAGTTGCCTCCACGTCACATGTCAGATACAAACCTAGACAAAATTTGTATCCACATCCAATCCGCAGTCTGCAAACATGGTCTATGGATATCTGCAGATTTGCGGGGCTCTAGCCATACGCACATTGTGCTGTGCCTACACAATCCCTGCTGCTTACAGTCTTTGAGCAGTCAGGGAGGGTTGAAATTGACAAGACGAAATCCCTGCTCTTTGTGGAATCACAAGACTGAAGCTGGCAGGGAGAGTGGAGGGACAGCATGATTCTCATATTTTCAAGTCACCTGAGCTCATCCATGATTATAACATACCCAGCATGCAGGGATTGGTAGCATAATGCCTAACTGAACGAGAATCTGATCTCTGTCTTGGTATTGGTATGCAAATAAACAACAGTTTAGCTCTGTTCATGCTGTATTTAAGGAGAATAGGTAGCTGCTGCAACAGTGGGGTTTTGTGTTTAACTCAAGTGTAATAACTACATGATTAAATCCTAAACCTACTTTATTTCTTACTAGCAGCATGACCTCTTGTTGTAGCTTTAAATATTCCACGCAAGACACCAGCCTTAATTTGCCCTGAAGTCATGATAACAGTCCTTCAAATGCAGCTCTTGGGACAGTCAGGAACTGTGCAGATTCTGGCTTGCAAAAAATAAATAAATAAATCAACACATTAGAAATAGTTGTGAGCAAAGAAAATTTAAATAGTCCTTTCCTTTCACTTTTAATTGTTTTAAAATGTTTGCCTTTGCTGTGTTAAGAATTAAAAAAAAAAAAAAAAAGAGCAGTTGGACTTAATTGTGTCACATTTAATTCTGTAGCATTTCAGTGACGTCATAACCACACTCCTGCATTTTATTGTAAGCTGCTTATGAAGTCACACAAACCACAGCACTGCCATGCTGGCTTGCAGCACCACCACGCAACCATCTGTTCCATATAAAGTGTTCATTTGCAGAAGAGGGAGGAAACCAGGTCAGACAGTTTTAAAAGGAAAGGATTTTTGCTTCATGAGTTCTGTAGTATTTTCAATGATGTGTAGTATCCTCCTCATTTTCTGGCTGGATTTCTTCTTTTCCATTTCTTTGGAAATACGTTTTCACTGTTTGTTACAATTTAGAGGAACAGCTTCCATGTGGGAGAGTGATAGTGACGTTTCATGAAAGTAGCTAGAAGTGTTTACAGACTAAAATGTAACTTTATAAAGAGTTTCCAGAATGTCACAGGTCCTTGCCAGATGCCTGGGTATTGTCCAGCACTGATCGGAGTTGTTTTCAAGCGCAACTAGTGAATAGTTCAGAATGTTTTATTAAGACTGGGGAGGGACATGGACTGTCCTTGGAGGAAGACTTGGAGGAAGCAGCTGTGTTGTCTTGAAGCTCTCCAGGTACTGAGCTATTTCAGCATTCCCTCAGTCAGGTTCAGACCATATCTAAGTATATCCATAGTTGGCAGTGACCGTTTGAAGTACACTATGCCGAAAAGGCAAAGGAACAGTGCTTCAAGCAAAACGTCTTTTTACTGGCCACTATGACCTCTCAGGCCACTTGCTAAGGATCAAGAAGTCTTGCTACAAGCCTTAATTTGCCCCCAAGGACAGGGGTCCTGCTACAAGCCTGACTGAGGAAGTCTCTTGGTAAATACCAAATTAGACTGCAGTCTTCTAATTACTTGAGTGTAGACCAGAAAACTTAAATGTGCAGCTTGCTAACTTAGATGGGTGTAGTGGGAATGAGGAGAGTAGGGTGGAATCAGAAACCTAAGTATAGAAAGATAGATCTTGTAATTTTCTCTAAACCATCTGATTCTGACTAACTGCTTCATGGTCAGTGAAAGATACATGATACCTGGAGATGATAAAGGCATGTCTAAACTGCAACTGGAAGTGTAATTTTCATCTCAGGTACATGTACATGTGCTAAAAACAGCAGTGTAGGTGTGGTGAGACAATGGGCTAGCTGCTCCAGGTACAATCTTACCTGAGATCCTAGGTATGTATCCAGGAGGCTAGTCCGACCCACCACCAACCATCCCCATGGCTACGCTACTATTTTTAATGTGCTAGCTTGATCAAAGCTAGTGAGGGCATGTCTCGAGCTGGAATTTACCCCTCCAGCTCCAGAGTAAAAATATGTGGAGATATACCTATCTCATAGAACTGGAAGGGACTCTGAAAGGTAATTGAATCCACCCCCCTGCCTTCACTAGCAGGACCAAATACTGATTTTGCCCCAGATTCCTAGGTGGCCCCCTCAAGGACTGAACTCACAACCCTGGGTTTAAGCAGGCCAATGCTCAAAGCACTGAGCTATCCCTCCCGCCCTCAGACCTTCTACTCCCCAGCTGCTCTGATTTATTTTATAGAGTATCATGGGGTGACCTTATAGCAGGACATGCTGTGAGTTGCATGGTGCAGTATAACCCAACAAACCTTACTCATTTTGGTTTGCCTTCAGTCGTGGCCCTCATGGACGGAATAATGGATCTTCATCATACAAGTCTGGAGCCAGTCCGCCTACTTCTCGTGAGAAGGACCTATTGTCAGTACTGTGCAGAAATCAGCTGAGTCCTGTTAACATCAATCAGAATTATGGGGCTTCTTCAGCCAGTAGCAGTAACTCAGGTTCATACAAGGGAAGTGATAGCAGCCCAGTTATGAGGCAAGTGCTTGTTCCTTTCTCCCAGTTTTAATTCTGTTATCTTATCCTCACCATTCTGTACTGTGGGATCAGTCCTCTGACTGGAGAATAAAACATCTTGCACCTCAGTGCCACTGTGTAGATTTACAGGCAGGGACTGTGGTATTGGTAAAGGGTTAGTCAGGAACACACTCCATCCTACTTTCTTGCCACCATGGAAACGTGATCACCTCAATGTCACAAGATATATGGTCTCCACTAGCCTAAGGGCTGTATCAGCCAGATTTCACATCCAAGTCTGATGCTTTCATGTAGTAGTACGTGGTTTAGTGCTCTTTGCTCTTGCTTCACACACACTAACTCCCATTAACTAAAGAGGAAGTTGAGTGTGGAGTGGAAGCAGAAGTTAATGTCTACTCAAGGCTAGATCCACAAAGGGATTTAGGTACCTGACTGACATTTTAAGTGGCTAAATTCAAAATTAGATCTTGAAACATGCCTGTTCGGCTGCTGCCTGTAGACACTTGCATTCCCCCAGCACTTACGTTTCTGCTCATTAAAGTCCCCTAGGAGCCTTAATTTCTCCCACTGGGCAGGTGCACGGCCATCTAAGTCCTGCTGCCTGGGCACCTAGATCACCCTAAGCCTCAGCACGACCCTCAAACTTAGTGTTCCCCCACCTCTCTCTCCTGCAGAGCCCAATCTGGTAGATGGCATTAGTTGAAAGGATATTACAATATCCTAGTGGATGAGTTACTTTAGGAGGAAGCCAGTTCAGACTGTGTGTGTGGTTATGCGTACCTGTGCAGACTGAAGGCTAGATCACAAAATAGACTTAGAGACGCAATGCCTAATGTTGTGTTATGGGATATTCAGGGGTGGGTTTCTCAGTCTGTCTTGTTATTTAAATAAATCCATTGGGCTAGAGTGTGAGTGACTCCATAACCCAGTGATTAGGGCACTCCCCTGAGAGGTGGGAGACCCAAGTTCAAACCCGTGCTCCTCCTCAGGCAGAGGGGGGGGATTTGAATCTGAGGGTCTCTCATTCTGGTTGAGTGCTCTTACCACAGGGCTAAAGGTTGCAAAGACACCACCATTGTTTTTTTTACAAGAAAGGGTTTAGGCACCTAACTCAAGGAGAGGGTTTGCACCTGTGAAACCTGAGCAAAGACCAGTGCCTCTCTTTGGCCCAGACCTAGGCATCTAACTCCCTTTTAGGCCCATCCCTCTCCCTCTGCATTTCCTATTGTCTAACTGAAGTGACTCCCAGCTCAGCCTGCTGGCTTTTGTGGCTCTTAGGCATCAAACTCTCCCCATGCATGGTATAGGGAGCCTAACTTAGGGCTGTGGATTCCACGAGGTGGCAGGGCACGTAAACATTAGACAGTGCAACTCTAAGTCCATTTTGTGATGTAGCCTTCAGGGTGTGCAAGTACACATAGCCACACACAGTCTGAACTGGCTTCCTCCTAGTAACTCATCCACAAGCTGTAGCTATTGTAATATCCTTTCAACTAATACAATCTACTCAATTAACAGTCTGCTTCCTGCTGAATTCCTAACAACATCATAGTATGCTGCCTTGTCTATATTGGTGTCAGACATCTCTGCCAGTGACCTTACTGCACACTTGTAGAAAGCTTTACCCTATTTTAAGTTAGAGAATGTCTGGGTATTTGAAAGTCAAGTCTAGTCTGGTATAATCGCACTGAATCCAAGTACAGTAAATAGCAAAATTCTTATTGAAGTCACTGGCAAATGCCTCAAGCACTATGATTTACCAGACTAAGTCACTAATGTTTACTGTGAGATACCCAAATTGAGTCCACTGTAAAATCAACTTTGTGCCAGTCAGGTTTGGTGTGGAATCCATCCTACCTAGGAAGGTAAAGAGTTGCAGGAATAACACTGGGCATTTTTGTTTCAGACGGTCGGTGAGATATACTTCTTGTGGGGAGAATCATGGCATTAAAGCACCACATCCAGAGCAGTATTTGACCCCACTGCAGCAGAAAGAAGTTACAGTGAGACACCTAAAAACAAAACTGAAGGAATCTGAGAGCAGACTTCAAGAAAGGTACATCGTCTCCCAGAAAAATAATTTAGGGAGAGATGAGATTTATTCAGCAGTTTCCACTCGGGAAAAATCCTGAAGTTCCTACTCCCTTCTTGACTGCAGTGAGTTTTGACTAAGGAGCTTAGAATTTGTCTGTATCTGATTAAATTAAATTGTTTACAGACATTGCAGGTTTCATAACCCGTTCCATGAATGCATACAGTATAGTTAACTTTTGGAAAGGAATCAGTGATCTCCTTTGAGCCTGGACTGCTTTATAAATATTTTGAAGGGATATTTTTTAAGTCAGTCTGATATTGCACCAATAACTTTTGCCCATGCAACTGTTGAGGCCTTCAGACTTGTAACTGTGTTTTCAGGGACTAGCTTTGCGAGTGGCTCAATCAGTTGTCAACTTCAGTCATGCCCAAAGAGTGTATTTCTGCAAATGTGAGAAGTTACTGCACAATATCTTGTCTTGTTCTAAACCTCTTTGTAACAGAAAAAGTCTCTCCCTCCCACAGCAAAAACTCTTTGACAGGAGATCCTGCCTGGTTGTGTTTTGGTTTGTTTTACTCACAATAAAACTATGTAGTGATGTTCTGCAGAAGAGCAACCACTTACATTACACAACAAGAGATATTTCTTTAATTGAGAGGTTTATGGTTTGGGTCTAAATCATGGTACCTTTGCACAGAGGGACTGTGCAGGGGGTGGCATACAAACAAAGGCGTGGCATAGATCACTTCTCTCATGCTGCCTCTGGAACTTGCTCTGTAGGCCTGACGTGTGGTTAGGTCAGTGAATCTGCTTAGCAGTGGACCAACTTACCTTGCCATCCATTGTACTCATGTTATACCTCTGCCAGTC
The DNA here is from genome assembly GCF_027887155.1 of Malaclemys terrapin pileata. Taxonomy (NCBI): domain Eukaryota; kingdom Metazoa; phylum Chordata; order Testudines; family Emydidae; genus Malaclemys; species Malaclemys terrapin. The sequence goes on from NC_071506.1 coordinate 31,553,650, forward strand.
CACTGTGAAACTGTATTATGTGCATAGGGGTATTGGTCCAACTTTTTGCAGCATCTTTACATCCTCACCATCCCCATGTAATGGAACTTCTCTGAATGCTTTAATTGACCAAAGAACAGAAGTTTTACAGTGATTTTGCTTTTGCCACAGGGAAACAGAAATAGAAGAGCTCAAGTCGCAGCTGGCTCGCATGAGGGAAGACTGGATTGAAGAGGAGTGTCATCGAGTGGAAGCACAGTTGGCCTTGAAAGAAGCAAGAAAGGAGATCAAACAACTTAAGCAGGTTATTGAAACCATGAAAAACAGCTTGGCTGAGAAAGACAAAGGGATTCAGAAGTATTTCATAGACATAAATATCCAAAACAAGAAACTGGAGTCCTTGCTTCAGAGCATGGAGGTGGCTCAGAGTGGCTCTCTGAGGGATGAGCAGTGTATAGAGTATACATGTGAGTCACCTGGTAAGTCTTTAGGTCCAAGTACAATATATTCCAAAATGGTGGGCAGCCTAGTTATGGAGGACCAAACCATGGAGGACAGTAGGCTGTTGCTCAATGATGATATGGCTAATGGGACTGACTTTTTTGAAGAAATTATTCTGGCCGCTACACCTGAATCTGGTGATCCAGCCCTCTTCACTTCCAGTGCTGGGCCTGCTGCCCTAAACCAAAATGCACTTGAAAGGGTCTGTGCTGAAAAAGTAACATCCTCACAGGCAGAGGAGGAGAGCGACAACAGCATGACGATGGAACAGGCCATTCAGACTGATGTGGTGCCGCTCGTTCAGAACATATTCAGATCACAACGTATCAGTTCCATGAGCCCATTTGCTGCCTTAAAGGGATTGGATGGATTTCCTGCTGGATGCTTCAGTGAATCTGCTTTGCTACTGGACTTAAATCCAAGTGATCCAAACTCTGCCATCCTTTTGTCTCCCATGGAGTCTCCAGGTAGCAAGGGGGATGGGAGCGTTAGTGAAAACCGTGTTATGAAGGAACTTGACTTTACAGCCTCTCATGATGAAACATTCAGAAATGTCATTACTGTCTCCCAGGCAGGCATCACGAAAAGGTACTGGAGCAGCAGTTTCCTTGTTGATCTTTTGGCTGTAGCAGCCCCCATTGTACCAACAGTAATGTGGGCATTCAGCACTCAGCGAGGTGGAACGGATCCGATCTATAACATCAGCGCATTGCTTCGTGGCTGTTGCCTGGTGGCGCTACACTCGCTGCGTCATGCACCTTTCAATATCAAAACCTAAGTGCAGCTGCCCAGTCGTGTGTGCTGGTTGGTGGGGGAAGAATTACAATAGACCATAAAAGTGTGTGTGTATAATGGCAGAGTCTGTCTTTTTGCTCCTGAATATTTGATTTGCACTATATTTAGTTGAAAACATGTTTGTTGTTTGAAACTGAAGGAAGGCTCAGTGACGTGGCGGCTTGGTCCTACTAAATGTACTACATGTGTACTTTAGCAAGCATGCTGTCGCTTTTCATTTGTAGTTTGATGTATTGATTCTTACACTAAAAGCTCATACTTCCAAGGCAGCTTCGGGCACGTATTGTATGTCTGGCTTGCTTAGTGCTCTTGTAAAATATATAATTGCCCTAGCATTCCACTGGTCTTGTGTACAAGGGGACTGTAACCAAAAATGCATTCGTGTAGGTTGTTGGGCATCTTGACTCTTGCTATGTTTGATAAATAGGGGGTGAATATATTTTATGCATATTATTTTAAAGTCTTAAATGAACTTCTATTGTAACCTGCTAGTCATTCAAGCCATGTGAAATACTCTAAGTGTATTGTGAATTAACTTATTTTTTGCTTATTTAATCATGTTTTATTGGAAACAGCAGATTTATAATCACAAATTACAGTAAAGCATGTTACAAGTATGAATTGGTGTTTTATTTAACAAAACCCTCACCTGCAATAAGCTATTAAAAATTAGTGCAGCTTTAAGGTTGAACTTTTACACACAGAGGAGGCAGGAGCCCAGTGAATACTCTAGGGCAGTGGTATTCAAACTTCAGGTCACGACCCCACTATTGGGTTGCGGAATGTAAAGCACTGGGTCACGGCGACTCTGGTCAGCACCACTGACCGGGACGTTAAAAGTCCCAGAGGCAATGCTGCCTGGCTAGGGCAGGTTAGTCCGTACCTGTTCAGCCACCGCGCTGCACCCCGGAAGTGGCCAGCAGCAGGTCCAGCTCCTAGGCAGGGGGGCACGGGGCTCCATGTGCTGCCCCCGCCCCGAGCACCCACTCTGCACTCCCATTGGCCAGATACCGGCCAATGGGATCTGGGGCAAGAGCTGCACAGAACTACTTGTGCGCCTCCGCCCAGGAGCCGGACCTGCTGCTGGCCGCTTCCGAGGTGCAGCGCGGTCCGCAGTGCCAGGACAGGCAGGAAGCCTGCCTTAGCACCCCTACTGCACCGCTGACCGGGAGCTGCCGGAGGTAAGTCCACACCCCAACCCCTGCCCCCCAAAACCCAGAGCCCCATCCTGTACCTCAAACCCCTCATCCCCATCCCCACCTCAGAGCCTGCACCCTCAGCCCAGAGCCCTGACGCCCTCCTGTACCCCAATTCTCTGCCCCAGCCCAGAGCCCCCTCCCCCACCCTGAACCCCTCATTCCCAGCTCCGTTGGGTCATGGACATCAACAATTTTCTTCAACTGGGTCGCCAGAAAAAAAGTTTGAAAACCACTGCACTGGGGTACTGTAGATTGGCATTGTTACAACAGCAGAATTTGACCTGGAAAACTTGGTTATGGCTCCCACAGCAGCTAGTGAGATGAAGTGTTCTATATTCAGTCACCAGTCCCCAAGCCATCAGAGTTCCACCCTTCCACCTAATCACTGTGGATTGGGTTAACTTTAATCCATTAACATATTTAGAATTTGGCCAAGTACAGTTGCTCTAGGAACCCATCTCGTTGAATTTCTGCACTCTGAGAAGTGTAAAAATCTCATCCTTAATTTTGGATTTCTGCATGTCTTTGCATTGTTTCCCTAGCTTTTTTAAAAAAGCCAGTAGGCCCTAATGAGTTTAGTTGACTTTTGAACACATGCTCTAACATTTGCACGCTGCCATACATGTACATCCGAATGCAAATGCTGTGTCCCCCTCTGTGCACCACTAGAATTGCATGTGCAGATCCTAGAGAGGTAGCATTGTCTGGTGGATAAAACAAACAGAATGAAATAGTCTATGCCTGACTCTGAACCTTCTTGCAGTGAGACCTTACGACCTGTAACCTTACTGTTCAGTTTTTCCTTTTGTAAAGTAAATGTAACAGCACTTCCCCATGCCACCTATGTCAGAGGGGTATTGTAAGGTGACTACTGCTATTCATGAAGTGCTTTGCAATCCTTGACTGGAAGGGACTATCACTTGATAAATATTAAATACCCATGGGCAGTGGAATAACTGGCCAACATGTAGGGAAACAGTCCGCAGGCAGGTAGCTCATATGAGAGTTTACCTGGACCGTAGCATTTCCCTGCATTAAGAAGAAATTCTGACTGCACCTTATGCTCTCCTAGTAATACCACTTTCTTAAACAAACCCTCCTCCATCATTCCTGATGCATTAGTGCTCATTCTGGCCTAAGGTCTACCGGAGAAGAGGTGTAAGTGAATGTAAGGGAGTCAAGTTAGTGTAAGTTAAGCATCAAGAGGCTGTAAGATGACAGAAATTAAAGCCTTTCCCTGTCTACTCACACCCCATCTTAAATGCTTTCTGTGCTACTCCCAGCTTGGGACCCCCTCCCCTCTT